>NW_021605377.1:6470770-6506386 GCF_004785775.1 Grammomys surdaster | reverse complement strand
GATAGATAGATAGATAGATAGATAGATAGATAGATAGATAGATAGATAGATAGACAGATAATAGGTAGACTGAAGTGAATGCCTTGTGATATATCTTACAAAGTGCCTTAAGATAGCTAGAAAGGTCCATTATGTCTTCATCAATAATCAAAAGTCTTGTCCTAGGACTGGAAGTCGTAGGAGTTTCTAGGAAGTGTAAATCAGAAGAAATTGAGCCAGACTCAGCAACAGGTGCAAGACAGTGAAATGATTCAGGGCTACACTCCTAGACTCCAGCCTTCTCCTGAGCCCACGGTCCACATTAACTCTCCTCGTGGAGTTACCACGTGTTGACACACGTCGTCTTCCCTTGGTATGTTCTTGACATATAAGCATGCAGCACCTGTCTTTGCAGGGATGTGGATATCACCCACTCATTTGCTCAAACGAACCTTCCAAAGCTCTTGCTAAGAGGGAGACACCATGCTAACTGCATGAATTCCAGCAGAGAAGAGAACTTCACTGCCATCCTGTAGTCTGTGTGAACAACGCAGACTAGCTGGTACTGGTACTGTTTAACTAGTACTGTTGAGAGAAGCAAAAGACTCTGAGACCCAAGGCAAAGATCAGGAGACTAGTCTAAGACAAGTCCTGAGATAAAGGAAACCTTGATACTAAACAGTTCAAGCCGGCTATGATGGCTTTCAACCCAGCACTCAGGAGGCAGAGGCAGGTGGATCTTTATGAGTTAGAGGCCTACTTGGTTTACATAGTGACTTCTGAGTCAGCCAGAGATACACATAGACTCTGTCTAAAAAGAATTTTTTTAATTGAAAAAAAAAAATTCTGCACTTGGGAGGCAGAGGCAGGCGGATTTCTGAGTTCCAGGCCAGCCTGGTCTACAGAGTGAGTTCCGGGACACCCAGGACTACACAGAGAAACCCTGTCTCAAAAAAAAAAAAAAAGAAAGAAAAAGAAAAAAGAAAGAAAGAAAGAAAAGAAAGAGAGAAAAAAAATTCTTAGAGAAGGCACAGTCCAGGCAAGTAGAAGGGCAGGAGGAAAAGCCCGGGGGTAGGAACAAGTGACTAAGGCTGGAACCCACTGAGACAGGAGAGAGGAAGCCAAGAAGTGCCCTCGGGCTTGATCATGTGCTTGGCAAGTGCTCAATACTCAGAAAACCTTTGCTGAATGAATGGACCAATGGGCACATGTCAGCTCTAAGGGCAGTAACGTGTAATTTTGCCTGCTTTGTGCAAGAGACCAGATGACCAGGGTATAAAAATAGAGAATCATAATCAGGTGAATAAGAGTAAATATTCTCTGAGGACAGTGAAAAAATGAAAAGTAAGTCAAAGCCCGGTGGTACGTGCCTGTAATTCCAGCCACTCGGGAGGCCGAGGCAGGGAAATAGCAAATCCAAGGTTAGTCTGTGCTATCCTGTGAGTCCTTCTTCTCAAAATAAAAGTCACAATAATTTGTAGGGACATAGCTCAGTGGTGAAGTGATCGCGTAGCATACACAAGATCCTGGATTCAATCCCTACTTCCCACCCCCTGAAAACTGTAATATTCAAGGAAGCCTGTACTAACCCCCAAAGGAACTGCAAAGCAGCATTCGGAGCACTGAAGCGAAAGGCAGGCTGACGTCATGAGGGGCGGGTTCCAGAGGCAGGATGTGAACTAGACTTTGAATCGGGCCAAGGAATGTGGTAGGTAGAACAGACAGGATAGAGAGCTCTCCGAGAAAATCAGTCGGCATCTTGTTAAACCAACGGAACTGCACTGACGTTAGGACATTACATAAATGCATTCATTCTATGCTCACTTCCCCAGGCAAGGAGGGAGAATCGATCCCACACAAATCACAGAACCTGGGTCCCAATGTGTTTATTTGGGTTTGTCCCCTTTGAAATTCACAAACCTCACCTTGAGTGGAGAATTACCCGTCTTAGCTAATTTTATAGTGAAATTGGCGGATATCTATAAGGGATGTTCTAATTCTCTCACATCCTAGAGTCACACCAGCCCACTATTCATTCTCATTCATATTCTCTCTCTCTCTCTCTCTCTCTCTCTCTCTCTCTCTCTCTCTCTCTGTCGGAGCAATTTCCTCTCTCGTTGGGGCAGCTTCCTCCTGTTTCTGCACCATGTTCATTAAACCCTTTCAGAGGTTCTCTGCAAGCATGTAGCCCGTTATAAGGTCTGTAAGACGTGAGTCAAGCTTCCACCAGCCGCCCAGTGGGCACAGCCTCCATCATTCATCACGCATGCTCTAACCAATGAAATTCGGGCAACTCTAACTCTCAAATGATTCTCTCCTTCCTCAGCACCACTACCTACTTCGTGCCCATACCCTGTCTTCCCTGAATTCACTAAGTTATACCGAGGTTCATTTCTATTCTTTCCTGTTTGGTTTTTTTTTTTTCAAAGGATGCTGGGAGTTGAACCCAGGGCCTGCCATATGCAGCATGTTACCAACATACTGCTCCCGGCTTTTTGGTTTTGATTTTTTTTTAACATCCCTTCTGAGAATCTCTCTGATGTGTTGATCTACTTTTCCATAACTCCCAAACACCCTGATTAAAAAAATAAAAAATTTTTAAAAAGGTTATGAATAGGTTTCCCCAACCCAAACATAACAGAAGACCCCATTTCTTTTTTCTTTTTTCTTTTCTTTTTTTTTTTTTTTGAGTTCCCTAATCAGAATGCCCTGTCCAACTCTGTAGGTACTCCCTGCCCCCCTCCCACTTTAGGTAGTATCCTTTTTAGGTTTTTTGTTATTATTTTATTATAATAACTATTTTTAACAGTTCATGAAATTATTTAATATTAAACATATAAAAACCGTATTTTCTTTTTTTTTCCGAGTTAAAATAATTTATTTTGGCACTGTCTACATCAATCATTACTGCCTGAGACCCAAGTAGCTGAATCAAGAAGAGAGAGCAAAGAAGTTAGGTCAACTAGGAACCTCAGGCTCCACACTCTGAGTCATTCTTTTTAGGAATATACCATTCTTTTTTAATTTTTATTGGATATTTTATTTATTTACATCTCAGATGTCATCCTCTTTCCCTATTTCCCCTCCCTAGAACCAAAAATATGGAATGCTTCACAAATTTGTGTGTCATCCTTGCGCATGGGCCATGCTAATCTTCTCTGTATCATTCCAAGTTTAGTATATGTGCTGCCAAAGCAAGCACATAATAATAATTATTATTGTGTGTGTCAATGTGTGCCCTGCATGTGTGTGTCTGTGTGTGTGTGTGTGTGTGTGTGTGTGTGTTTTTATACAGGCTTGAGTCCAAGCATATATCCAAGACATGGCACTCATTAAGGTCAGAGGACTCTGGGAGTTTGTCTCCTTCCTCCACAGGATCCGGTAATTAAACTCCAAATCTCATACGCACACAGCAAGAGCTTTGACAGTGTAGCTATCTCCCTCATTCTCTAAGTGGGATCTTGTTGTGTAACCTAGGCTGGCCTCAGAGATGTGGCAGTCTTCCTCTCTCCTGAGATTTACCCTCCGGGACTCAACTCCAGCAAAGCACAGGGATGTGTATGGACAATCTTGGGAGTTCAACTGGGCATTATGGTTTACTGTAATCCTCGTACTCCAAAGGCTGAGGAACGAGTTCAAGGCCAGCATGGGCTACAGAGTGAGGTTCTGACTGAGTTTCTCCTTCTCCCTACCCAAAAAGGACAAGAAAAAGATTAAATTCTGTAAAATTCCCTTTGACCTCTGAGTAAGATACAATGTTTTTTTTCCTGAACAGATCCTATGACCTCTCAGATAAAACTTTAATTTACTTTTGCTACTTATGTGTAATTAATAGTAGATACATTGACTTTACATCTAATTGATTATGTAATGGACATATTTATATCTCCATTTTTGTTTTATGTTTGTTTGTTGGTTTGTTGGTTGGATGTTGTTTGGTTGCTTGCTTTTGTTATTGTTTTGTTTCTCGCTGGCTTTTTTTTTTTTTCAAGACAGGGTTTCTTTATGTAGCCCTGACTGTCCTGGAACTCACTCTGTAGACTAGACTGACCTCGAACTCATGAAGATTTACCTGCCTCTGCCTCCTGAGTGCTGAACTTATAGGTGTGTACTACCACTACCCAGCCCCCCTTTTGGTTTCTGTCTGTTTTGAGGCAGGATCTCTCTATGTAGTCCTTTAGACTGGCCTGGAACTCACAGGAGTCCTCCGACTTCAGCCTCCTGCTAGAATTATACAGATGGGCCAACACATCTGGGTTTTCCCCATTTTTTTTAATTGATTCTTTGTGAATTTCACACCATGTACCCCAATACCACTTATCTCCCCATCCCTTTATATCATATCTGCCCTCTGCCCTTGCAACCTCCCCCCCAAAAATAAATAAATAAATAAATAAAACTATGCATAGAAAGCATCTCCCTGCCGGGTGGTGGTGGCACACACCTATAATCCCAGCACTTGGGAGGCAGAGGTAGGCGGATTTCTGAGTTCGAGAGTTCAAGGCTAGTCTGGACTACAGAGTGAGCTCCAGGACAGCCAGGGCTACACAGAGAAATCTGTCTTGAAAAAGAAAAAAAAAAAAAGAAAAAAAAAAGAAAAAAGAAAACATCTCCCTGTGGGAGCTACGATGTATCTCACTGTGTCTCACGGTGCACTCTTTTGTCCACTCATCTAAACTTGCAACTGTTCATTGCAATGTGTCATTGGTCTGGTTCAAGGGCGCTGGCTTGTGCTACTCTATCAATACTGGAACCTCACTGGGACTCTAAGATATCCTGTGTCATGAAGCTCCTGCAGCTTTGGATCTGTAGGACTGGCCCTATTACATACTCCAGCAGTTCACAGGTGAGATAGAGTTTGGGGTGGGTCAACTCAAAGCCCTGGATCTGGGCCTGGGTGGTAGCTGAGTTAGTCAGCCCATGGGCTCTCCCGCATGGGCACCACCCGCGTGAGCTCTCCAGAAATGCTCTGCATAGCCCACCAATGCTGCAGCCAGCAAGAGTCAGGGGCAGCTCTCCCACTCTGGTGGCCTTGGGTGGCTCACCGGCACCCAGGACAGCAGGGCCAACTCTATGTTCTGCGCAGTGGAGGTGTGTTGGGGGTGGGGGATGGGGCACTCTCCAGAATGCTGCAGCCAGTGAGGGGCTGGGCCAGCTCTCTCACGCTCACAGCCTTGGGGCTGGCTCCCTGTGCCTTTGCCATCAAAGCCAGTTCTACTGTGCTGCCCAGGCAAGGTGCAGGGCCCGCTCTCCGGAATGCTGAGCCTGTGAGGGGCAGGGCCCACTCTTCTCCATTCTTAATATATTATCAGTAGACATTTGTTAGTTGCAACAATCCCACTTTATTTATGTGTGGCTTCACCTTCTGCAATTTCAAACTGAAGTTCAAAACAATAAATGAAATGTTCCAGAAATAAGTCATTAATAACTTCCAAGGAACTTGTGTTATGTAGTATATTGGTTATAACTGTTTCATTTTGTTAGTGGTAATTAGTATCTTGTTGTGTACATTTTTAATTAAACTTTAATTAAACTTATGAATTTATATGTATAATAAAAACAAAGTATTTACAGCACAGGGCTTGATAATTTCTATCTACAGTTTCTAGAATTGCACCATCTTGGAACATCTCCTTGTTGGATAAGGAGTGATGACTATATTAACCAAGAAATTTCAAAGGGTTTTTGTTTTGTTTTGTTTTTATTGTTGATGATGATTGGTTGGTTGGGGCTGGGGGCTTTCCTTTAGTTTAGGGTTGGGAAAGGTTTGGGGTTTGTTTGGTTTGTTTTTAGGTTTTGTTGGCTGGGTTGGTGCAGAGGCAAGTCTCCATACATAGCTCAAGCTAACCTACCTCTGTGTTTTCCCCACCCCCACCAGCCGTGAACTTTTGACGATCCTTGTGCGTCAGCTTCCCATGTGCTGAGATTACAGCCTGAACCATCATATCAAACTCTATTATATGATTGCAACAATGTTACACATTCCTGCATTACACAACCATCACCAGACCAGGAGCTATGCTCAGCCTTTCTGGAGAAGAATTAAAAATCAGAGGACAAAGAAATCACTAGCCAAACATCCCAAGGTCACGAATCCCAAGGTTCCCTTAGCCAAGGAGTCTCTTGATTATCAGGATCCTGATGGCGCCTGTCTCTTGTGAGCTTTTCTTGACAGTGAGCGATGATCTTACAGATAGTCTTATCTGTGCAGACTCATCTAACTTGACTGACAAGAAGTTCTGGGCTGGAGAGACATACAGTTCCCCCAGTCTGTCTGGTATACTTTTCCACGACTCACCTGTCCGTGAGTGTCACAGATACTTGGCTCAAAGCACTTGTGACATAATGACAGACAAGAGACCGTAACACCAAGCATCTGACTTGAAGCAATCAGAACATATTCTTGCCATCGTTTCAGAAATGCAGGTTGCCAGGAGGTGTGAAAGGTAACATGTGAACAAGCTAGACAATTTCATTTCACACTAGGAAAAAAAGGGTCGCCACTCTCTGGTGAGGTGAAATTTGTACTCAGGGGTTTGTGAATACTTGCCCTGTTCTTCAAGGGAACCTCATCCACTATATCCGCCATATGTATCTTCTTCCAGCCTCACCCCTGTCCTCTGCCCACTCTGACAAAACAGAACATGTTTCCCTGCCATCAGCATCCCCTGCCTTCACCCCTTCTGTCTTCCAGGTCCCTATTCCTGTCCCCCTCCTCCACCCAGCCAGGAAATGTTCATCTTATATCTATGAATTTCAGAATCCTTTTTAATAGGTCAGGGGTCTCAGCTTTGCCTTCAAACCTGTCTACACCACAAGACAGTCACCTTCTGAGTGGCCTGTCTCCTACCTTTGGCATCTATGTGCTCACATAACTGCCCGTCCGAGGACAAAATCTGACATGTGACAGATAATTGTTAAGTATTAAATGGAAGAAAAAAATTAAAGATGAATGAATTGAATCAATGTTGTTTATCATCATTCCTAGACAGGATACTTTGAGGAAAACATACAAAGAATTTCTAAAATGTCTTTTTAAAATGATGCCTTTTGGATAATTCCTCCCCTGACATATCAAAGAGGATTCTGGTATTTTCTAGTAGACGTGAGAGACTCTGAGACCAAGTACTAAAGCCTTCTGAAGCACTGTGTCTTCTCATTCCCAGCTCTGAACTCAAATGTCAGCTATCACATGGCACCCGGGATGCTTCTGAATGTAAAGAAGCAAGACTCTTCATACTTCTCCGAGGTCAGCTTAACCAGGTACGGTCCAAAAAACGATGTCTGGCCATGGTGTAACTTGGGGCTTATAACCTTGCCATATTCACCAGCAGTGCTAAACTCCGTAAACCTGTTTCCCATGACTCCTGATGGGTTCTGTCAGTCTAGCCTTCATAAGGACAAATATGGAAGGAGTCTTCCATAGAAAGGCAAAGGCTGGGGACACAGCGTTGTACGAAACTTTGTATAATGTTCCATTCCTTCTTCTTCCTCAAAGAGAGAGGGCAGGAAAGTGTGCTAGATGACCCCCGAGGTTTGCAAGACTTTATACTCTTATGTCCCTAGCATAATAGAAAATGAAACTCTTTTTTCTTTTCCTCCCAGTGCATGGGAAATCCTGAAGACAGCCCTAAAAAATAATAATAATAATACTAGAAATAATGATTTACAAATGTTAAAGCAATATTAGACCCCAGAGTAAGACACAGGTCAACCTGGGCTACATTGTAAGAACATGACTCTAAGTAAGCCAACCAACCAACCAACAAACAACATGTGTATGTGCGGTTGACAGCTGAAATTTTCAATTTATTTCCATTGAATTGGGGTTTTTTTGTTGTTTTGTTTTAAGAGCAGCCTAGACTTGCCTCAACCCAAGATCCTCCAATGTCTATGTCATGAGTGCTGGGGTTACAGACATGAACTAAAATCCCTAGATCACTTAAATAGAGGTCCACCTCAGCACTTGAAAGGTAAAGGCAGGAAGATGAGGAATTCAAAGTCACCCTTAGCTACAGAATGAGTTTGGGGCTAGCCTGGGCTACATGAGATCCTATCTCAAAAGAACAAATAAAATGATGAGCATTAACTAAAAAATAAAATAAATAAAAAATGCTCTCAAGCAGAAGAAATACAAACTTTCAAGCAATATAAGGCCCAGAGACCTCCATTCCGAGGTCTCTGAACACATGTAATTATCAGGCAAAGGACCTACAACCCAGCTCATAGGTCAGCACACCACAGCGGCACATAGCTCTCTGGAATCTAAGACAGAACTTGACCTGACGTTCCTCTAACTCATGAGCTATTGAGACATTTCTTCAAATGCTACCACAGCCAACACCTCAAATGGGCAAGAGCTTCCAACTTGCCAAGCGATTTCTGATTGGACTTAGAGACTTGGAGGGGAAAGTGCAGAAGGCATACGACAGTCTGGAACTTTCTCTGTCCCTCCCTCTTTTTCTGTCCAGAGGTTGAAACAGGAGGCTGGAAGGCTATTCATACCCTGTTAACAAGAGACAAAGAGCCCTGGCTGCCCCATTAGTCATCGCTCAGAGGTCTTGCCTTCTAACTTCCAAGACTGCCTTACCCCCAAGTGACTTCTCCTTAGTGCTATTTACGAACTGGAACGTGACCCTCTGGGGAGGCAGGCCGAGGGCATGCAGAGGACATGAATGGGGCATGAAAACTGTGTTTCTACTTGGGGCTGGCATTTGGGTTCTCAGGAGTATAGATGGCAGAGAAAGCATTGGCAGTGGTGGTTATTTAGGGCATAGCTCTCTAGAGAGGAAAATTCTTGCGACTGGAGTGAGAAATGTAAAGATACCCAGATAGAAAAGCACTGGGCTTCTCTTCCTGGGAAAGAGCCACAACCAGGCTTGCTAATGATGGCTCCAGAACTGCAGTGGTTTCTGCTCTTACTGGATCGTATACATGTTTTTTTTTTTCTATCCCATTTTGTCTCTTTCTAACATTATGTGAAAATTATACAGACACATGGGTCCCCTTCCCAGCCCCCTTTTTAAATGTGTGTGGAGGTCAGAGGTCAGAGAGTCAGGGGACAACCTTCCTGTTTTCCCCTCTGTCCTTCCTCAGAAACCATCCAGCTTGCTTTTTAAGACAAGCTTTCCCACTGTCCTGGGATTTGCCACTGACACTAAACCGGCTAGCCATTGAGTCCCAGGAAACCATCTGTTCTCAACTTCCTCAGGGCTGGGATCAAAAGCATGTGCCTGGTTTCTTTTTTGACAGCAGCTTCTGAGAATTAGATTCAAATTCCCATGCTTATGCAGAAAGAATTTTACTAGCTGAGATATCTCCCCAAACCCTTACTGTCCTTTTTGAGACAAGGTCTCAAGCAGCCCAGGCTGGCCTTGAACTTACTCTGTAGCTAGAAATATCTGTGAACTCCTGATCCTCCCACCCTACCATCTCTAGCCCAAAAACATGAGGACCTGATTTCGAATCCCCCTGTACCCACATAAGAAGCCAAGTGTGGTCATGTGTGCTTTCAACTCTATTGTGGTAGGAAAAGTGGAGACAGGAGGATTGCTGGAGCTTGCTGGCAGCAAACCTAATTTCAGGCTCAGTGAGAGATGCTGTCTCAAAGGGGATAAAGCAGAGAGTATACACTGGCTATTACTACTGTGCATCGGGTGATTTACAAACCCCATCCACAAACCGTAATTACCTAGGGAAGGCTCTGCAGTCACCCCTCCTTGCCGCTTCTCCTAATGCTAGAGCCAATGTTCTGGCCACATCTCCTTCTTGCCCAAGGAGAGTCTCACCAACCACACGGCATTTAGATGTCTCTTAGCACTGCCTCGTAAACAGAATGTTGAGTGTAACATTGAAGTGAAAACAACTGTTTTCTTGGGTAGAAACTTCTGGGAGGCGGGGGGGGGGGTCATCCTCGGGAAGGGAGCAGAGGAAACTGACTTGTTGAAGTCCCTTCTGAAAGTGGGTGCTTTCCATTACTCCTCTCACAGAATTATCACAAATGCCCTTTGACTTCCTCCTCAGCAGCCCCATTTTCCAGATGAGGACACTGAGCCCCAAAGAGGATAGACAAGGACATACAGGCGGTACCAGAGACAGGGTGTGTGGCCCAGTAGGAACCAGCATTCTTCCCAAGTCACAAAGTTACCACTGTTGATTTGCTCAGGACCTGACGTCTTCGTTGTTGTTGTTGTTGTTGTTCTTGTTGCTGTTCTCCACCAGAAATAAACCTGCTCCCCAAGAGTGTTTCAGCCACTTCAAGAGGATTGGAAGGGGGGTGTTTTATTATTGCCCTCTGGCATATCTGAGACTCACTAAGTTGGAGAGACCCTATAAAAACCCACGTGCTATATCATGCTATGGTCCAGCTGTTTGACAAAGCCACCAGTTCTGCCCCTGCCCCCCCACCCCCACACACACACACTTCTATTTTCTTCCCTGTCTCTCTTCTAGGACTTGAAGCATGACTCCCTCACAGATACTGAAATTCCAGAACTGTGTGACTTCATTTAGAAGTAGGGTCCATGGTGTTATACATCTGTAATCCTCGAATTCAGAAGGCTGAGGCAGGAGGATTACTGCAAGTTGGAGACTAACTGGAGATCAAGCTGGAGTCTAGAGAGAGAGAGACCCTGTTTATACATACATACACACACACATACATACATATACATACATACATACATACATACATACATACATACATAGAAAAGAGGAAAAGAATGGGCCTCTAGTAAGTAAATAATCAAGCTGAAATGCAGTGACTATGGTTAGCTTAATCCAAGAGAATGAACACAGGAAAACCTGGATACAAAGACAAACACAACAGGAAGACACAGAGACGTTGCATCTAGAAGGCAAGGATCCCAGAAACCAAAGAGACAATCTCCCTCCCAGTCCTTAAAAGAAATGGACGGCTTCCTAAAGACATTGACTTCCCATTTCAGCCCACAGAATAGAGAGACATACGTTCCCACTGGAGCCACCCATTCAGTGGCCCCTCATTCCGGGTCCCCTCATCCACTCACCTCTCTTCTCCCTGGGCTAGTTTGGCTCCACAGCTTACAGGCTTGCCTGAATGCTAAGTGATTTTGAAAAGCCTTTGGTTCCCTTAAGGAAAAAGGATGGTCTTTCAGCCCTCCCCACATCCTGAAGTAAATCCCGTAAATTCCCAGCAATCTAAGTTCCCAATTAGTTTGACTTTGGTCCAGATGCCCAGGAAGAGGGAACCCAGGACCAGGGGAAGGAAGACTGAACAGTATTAGAAGACCTGTGTACCTTTTTGTCAATCTCTTACCTGTTTTCATCTGCTAAGCAGAAACGAACTGCCATGGCACGCTATCTAGAACGCTCTGTTTTCACAGAGACAGTTTAATGCTGTCCCTCACTGACCTTTATGCATCCTTCATCACTGTCACATGGTCAGGATCCAACAAAGCCTCACTGGGAGAATTACAAAATTAATCTAAAACTTCAAAGCATTCATCAAGCTTTTATCAAAAATTCTCCTGTGTCATCTTGACCGAATGTCTCAGACATTCTAACTACAGCCAGGAATAAGGCATAAATCACTGTCGTTGCCAAGAAACATCATATTGATTTCAGTATTTAATCATTTCTTGTTGGAAGGATGCCTGAAGGGGAAGAGTTTTAATGCATTCTTGTAACACACCATAGATTTCTACTTTTAGTTCTTTCAAATAGGGTAGCATACAATTCTAGTTTACTTGACAAAGCAGGATTGCTTTATTTTATCTTGGTATGTTAGCCTAGCTGTCCTGGAACTTATTATGTGTCCAGGCTAACCTCTGCCTCCCAGGTGCTAGGATTAAATGCAGGTGCCACTGTTCCAGGCTTGACCAGTTTTGTTTTGTTTTTTGATTTTTTTTTTTAGGTGGTGCATCTTGCTCAAGCTGGCATCGAACTTGAGATCTTCCTGCCTTAGCATCTCAAGTGCTAGAATTACATGTGTGCATAACCTCACCTGACGTCAGCCAGCCACCGTGAGTCCAATACAGTGGCAAGCACTTTTCTGGCACAGGGGCGAGTACATGACTGTCTCCATTCTTCTACCGATTGTTGTAGTCAAATGGGGAGAGACAGCAACCAAAATATATAAAATTCAGTTTCAGGTCAAGGTAAGTATTACTGGGGAAGATAATATCTATATCTTTTCCTTATACAGTAATGTTCACAGAAGGTGGAAGGCCCAGTCCATTGCAGGTGGTATCATCCCCGGGAAGCTGGTCCTGGCTTCTATAGGAAAGCAGGCAAAGCAAGCCATGGGGAGCAAGCCAGTAAGCAGCACTTTTCCGTGGCCTCTGCCTCAGCTCCTGCCTCCAGGTTCCTGCCCTGTTTGAGTTCCCGTCCTGGCTTCCTTCAGTGATGAACAGTTGATAAAAAAGCAAAAGCCAAATAAATCTTTTCCTCTTCAAAGTGTTTTTGGTTGTGATGTTTATTAGAAACAGTAACCCTAAATAAGACAGATGGATAAATGGATGGATGGATGGATGGATGGATGGATGGATGGATGGGTAGATGGTGGGGGAGAGATGGAGGGATGGAGGGGTGGGGGATGGGTGGGTGGGTGAGTAGTTGGATGAATGGGTAAATGAATGAATGGGTGGACATAAACATGGTTGGACAGATAGTTTGAACTTAATATTCACTTTATCCCTAGGTAATCATGTATATTCGTCAATGAAAAGTCAATGGAGTCATATTGTAGAGGTTTGGTTTGTTGCTATGTGTTGTAATGATAAATTCTATACCCGAAGGTCTAGGCCTACAAGAATGGGAAGAGAAAGGATGCCACTATTGAGGGAGTCGGATGATGAGTGCATGACCAGGAGAAAATAACCATCGTCTCAGTCTCATTTATTTGTAAGCTAGTCAGGAATAAGCTTAATTTGGTTGCACTACACCATATCTTGAGGTGGAAGCCTACCATCTCAACTGCTCAAAAGACTAAGGCAGGAAGACAAAAGTTCCAATCCCTGCCTAAAACTGGAAAGTTACCTGAAAGCCAGCCTGGGAGGGCAGTGGTGGTGCACACCTTTAATCCCAGCAACTCAGGAGGCAGCAGCAGGTGGGTCTTTGAGTTAGGGGCCAGCCTGGTCTACAGAGTGAGTCCCAGGACACCAGGGCTACACAGAGAAACCTTGTCTCAATCAAAACAAAACAAAACAGCCTGGGAAACTTAATGAGATCCTGTCTCAAAATAGGAAGTAACACAGGGGACACAGAAATACCTCGGTGACAGAGTACCTGCCTAGCATGTGCAAGACACTAAGGACAGTTCCCAGAAGAGGTAAATAGAAACGCCGTTGGTTCAAGTATGCATTCGGTGAGCCTCCACTGCGTGCTAAGGGGTCAAAATGAGTCTGGGGGGGAAGAGACTAAGGATAGGGTCAACTTAGGTATTATGTGTTTATGAACGTGTCGCAACGAAGCCCCCAGTTGAGTAGAATTTTTATGCACTATAAGTAAGATAAAGAGCCTACGAGTTAAATTTGAGCCAAATCTCAAATAGATTGTGTGTTCTAAAAAGGTGTTCTAAACGGGGAAGAGCGTAGGCAGAAGTCTTGGCATCCCGCAGTCCTGTGAACCTCAAGACCCCATTTTGGAATATACTGGTCCACAGGCAGGATGAAAGTGAGGCAGGAGCCACACGCTGGCCGGCCTCCTCGGCATGACTTCTCACCATAAACCCATCAGTTCTAAAAGTCACTGAAGCTGGATGGTTGGGGGCACTGACGTCCTTAAATAAGCGGTTGCCTAGAAACCTTGTTTGGCACAAATGTATCCTCCCACTCTCGGAGACTGTTTCCACTCCGGAGGTGTCAGGTTCCCAGTCTTCCCAGGACAGAACCACAGAGCACAAGAAGCCTCAGCCCCACAAGTGTTGTTTTGTCTGCTAATCCCAGATTCAAATCTTAGTTGCTCCTCCAGTGCAGCCCACGCTGCCACAAACCTGCTGTGCCAGTTCAAGCTGGTTGGATGCAGAGTCCGGAAGCCTCAGACCCTGTTGGAAGTGGGGGGGGGGGGCCCGGCCCGAGCGCTCTTCCTGTCTGTCCAGTGCCACCCACGTTGAAATGCAGTTTATCCTAAGGTGCTTGTCTTCACCTCTCACGAAGAGAAAGAAGGGCTCCGTGGGTTTTATTTGCTCAGGAGCCCTCAAATCTCACTGTGCCGGACATTAAAAAATAAATCCATTTTTTTTCCAATCTAAAGAAATATGTATATACTGTAGAAACAGAGAAAGTCAGAGTAAAAAAAATAGACTTTAAATGATTGTCATGCAAGATGACTGCTAAGTTTTGAAGAAGCACCTGTTAGCCTTGTAAACCAACGCATACGTGAATCAATCCCAACACTCAATATCTGCCAGTGTCTGAAGCACTAATGTGCTCAATATATTCAAGAAGTACTGTGAGTGTGATGACACTCTAATCCCAGCACTGGAGACTAAAGTGAGTCCCAGGCTAGCCTAGGCTACATGAGACCCTATCTCAAAAACACAAAAATAAATGAATGAATGCTATTTCCTTTTTATACATTGAAAATCATATCCATAAGTAGTATCTGAATATGTAGACAAGCAAGTGGCACATATTAATAATCCCAACATTTGAGCCGTGGAGACAAGTAGGATCAGGAATTGAAGGTCAGTTGCATTACACAGCTAATTAGGGCCAGCCTGGGCTACATTTTATGGTACCCTGTCTCAAAAACAACAAAATACATTTGTGTATGCTGGTGCATACCTTTAATCCTAGCACTTAGGAGGCAGTGGCAGGTGAATTGCTGTAAATTCAAGGCTGGCCTGGTCTACAAAGAGAGTTCCAGACCAGCCAATACTACACAGTGAAACCTTGTGTCAAAATAATAACACTAATAAAAAGCTGGATAAATGGTGAGTATTATAAGATAGTGTATGGATTTTTAAGCGTTTTTTAAAAAAACAACCAAATACTGCCTTATGACATAATTCCTTTCGCTGTTGTTTTGGCATTTTGAAGGCCAAATAGAGATTGAGTAGCCCAGGTTGACCTAGAACTGGCTATAGAGTGGATGTTGACCTTGAATTCTTGAGAACTTATTTGGAGGTTCTAGCAGGGGAACACAGCCATTCACATATCCTTAATGAAGGACGGGTCCCCTTCTAGTCAAGGAGTCTCTTCATCTTCCATGGACAAGTAGCTTCAGGGAGGACACACATGGAGCTGTGAGGGAGGAACAGAGCACCCGCCAAGTCAGCCAAGACCACCCTGGCATCAGTTGGGTGACAGAAGTTGCATCTAGATCAGTCTCACCTCCTGGCCTTGGAGTTCAGATCCTCCAGAGTCACCATGCCTGATCAAAGAATATGACCTCTAAGGTTTCTGGTATCGTTCAAAGTTCACAAACTTTGCAAACTGCAACAATAAGCCTGAGGATAGTTTTCCTTTAAGAAAAAAAAATTTAGTTTATCGTCTTTTATCTATTGATTTCATGTCTAGGAATCTAGCCTAAGGGATCAGAATTGTAAATAAAGAATTATGTGCTGGATGTTCCCGCAGGTTGATATTAAACCATAGCGCCGGTCCTCTTTGATGGAGCTTGTCACCGTCATCCTTCATATCACAGAGAGACCTGCTCGCCCAGCTTCCCCGGCCATCACTGGATTAAGCGCCAGCTCCCTTGCTCTACCATCTCCACCCGGCTCAGAGAGGTAGCTTAATCACTGGTGTTCCAGGATCTTTCTGTTTCTCCAGCCACATGTGTTCTGAGCACACGTTCTATCCCGATGCTGCTGCTTTTCTGCATCCATGTGATATGTGGACTGACATGGGGTTTGTCTTTCTTTTAGACACAACTTGCATGAACTATAATTTGAATTATATTGTCTATTGTTAGTGAGACTGTCTCAAGTTCATGCCTCAAACATGCACATGGCCATGCACAGGGAAGCTTCTTTGCTTTGGGGGGTTAGCTGTGGGTCTGAGTTTTGCTCTGTTTCCTTGAGAGGCAGGGTACAACCCATGGCCACACATGCTAGGCAAGTGTTCTCTACCACAGAGCTGTACCTCCATCTCTGTTTGGTTTGTTGTTGTTGTTTATTTTGGTTTTGTTTGGTTGGTTCGTTGGTTGGTTTGGGGGTTTTTTGTTGTTGTTTTGAGCCTAAGTCTCATGTAGCCCAGGTTACCCTCAAGCTCACGACGTAGCTGAGAATGACCAGGAACTTATGATCCTTTAACTTCAACTTCCCAAATGTTGTTATTATAGACACGTGCTGTTGATCCAGGTTTACAAGATGCTGGGCATTGAACCCAAGCCTTTATGCAAGCCATTCTATGAGCCAAGCTATATTCCTAACTTTTGTGTGTGTGTGTGTGTGTGTGTGTGTGTGTGTGTGTGTGTGTTCCTATGCATATGTATGTATATGTGTGTGCTTGTGTGTATATATGTGTTTATATGTATCTTTGTGTATATATGTGTTTGTGTGTGTGTGATGGTTTGTATATGCTCAGCCCAGAGAGCAGCACTATTAGAAAGTGTGGCCCTGTCGAAGTAGGCATGGCACTGTGGATGTGGGCATTGAGATCCTCATCCTAGCTGTTTGGAAGTGAGTATTCTACTAGCAGCCTTCAGATGAAGATGTAGAACTCTCAGCTCCTCCTGCACCGTGCCTGCCTGGATGTTGCCATGCTCCCACCTTGATGATACTGAACTGAACCTCTGAGCCTATAAACTGGCCCCAATTAAATGTTGTCCTTATAAGAGTTGCCTTGATCATGGTGTCTGTTCACAGCAGTAAAACCCTAACTAAGACAATGTATATGTATGTGTTTGTATGTATATGTGTGTGTTTCTGTGTATGTGTGTGTATGTGTATGTATGTATATATGTGTTTATGTGTATGCATGTGTGTGTATATATGTATATATGTGTGTATGCATGTGTGTGTGTATGTGTTGTGTGCAGTATATACACATATGTGCTTGAATGTATTCTCCTGCACAGGCTCATGCATGTGTAGGCCCGAGGCTAATATTGAGGTGTCCTCTTCACGGTTCTCAAATATATACATTGCACTGGGAAGCTCCCTTGGTTTGGGGGTTCAGCTGTGGGAATGTGGTTTGCCCTGTTTAGTTGTGCGCTAAGGCTACAGCCCATGGCCACGCACAAGTGCTCTACCGCTCAGCTTCACCCTTCCTTCACCTTGGTTTTTCAAGACAGGTCTCTCATTGAACCAGGAGGAGCTCAACATTTCAGCTAGACTTGTAGCTAGCCACGGAGACCTAGGAGCCACCTGCCCCTGCCCCCCAGCACTGCGGCTGCAGGCACCTTCTGCCACACCTGGCTTCTTTTTAACCTCGGTGTTGAGGACGTGAAATTGGGTCTTTATCCTTCCACAGCAAGCACTTTCCCCAGTGACCTATCTCTCCATCCTCCTATTTGGTTTCAATGACTGAAACTTTGCCATATTAGCTGAGAGTGTTGCTGATCACCAAGGCTGAGGCAAAAAAAAAAATTGAGAGTTTAAGGCCAATGTGGCTCACACACTAGATCACATCTCAAAACCCCATTCATTCAAGTTCACGGCTATGATGCTTTTAGCCAAATGTGACTTCCCCAAAAGCCTTTTCTGATCACCCTTGCTTAAAATTTGTTCACCCTTCCTCTGCTTAATTCTGTTCTTAGCAGAATTAGTTCCAATTACTTCTGGAAGTACTTAACCCAGTTAATGCCACCGGCTTAAACCTGTTACAGCCATTGGGTCTCAACCTGTGGGTTGTAACCCCTTTCACAGAGGTCACGTATCAGATATTTACACTATAATTCATAACAGCAGCAAAAGTACAATTATGAAGTAGCAACAAAAATAATGTTATGGTTGGGGTCACCACAACACAAGGAACTATATTAAAAGGTCGCAGCGTTAGGGAGGTTGAGAACCACTGAGTTAGACTATTGCACCTGCTATGTATTTGACATATTTACTATTTGTCTCAACCGACAAGAAACACAACCATGATTAAGCTGTTCGTTCGCTGAATCAGTCAGTCGGTGGTTAGGAGCATCTCTGGGTGCCTAGAGTCAGGCCTAGTCTGGAACCCGGAACTCCAACCCTGGCGCTGCTCTCCGGAAGCTTACAGTCAAACTCAGTGCATCGAACAGGCAGAGATAGAGCAGGCTGCAATTTGTAAACACTGAAGTAAGTCCGGTAGGAGAGAGTAGGTGTGTCCCAGAGGAAGTGAAGACAGCTGACTGCCTCCCTGAGGGGAAGGTGATGAGAAGGGGACCATGTTGAGAGGCAAGTTGGAACTTGATGAAGGGATTTGTGGTAGAAACTCTTGGCTCGTCTCTAAGCAGTGTGGATTCCTGAAAATAGCGTGACAAAAAATGATTTATTAAGATTAGTCTGGTGAGCGAAGAGCAAACATGCCAAACTTCTGACCAATGGGAGACCTGAAAGCTCCGAGGGGGCCAGCCCGGCGTAGGATGGGAGGGGCCTAGGAAGGTGATAAATGAGAAGGGTTGAAGAGGGCAAGGCCAGGCAGAACTGGAGCGCAGTGGCTCCGAGGCATTTCCCAAGGCACTAGCCTGTAATCCAGCACTTGAGAGGCTGAGGCTGAGTTTGGGGCTAGCCTGGGCTACATATCAAGACTCTGCTGCAAACAACCAACACAAAATACAGTAAAAGGCATTAGCCCCTGAATCCAATAACTGTCAAGTTCAAACATTTAAGACTGTCAACCATTTAAAACGACCTTTTTTTGAGATAAGT
Organism: Grammomys surdaster; assembly: GCF_004785775.1. NCBI lineage: Eukaryota > Metazoa > Chordata > Mammalia > Rodentia > Muridae > Grammomys > Grammomys surdaster. The sequence goes on along the minus strand of NW_021605377.1, from coordinate 6,487,635 downwards.
AAAGGAGAAGAGACCCTGGGGTCTGACGGCCTGTATAGGCAAAGAAGTGGATATACAGAAAGCATAGGATAGAAGTCAGTTGGATTATTCTATGTAAAACCAATTCAAGGAGCTAAATAAAGAGAAATGAAAATTGCAGAGAAAACGAGATTCGCTATTTTAGATGAATCCCATATGGGTTAGTCTCTTAATTTACTTAAAGCAGATGGCTAGCCCAAGACAGACCAGTTTATTACCATCCTGTCAGTTGGAAACCTCGATTTCCTTGGGTTCCTAAGCAACTCTAAGGGGAATATCAGATTTCATGAAATTTCCTGAAGAGATCGTGTGAGCCACACACGTCCGTCTGAAAACACCTCACTGCCTCAAAATCACTCATCCTTGACCACAGTTGCCCGTTCTGTTCTCTGGCTTAAGGCAGACCTGTGCTTCCTCCTGTCTGCCCTCAATACTGTCAAGTTCTATGGATAGGAGAGACCACAAGAAAGGGGTGAGAGAGAACCGAAGAAAGCTTTGCAATTTGGTATTTACACTTAAACATGCGCATGCGCATGCACACGCGCGTGCACACACAGAGAATGAAAGTAATAATACAATTTAGAAGAGTTTAAAGCTGGGAGTAGTAGGGCATACCTGTGAACCTAGCACTTGGATTTTGGGGGCAGGAAGATGGGTTCAAGGCCAGCCTCAGCTACACAGAGTCTGAGGCCAGCCTCAGCTACATGAGCTTCTGTTGAAAACAAACAAACAAACAAACAAAGATGGAAAAGAGAAGAAAGAGGAAGGGGAAGAGGAAGGGAGATGGCAGCTGGGGAAATTAAGTCTGAGTCAGTGAAGCCCAGCTAACAAGCTGAGGAATATTTGAACTTACAGGAGAGGACAGGAAACTTGGAGGGTAGAAAGAAAGGAGTTGTACAGGAATATAAGAAGAACCACTGTTTCTAGTTTTTACACGCACGTGAACACACACATACACAGAGGGGGTGAGAGGGAGATTATCAATAAATAGCTATGTGCCTGGCCATAAAAGAACTGTCCCCAACTTTCATCTCCACCTCACAGGGTTCTTAAAGGATTTGAGGTGTCACAAATGAGTAGTGACAGTGTTGTGGATCAGCTCACGGGTCTGTCACAGTGTAAGAAGGCTACTAGCTTCCAGGAGTTGGAAGAGCATGCACACTTTTAATTCCAGCACTCGGGAGGCAGAGGCAGGCAGAACTCTGTGAGTTCAAGGCCAACCTGGTCTATAGAGCAAGTTCCTGACAGCCAGAGCTACACAGAGAAACTATGTCTAGAAATTGTTTCTTTTTTTCAAAAAGGAAGAAAAAAGAAAGGAGGATAGAAAGAGAGAAAGAGAAAGAGAAGGAAAGAAAGAAAGGAAGGAAGGAAGGAAGGAAGGAAGGAAGGAAGGAAGAAAGAAAGCTACTCGTCAGAAACATGAAAGGCAGCAAGCTGTAATTGCCAGAATGAGGTTAAGTTCCCTGTTGCCTGGCCTGTGACCGGGGTATGGATGTAAAGTTAACTAACCGAAAAGCTAACTAATGACTAACTTAGTGATTGCTATGTGCAGAGCCCGAGGGATGGAGTGGCTTGAGTGTACGCCCCACCCATTTCATGTTCAGGAATCCTGTGGAGGCATTGAACAGTACCAGAAGGGCTGAGCACTCTCGTCAAGAGACAGGGACCACAGTGTGATAATTCTGTAGGAGAGGGAAGAAGAAATGGTGAATCATTGAAAATGCCCTGGAAAACAGGGCCCCGTGGGGTAGGTTGAGAAGGGCAATACTGGTCAGCAGCTTGCTCAGAGCCAATTCAGTCCAACCACACAGACCTTGACTAAGCATTTTCTTGGTGGTAGGGAAGATACTAATTGTGGGGAAGGATAAAAGTTGAAAAGAGCCAGGCAGTGGTGGCGCAAGCCTTTAATCCCAGCACTTGGGAGGTAGAGACAGGCGATTTCTGAGTTCGAGGCCAGCTTGGTCTACAGCGTGAGTTCCAGGACAGCCAGGACTAAACAGAGAAACTCTGTCTCGAAAAACCAAAAAAAAAAAAAAAAAAAAAAGTTGAAAAGATAAGGCAGTCCCCAGGGGCCGAGGACCCAGATCAGTCTGTGAAGTGCATGCTGGGTAATGGTGAGGACTTGAGTCCAGCTCCTCAATATCCATATAAAAAGAAAGGTGTGTCCATGTGTGCTCAGAATCCCAGCACCTGGGAGGGGAAAGACAATCCCCAGGGCTCGCTGCCAACCAGTCTATATACATGTGCATATATGGGCATGCGCGAGTGCATGGAGACACACACACACACACACACACACACGAGCCTAACCTCAGTGAATTTACATCTAGTAAAGTATTTCAACAAAAGAACAGGAAACACACGACCCGGGAATAAACACACTCCGTGCTCCATGTCTTCCCGCACTCCACGCTTTCTTTGGACCTTAACAGCAGTGAAGACCCACGGGTGGCCATGACCAGAAGCTTCAGACCCGGGCAAGGGGACTGGATCAGACCTAGGACCTGGGCTACTCTCGCCGTTGGTCAGAGAAGCTTCTTTTGGCATCGGGCAGCAGTCAATGCTGAGATGACTTAACCCCCGAGAGCCGAGATACACTGAGTGCTCAGCCCGGAATGGGAGATCTTTCTTAAGCCATCGCCCCACTCCACCCCCAGCACTACCACCACATCTCAGAGGAGGAGGCAGAAAGAATGAAAGAGCGCTTGATAAAGGGAGTGTTATGAAATCCTGCCTTCTGGACTTGACATGACTATAGCGCTCGCGAACCCACAGAGGTTATGATTACCAGAGATCCACCCCGCCAAAATGGCAGCATAGACGGAGAAGTCTCCAGACCCCCCCCTTACCGAGGAGAGGGATTGATTGATTGATTGATGATTGGTTGATTGATTTGTATGTGTGGCCACTGGTGGGTTGCTCATGATCCTGTGAATGGCCCCATACCCATGTGAGCAGCATTAACTGAATTTGTGTGTGTGTGTGTGTTATGTATGACATTTATCCCATATATGTCATAAAGTTGGAAGGGACTTTGCTGGGAGACATGTGAGGGAAGCCAGGGGTGGTAAAATGGGGGCAGGTTGATATGATCATGTTTCATTGCATACATGTACACATTCCTCAAGAATAAAGAAAACTTAAAATAAGGAAGAATAACAGTAGCTAGCACTGGCCTGAAAAGACTGTGGTGAAGAGTGAAATGTTCATATATTAAGATTTCTAACCCAGCCAGGTTACTGGTAACCAGCACACTGGTAAACCCAGAACTTGGGAAGCTGAGGAAGAGTGCCACAAACGTGAGGCTAACCTGGGCTATCTATACACTGAATACCAGGCCAGCCTGGGCTATGTATATATTGATACTGTCCCAACCAGAGCTACACAATAAGATCTATTTTCCAAAGGAAATATCTACTTTAAAACATGTAGCCCTATAATAAATTAAAATTGTCATTTTCCCTTATTTTCCCCACACACACTTCCATTATCCTTCACCAAACCCTCCTTCCTTTTTTCTTTCTTTTAAGTATTTTTATTTTTTTTGTCAATTTTACACATGTTCAATAGATCTTGATCAAATTCCTGACTTTCCCAACTGCATGTCTTCATATGAAGACACATAGTGTGTGTGTGGGGGGGGGGGTGTAAAACACCTACTGAGTCCAATTCCAACTCTCTTTGCTTGACTTGGGGTGGAGAATGGAACGTAGCCCAGGCTGGCCTCAAATTCACAATATAGCTGATGCCGACCCTTAATTGGTTGTCTTCACTTCACTTCCTGAGTTACAGGCAAGCACCCTCACACCCAGCTCCTGGGGTGGTTTTTAACTCAAAAGCCAGCAAAACAGAGCCTTCCCTTCTCCCAGCACCTATTGTAAACAGGACACCCTAGCATGTCTCTATCCAAAACAGGCTGAGGAAACATCAAAACCTGCTTGCCTCTGCAGAATCCACCCATTTTCTCAATAAATATTTACTCAGCTCCTACTGTGTGCTGTGGGGACGTTTTCTTCTCTGTGGATCCCCAGGCCTCCTTTAACTCTCTAGTCCACCCAGGCCGACCCAACAGGAGTCCAGTTTACAATCTATTCACTGTTCCTCACCCCGGGTCCCAACCCTCTCCTCCAGAAGGGACTATTGTTCTCCAGCTCCGGCTTTCCCTCTTTCTTTGAAGCTTAATTTCAATGTCCTTAATCCTTTCATTGTTCCTGGTCCTCTCCCGTGGTTGCTCTTTGCTAATGTCTGACCTCAGCTAACTGGCACAACAACCTCTGACTAGAACAAATGGGATTGAATGAATGTAACCTATTTGCCTGAGATGATCTAACCAGCGAGTGCTCAGACTGGGCCGGTTGTGTACGGTAGTCAGTAGAGCAATAATAGGAAGCCCTTGAAACTGAGGTGATGGAAAAGCTACGGTGATGATTAGCGCTAAAGACTGACTATGAGGGACTGGGGATAGAGCCCAGTTCTTCCGTAGCATGCAGAAGGCCCTTGGTTCAACCTTCAACCACACACACACACATGCACGCACACACATGCACACACACATGCAAACACGCTCGCACACACACACACACACACACACACGTGCGCACGCACACACACGTGCACGTGTGCACCAAAGGAGTAAATGAGGTAGGGGAGGGAGTCATTGGAAAAGAGAAAATCAAAAACACATTGTGTTGTTCAAGTTTTGTCATCTTGTCTGGATTTGTAATCAACCAGAAGACGCACCTGTGTCTGTCAGGATGGTCCCAGAGAGTCTGAACTAAGGGAGGAAGAACCTCCCTGAAGGTGTGTGGCACTGCCCTTTGGACTTGGGTCTCAGATTGATAAAAGAAGACCAGTCCACCAGCCACATCCCAGTCCTTTGGTCATGGTCTTCTGCAGTGAGAGGATGCACCCTCAGACCTCAAATCAGATAAAACCGTCCTTCCTTAAGTCGATTTTGCTGGATATTTCATCACATCATCGAGAAAAGTAATGACTACAGACTCCAAGGCCAGATACTGGGGAAAAAGCATGAAAGAGGGTTGGAGAGATGACTGGGGGTTAAGAGCACTGGTTTGCTCTTTCAAAGGACAAGGGTTCAATCCCTAGCACCTACATGGTGGTTCACAACTGTCTGTAGTTGTGGCTCCAGGGGATCTGACACCTCAGAGGCAGAACACCAATGTACATAAAAATAAATCAATAAAATAAACATACCTGAAAAAAAAGAAGCATGAAGGAATGCATGGGCCGTCGTGAAGATGAATCTAGTGCTAAAATCTCTACAGAATGAGAGATTGTTGTGAGAGAAAGCTACTACACACTCGTGGGAGTTAGTTGACCTTGGGGGGGGCAAAACATAGTACGGGAAATATTCAGGAAGCCGTAATGAAGATACCCACCTATTTGCAAACCCATCATTTAAGACAGAAAACGAAATGCACACCCCACCCCCACCCCCCAGCATGCACACACCACTAAGGAGCCAGTGTTCCTGAGATAGCCAGGTCTCCATTGTGGAAAGATCAGCACAAGAGTGTCTGGGAATGTCAGTTGCTGTGAGGGAAGCCGCTGAGGCCCCTCAGAAGTGTTTCATAAACTGGACAGGTGAGGAGCTGGCAGCGGACGCAGTGGCCGGGAGCACGTGCTGCTCTTGGGAAGGAACCGGGTTTGGTTCCCTGGCATCCACATCAAGCAATTGACAACGTCCTGTATCTCTAGCTACATGGAGATCTGATGCCTCCGGCTTCCTCCAGCACCAATATTCCCATGCACATTGTTGGCATTCCTTCTAGGCTCCACCCCGCAGTTGCCTGGCAACAGCCAGGTGTGCCTGATTCACTATAAAAGGGGATGCTTGTCCCTCCTCATTCTCCGTTCTCTTCTCCTGCTCTTGTTCCGTTACCCTCTTTCCCCCTCTCTCCCCATCCCCTTCCCTCCTCTTCATGTGCTCATGGCCTGCCTTTACTCTTTTTCCCCCCTCCCCTGCCCCCTCTCTGCCTTTCTCTGTCTCTGCTACCCCATCAACTCCCCTCTCCATGCCCTAAATAAACTCTATTCTATTCTATACCATCTATGTGGCTAGTCCCTCAGGGGGAAGGGATGCCTCAGCATGGGCCCGCAGAGGCACCCCCTTCCTCAGCACCATACCTCGTCTCCACCAAACATATTCCTTTCTTCTTATCTTTTATAAAACACAACACACATACCCACACCCAGACATACATGTAATTAAAAATAAAGTCTTGGGGGCTCGAGAGATGGCTCAGCGGTTAAAAGCACTGACTACTCTTCCAGAGGTCCAGAGTTCAATTCCCAGCAACCACATGGTGGCTCACAACCATCTGTAATGGAATCCGATGCCCTTTTTGGTGTGTCGGAAGACAGGTGTTGAGTATTCATATAAACAAAATCAATAAATCATTTTTTAAAATGTCTTTAAAAAGAAAGATAGCTATTGGGAAAGTGAGATAAGGAGGTGTTCAAGGCCGTGTGAGGATCAGATTTCAGTGTTCAGCAGTGACCTTGGTTGGGATGAACAGAAAAAAAGGACGTGGTAGGATTAGTCCCCAGATCTAGGGCAGACAGCAACAATACAACTGTGGAATGTGAGAAGCTGGAAGGTTCCAGGCAGCTGTGGACTTATAACCTACCGAAAGACAAGGCATAGCACCCTGTAAATGCACACGCTTCCAGTCATAGCATAGAAATCTGCAGGGATAGGGATCTTCCAAATCAGACAAGGAAAGTCATAAAAAAAATTTATTTTCAAAGAGATATAATGGAAATCCATAAAACTATCACTCACACTAGAAAATAATGGAGAATCCAGGTATCGTGGTACGGGAGTGTAAACTCAGGAGTGGAGACAGAAGGGTCCTGAATTTAAGGTCAGTCTGGAATTTAATGGTACATGTTACTTTCCTTTTGCTGTGATGGAATATCATCACCAAAAGCAACTTATAGAAGGAAGATTCTATTTGCCTTATAGATCAGAGAGATACGTGTCTGTCCTGGCAGACAGGTATAGCAAGCCACACACACGGCAGCAGAAGCAGGAAGCTGAGAGATCACATACTCAAACCACAGATATAAAGCAGAAAGAGCAGACTAGAGGCAGAGTGATGCTATAAACTGAAGGCCTCCTCCAGTGATGGTCCTTCTGCAGCAGAGCCATACCTACTAAGCCTCCCAAAACAGTTCTACAACTTGGGGTCCGAGTGTTCAGCTACCTGAGCCTGTAAAGGACAGATATCTTTCTCTTAAAATACTCTGAGGAAGACCTATCTGAAACAAAGACATGTTTACTTCACAACAGAGTCTTTATATAAGTAGAGCATAAGTTAAACTGGTTATGTAATATTCTATTCACAATATTAAATAGCCATCATTCTTGCTAGAGGAAGACTTTATTGCTTTGTGCAGGAGAACTTTGCAAGCTTTAACCAGCACAGGGAAGTGTTTTATCTTTGCTGTAAGTTGTAAAGTTCTAAATGGATGTATGTTAAGAGATTTTCGGAAAATCTGATGATGGAATCAGGACTGGAGCTCCGTCAGTAGAGTGCTTCCCTACAAAGCCCTGGGCTTGGTGCCCAGCATGGTATAAACCGGGTGTGGTAAGGAATGCCTGTCAAGCCAGCAATTAGAAGGATTATAGCAGAAAGATCAGAAGTTCAAGGTCGTCCTCAGATGCAAATTTGAGGGCAACTTAGAATACTTGAGAACCTCGAAGGAAGGATGGAGGGAAGGATAGATGGATGGATGGATGGATGGATGGATGGATGGATGGATGGATAGATGATTAATAGACAGACAGACAGACAGACAGACAGATGATAGATAGGTGAATATATCCTTATCTTTGAATTATCTAAAATATCTGAGATTACCTTCAGTATTTAGAGTGCCGCCCAAAGAAAGGATTAAGCTGGTAGACACTTCTCTGGCTTCTGGGTCTAAATTAGTTTTAGTCCCTTATATCAACATCAGTTAAATGCCAAAACATACGTCACATAATCCCCATAACAACTTGCATGGTAATTATTACCATTTTGTAGCAGGTCCGAAATCTAATGTCCAGAAAGACAAAATGACTGGCCATAAGCTTATCATGACTGGAACAGGATTGACAGTTCTCTCTTCTCTCTCTCTCTCTCACTCTCTCTCTCTCTCTCCCTCTCCCTCTCCCTCTCTCTCTCTCTCTGTATGTGTGTGTGTATTTTGTTTTGTTTTGTTTTTTTGAGACAGGGTTTCTCTGTGTAGTTCTGGCTGTCCTGGAACTCACTCTGTAGACCAGGCTGGCCTCGAACTCTTGAACTCAGAAATCTGCCTGCCTCTGCCTCCCAAGTGCTGGGATTAAAGGCGTGCGCCACCACTGCCTGGCGTGTGTGCATATTTTACTAAGAGAGAACGGAACCTAGAGTCTCATGAATGCAAGCAAACACTCTACCACTGAGCTTTATGTCTGGACTGAAATCATCTGTTCATATTTTTTAATGCAAATAATAGGGCTACTGAGATGGTTCAACAAGTAAAGGCACCACCACGCCTGGCAAGCTGAGTCAGGAACCTACTTGGTTGGAAGGGAAGAACTGATTCCTACAAGTTATCCTCTAATCTCCATGAGAGTGCATGTGCACAAACACACATACACCACGCACACACATATTCCACACACACACACTCCACACACATACACACACAAACACACACTCCACACACACACTCCACACACATACACACACAAACACACAGTCCATACACATACACTCCACACACACTCCACACACATACATAACACACAAACACACACACCACACACACACGCCACTCACACACACTCCACACACACACACTCTACTTACACACACTCCACACACACACTCCACACACATACACACACACAAACACACACTCCACACACATACATAACACACAAACACACATACCACACACACACTACACACACACACACACACACACACACACACACAACCACCCCACACCATGCTCACATGCACAGTAAATAATAAATGTTTAAAACCTGTTAAATGCCAGGCAGTGGTGGCTCACGCCTTTAATCCCAGAACTTGGGAGGCAGAGGCAGGAGGATTTCTGAGTTCGAGAGTTTGAGGCTAGCCTGGTCTACAGAGTGAGTTCCAGGACAGCCAGGGCTACACAGAGAAACCCTGTCTTGAAAAACCAAAAAAAAAAAAAAAAACCTGTTAAATAACAAACAAATAATGATTACAAAAGCAATTTGTATTTTCTTTACCAGATAATACTTCACGTACCCCCATCAACAGTTTCAAGGGAAAACAAAGTTAACTCAGGATTTCCCCAAAGCTTTGCTACATGGTTGATTAAAAATGTGCATGAATCTTTCTCTCTGAAATTCCACAGCTGACAAACCAGATCAGCAAAGCGAAGTCAGGCTGTGCTTAGTGTAGACTGGCTGTAAGGCTGGCCAGCCAGAGAGCCCCAGTGTGACTGCTCATCGACTCTTAGGCAGGCAGGCAGAGTTAAAACAGTGCTTGCTCTGCAAAGCATCCTCTTTCTGAAAGCCCACGTGGGCTGCACTCATTAGTGAGGGTAGTGGCGGTGACCTAGCCCTTGCCAACCCAGCACAAGACACTACCTTCAACCCCAGCACTGCTAAAAATAAATAAATACAGCTGGGCTGTGGTGGTGTGCGTCCCTTTAATCCCAATGTTCAGGAGGTGGAAGCAGGTCAATCTCTGAGTTTGAGGCCAGCCTGGTCTACAGAGCAAATTCCAGGACAGCCAGGGCTACACAGAGAAACCCTGTCTTGGAAAAACAAATGTAGTGAGAATTATAGAATTCTGGTTTCTTTAAAAAAACACAGAAATATTATAAGAACATGTCTTTATTTTAATCCCGGATGTTGGGGTATGGGGCTGCTTCACAGCAGCTGACTGTGATTTGCCTCGTGCTGTAGCAAAAGTGTGGTTTGGCCAGCTGCAGATCATTTCTGTGATTGTGTGACATTTGGAATTCTGGGAACTTTTCAGAGGGTCTATAAATGCTAGGGTCCCAAAAGGCAGGGTTGAGGACTATTGGTTGTTTGGGGTGAGGGGTGGGGTTGGTTGCAGTTTGTAAGTAGTCATGCTCAAAGAAGAAACAAGAAGAAAGAAATTTGATTCAGATTTTCTCTCCTCTCTCTCTCTCTCTCTCTCTCTCTCTCTCTCTCTGTCTCTCTCTCTCTCTCTCTGTCTCTCTCTCTCTCACTTATCCTTCTTTCTCTTCTATCTAGTAATAGGAGGTTAAACAGGGGTGAGGAGATAAAGGGTGAAAAGAGGAAGAATCCGAAAAGTAGCAAATCCAGCAGAATAGACAGTCAGACAGACAGACAGACAGACAGATAGGAGAGAGAGATGATAGAGAGATAGATGATAGAGAGATGATAGATAGATTGTTAGATGGATGGATGGATGGATTGATGGATGGATGGATGGATGCATGGATGGATGCATGGATGGATGCATGGATGATAGATAGATGATAAATAAGTACCCACAGAAAAGACACTATCAACCAGAGTGATGGACTGTTATCCAAGTTTAAAGCATTAATAATCTTAAAAGCAGTAAGTGCGGGTTGGAGAGATGGCTTAGTGGTTAAGAGCACTGACTGCTCTTCCAAAGGTCCTGGATTCAATTCCCGGCAACCACATGGTGGTTCACAATCATCTGTAATGAGATCTGATGCCGTCATCTGGTGTGTCTGAGGACAGTTACGGTGTACTCATATACACAAAATAAATAAATAATTCTCTTTTTTAAAAAAAAGCTATAAGTGCATGTCCTATGAAACAAAAGGTGAGATCAGGCAACAATAAAACTACAGTAGTCAGGTATCAGTCCCAACCAGCATGCGTGAACCCCAGGGGAAATGGCTTGAGGCCCTGTGTGTGTGACAGATGGATCTTGGGTTTTATGGAACACAGCTGAAAATGCCTGCAATAAAACCTCTTGAGTCAGCATTCCTTTCTAAGCTACGGGACAGTGGCTTTGTTTTTGGTTTATGCCTGAAAATAATGCTGTAACTAATATCCTCGGTACATTATCTTGGCTTACGTTTTGGATTGTCTCTTTAAAAAGAAATTTCTAGAAATGCAACGTCAGGACACAGACACATCTTGAAGCATTTGGTAGAAATTGACTCCCAAAAATGTTGGCTAGTTATGCCCCAGCAATGTTTATAGTTTGCACAGGTCCTAATGAGGTGTAGTGATGAAACCTCCACATACACATAATATGCAGTCAGTGGAAGCTGGCTGAGAGAATCCCAGGGTTAGCATGTTTTCAATGACAACGGAGATGGTCACAGCAAGAAGGTGTTGAACAAAACATTCCAGAGTAAAATGATCTCAATAATGTCATAGCTCAACATTAAAAAATAACATTTTAAAGGTTTAAATCTGAAAGTATAGATTGATTACACTAAATTCCCATTAGTTCATTTATTAACTGATACGATTGCTGTTGTTTAAGACAAGATCTCATGTAACACAGGCTGGCCTCAGATTTAATGTGTAACCAGGGATGATCTTGAACTTCTAATTTTCCTATCTCCATCTCCCTACTGGGATTACAGATATGTGTGCCACCACATCCTACTCAGATGCTTTATTTATTTATTTATTTACTTTCTTATTTTTGTAGCACTGGGGATCAAACCCAGGACTCCAGAAATGCAAGTGACTGAATCTACAAGCAACCAATCACAGTTTGATAATTGAAAATGATTCCGAGATTTATGTCCAGAAAGTGCATTGTATTTGTTTTTGAGACAGCCTCATTATGTTACATAGGCTAACCTCAAACTCAAGATGATCCTCCTGCCTCAGCCTCCTAAATTGAGTTGGGATTACTCAAAGGGTGGGCATGCTTCACCACGCTTAGCTACAAAAAATGCTTCTGGAAAAAAAGATTCTGTTGGTCAAAATAAGGGCACATGGAATTTCTCCTGGGTGTAAATACCCCAGCACAAATTGAAACATCCAAGGAGAGTGGAAGACCAGTTGTTTTGATCCCTCATGTGGGTTTATGATGGTGCCTGGTGTTAACACTCATCCCTGATCCTCAAGGGCACATGGACTTTCTTCCGGGTGTACTCACCCTAGCAATGACAGAAGGACACAAAATGGTGTCGCTCAGTTGAACCTGCATCTTACACAAGGTTTTGTGTTTTGTGGCCGAGCATTCTATATTGGTTTTTCTGTGGTTTTGAAATCATAGCCCCGGGGGTTGTGAAACATAATTATGTCTCCTAATTTCATTTCTTTGGCAAGTTGATAGAAATAAACCAAAAATGTGATTGAGAGCCAATGTTTGCTATTTTAAAGAAATGGAACGTCCAATCAAATTAGAGGTTGGTTTCAAAAGAAATGTCATTCTCCTTCTTCAGATCTCTTAAAATAAACACTAAAATAAATCCTCTGCAGGATACTTAACAAGAACGAGGCACAGGAGAAATTAAAGAATCTATAGGAAATACAACACAGACTGCACCTGGAAATAGTCTCCCTCTCCCCTTTGTGTGAAATTCAATTATGGGATGGAGAAAGCAGCGGGTAGGGTTCTTTTTCAATTATTCTAAACCGCACTCTCTCAAACAAAAGACCATTACCCAGCGATCAAATCTAAGTCACAGCATTGTTTTCCCATCAGACAACTTCTGATTTTAAAAGATGCTTTCTCCTGGAGGTTTGCACAATGAAACCTAGTCATTACTTCCTGCATAACAATAACAACAAGTTCTCCCACCCTAAATGCAAACTAAATAACAATCTTGGTTTTTATCACAACCTTTCAATGAAAACAAAAGGTTAAAACCCGTGAGTGACGCTAAGAAAGAAATACTGTGTATCTTTCAGAAGCGTTGGCGATGGATGAGCCTAGAGATAACAAGACACTGGGTTCAATCCTTGGTACACAACAAAACAAAAACTAACCGTGTTTTTGAGCCTGCTGCAACATTGTAGAACAGAAAAACTAAAAACTCCACATGCTATTGCTCTAACTTCCCTATTAATACATTGTTTGCAAGTAAGAAGTGGTGGTGGGGGCGCATGTCTTTAGTCCCAGCACTTCGGAGGCAAAGCCGAGTGGATCTCTGTCAGTTCGAGGTCAATCTAATCTATAGAGCGGGTTCCAGGCTAGCCAAAGCTACACAGAGAAATGCTCTCTAAAAAAAAAAGAAAGAAAGAAAGAAAGAGAAAATGACCTACAATTCTCTGGGCATGTAGATCAGAGCTAGACCCTAGCACATGGGAGGCCCTGGATGACAACCACTACGCTACCAAAGCAAAGAATGAAGACACCCAGGTACAAATCTTCTACAGTACCTGTCAAATTAATCTTCTTAAATACTAAAGTACATTAATGAACTAGGGAGAGAAGCTCACTAGATAAAGCACTTGCTTGCCAGCACAAGGACCTGAACTCGGTTCTCAGAACCTACTTTAAAGTGTGCCCACGCTTTTAAACCCAGTTCTGGAGAAGCTGAAAAAGGAAGCTCCCTGGTACTCTCTGGCCTAGCCCTAGTGCACCGGTTCTGGGCCAGTGAGAAACCATCTTAAAAAACATGGTGGATGGTGTCTGAGGAGCAATACTTTCCAGATAGATAGCTTGATAGATATACGAAGACATATATATATAAAGACAGAGACAGAGAGAGATGCCCCTTTATAGTAAGAGATTTTCATATTTAACTTACGGTTTATTTACAATTAATATTTGGCTCCAAATGAACAAAAACAAAACAAAAAAACCTTACTTAACCTGTCTCTCATGTTAACACATTTAGATGTATGATGATATTTTCATTACTCAACATTTCTTGCAAAATTTAAGATATCACCGGGCAGTGGTGGCGCACGCCTTTAATCCCAGCACTTGGGAGGCAGAGGCAGGCAGATTTCTCAGTTCGAGGCCAGCCTGGTCTACAGAGTGAGTTCCAGGACAGCCAGGGCTATACAGAGAAACCTTGTCTCGAAAAAAAAAAATTAAGATATCGTAGCTGTACACCTTGTCGCCTTTAAATTTGCATGCACTTACTTGTTTGTTTTGGGTTTGACCTAGCCCAAGCTGGCTTGGAACTTGTTAAGTGGCTAAGGATGACCTTGAGCTCCTGAACTTTTACCTCCAAAGTTCTGAGTTTACAGACAGACACTCCACTACACCTGCTACACTCATTTCATATTCTGAAGTAGGCTCATGGGTAACACATCCAGCAATTCTGCGGAGCCTGTCTATTTTTGAGAACTCCAGGTGGACTGGCAAATTACTATGATCAGAGTAGGAGGTGCAAAGTCAAAATGCTGCACATGGCTGCTGAGATAGACACTGAGGTCACGGCTGAGCTCATAAAAATATAAAACCCCTAAGGCAACCAAGAGAAGTAAAACCCCTATGTCTTGTGGATACACAGGAAAACATTATCAAGTTACTTCAGGGGCCCCTCTCTTACCTTATTCCTCTGAAAGCTTGTTTCCTCCCCCACCCCACCCCACCCCCGTGTATTTTGTTGTTGTTGTTGCTGTTGTTGCTGCTACGGATTAAACTCAGGGCTGCTTGCATGCAAAGCACATGCTCTGCTGCTGGGCTGTGACCCTTGTCCTTCGCTATAAGCTCTTTGATTCCCAGGCCCAGTATCTATTCTGAACTTACTGAAGCAACTCATAAGTTATCTGTTTCTCTTTTTAGTCCATGACATTGGGAAAGTCAGGGCACCCAGGCCATCTGGTCACTACATGACTTTAACCACCCACCAACTTGAGAAGGCAGTTCAGCTGTGAGGAAGAATCTATGGAGAGTTGTTGACTGTGTCCACCCAGGTAGAACGAGGAAGTTAAGAGTATTGTTTTCTTGATAACATGAAGTATCCGTTTCAAAGTTTTAAATGTGTATTAGAGTGAGTTGATGAAGGACAGAACCATGGCTATGTTCACTTGATGCTGTACATTCCCCATTGGGTTGTAAAGAAGAAGAAAGAAAAGGAAGAGGAGGAAGAGAAGGAGGAGGGAGAGGAGGAGGAGGAGGAGGAGGAGAAGGAGAAGAAGAAGAAGCCGCCTCCACTATGTATCATGGATATTTCCTGGGTCAGACAATGATTTAAGAGCTTTCTATTTGTCTGTTACTGTAGCACCCCAAGATATACAATATCATTATCCCCACTTTACAAAATAGAAAACAAAACTCAAATGGCAGTGGCAGCACAGACCTTTAATCTCAGCACTTGGGAGGCAGAAGCAGGCAGAGCTCTGAGTTTGAAGCCAGCCTGGTCTATTGATGGATTTCTAGGACAGCCAGGGCTACACAAAGGAACTCTGTCTTGGGGGTGGAAGTGGGTGGCGGAAACCAACAACAAAGAAAAAAACATAGGAAATAAATTAGAGAAAAGTAGTTAGCCGAAGGCACCATAGTTAACGCATGGTGAAGCCGGATTTCAAACTCAACACATTGTCTGCATGTTTGCTGACTCTTTCAGTGACTAAAAAAAACATTTTTTGGTGGTTTATTTTCTCCCTTAATGTCATTATAGTAAAATTGTTACTAACATTTTGAGTAACAATAATAATTTTTATTTTATGCATGTAATGTCTTTTTTAAACTTTGTGTTTGGTTTTTTTTTTTTTTTTTTTTTTTTTTGGTTTTTCGAGACAGGGTTTCTCTGTGTAGTCCTGGCTGTCCTGGAACTCACTCTGTAGACCAGGCTGGCCTCGAACTCAGGAATCCACCTGCCTCTGCCTCCCAAGTGCTGGGACTAAAGGCGTGCGCCACCACCGCCCGGCTTAAACTTTCTTAAAATAATGTATTTTTAGTTTATGTGCACTGGTGTTTTGCCTGCATGTGGGTCTGTGGGAGGCTGTCAGACCTTGGAATTATAGACAGTTGTGGGCTGGCATCATGGGAGCTAAGAGTTGAACTCATGTCCTTTAGAAGAGCAGCCTGTGCTCTTAACAGGGGAGCCATCTCTCCAGCCCTGAATTTTATGTCTTTTTTTTTTTTTTTTTTTGGTTTGGTTTGGTTTTGTTTGGTTTGTTTGTTTGTTTGTTTGTTTGTTTTTGAGACAGGGTTTCTCTTTATAGCCCTGGCTGTTCTGGAACTCACTCTGTAGACCAGGCTGGCCTCAAACTCAGAAATCCACCTGCCTCTGCCTCCCAAGTGCTGGGATTAAAGGCATGCGCCACCACTGCCCGGCTACAAATTTTATGTCTTAAATGAAACTCTGAGGTATTTAATCAAACCTCACATTCTGCCAAGGACCTCATAAGCCATAGTAAAGTTTTGATGGCTTCTTATTTCCTTTAAAAACTAATACATGGGCCTAGGGAAATGACTCAGGCAGGAAAATTCTTGCCACATAAGCACCAGGACCTGAGTTCAGATCCCCCAGCTCTCATGGAAAAGCCAGGCATGGTGACAAACGTCCAGAATTCACTGGCCAAGCAGTCTAGCCAATCAGTGAACTCTAAGTTCAGTGAGAGACCTTGTCTCAGCAAGTGAAGTGGAAAGCAGCTAAGGAAGATGTTTACTGCTGACCCTCCCTCACCCCCACACGCACCCATGAGCACAGACCCACTAATACAGTAAAATAGCCACGGTTCTATTAAAAACATCAGGCAAGATAAACATCTGTTGTTGATGTTAATTACAGTTGGAAATAAACTGACAGGGAACTAGGAGGAGGTATCAGCCTATGCAGGGATTTGGCACAAAGAATCAGATTTTGTTGCTGGACTTAGCTGAGGGAAAGTGGCCACCGGGCACTGGCGCGCTCTCTCTCTCTCTCTCTCTCTCTCTCTCTCTCTCTCTCTCTCTCTC
>NW_021605377.1:6459537-6470760 GCF_004785775.1 Grammomys surdaster | reverse complement strand
CTCTCTCTCTCTCTCTCTCTCTCTCTCTCTCTCTCTCTCTCTCTCTCTCTCTCTCTCTCTCTCTCTCTCTCTCTCTCTCTCTCTCTCTCTCTCTCTCTGACTGCATTTATTGTTCTCTCAAGCAGAATTGAAGTCTTTCTAAAAGTAAATAAAACTATTGTCTAAGAGAGCAGAAGCTGCCCGGTAGTGGTGGCGCACGCCTTTAATCCCAGCACTTGGGAGGCAGAGGCAGGCGGATTTCTGAGTTCGAGACCAGCCTGGTCTACAGGGTGAATTCCAGGACAGCCAAGGCTACACAGAGAAACCCTGTCTCGAAAAAAAAAAAAAAAAGTGATAGTGTGAGCATAGATCTATGACATAAGCACTCAAGAGGCTGAGACAGGAGAATTACTCTTGAGTTTGGGGCTATCATAGGCAACAGAGTCAAATCCTATCTCAAAACAAGAAAAAAAAGAAAGAAAGGAAGAGAAGGGAAAGAAAGGGTTGTAGATAAACATTGAGGTAGAAATCATTCACATTACTAGGTTTAAAAAGCAAAAAATAAAACTATTTTATTCGTGCGAATAGGCCAAGGCAATCTGTAGTCACAGAAATGGAAACAGCTGCAGTCAGAGGTGGAGAAGGTGAGTGGAGACTGTGTAGAAAGGATTGAGCGAACTTTCTGCAGTGGGAGTCATACCCCTCCAATCCTGATGTATGGCCTTTGAAGATAGAAGGATTTCGGTCTTGGTTTGGCTTGGGATGTTTGTTTGTTTTGAGACAGTTTTCCCTATATAGCCTAGCTTGACCTGGAGCTCAGGATTCTCCTGCCTCAGTCTCTGAGTGCTGAGATTCAGATACACACCACACCCACTTAATTAAACCTCGTCAAGGACTAGGGAATGTAACACAGTAGCTGAACAGTTGCCTACTATGTTAAAAGGTTGTCTTTTGAGAAAGGGAAGAGTGCAGGGAAAGAGAGAACATTTAGTGAGTGTCTGAGTTAGGATTTTACTGCTGTGAACGGACACCATGACCAAGGCAACTCTTATAAGGACAACATTTAATTGGGGCTGGCTTACAGGTCCAGAGGTTCAGTCCATTATCATCAAGGTGAGAACATGGCAGCATCCAGGCAGGCATGGTGCAGGAGGAGCTGAGAGTTCTACATCTTCAACTGAAGATTGATAGTGGAAGACTGGCTTCCAGGCAGCTAGGACAAGGGTCTTAAAGCCCATGCCCACAGTGACACACTTCCTCCAAGCCACACCCACTCCAACAAGGCCACACCTCCAAATTGTGCCACTTTCTGGGCTGAGCATATTCAAACCACCACAGTGAGTATTGTCATAGTTATTGTTAACTGTCAACATAACAGAATCTAGAATCATCTGAGGGATGCCTAGTGACTAACCTGATTGCCTTAAAGTAGAAAGACCTGCCCACTGTGGGTGGCGCCATTCCCTGGCTAGGCTCCTGGGAGCTGAGCACCTACATGCATTTATTGTCCTTTGCTTCTTATGGATGCTATGTAACCAGCTGTTTTAAAATCCTGCTGCCTTGACTTCTCCACCAGCCCAGACTGTACCTTAAACTGTGAACCAAAATAAATCCATTCTCCCTTAAGTTGTTTTTGTCAGAACATCTTATCACAGCTACAACAAAAAGAGACAAAGAGGGCCGGAGAGATGGCTCAGTGTTTCAGGGCATTGGTTGCTCTTTCAGAGGACCCAGGTTTGGTTCTCAACATCCATGTGGCAGCTCATAAGTATCTGACTCCAATCCCAGGAGATTAGATGCCTGATCTGTCTTCTGTAGGCACCAGGGACACACATGATACACATTCATGCCTTCGGGCAAAACAGCACATAAAATAAAATAAATTTAAAAATTAAAAAAAGGAAACTAAGATGACTACACATCCTCAAGTAAGAAACAAAATCTCCAATTGTACATAGTCTCAAATTTTTTTCATACTTTTTCCTCTAAGTTTCTTTAACAAGCATGATAGCAACTAAAGACAACATAAATACACAAAGACATCCAACTGTACTTCAGAGAACCTCACCTTGTCCTCCAGCCAGATACCCCTTACCAGCACAAAGAACAGTGTGCAATCATCCGGGATCCATCCCACAGTTCCATGACAGGGTACCAATGGAGTCACACCTCTTGAGAAGGTTCCTATGGTGGTTTAAATAGGTTTGGCCCCATAGACTCATGTGTTTGAATGCTTGGCCCAGGGAATGGCACTATTAGGAGGTATGGCCTCAGTGGAGGAAGTGTGTCACTGTGGGGGCGGGCTTTGAGGTTTCTATGGTCAAGCTCCACTCAGTGTGGAAAAAGACACCCCCCCCCAACCCCACCCCCAACCTCACCCCTGCCTTCAGAAGACAGTCTCCTTCTAGCTGTCTTTGGATCAAGATGTAGAACTACTCCCGCATCCCTCAGTACCTCATGTCTGAGCTTGAGTCCATGATAATGGACTGAACTGTTGGGGATTTGGTTTATTGCTTATATTATGTTAATTGGGTTCCCAAATTACTAGGGAATTTGCATGTAAGACTCCGTGGGTCCCTGCCTCCAGCTGGCTCTAATTGGTAAATAAAGTTTCAGGCGGCCAATGGCTGGACAGGGAGACAGAGGTAGGGCTTGAGATTTCCCGGGCAAGGGAACTCAAGGAAGAGGAAGGATTTAGAACTGCCACACTGGGGGTGGGGTGGGGGTTGAGGAGCAGAAAAACCAGGCCTGAGAGATGCAGGACAGAGAGACCGCCAACATGTATGAGTCAGGAGAGTTGCAGGCCTAGGTCCAGGGGGGTCCAGGATGGAATATAAGATTTAGTAAAAAAATAATTCAAGAGTATGGGAGGGGTGAGTGTGTTAGTCACAGGGAGGTTTGGAAGTGCCCAATCATTGTGCTGTTTAAGGAATATTAAATATAAGGTTGTGTATGAGAGCACGTGCACGTATGTGTGTGTGTGTGTCTGTGTGTGTCTGTGTGTGTCTGTGTGTGTGTGTGTATCTAGAACATTGAATGGGTGGCAAGGAACGGGTGCTGCAGCTAGCTGTCAGAGAGATTAGAGCGGAATTTAATGAACTACAGCAACACTAAACCTCTGAGACCGTAAGCCAGGCCCAGTTAAATGTTTTATTTTATAAGAGTTGCCTTGGTCACGGTGTCTCTTCACAGCAGTACAACCCTAAGACAGTCCCTGAGGGCATGCACTTGCTGGCCATTTGTTTTATACTTTGTGACAGCTTCTAAGTACCAGCATGGAACAATGAATTGCATCCTTTTGAAGCAAGCCGCCAGGAGGTTTTATTTCTGCATCCCAAAGCCCTCTGGGGTCCATAGGAAAAGGCTTCAAACAATGCAGTATGGATGTTTTCTTGCCAGAAAAGTAGCTATCCTTTACACATGTCCTGAAAAGCTTCTAAGAATACTTTTTGTCTTTAGTCGTAATCCTCCAAACAGGTCAGTCTGAGCTTCACCCACTATGGCTGGCCTATGACAGAGAAGACAGCTGGCCTTCATGTGACTGGCTCTCCCTCTGTGCTGGGTTTAGTCAAAGCCAAGGCTGGGCATCAGCTACCCCATGCTGGTTGGTGGCTATTCTCATTGGCATGCAGCCCGCAAGTCTCAGCACAGGCTATTGGGCAGTGGTTAACGCTAACACAATTGCTTGCTAGCAACAGTACCAACAATCGTGAGGCAGCTGAATAGAGGGAAGGAGGGTGTGTCACAAGAAGATGACACAGAGCCCCCACCCTTCCTCCTTAAGCCCCCATGCAGGAGGGATACAACTGGAGAACGGAGGTAGGTGGGACCAAGTGAGAGCAGAAATCTGGCTTTTTGTTGGGACACAGCCAGAGAAGCTAGTATACACAGTGTTAAGAGAAGCTCTGTCCAACAACTTGGTTGGGACCTGGGTGTCTAGCCCACTCGACATCTTGGTAAAACTGTCCCACAGGGCCATCAAAGCTGCCTGACCTAAGCTGAACACAACATCCCTTCCTCAGTCCACCCTTCTATTCCTTGTCTTGTAAATGACCGACTGACCCCTGGCCAGTGCAGTTCTCTAGAATTCTTCATCATCTCCCACATCAGTTTCCAAGTCTTGTAGATTCTAAGTATCTGTCGGGCATGATGTCACACGACTGAAAGCCCAACACTTGGAAGCTGAGGAAGGAACATGAGTTCAAAACCAGCCTGGGTTACATAATGAGAGTCAAGGCCTTGTGGCAAACACACAGATGCAGGTAAGGGTTCAAAGTCGGGGAGTACAGTACACCCACATAGGTGTATCATGGTCACAGAAAGCCTGGCTCACCTGAAAGAATCTACTTCTCAGACTTCAAAAGTAGCTGCACTGACTGAATCCAACTCAGGTCCTTCCAGTCCATGCTTTCTTGTTTGTTTGTTTGCTTGTTTGTTTTGTTGTTTTAATTTTTTTTAAATGTATGAGTGTTTGGCCTGCATGTGCACCACTTGAATGCATGAGCCCAGAAAAAGTCGTTGGTTGGACCCACTGGAACTAGAGTCACAGAAATGTAGGGAATCAAACCTGGGTCCTAGCCAGACGGTACTGGCCTTTAATCCCAGCACTCAGGAGGCTGGGATCTCTGTGAGTTCAAGGCCTGCCTGGGTCTACAGAGTGAGCTCCAGGATAGTCAGGGCTACATAGAGAAACTCTGTCTCAAAACAAACAAACAAACAAACCACAACAGCATCAACAAAAAACCTCAGGTCCTCTGGAAGAGCAGCCAGTGCTCCTAACCACTGAGCCATCTTTCCAGCCCTTGGGTCCATACTGATTCAAGGTTCAAACATCTGTTTAGAACTCTTCTTTCTCCTGCCTGGACATCTGTGCTATACTCAAAGCCCATGTCTCTGACCTCTCAGTTATCCACCACAAGCAGTTTTCTTTTGCCTGAACTCCACCCCACCCCCATGTAACAGGAGGCTGCCAGTGAACATGACCTCCGTTGCCTGGGTCCCTCTCTTCTCCCTGCCTTGTTTGGAAACCTTCGTTTCGAAGCTTGTCTGCCAGGCTCTGTGGAGCCCCAGGGAAAGCCGAGCCCTGGACATGCTGCGGTCATTGTTCTTCCCAGCTTCCAAATATTTATTTTTTCTTCCATACAAGTAGTACTTAGGTGGCTTGTCTTATAATTGCACAAATTGTATGTTACGACATCAGCAGCAATTTTTCCTAGAGTCAGTTTTCCTGCCCGATGTTTTAAGTGAGACCGAGAAATCATTGTTTTGTAATACCGAATAGAATTTTTACTTAAAAAGAAATGTTGGTGTTCCTGCGAGCAAACAAAAAGTCTAAAATGGGCTTCCAATAGGCTGCCCTGTGTCCTCAGCTAGGCTTTGCTGCCTGAATGGCTGCTGGGGACTGCACTGCGGACGGGCTGCTTAAGGCCTTGATTGAGTTCACAAAATGTTAATGAGGCAATATTAATCATTCTGAAAGGGCTGGAGGAGACAGACAGTGTTACATGCCCCAACACCTTTCTTTCTTTCTTCCTTTCTCTTTCTTTCTTTCTTTCTTTTTTTTAAACTTATTTATTTTTATTTATATGAGAATACTGCAGCTATCTTCAGACACACCAGAAGAGGGCATCAGACCCCATGAGAGATGGTTGTGAACCACCATGTGGTTGCCGGGAATTGAACTCAGGACCTCTGGAAGAGCAGTTAGTGCTCTTAACCACTGAGCCATCTCTCCAGCCCTCTTTCTTCCTTTCTTTCTACTCCTTTCTTTCTTTCCTTCTTTCCTTCTTTCCTTCTTTCCTTCTTTCCTTCCTTCCTTCCTCCCTCCCTCCCTCCCTCCCTCCCTCCCTCTCTCTCTCTCTCTCTCTCTCTCTCTCTCTCTCTCTCTCTTTCTCTCTCTCTCTCTCTTTCCTTCTTAGGACTGAAAGTAGACTATTTCTACTCCCACAACTAGGTCATCAACTCTACTGGCTCCAGTCAGTGCTTCTGAGCTATGTGAAATTGCTTGGCAGTTCAGAACTTGTCCCTGAGACTATCCTACCCACAGAGAGGGAAGGAAGGGAAAAAGAAGCCCTCTTGTACCTTCACATTTGACCTTCTCTGTTTGTTCTTTCCTTCGTGCCCATTGGTTCCAAGGTAAAGCACCCAAATAGCAAGCTGGGACGGGAAGGGCTAATGGAAAATGAAGCTGGGGGCTTTCAAGTAGTCTGCGCCTGTCCTGGAAGAGGTTAAGCAGAGGGAACCAGAAAGCTCAGGACTTGATGCTTGGTTTGCCAACAGGCTGAGTGCCAGTGGAGTTCATTACATACCATTTCCTCCCAGAATGTTATATTCTTATCTTTAGTAGGATTAGAGTGTTTTTATCCTTATCAATTAATGGTAACTTAGTGCAGGGAAATCACAGAAATAACATTATAACCTTAATAAAATGAGATATGCTCTCGATAAAACATTTTAAAAATACAAGAAAGTGTAAAAAAAAAAAAAAAAAAAAAAAAAAAGCAAATGTCGCCTTTACTCCATCCAAAGGAAAAAGAAAGAATTATGGGTTTTTTGATTTTGGGGTTGTTTTTTTTTTTTTTTCAGACAGACTGGACATACAACACCCCTCGTTGCGTCAATATCCCAAGTACCAGGAGGAAAGGCAAGGACCACAATGCCTGGCCCATCCGGGCTGCTGCTTTCGATTTTTGGCTTTTTGGTTTTGGGGTTGTTTTTTTTCGCCTTGCAGTGCTGGTGATGAGATCCGTGCTTGCACAAGCTAAGCAAGTGCCTGAGCTACAGCCTGAGGCCCCTTTGGTCCGTTTTCACATTGTATTGTGCTCAGACTCTGGTTTGGTTTGCTTCACTCTTTTTGAGACATGGTCTCCCTGCATAGGGGCTGGTTGGCAAACTCACAGTTGTCCTGCCTTGGACTGACTATTCACAGTGTTTTCTACCTAAAAGTCTTGTAACAAGGAGGCTGGAGAGGTGGCTCAGGGGTTGAAGGTACAGCCGCTCTTTCAGAGGACCTGAGTTTGTCCTGTTCCCAACACCCATGTCCTGCAGCTTCTAGCTGCTTGGAACTACAGCTCCAGATGATCCAGTTCCTCTGGCCTCCAGGGACACCAGGCTCCAGCTCATGTTGCAAGGACACACAGAACTTCTCCAAAAGCATGGAACAAACTTTTGACTTGTTTCTAGAAATTAGGTATCCTTTTCCATAGCTACCTAGTACTCTTTAAAACTGATAGTATTTGGGATTAATGTAGCAACTTTGCAGCTGGGAATTTAGTTTCTCTAGCCAACCACCTAAAAATAATAGATATCTCAACCTTTTAAAATGTTCAATACCATCCACAAGTAAAAAAAGAATTCCTGAAGGGGGTGGCCAGCAGTAATTGGAAAGACTTTTCCTCATCGTTTTGTTAGTTAGCTTGTTTGTTTGTTCCCCTGCCTTTTAGAGATAGTGTTTCACTGTGTAGTCCTGGCTGTCCCTGAACTCTGTAAATCAAGCTAGCCTTGAACTTACAGAGATCTGCCCACCTCAGCCTCCCTAGAGTTGCAATTAAAGGCAAGAAAAACAGAACTGTTACTGAATTATCACCCAAAGTAGGAAATATTGCACCTCCCTCAAAAAGGTATTCCTCAAGCCAGCATCTTCTTGAAGATCTAAGGCTTGAGGAAGAGAAGTCTTGAATAAGGAGAATGAATGCACAGGTTTCTTTCAGTCTGTAGCCCAGGCTGGCTTCATGCTCATAGCAGTTCTGCCTCAGTCTCTAGAATACTGTATCATAGACAGATTGGGGCCAACCTGACCAGCCTTAGGTGGGACACTTTTTAACACAGAGATAACCGAAACCAAAGTTTCCTGAGAGGAACCTCCCAGCCAACTCTCACACCTTTCAGCAAGCCCATGTTTGTCTGTTCTGTCTAGACTTCACCAAAGATAGAGCGGGCAGCCAGGAGTGGAACCCGGGAGGAACTCTTTGAAGTCACATAGGATGAGCGCCTGTCCTAAAACCCCATTTGCCTGGACTTTTGCATCAGGCTTGGGGAAAACTAAAGGCTATACCATCATGTTTCTATTTGATTTTCATATAACATTTTTTTTTGTTAGAAGTTGAGTTAGAATTAGAGTTTTAATCTATTTTCCCCAGAGAGTTTCCAAACATCCAAGTTTGTCTTCATAGACACAGAAAGAAGAAAACATGAAGACAATGAAGGCACTGCCACCAGTTGCTAGGTGTCTTGGTTTTTGGCCCAGTGTGAATCACCTTACTATTCCCGCAGTGACTCTAACAGATGGCACTGCTGGAGGGTCCACTGTCACATGGCTTGAGCTTCTGAGATCAAATATCTCCAAACAATTGTGTTCTTCCATTTCAAACCTGGCACATAAACCTTGAGTGTTTATGCCAAACATAAATGAGTGATTGTTCTCAAAGCATCCTCAAGTCGCCCACGGTGGCTCAAGCTGCGATGTTGGCACTTGGGAGGCTGAGACAGGAGGATTGTTCCAAGTATTTGGCAAGTCTGGGATAAATAATAAATCCATGGCCAATCTGGAACACAGAGTAAGGCTCTGCCTCGAGTCAAACAAACAAAAAAAAAAAACTATTTCCAGATTTTTCTAGATGTCTCTTTAAAACTTCTTATCTAGCCGGGCAGTGGTGGTGCATGCCTTTAATCCCAGCACTTGGGAGGCAGAGGCTGGTGCATTTCTGAGTTCGAGGCCAGCCTGGTCTACAGAGTGAGTTCCAGGACAGCCAGGGCTATACAGAGCAAACCCTGTCTCGAAAAACCAAAACAACAAAACAAAACAAACAAACAAACAAAACTTCTTATCTAAGTCACACATACAGGTATAAGAACCAAGAGTAGTTCTGGGATTAATTTTTCCCAATGCTTAAAGATGAACCTTTACATAAAATAAAATACTTGAGGCTAGGGCTGGTGGCACACATCTTTAATCCTGGCACCCAGGAGGCAGAAGCAGGCAAATCTTCATTAGTTTGAGGGCAGGCTAGTCTACATATCAAGTCCCAGGACAGCTATGGCTACATAAAGAGATTGTCTCAAAATTAATTAATTGAACATGAGAACCTTTGCACCTGATTTAAATGGCAAACAAACCTAGGGAATGCCAACATCCCTTCAATGTGGAAAAATCTACACTACGGTGTAGTTTACAGTAAATAAATTAATAATCATTTTAACATTTCCAAACTGTGTTAAATAAAGTAGAACAATACCTCTTTCTTTCCTTCTTTCTTTTTCCTTCTTTCTTTCTTTATTTTATTTTTATTTTTTCCCCTTCCCTTCTCCCTCTTGCTCTGGCCTACTCTCTCCAGCCTTTTTTTTTTTAAATCTATTTATTATATGTACACTATAGCTGTCTTCAGACACCCCATAAGAGGGCATCAGACCCCATTACAGATGGTTGTGAGCCACCATGTGGTTGCTGGGATTTGAACTCATGACCTCCGGAAGAGCAGTCAGTGTTCTTAACTGCTGAGCCATCTCACCATCCCCCTCTTTCAGTTTTGAATTACTTTGTTTGTTAATACAAGGTCTCAGGATGTAGTCCAGGCTTGCCCCACAATCTTCTGGTCTCAGCTTCCAAAGTATGAGAATTACAGGCATAGACCAATACATGCAGGTTTTTTACTTTTTAAGATTTTTTAAAAAATTATTATTTGTGACTGTGTATGTACATGTATGTAGACAAGTACAAGGGATGCATGTGCATGAGTACCAGTGTCCACAGAGGCTAGTGGAGTGTATTCTATCCTGTGGAACTAGTGTTACAGGCAGTTTGTAGCTGTCTGACATGGATAACAGGAACTGAACCCCAGTCCTCTGCAAGAGCAGCAAGTGTTCTTAACCCCCGAGCCAGCCCTCTAGACCTGGTTTTTATACTTTTTTAAATGACTAGCTATACAAAAGCTGAGCCTAAAATATTCAATTATGGTTTTTTTTTTTTAAGTGCACCTGTAGGGCTGGCGTGCTGGCCAGTTTTAAGTCAACTGGACACACCCTAGAGTCATCTGAAAGGAGGGAATGTCAATTGAGAAAATGCCTCCATTAGATCCAGCTGTAGGGCATTTTCTTAATTAGTGATTGATGGGGGCGGGTGGGTGGGGCCATCCCTGGACTGGTGGTTCTGGGTTCTATGAGAAAGCAGCTGAGTGAGCCATCATGAGCAAGTCATGAAACAGCACCCCTCCATGGCCTCTCCATCAGCTCCTGCCTTTGGGTTCCTGCCCTGTTCGAGTTCTGGTCCTGGCTTCCTTCAATGAGAGAGTACAGTGTGAAAGTGTAAGCCAAATAAACCCTTTCCCCACCACGTTGCTTTTGGTCACGGTGTGATAGCACCGCAATGGTAACCCTAAGACAGCTGGAGATACTGCTCAGTTGGTGCTGTGCTTGCCTGGCGTGCATCACAGAAACCACTCCTGAAGACACACATCTGTAATCCCAGCACTCAGGAGGTAGAAGCAGGAAGATGAGATGCTCAGATTCATCCCTGACTACAGAGCAAGGTGAGGCCAGCCTGGGCCACATGAGACCGCCTGAAAAGTAAAGAATAAAAAATTTTAAAAATGCCCCCATGTACTGATGTTTTCCTTTTCTCTCTTTCCATCCTTTCCTTCTTCTAGCCCATTTGTCAAACTGGAATATTGAAGATTCTTGGAGAACATTGAAAGGTTTTCACGCACAGCTTGTAACAGATCACAGCAGACCAGATGGTTCCACAAGGGGAGGTTTATTAAGAGAGAGAGAGAGCGAGAGGAGAGAGAGAGGAGTAGAGGAGTGGAGGCCAGCGAACCTGCAGGCTCGGGGTCAAGGGAGAGCAAGAGAGAACAAGAGAGAGAGGAGAGGGCAAGGAGCCCCTTTTATAGTGGGCAGGCCTACCTGGCTGTTACCAGGTAACTGTGGGGAGGAGCACACCTGGCTGTTGTCAGGTGACTGTGGAGGGGGAGTTTAGACAGAATACTAACAAACATCTGTATCCACTTTCTATTATAGTTTAATGTATTATTGATTTTTAATTAATTGTTAAAATGTGTAATATTTTGAATTAATTCTTCAAAAGTTTCAGACAGGCACACAAGGCATTTGGTCATGCTCCCTTCTATTACTCCCTGAATATGCTCAAGTCCCCTACCAGCCCCTAGTCCACACCCATCTCCTAGTCCACCCCCCATCTCCTAGTCCCCCCCATCTCCTAGTTCCCCCATCTCCTAGTCCCCCCCATCTCCT
>NW_021605377.1:6453749-6454537 GCF_004785775.1 Grammomys surdaster | reverse complement strand
TAGTCCACCCCCCCACACCATTCATGTCTTTTTCTATTTTTAGATAATTTATTTACAGAGTTTCCCCTTTCCTCCCTGCAAACCCGCTCATATACCCCTCCTTGTTCTCTTCCAAATTCATAGCCTCTTATTCCTTCGTTGCTATCACATGTATATATGACTATGCACATATATTCCTAAATATAACCTGCTCAGTCTGTATAGGGTTGGCTGATCCCTATGTTGTCTGGGCTGACTGCTTGGCACTGGGTACCCAGTTGTGTGCTTGGTACCTGTGGAGTAAGGGCACACTCCCACTCTCAGCACTCTTTAGCTGTCTGTAGTTCTTTGTCTATGGTGGAGGCATCATGGGCTTCTCCTCATCCACTTTGCCATGTCTATTGTCATTGTCCTTGTGTAACTCATGTTAGGCAGTCATGTTAGTGAGATTTTTAGGGGTGAGGCTTCTGACATTACTAGGAAACACATCTTACAGCATGATTTTCTTTTTAAGATAGAAAGAAAAAGTCATACTGAAAGGTACTTTTATTAGGAGTGTGTGTGGACACCTGCCTGCCTGTGATTGTTGAAGAGCAGGATGATATAGGAAGACCCTATCTCAAATAAATAAATAAATAAATAAATAAATAAATAAATCACATATCTATTTCAAAGTTATGAAAAGAATGTACCTATATATCTCAGTTTCAATAATGATCAATAGTCTACACTCTTATCATTTTTCCCTGCCCTCAACAACCTGGATTATTCTGAAGATACTCAAAATACCATGCTACTCTAGTGAATGC
>NW_021605377.1:6449598-6453649 GCF_004785775.1 Grammomys surdaster | reverse complement strand
AAGGCATCTCCCCTTTAAAGATCACCCCCAGTAAAGCAGTTACATAATATGAAATACTTAGTCTGTGACTCCAGATATCAAGAACCAAATAACTATCCTTGTACAATATTTTTTTAGTTTGTTAGAAAGTAGATTAAGTGCTGGAGAGATGCCTCATTGGTTAAGAGCACTGGCTGCTCTTCCAAAGGACCCTGGTTCAATCCCCAGCATCTTCATAGTAGTTCACAACTATCTGTAACTCCAGTTCCAGGGAATCTCACATCTTCATACAGACATATATGCAGGCAAAACACCAATACATATAAATAAATAAATAAATAAATAAATAGTAGGTTAAAACACGTTGCATGTATTGTAACTACTTAGCATGTCTCTTTGTTGTTATTGCTTTTATCCTGAAAAGTGAAGAATTGTTCTGTAGCCAAAAACAAGCTTCTGAGGGTGGGGCCAGAGCCAGAAGCTGCCCCAACGTCTCTGAAATCAGCAAGTCATGTCTTTGAAAGGAGATAACGCCTTGGCATGTGCCTTTTCCTGACTGATAAGGATGGGAGAATCTTATTTCCCTGCACACATTTTTCGTCAGCTGGAGGACTGCTTATAAACAGGAGGTTTCAAGGAAGGGCCCAGTGAGGAAGAAGAGAGAAAATGGGAATTCACTTGCAAATGTGAAACTCCAGGATTATTCTCATAAGCGAGTGGTTTACAAACATTGAAACTAAAGTAGTCTGCATCTGAAGTTTAAATAATAGTTGGGGTCAGTAAGGAGTCACTTAAAGACCTTTTCCTCTTCACATTCAACCTCTGCTCACATGTGCTTTTGTTATATTTTGTTTTCGTTGTCTGCAGTGGTAAAGGGTTGAACCTGGGGCCTTCATTTTTATTTTTTAAAGAATTATTTATTTATTTTATGTATATGAGTACATTGTCCCTGTCTTCAGACACACCAGAAGAGGGCATCAGATTCCATTACAGGTGGTTGTGAGCCACCATGTGGTTGTTGGGAATTGAACTTGGGACCTTTGAAAGAGCAGTCAATGCCCTTAACCACTGAGCTGTCTCTCCAGCCCTTGGGGCCTTAATTATAAACTAAGTGCTTTACCGTGGAAGTATATAAAAGTATATGACCAGACCACCTCCTCCTCTTTTTCTTCTCTTTTCCTTTCCTTTCCTTCTCTTTCCTTTCCTTTCCTTTCTTTCTCTCTTTCTTTCTTTCTTTTTTTTTTTTTAAATATAAGACAAGGTCTTACTATGTTGCCCAGGTTAGCCTTGAATTTGCTATGTTGCCCAGGCTGACCTTGAATTTATGATCCTCTTGCCTCCTTCTCCAGAGCAGGAGAGGTTCAAGCAGTGATTCTCAGCCTTTCTAATGCCGAGACCCTGATCTGTAAAATTATTATTATCATTATTATTATTATTTTGGTTTTTCAAGACAAGATTTCTCTGTATATCCCTAGCTGTCCTGGAACTCACTCTGTAGACCAGGCTGGCCTCAAATTCAGAAATCCGCCTGCCTCTGCCTCCTAAGTGCTGGGATTAAAGGCATTCACCACCACTGCCCGGCCACAAAATTATTTTTGTTGCTACTTCATAATTGTAATTTTGATCCGCTATGAGACCCTTGTGAAAGGGTCCTTCAGCCCCTCCTTGGGTTGTGACCCACAACACAGTTTAAGAACCACTGGTTTAAAGGTTTATGCCTTTAGTCATCAGTGCCTCTGTAAATAAAACAAAACAAAAAGAAAACCATTAGAGTAAATGGAATTGTAATACGGATTCCCACTTCCCTTTCACACCTCAAGAGAGTCCTCCTTCCTGAACTCCACTAAGGTCCTTTTCCTTTTAAATGGCAAAGAAACTTTGTGTTAGAATGTAACACATATTAACTAACAGTTACTATGTAAGAGAAACACCAGGACATGCTCACAGAAACCAGGCAGGCATTACAGAGAACTGCCCAGGGGATAAAATGCCAATAAAACACATCTGGGTGTGGTAGAACAGGCCTGTAATCCCAGAACTCCTGAGGCTGAGACAGGAGGAAGTGTTCCAGGTAGGTCTAGGAACAGGGTAGGCTTAGGGACAGGGTGAGTTTGAGACTGGCTTGGGACATACCCGGATGGAGCAAACAAAAGCAAAACAGAAATAACAAAAGCTTCAACAGCTGTCCTATAGCGCTGCAGCTGGGATCATCAAATGAGATCACGTAACCAAGTCGGCACTGGCTAACACGAGAAAGAAGAGCTTCTGTCATCAGTAGAAAGGCATGGAAAGAACCCATTTCACGATCACAGTTTCATCCAGGGGAAAAAATTAATTTAAAGCAACACTAGGATCCAGGACAAGGCAGAACCCTTCTGTGCCCAGGGGTCATACTCTAAGGAGTCTCTGCTACCTTGTTCAAAGCCTGGGGGGTGGTGGGGAGAGAGACCCTCTACAGCTCATGTTAAACATTTCCTTCTCTGAAAGGTTCAGAAAAATTGGAAACAAGGTACGAAATGGCACTGTGGGTGCTAAATTCCAAGTAACACAATACTGTGCGGTCATGAACTAAACAGACATTAGTCTGAAACTAGACTCCGGTACCCAAGGGAACTGACCAGTATAGCTCAGTCCTTACTGGTTCTGAAGAGGAAAAACAGCCTGTCTATCTCAATGGTGATCCGAGTGGATAGGAGCTCAGCTTTGAAAGGTGCCTATGCTCGTTTCAGATGCTGTAATACTCGTTAAACAATACTAAGCTTGGAGATTTGAGCTCCCTGATGCCCAAGAACTGACAAGGGCACCCTGGCTTTGTGGCTGGCATTTATCCCCACTTTGGTCAGATGAGCTTCCTTTTTTGTTAGGCCACTCTCAAATAATTATAAGTAAATAATTAAGAATGCATGCGTGTCCCAGCACTTGGGAGGCAGAGGCAGGCGGATTTCTGAGTTCGAGGCCAGCCTGGTCTACAGAGTGAGTTCCAGGACAGCCAGGACTACACAGAGAAACCCTGTCTTGAAAAAAACAAAAAACAAAACACAAAAAACAAAACAAAAAAAGTGTGGCGGCACATGCCTTTAATCCCAGTACTTAGGAGGCAGAGGCAAGAGGCTTTCTGTGAGTTCAAGGCCAGCCTGGTCTACAAATGGAGTCCAGGACAGCCAGGGCTCTGTTACACAGAGAAACTTTATCTGAACAAACAACAAAGTCTTCAGTTTAAGTAACTTAGTACAATACTTAAGCCCTTCCATTCCATATTAAACTCCAAATCTTCTGCAAAGATCTTTTCCTTTTTCTTTTTGAAAATCTTTTTTTTTTAATTTATTCATTGTATATGAGTGCACTGTGGCTGCCTTCAGACATACCAGAAGAGGGCATCGGATCCCATTATAGATGGTTGTGAGCCACCATGTGCTTGCTGGGAATTGAACTCAGGACCTCTGGAAGAGCAGTCAGTGCTCTTAAATGCTGAGCCATCTCTCCAGCCACAAACATCTTTTCAATACTCTTCTAGCCTTTGAGTAGGGGAAGAGGGAGGGACTTGGAGAGCTCTCTGGTAAGAATTTCCCTGCAGTAAAACCTAAAATACAAGCCTGTAATCCCAGGGAGACTGAGCCAGAAGCCTGAGAGTTCAAGATAGATCGGCCTGAGCCACAAGAAAGACTCCTTTTTAAAGCAACAATTAAAATCCTTATTGAGCTGGGCGGTGGTGGAGCAAGCACTCAGGAGACAGAGGCAGGTGGATCTCTTGAATCTGAGGTCAACTGGGTCTACAGAGTGAATTCCAGGACAGCCAGGCTACACAAAGAAACTTTGTCTTGAAAGACAAACAACAAAACAACAAAAGCAAACAAAAATTCCTTTGTGGATAACATGTTTCTTCAGATTCTTTACAACTTCAAAGCACTTTCAGACTCACAGCCTTATGCAAGAATGTAACAAATCAGTCTACCCATTTGAGAGATGGGAGCCCTGAGGCTCAGACACCCAAACATGTAATCATTGGTACTTGTAGGAGCTGAGGCCAAGTTTTTTTTTTCTATTTCTTCTTCTTCTTCTTCTTCTTCTTCTT
>NW_021605377.1:6383266-6449498 GCF_004785775.1 Grammomys surdaster | reverse complement strand
CCTCCTCCTAACCAAATTCAGTGCCTGGAAGCTGGAAGAAGGTGTCCTCTGCTTACCTTCACCAAGTCTCTGCTGGACTTTTTCCCTTCACCAATTTGGTTCCAAACATCTTTCCCTTTCCCTTTACATAATTTTAGCTCATGCTTCATCTTCTGGAACCAATAAACGAGAAAGGAGATGGAGAGATGTCTCAGTGGTTAAGAACACCTGCCACTCTTACAGGGGACCCAGTTTCAGACCCTAGCAGTCACACAGTGGCTGACAACCATCCCTAACTCCAGTTTCAGGGGGATCTGACGTCTGTCCTCTAAGGACACCAGGCACACATATGGTGTGGGTATGTATGCAAACATGTAAGCAAAATATACACATACAATAAATATAAAAAATAAATGAGACGAGTAAATCACCATCCAGTTCAGCCCTCTATTTATTGAGCCCCCACTTCTAGAAGCCAGATCATTGAAGAATTTGAGCAGGGGGAAATTGAATCGTCTTCATCCATTAGAAAGGATTACAGTAAAGCCAGGCATGTGGGAACATGCCTATAATCCAGCACTTGAAAGATGGGATCAGGAATCCTAGGTCAGCCTGGGCTACTTGAGACCCTAGCTCAAAACAAAACACAATAAAAAGACAACTTTTATCAGCAGGAATCAATTATCTAAAAGTAGCCCTTGGCAAGGTGTTCATCAGTCCTATTGGAATTCCTAGGTAAATGCGTTCGTAAATCCTGGACTCCAAGTGGCTTCAGCAAGAACAGCTTGGAAAATGTCTCTGTACAGACTTGATTTCTAATTGTGGCGAAGCTTCATTCCTGAAACCACCTATTCAACATGAACTCATTCCCCAAGCTTGCGTCTGCTAGGCTCTGGGATAAAACAGGCACAAAGGAGTTCCGCAGCTCACCAAGGCAGCCCAGCTTCTCAGTTCAGCCTCAAAGCCCTAGACTTGCGGTATAAGCTTCCGGTCCCTTCTACAGCCACATTGGCCTTCTTTCATTTCTAAGAGCTCTGCTCCCTCCCTCTCTGCCTCCCTGACCTTTGCATAAACTCCAGTTCTCGGCTTGGCTCCGGAGAGTTCAACTCTTTTGTCTTCTCAGCTCCTCCTCCCCTCGCCGCCTTAGCTGCCTACAAAACTTGCTTCTTTCCCCTCTGGTCAGAGATCTCTGGAATCCACTGCTCCCAAATCAGTTTAATATTTCGTCCTGTGATCTGTCACTATTTCTCTGTTCTTATTCTACTGCAGGGGCAGGGTCTGACCGGTTTTGTAAGATGCCAGTGCCTGGCACACCGGAGGCCTTCCAGGAATGAAAAACAAACTTATGTGGCTGTCTAAACAGTTCTGTGGGAAGCAGAGCTCCAGTAGGTTGGTTGG
Source organism: Grammomys surdaster (assembly GCF_004785775.1). NCBI lineage: Eukaryota > Metazoa > Chordata > Mammalia > Rodentia > Muridae > Grammomys > Grammomys surdaster. The sequence goes on along the minus strand of NW_021605377.1, from coordinate 6,448,121 downwards.
GAGTTTGGGTTTTGAAATAGGGTCTCATGTAACCCAGTCTAGTCTCACCAGTTCCAAATATACGGGGGATGACCTTGAATTCCTAATCCTTTTGTTTGGGGTTCTCAAGTGCTGGGATTACATACCTGGGATTCCACACCTGATTTGGATTAGGGGTTTTCTTGAATTCCAGTGATGTCAGGTCTCCTACCTTCTATCTTGGTCTTTCAATGGGACTGAAATATGGGGACTTGTTTCAAGTGCCTAAGACTGTAAGCTTCCAGACAACAGAACTCCCATTGATTTACGGCTGCGGCCTTAGTTAGAATGAGATATCCACAGAATAACAGCCATAACCAGTGTTCACGAATGCACTCTGGAGGGTCAGCCGAGGTGGGGGATGCTACAACACAGACAATAGTCTATATAGTACATTTCAAAGCTTGAGCTGACTCTTCAAGAGCACATAAAGGCACCCTCATCGAAACAGAGGAAATGGGGGAGAGGGAGAAGGAAGAGGAGAGGAGAGAGAACTCAATGAATTTAACCTTCCTAGCCTTCACTAGTAGCGCTAAACGAGAAGCTTCCGTAGTCATGCGGGTTCCGGGAACCTTGGCTGCAGGACACAGTACTGGGGTCCATCCCTAAACTCTATCGGATCACTAAAACGGAGAGCGAGGAGGGCTCTGCTCGCTTCCCTGCCCTGGCCTCGTACAAAGCGCGCCCCCAACCCCTTCCAGGGCCGCTGGAGAATTCGCCCGCGGGCAGCGCCGAGCTGGTAGAGCCCTAGACTTGGGCCTCGAGCCCCGCCCCCGGCTAGCCGAAGCCACACCCCCAGCTCGCCACCCTACACCCCCGCCCCCCGGCAACGGTCCTGGCGCGCAGGCGCAATGGCGCGCGCAAACGAGCGCGCGCGCGCGGGGCCCCAGCTTAAATGCGGGCGAAGGGGGCGGCGCGCATCCTCGGCGTCTCTGCCCGGTCTGCGCCGCCGCTTCCAACTGTCTCCGCGTGGCACGAGCCACGAGCCGCGCTCTTCCCCCGGCGGCGGCGGCGGCGGTGGCGGCGGCGGGTGCAAGCAAGGAGTGGCTGCGAGCGGCGGCGGGCTCCATGGAGAGCGGCGGGCGCCGGAGCAGAGGCGGCGCTTCCACCGCTGCGCCCGGACTGCAGTGACCCGCGTTCCGCCCCGCGTCGCGGCGGCCACCCGGCCTCGCCGTCCGTGTCCGCGCCGCCGCCGCCGCCCGTCCCACCGGCTCCCGAGCACCGCGACTTCCTTCGGCCCGACTCCCCGGCGGGGTGGCGGCGGCCGGGTCCCCACGGTGGCGGCCGGAGCAGCGGCTGCAGGAGCCCGGCTCTAGGATGAAGTTCAAGCCCAACCAGACGCGGACGTACGACCGCGAGGGCTTCAAGAAGCGGGCGGCCTGCCTGTGCTTCCGCAGCGAGCAGGAGGACGAGGTAAGCGCGGGGACAAAGGCTGGCAGCCGGACTCCATCCCGCACCCCCTGCGCCGCCCGGGCCTGCGAGTCACCGGCAACCCCCAGGCCCGGAGCACGAGACCCGTCGCTGGGCTCGCCAAGCCTGCCTTTTTAGACCGCCCATTAGGTCGCAAGCTCTTGGCTTAATTACGTAGATACCTCTTTTTGCAAAGCGGCCTCCGCTTTTAAAGTTTTTCTGACGACCAAAAAGATGGCCAGCGAGAGATGTGGAATGACGCCAGAAGAAGGGACAAGATAGGCCAGAAACCGGGCAAAGTTGCCCTTTGCCGCCTGGCGATCTCTCGCTCTTCTGGTTTCTCAAGGCTGTCCTGCGGTGTGACTTGACATCTGGGAAGGAGCGGCGTGTAATTTTACCCCCCACCCCCACCCCGCATTGGATTGATAGGGGCCTTTGGAGTATTCTCTGGGAGAGCGTATTTTGTTTAATTTCAGTTATATTTGTTCGGCTTTAAGATGATTCTGTTTTTATCTTGCTCTAAGTCACTTGGAAGCTAGGGGGAAATCTTGTAGCGCTGCCACGCCTAAAATGAACTGATAGAGCAAAAGTTAACGTTCTGAGTTCTGCTTCTATACCCGTGTCCAGGAAAGCACCAGGCATAAAGCTGGACATGGGAATTTAATGGCTTCCTTACTGCTAGTCCCTGAAGTTAAGATAAATATGACAGCATACACTCAGTGGTTGTTAACAAAAAACCGCGTGCTTGAAAGTTATGATCTTTAAACCGCTTTTGTGTTTCATTTATTTATTTATTTATTTATTTATAGAAACAAACAATTCAGGTTGGTTTGAAACCTTTTAAGTTTTAAACCCGGATCCCGAAGGAACTTCCAGAGAAAGTTCTTTGAAGTGGGTCTACTTAGGGGAGAACAAAAAATATAAGGGTTTTTTAAAAGTGCACAAAGGGGGAGAAAGCCAACGAGCCTTAAATGCAGTCTATCAAGGGGTTGGGGGGGGGAGGTCTTTGAAGGAGGCGCCGTGCTAGGGCAAGGCAAACTAAATATAACCGCATATAATAGCGAATAGTGACCAAGGATCCTGTCTGACCTGTTCACCACTCTATCGGATTTTTAGCTGAGCATTTACAGTGAGTTAGGTGCAGCCAGGGCTGTGTTACATTTAATCCTTTTAGCACTTGGAGGTAGTACCGGTCGGCCCTGTTTTATAGGTGAGAAGACAGCTTTGAGCACAAGTACTTTGTCCAGATGACAGAATTAGGAAGCAGTCGTCCCTAGGGATGTAGTTCCCACTCCAGAAATCCTCTTGTCTTGGTAAAAGGCCTCTGCTCAGCAATCTCCATGTTTTGTGAGGCTAAACTTCAAAGCCTTTTAAGTTACCTTTGAAATTGTGCCATAATATACAGTTGGAAATTCAGGGTGTGTGTGTGTGTGTGTGTGTGTGTGTAAGTAAGTGTAAATTGTCTCTGCTAGATTCGGTGCTAAAGGACTAGCTAGCCTCGAACGTGGAAGTCTGGGGTCAATCCCCGGTTCTCTCTCTCCAGGAAGTTGCTGTAAAATTATGGCTACAGCCTGTTTTTAAAATGAGACTGTATTTTTAAATTCAGTGAGATGAGCCAGACTTGGTGTTAGAGAAATCCATTATATAAAACTCTGGCCTTTTGAGCAAGTGTGTAGGCTGGGGAACCCAGTGAATCTGCTTGTTAGGGGATATGCTCTGAGGGAAGACTCTGGAATTCTCCCGAGCACGCAGCCAACTTTCAGCATCTGGTTTGGCTCGTCAGAAATTTCACTTCTGTGATCTGGTACAGTTGAGGCTCTTTCTATTATGTGATAATTACGGAATAAACTCTTAGCAAAACAGTAAGATGTCTAGGAAAGCTACAGATGTCCTTTCCCTGCTGAAATAACTGTCCAAGGATAGACAAAAGCTGCCTGCCCCACCCTTCCAGCTAATGGCTAAAAAATGCTTATCTATTGGGTTAAGGAGTCGTGGGTCCTGGTTAGAACATTTAAATGTATGTTTTAAGGACGAGAGTAACTTCAAATAAAAAGAGTTAATTACTGTCTGATCCTAAAGGCTATGGAGAGCTCCCATTGGCTCACCTGAGTCCCGGGACTATAGGCGTGAGCCTTGAAGCCCACCTAGAATAGGTTTTTCTAATAGTAGTGGTCCATACTGGCACATGCCTTAAATACCAGCATGTGGGAAGCAGAGGTGGAGGGTCCGATCTGTGAGTTCAAGTCCAGCCTGGTCTACAGAGTGACAGGGCACCTAAACTAGGATACAGAAGTAACTTGTCCCAAGGTCACAGAGCAAGCAGGACTTGTTGACTTTTGTTTCCACGTCTTCAGTGTATCTGAGCAGCCTCTCTAGCTGGTTTTTTTTTCTGTGGAGGACCATCACCTTCAGTGTGGCTTTGAGCGTCCAGAAAAACCCACAGGTGAACGTCCAGAGGGTAGCTGGTATCCTATAAACAAAGATGAGGGTAATGTAGTGGGTGGGTACCCAGAAATGAATTCCGTTGACTATATCTGCATATGTATTTGAATAGCGGATGTAAAGCTAGTTTGCGCTGGTAAGGAATGTATACTATAGTGGAGAGTCGATGAAACAGGAGGAAATAACAGGCCCAGAGTGCTTTCTCTTGTGTGCTTTGGTGTTGGAGCCCAGTGTGTGTCAGTTGGAATTGGACTTCATTCAGTCAGTGGAAAAGGAGCATCCCAAATAGAGGAGGACGACTCGGGGCTGTGGTCTGCAAGGGCAGCTTGGGATGGCAGAGCAAAAAGGAATGATTTTTAAAAACTTAAGAACCTTGCACAGAGAGTGTAGCTCAGTGGTGGAATACTTGCCGGCCACACACAATGCCTCCAGGAGAAAGCAGCAGCACCTCAGATGTAACACACCAGGCAAGACGGGAAGTACATTTCAATTTTAGTTTTTTGAGGAGGATTTGAGAGTAAAATGGGGCATAGAAGGGACTCCATCCTGGGGTGCATCCAGGGGCAGTAGCAAGAGAGAGGCATGAGCAAATCAGTCTGAGAGCGACACCAGTTCTACCTTTTGGATCAGTGGCTCTGATGAAGTGTCTAGCCTCTCTCTCTGCTAGTCTGCTGTAGACCTTGACATCTTGGGAAAATACAAATCGGGTAAAAGTAAGACATGGTGAAAATGAAGGCTCCTCAAAAGGTCCAACTAAAACCAGAGCCATGAAGAGGTGTCAGTCCTAATCAGGAATCCCAGTGCAGTAAAACCTCCCCTGGAGCCTTACAGGTGGGATCAGTTGTCATTTAAAAACCCCTTGGCAGTCACCCGGTCCAGTCCGGTCTGTAGTTACTTGCTTATTTGACCAAGCGATTTAAGCCATTGAACAGACAAGCCATTCATAACCACATGACCTTTTTCCTGGCGGTAGCCTTTTTTCTGTGTCAGATTGTGTGCTAGGCAGGCAGGTGCTTACCGCTGAGCAGTACCAGCTCAAGGTACACTTTAGAAACATTGTGAGGTATACCCATCTGAGTCTATGGCTCCCCCAGACCTGAAGGAGGACCGCTTAGGCCACTAAACCAGCCAGCTTCTTCTAGGGAGAGCACGTGTCTAGCTAGCATTTGTATGTTTGGCATAAGGTGATTTCAGGATAATTCTACAGCCTGGTGGGCTGTTCTTTCCTTCAGAGGCAGCCAAGGCTTACATGGAAGAAGGAATGCCTACTTGCCTTTCTGTCAGCTGTAGGTGCCTCTTCCAACCGGAAGCGTTCTGTAGGGTTCTGTTGCGTTGCTTGGTAATACCATCTGTTTATCAGTTAGCATGTTGACTGTGTTGTACAGCCAGTGGATCCTATTTGTCTGCTTTGGGGGTGTTACTTTTTGGTAGGTTTCTCTGGAGAGAGTCTTCAGTGTCCGTGAAGGGAGCTTGGAGTCAGCTGTCCAGTTTCTGAAGGCAATGTAATGTACAAGGAAGTGTTGTCTGCTGTTGTGACTAGGTAAATGGCTTCATTCCCATCACACACCCCCCCAAATAAATCGTGTTGACTTGATTGTAGATTCTGCATGTGCAGAGGTTATTCATAGTCTAATCTGCCCACCAACTTAGAGTTTAAAACAAAGGTATAATGAACAGAAGATGAACTCATACCTGGTGAGAACAATCCCTGTGCAAGTAATAGTTTCCCACGGTTCATGGAGACAGCGACGTTTGCGCTGTCACCTAACTCATCACCCCCCCCCCCACACTTTATAATTCCTACTTGCACATATGTATAAGGATGGGGGGAACGCTGTGGAGGTCAGAGGACAGTTTACTTGTAGGGTTCCTTCTACCATGTGGGACCATGGGACTGGACTCATACTCAGGCTTGTCAGCAAACCACCTTACCAGCTGAGCCGTCTCACTGACTCCAAATCAGGGGTTTTGTTTGTTTGTTTGTTTTTGTTTTTTCTTATTTGTTGCTAGTATCTGGCTGTAGCCCAGGCTGCCTCCGTTTTCTACAGTGCTGGGATTATACTCAGGAGCCACCAAGTCTGGCGTCAATTTCAGCTTGTTTTACAGGTAGGCGATAGAGCTCAGTAGTACTTACCTAGCATGTGTAAAACCCAGCACTGGAAAAGAGCGAGCCATTTGTGAAAGACTCATTTGTAACAAAAGAAGGAAAGGTAAAAGGTGGGTTCTGAATAGTTCCTATTTGACGACTACATTGAAAAATGTTAACTTTTTCCTGGCTTAACTTTTATTGTGGTGCGTGAGGCTGCATGCTTTTTGTCTCTGCACTATGGAGGCTGAGGCAAAAGGTCCTAAGTTCCAGGCTAGCGTGGTCTACATAGGGCCCCAGGCTAGTTTGGTCTACACCCTGAGATTTTATCTCAGAGAATGAATCCCAGGCTGCACCTGTGGCTCCCTGGGGGTGCACTTGCTTCAGTGAATGAGACTGAAGGCTGGAGTCCTACTGCTACCACATCCCCCATGCTGGGACTAGAACTTGTGAATGCTAGACAGGAGTTATACTTCAGGGTCACATTACCTTTATTTTGGATTCAAGATCTCACTAAGGGCTGGAGAGATGCCTCAGAGGTTAAGACCACTAGGAATTTTTCTAGAGGTCCTGAGTTCAGTTCCTAACAAACAACCCATGGTGGCTCATAACCATCTATAATGTGATCTGGTGCCCTCTTCTGGCCTGCAGGCATATATGCAGGCAGGACACTGTACATAATATATAAATCTTAAAAACAAGCAAAACAATAACAACATAAAAAACCTCACTAAATTGCCCAAGATGGCCTTGTATTAAGTCTGTAACTTAGGCCTTGACTTTGTGGGCTTCTGCCTCTGTCCGGAATATCTGGGATTGTAGCCTGGACCACCACTCCTTTCTTTCTTGGCTTAAACTCTTAACTGGAAAAAGATAAGTGAATATTTTATAAATATCCCTTATTAGTTTTGAGTTTGGGAAAACAGCACTCAGTAGGCTTTACCCAAAACAATGGAAGTTTGATGCCATAGTTGTCTGTACCTGTAAGAGAATGAGAATACTTGGAGGAAAACCCTTCATTGATTTTTCCAGTGTTCAGTATTACAGTAAGGGCCAGCTCGGTGATACCTTTCTCCACAGGGCTCCTCCTCAGACTGGATGTTATCACTGTGACAAGAGGTGGATTCTGTTCTACCCTCCTGAAGGTGGAGGGCTGTGTAGCAGGGCTGCATGGGCTTAGTTTGAGTGATGACCTTTAGTGTGGAGAAAGTGGATGACCAAGTCACACCTGTCACCTCCTGAAGCGCCCTGGATCTTTGTAGTCTGGGCTGTGGCACTTGGAATGAGCACCTAAAATATGACCAGAGCTGAGGTACTGGATTTTGAATTTGTTTCTTAAGTAGAAATAGCTGTGTGCCACCAGTGGCAGCTGTTTACACAGGCGTCCCTGGTGCCTCCATAGACCAGGAAAGGTCAGAGAGTCACAGGGTTCAGCACAGCATGGAAGTGGCAGATCAAGGGTGTATAGTTGTGGATGAGAAACATTTAGTGAAGCAAATCTGCTTTCACCAAAGGTGGACACTGATCAATCTTGGAGCTGGACACTGTGGACACACCTGTGATCCCGGCTCTTGAGACAGAAGCAGGAGGATCTGGAGCTCAAGGGTATCCTTAGCGACATGGGTTTGAAGCCAGCCGGTCCTGTAGGAGACCCTTCCTCACTGAGAGGGGATGCAGAGAAGAAAAGGCGCGTGTGTGGGGGATGGGGGGGTAGGAGTAGGGATGAATGTGAGTGGGAGTGCTGGGAATGAAGATTCATCAGCCTAGATTCCTGACACTGATTTTATTTTTTAGGGGTCAAACACACTGAATATCAATGGTTTTGAGATGACTTTACTAAATGAGTGGCTGGCCATCTGTGTGCACTGTCCTGACCCATTATAAAGGCATAAGGAAGTCACTTAGCAAAGAATTATGGAGTAAACATTTTATCCAGCCAATAATAGTTACCAGGTCACTAATGGTTCTTAACTCTGACCAGAACAAGAGGCTAGTAACTGGGTCAGAGCCAGGTTGTTGTTTACACTGCAGGTCATATGGGGTGTGCTTTAAAGCCTGCAGATCCGTTTGCCAATCTGGATGTGAAGGGCTGACACCTTTGATTAGGTTAAGGGCCCCAGTGAGCCTCCTTTTGAACAACAAGTGTTGTTGAAGTGGCATTTGCAACCTCACTTTCTTTAAGGTAGAATTCGAACATACCCTACAGGATCCTGGATTATTTACATTTTATCCGACTTTTCAATACTATATTGCACATCAGTGTGTAGCTTATTTTTAGTAAGTCTTTACAGTTTCTTAAGAATATATATTCATTTTCTGCCATCCTGTCTTCATTCTCAGAATTAGAAAGCCAGTAGTAGTTGGTACTGAGCTGACTCAACTCCAGCAGGAGAGCATGGGGCTCCCAGTGGCCGTGAGCGAGCGCATGCTTGGGCCGGTGGCTCAGACATTAGGCCTGCCAGACAAGTGGTTCCTTCAGAGATCTTTAGCACTAACAGGTCACCGTAGTCTCCAGTTGATGTGCTTCCGGTTCAGACTCGAGTCTTCTAACACTGCTGGGTCTGCCTAATGCCTGCGCCTTCATTTCTAATTATGAACTTAGGCCCTGTTTGCAGATTTTAAGCCTTAAATTTAAAGGTCTATATGGACATGCTGCTATTGCCCCCAAAACAGCCACAAGTACTTCAACTAGTGCCTTGCCAACCGTTCTGTTAGCTCAGTGTTTCCCTGGATAGGCCACTGTCTTGCCATGCTTAAAGGAGTGGTGTAGGCAGCACAACAGTGTTCTGTTAGACCCACCGCGGCAAGAAGAGCAGGTGAGAGGATCTGTTGAATCACTATGGTCAACTGAAGCTTTCTGTCTGGAGGCTGAATCCTTAGCACCCCAGGAAAAGCTGGGGATGGTGACCCAGCACCTTGGGGTACATCAAGTGATGCAGAACAAGCAGATCCCAGAAGCTTGCTCGTTACCCTAACCAAAACAGCGAGTACCAGGTTCAGTGAGAGAACTGAAGAGAGCTATAGAAGTCACAAGGCCTCTATCTACCTCTGCACACTCATACATGTAGACACACACACACACACACACCATCCTTTCTCAAATTGGAGTGAACCCCTGTGTTTCTGAGCTCTGGAGAGCCAGCAGAAGGGAGAAAAATAGAATTGGTACTAATGTTGTCAAAAAGATAGTATCCACATTAGGGATTAATCTCCCCGCCTCTTGTGGGGAGGGGAGATGAGGATATAACTCAGTTTTAGAGTGCTTTCCTGCTGTGCTGCTAAGTTTATGTTGTCACCCTGAGAAGAAGGACCCTCAGTTGACTAATTGTAGATCAGATTAGTCTAGAGCTATGTAAGAGATTGTCTTGACTGAGTGAAGTGGGAGGGCAGACTCAGCCCACTGTGGGTGGCACCATCCCTAGGCAAGTGGGTTTGGGTTGTGTAAGCTAGGTGAGTATAAGCTAGTGAGTAGCACTGCTCCGTGCTTTCTTCCTCAGCGTCTGCCCTGACTTCTCTCAGGAATGGATTATGACATGGATGTATAAACCAAATAAAACCCTCTGCTCTCTCCCCAAGTTGTTTTTGATCAGTGTTTTATCATAGCAACGGGAAGCCAACTAGAATACCTAGCATGTTCAAGGCTCTGGGTTTGATCCCAAGTACCACCAAGTAAGCTGTAAGTGTGGCATGTTCCCAATCCACAGGAAGGAAGACCTGGTGGAATAGACTTGAAGGCAGCATGCTCCAGTAATTCTGCAGCATTTCTGACGGTTAAGACATCTGTTACCTTCATGAGCATTTGGTTGTTTCGGCCTTTGTAATATTTGAATGAATGCATTTCAGTTTTTCATTTGTACAATGGCTGTAATATTATCTCAGTGCTAGTAAATAAACTGTTAGCAAGGTGGATCCTTGTTTGTGGTGAAAGTAGGGTTTTTTGTTGTTGGTGGTGGTGGTGGTGGTAGAGGTGTTTGTCTTGGTTTTTAATACTTTGGGCTCAATGCTGTTCTTGATCATTAGTCTGTAAGTTTCTCCTGTAAAAGGCCAGGTGACATTTTAGGCTCTACAGCTCATCTGGTCTGTTTTCAGTAATTCTGCTTTCACGGTAGCATAAAAACACCAGGCAAGATGCAAAAGTGAGTAATGTGACTAGTTCCTATTAAAGTTTTACTTATGAGCACTGAAATCTGAATATTGCATAATTTAGGAACATAACCACCTGACATCTCCTATAGACTCCCTAGCTATCAAGAGCCAGAGGGGTGTGTTCAAGCATAGCCTGTACTACATACCAAGTTCCAGTCCAGCATGGGCTATACAGCAAGATCCTATTTCCAAAAGCAAAGGAAGAGAAAAATGAACGGTTTTTTTTTTCTTCTTCTTTTTAGCTTGGGCTGCTCAAAACTAGTAGACTGGAGTTTGCCCTTGTTCTGGATGTAAGTTAACAGCTGTCTATCTGACTGGCTTAGTCGAATAGTTTTGGAATATGCAGGCGCCTCTTCCCACCTAACTGTGAGCTTTCACACTCCGGCCAGCTAGTGTTTGCTCACACATTTCCCTGCTGCTTTCTCACAGCACCTGTCTTCACAAATTCTTAGATCATGGGGGAGTAGGGTGGCCTGCCTGTGGCCATGTATGTGTCTTTAATTGGAAGAGAAAGGATTCTGTATAGCTCAAGAGTAACTGACATGTAGGCCCCGGAAGTGACCTGGTGTGTAAAGTATCCCAGCATCCATGTGAGTGCTGAGTGTGCCGACACACACCTTTGGCTCCAATTTTGGGGCTAGGAGAAATAGAGAGAGAGAGAGACAGGCAGATCCCAGGCACACACGATGGCCATCCATGTAGCCAGAAGGTGAGCTCCAGGCTTAGTGAGAGACCGGCTCAAAAAATGCAGGTAGTGATGAGAGTGACACTCCAATCCGGTCTCCAGTCAGGCATGGGGATGCATGCACATGTGCCATCCCCCAAAGTAACTGAGGTGATGGCCACACACCTCAGTGCATCCACTTGTGGGGTTAATGCATTTATTTGCCTAAGAACTGGAAAGCTACACTTAAATCTGGTAATTTAAATGATCCCAGAGGACCCTGAGTTCCAGGCTAGCCAAAGTTACACAGTGAGACCCTGTCTCACTGACTCCCACCCCAATATAAATGAGTCCATAGAGGTAGGATGGTTCAGTGATGGGATTCTCTATCATGTTGGTGTGTGCCCTTAATAATTTCAGTAAGATTTCAGAGTGGATTAATCCAGAGACCAGTAACAGCCATGCAAATGTTGTGTCTTAGTGCTTAAGTACATGGTTGTCATGGGTCTTGCAGGTGCTGTTGGTGAGTAGCAGTCGGTACCCAGACCAATGGATTGTCCCAGGAGGAGGGATGGAGCCAGAGGAGGAGCCTGGTGGCGCCGCTGTGAGGGAAGTGTATGAAGAGGTGAGGTGAAGACTGTCCTGAGGGGTTCGCAGGAGGGTCTTCTGGCTTTTTGCCGTAATCCTGAGCAAATGCAAACAGGCAGTTGATAGAAGTGATATCTTCTGCAGTGTTTATAAGGATATTGTATAGATTACATTTTGCTAAATCCAAATTTTTGTTTTTGTAAACAAAACAAAATGTAAACAGCTAAAATGAACGTGACCCTCCTAAAATTATATATTAACATGCAGTTTCACCGTTGATCAGTTATTGTTTGATTAATGGTCGGTGTATAACATGGTGGTCTTACCTGAGAGCTGTATCCATACTACATTAAACAGAAGACATTTTGTGCCATAATTTTCAAACTGTCTTAAAATTCAATAAAATGTGTCACAACCTCATGCACAAAATCACAAGTGCCCTGCTTGTCCCTTCCTTTGAGGATCGGAACTTGGCTCTGCCTTTACTCACAGGCGAGACCATGTAAGGTCGAAGTGGGTAGTGTATGCCTGTACTCTGCCATTGGGCTTTGTGGTACATTTGGAAAGGTTTTGGTTCCTGAGGGCTTCACTAACAGAAGCACTGCCATTGCTGTTGCTGTAGTGATGGGGTGAGGAGGCAGGACCCTTGAATGGTGGCTAGAGAAGTGTAGTCCTGAGCCTGGAAAAGAGGCAGGTTTGTAAGAGGGAGGGTTGGGCTGGAGAGATGGCTCAGTTGTTTTCTTCTGAGGTCAATTCCCAGCTACCCCATGGTGGCTCACAACCATCTATAAGGGATCTGATGCCCTCTTCTGGCGGGAGACTGTATATGCAGCATAATGCTCACACATTAAATAAAAGTTCATACAGAAAATTCTTTTCATTTACTTTGATAATAAGTTCATTTTTATCATCCATGTCATTTCTTTTTAACTTGCTAGGGAAAGTTTGAACTGTTTAGATTCAAAAGTTGAAAAAACATAACTTATAAATGAAACATTATTATGAAAGATAAGTATTTTACTTACCGACTTTTTTTTAAAACAGGCTGGAGTCAAAGGAAAATTAGGCAGACTTCTGGGAATATTTGAGGTGAGTTACAAAATATAGCCCTCACTTTACTGATCTAGAATTCATGATTCTTTGTTTGTTTGTTTGTTTGTGTTTGTTTTTCGAGACAGGGTTTCTCTGTGGAGCTGTGGCTGTCCTGGAACTCACTCTGTAGACCAGGCTGGCCTTGAACGCAGAAATCTGCCTGCCTCTGCCTCCCAAGTGCTGGGATTAAAGGCGTGTGCCACCGCTGCCCAACTTCATGATTCTTAACAGCAGCCTGAGCCAGGTTCCTCTAAAACTACCAGCAGGCAGGTCAGTGGTGAGCACTGGGGGAGGTTGCCTCATGGTTGTACATTTGAGTGGTCCCTTGTGTCTGGCAGTAGAGTAGAGCTGCAACAAAGAGTGGCCACCCTCTGGATTCACTGTGGGCCTAGGCGGAGGCAACATCTTTAGCTAAGATCTAGATCTTAAGATCTGGGGTGATTGTGGGTTCTGTCCAGTTCAGCATGTGACACTCAACAACATATAGAGTGACTTGAAGGACCAGAAGAGACAAGGACACCCAGGCACAAGGAATAAATGCTAAAATAAAAACCTTGTCTGTGTCACCTCTTACTGAAGGCAGCATGAAATTCTCAGCTAGGGGACAATGAGAAAAAAAGAGGCTGGGTTCTGAAAGAGTGCATCTCTAGTCAGTATGGAGACTTCCCTTCGCAAACTTAAAGCGTTAGCTCAGTCTTTCTGATAGAACCTAGAGTTTAAGCCTTTAGGAATTAAACTATGTATTCCTTGGAATTGATAAGTCACCAGTTCTTGTGGCTGGTGAGGTGGCTCAGTAGTTAAGAGAAGAGTACTGGCTGTTCTTCCAGAGTACCTGAGTTCAATTCCCAGCAGCCACATTCACACACAGTCCAGTTCCAGGATATCTGACCCTCACTCAGGCATCTGCAGGTGCCTATCTGTGGCACTGGTTTTACAGCTACATAGCACCATCTTCTGGTTAAAGTGAGAAATACAAACTTTTCTGTGATAATGTGTGGATACCAATTATACTTTTGTCAGTATGGCCAGTTTTCAAAGAAGAGTCCTAACTAAAACTTAATTTATTAAGTAGACAACACACTATTTGACAGGAAATGGCAGCCAGCATACGTTTTCCTTTAGAGTATCACAGCACATGACATATTTTTGCAATTTTCCCATTGGCAGTGCTGGACCTCCATCTCTAATTTTGAGATACTTCATTGTAATACAAGCTGCTTCCACTTCCAAATGTTGGGGTTCCTGGGGTGTACCACCATATCCAGGCTAGTGTCTTTGGTCTTGAGACAGGATCTTAACCCTCGCCTCAGCTGGCTTGGAACTTGGGTAGTCTAGGCTGCCTTGAAACTGGACCCTTCTGCCTTAGCCCTCCAGGATCTGATTTCAGCCATGAGCCACCATGCCTACTGTCTTCAATTAAAAGTTGGGTGCATGTGCATGCATGTGCTCAGGTCTGCACACATGTAGAGGATAGAGAACAACTTTTGGGAATCATTTTTCTCCATTGTAGGTTCCCAAGATCCAACTCAGATCATTAGTGCTTTTATGTGCTGAGCCATCTTGCCAACGTCCATTTCTGGGTGTTTGTTTTATATGTATACATACTTCTGTCTGCACTGATGCACTACTCACTGTCACACTGTCACTCTGGTCACTGTGCCAGAGCTGGGAATTAAAATGCTTTCCTTTTCTACTCAAGCAGAACCAAGACCGGAAGCACAGGACATATGTTTATGTTCTGACAGTCACTGAAATATTGGAAGACTGGGAAGACTCTGTGAATATAGGTGAGCTCCAGTCCTTAGTCACTCCGCAAGTTTTTATTTTTTGGTTACTCTTTTGAGAGGGGATGGTGAACATGTATCTCTACTTTTGAATTACCTTGCGATTTTCCTCTACCATATTAAGACATTTAGGAAGTAAAAAACCCAACCTTTTTTTTTTTGTGGGGGGGGAATCTTGCCCTTTTAAACTGACCTTCTGGTAACTGCTGCTGTACTGTTCTCTAGGAAGGAAGAGAGAGTGGTTCAAAGTAGAAGATGCAATCAAGGTTCTCCAATGTCATAAGCCTGTCCACGCGGAGTATCTGGAAAAGCTAAAGCTGGGGTGTTCTCCAACCAATGGCAATTCCACGGTCCCTTCCCTCCCAGATAACAATGCCTTGTTTGTGACTGCTGCACAGCCCTCTGGGGTGCCGTCCAGTGTCAGATAGACAGTTGGGGGCCCTGGGTCCCTCATCGTGTCATGGCTCACGTCACAAGGAGAGGCCTTTTTACTTTTCTTCTAACACATCTGACTGCTGCTGGCAAACTCTAAATTTGTCATGCAGGAATTTCAAATAATTTGCATGTATTTCATATGCTTTCAAGTCTTTTAAAATAAATAACAAGATAGCAAAAATACTTTAAGATGCCAAAGCCATGTGGATTTTTTTTTTCAAAGCCGTAATTGTAACTCTCCCATTGCTCTGGTTTTCATTTTTATAACCTTTCTTAAATTTTCACTTTTGTCCACTTAACATTCTATGGTTTATCTTGACAGATCAACTGGTTGTTGGGTATATTTTTGCCCTAGTATTTTTTTTCTTGCAGTATCAAATAGACACCAAATCTTTGTTGGGAATTCGTGAAAATTCTTGGTATTTAAAAAAAAATATCCACCCCAAAACTTGTTTAAGAGAGTCCTATTCTCCATTTGTAAACTGCAGATTTGGGCTGTTTTTATATGGGCGCCAGCAGCCTTTGAGAGTGTTTCAGTTTACTACTTCCGAGAATTTGTTCACAGCCAGAATTATGTCAGTCAATGTACTAGGACCATTTCCCCTCTGACAGTGATTTGATATGAAAGAGAGTGCCATTTTTTAGGGACAACTGTCAGTACTTGCATGTGGCTCCTGAAATTGTGTTTATAGAAATCTAGTTAGCATGCTCAGCTGCTGCTTCCTTTTGACACAGACTGTATCAGGGGCTACATTTCCTTCAATGGCAAGTGCTCTTTAAATATATTTTCAGTTTCATTGTTTTCCACTGGACTAGACTCTAACCTTGGATGCCAGTTAGTCATGACTGTATCACACTAAATGGCTGTTCTGTTCAGCTGTTCTAGGCCTAAGACACGGTCTTGAGTGTCCGTAAGTGACTTGTCAGGTAAGTTAACTGTGGGGGAACTAACTAGAATATTCGAGCCAAAAATTATTGTACCTTGTCTTTGTGCTCACTCAAAATTGGCCACCCCATGAAAAAGTACCTATACTTCCTCCATGAAGTCACAGAGGAAGTGAAAGGGGAAGAGGAAAAGATCTATAGCCATTATTACCCTTTGTAAATATTCTACTCACTCAAACTGGCAAGCATAGAACAGTATAGTTAAGACATTTGTTCTGTAACTTGTTAACCTTTAAAGTATAATGCCGCTGCTGAAAACAGTCCTTAGTTGTAAGGAAAACTGGTGCCGTTTTGAAAATGAGATCTTGTGCCACAGAGGCAGCAGAACTAAACATTAGGTTCCAAAGCAGAAACACTCAGCCAGTAGTATTCATTCTAAATTATGTAGTGTAATCAAACGTGATCGCCCAGACTTTTTATATTTTTCTTTGTACAGAGGTCATGTACTTGGGGTGTTTTAAAAGAAACATTTTAAAGAAACCCAGATTGAAATTTTCTTTTTGTTTTCTCACAATTCTCTGCAATTTCTCTATGTACTAAACACAACAAAGAAACTGGACTGTTTGTATAGAATACTGCTTCCAGCTAATAAACCATCACACGTGCTTGGGAGTTTCTATGTACATGATACTCTCTTAATAATGCATGAACCTATTTTATAAACTCTTGAACTGTGTATTGCCATGTAAAATATGTACAGTATTAATGTCAACCATCTCTTTAAAAGTTAGCCTATAAATATTGTTGTATAATTTCTTTGGTCAGAAACATTTGGACTAAGTCATGTCACCTGGGTCAGGATTTTTCTTCAGTGCCATTTAGCAAACTGTCTTTAGTCTATGCAAATAGCAAAGATTGACAGAATGTAACAGAATGCAGCTTCATTGTTAAATGTCACCTGAGGGTTCCTCATTATTCTTCTGGAATCTGGACTCGCAAGATATAAAGGAAATTGAATCTACTAGAGATAAAGTCTACCAGCCGCCTGCAGCGGAGACTGCGGTTTGTGCTTATTTGTGCAGTCGCTGAATAAAACAGGGCAGCTAAATTCTCCAGTTCCATGTGCCTCCTAAGTTTAAAAGAAAAAGCAAAGTAACTTGTTAGAAATTGACTTGCAGAAAAAACCTGCTGTGTTGGTGTAAAGAAATGGCATTTTCCCACCAAGCACAAGCCATCCAGTTTTCTCCATCACACTGTATGAAGCAGCAAAGGTGGAGAAATGGTTCAGTATACAAGAATTGCTTTGCATGGTCTCATCTGAGATGGTTGCATTCGAACTGTTGTAAGAATTTTGACTTTCTTTTTTATATTTGGAAACATCAAATAAAAACGGAAACATAACCTGTGTTTATTTTTAGTGTAAGAAGAGCCTGATTACAAAGTTAATCATCTTTTGGTACATGCTTTCCCAGGGGGCTAAGAGTGGCTGCTGTTCTCTGAAATGATCTGACTTTGGTCAGCCACTGAGGTTTACAACGTCCTGTAACTCTTCTATAGCTGACCTTGAACTGAGGATGATGTCCTGGCCTCATGCACACATGAGGCTATACCCAGTATACTGCCATGTAAAATATATACAGTATTAATGTCAACCATCTCTTTAAAAGTTAGCCTATAAATATTGTATAATTTCTAAGGCTGGAGCTATCCACTACTGAAGTAGAACAGAACATTCCTTACTATCATTTCCAAACATATTAAAAAATTAGAAGTTTCAGAGCAGTGATTAAAAGCAGTTTGGGCTGGGTGGGTAGTAATAGCTCAGCCTTTAATCCCAGCTCTGGGAGACACGGTGGGGAACAGCGCAGCTATCAAGGCCAGCCTGGTCTAGTTCCAGTATGATCAAGACTACAGAAACTCTCCAGTACCCATTTTGTAGTTTTAAGTGCTTGTAAATCCAGCTCTAGGATTTATCTGGCCTCTTAATTGGCAGGCACCTGCACTCACATGCACATGGAAGACATGTTGCTTTGCTACATATGCGATCTGAGTTCTATTCCCAGAATCCATATAAGAAGCTAGGATGATGGTAACCCCAGCACAAGAAGACAGAGGCAGCTTGAGTTCTTGGAGTTCATGGGCCAGCCAACCCAGCCTGATAAACCTGACTCCAAAACTCAAAGCACCCCCAAAACACACTGTGTCCTGCAAAGTCCTCTATTGATATCAATTTCCTCAGAAGCCAGGAAAGATGGCATACACCTTCAATCTTATCAGGGGCAGGTGGATCTCAGTTCAAGGTCAGTTATAGAGGACAGCCAGATTACAGGGAAATCATCTTTAAAAAAAAAACCAGAATTGGGGAAACCATCTCAAAAAACAGAACAAAACAGTCATACTGGATAGGATTTCCAGCTGCTCCACTAAGAAGTATCTGCTTATGTCTACACAGCCAGCACTTAAGTTTTCATTGTATAGCACTATTTTTGTCCTGTAGTTTGTATAGACTTCATTTCAAATAAAATTTTATTTAAAGAATATCCTCTAGCAAATACACATCAAAATCAAGCAACTTCATCATGAGGTTGAATAGCTGGTTCATTGGCTATAAAGGAACTGCTGCTTCTGCAGAGGACCTGCACTTATAAGGATCCAACACCCCTTTTGGCCTCTGAGGGTAGTACCACAAACATGGTACTCATAGACAAAACCCCCATACATAGAAAAAAATTTTAAAAAGCCCTGGCTGTCCTTGAACTCACAGATTACTCATCTTTTTTGTTTTGTTTGTTTTTCGAGACAGTCACTCATCTTTTAATACTGGGATTTTCCTGGATGATGCCATTGGCTAAATTCCAGCAGTAAGACGACTGCCCCTAAAGCCTGTGTTAAGTTTGTGAGGTTACATATCTTCTACCATCTTGGTGGCACTTATACTTGCTTAAGGTCCGGGGCTCAGTCCCTAGTAGAACAAACATCCCCAGCCTTAGTGATAAATGGAATCAGTGTGGTGAGTACAGAGTGCAGGAAATAGACAAATCATCACTTCCAATTGGTTTACGTTTTTATTGTTTATACTTCTTTGAAATTACATTCAACATGTTTTCCTTTTACTTAAAATATAAACCCTGATATAGCTCCTTAAAAGGCGGCATGCTTCATAGCTAAATGAAATGTTGCTCCCAGCCCCAGAATACATTCCATATATAAGAATATTACATATTTCTTACGGAATAGTGGGTTAGGTACCCAATTTCTCATCTCATTTTGTAATTTGTACGTGGATAGCTTTCCTATGTTGTAGTCTTAAAACTTCATTTTAGTAATAAAAACTAATGTAGTTATCAGATTAGCCAAGAGAACAATACCTAAACCATCAGAGAAACAAAGCCAACCTACTGTCCACACGACGCCACTGAGGTCTACTTGGCTGACTGGGAGTACTCTTACAGAACACCAGATGGTCTTCCCCGGCCTCTGGAGAAATGCTGACCACAGCATCCCTGTGGTTTTAATTACACTGAACTTTATCTTACAAGTACATTCCTGGTCTAGTGTGAGTATTCAGAATTATATACAGAATGCCTAAGATCTGAGTGAACCAAGGATAACTCATCTCACAGTAGAAGTGAATCACAGCAAAACAGACAACAAAACAGAACGAAAATTCAAACCACAAAGCCCAAATTTACACCCTAGGGCTTCAGAACCGACTTCAAGATGTCAGTTTGGGAGTAGTTGGTTTTCTTCTCTGAGCTCTGCATGCGCAGATTTTTGGAGGTTGGAGGCATTTGTCTGACTTGAGTCCAGATGATTAGCCTTTCCAAGACGGGCTGCAACTATTATGTTGTGCCTCACGCCTATGCTGTCCCTTCAAAGGAAAGGCCCAAACTAGTCATTCACATCTACACCCCCAACCAGCAAGCAGCAGGCAAATGGAGTGCTTCTGTTAAGTGAATGTCTTTCTTTTGCTGGGGCTACAAAGTCAAGAGTTTTGTAAGAAAACAGAACCACACATACACAAACAGGTAGGATGGGAATGACTCCAACCTACTTTAAACAGAAAAGAAAAATGACAGGGGTGACTGCTACTCAGCTCCTGCCAGATGCCTGGGCAGTGATGGATCAGTCTATTAGTGCTACATCTTCTTATTCAAATGTTACAAATGTTTTTGTGTGTGACTACCCCGAGTTTCTGCAATACTGCCATTTAACTGCTTTGAACCAACCATTTTCCTGGCCAACGAAAACAGGTCCACAGGCCAGGTGTACTTACTAGGGTTCAACCTCCACCTTGACCTGTTGTTTCCTATAAGTCATTTAGAAAACGTCCAGGTATGCGTAACAATTCTTGCTTCTTCCAACTGGCTGAGAGCAAGTTTCTAACAATGGGACTCATTAAAATCTCCAACGAAAATGTGATGCCAGGAAATTAGGAGTCATCATGTAAACTGGGAAATCTGAAATCTCAGTGCACACTAGGCCACCCTGGATAATGTGTAAGGCGTCAGCTGTTACTAGGAGCAGCACTGGCTTTCAGGATGTAATGCTGACCGGTGAATAGTTAATTAACTTCAAGTCCTGTCAAGTTTGCTTGTTAAAATGAGAGCAGTGCCTTAGCCATGGGCAAAGATGCACTCAGGCCAAGAACTGTAACAATTGCTGTTAGAGTTTAAAATTTTACAGTATCAGGTAGGGCCATTAAGCAATTTTAGTCTAAATGTTACTTTTGTTAACAAAAATGCATTTTTTGGAAGGATCCAGTTACCAGTTGTCAAAAGCTCTTATATGTTGAAAATGTAATTTTAATAGATAAATCTTCATCTTACAGAGAACACAATAAAACAGACTGCATTCTTTAAAAAAAAAAAAACAACTCAAGTTATGAAGAAATGCATAACCTTATACTGCAGAAGACGAAGATTCCTGACCATAAGGTTAGCATTTACATGTACATGACTTAAAAACAACAAGAATCAGAAATTCAGTGTAGAAAAAGGTAGAAAGGGACTGTTTTACACAGCAAATGAAAGGATAAAAGGAATAGCTGGGCACTGATCCTAGCAGAGGCAGTCAGATCTCTGAGTTGAAGGCCAGCCTTGTCTATAATAGTTTGAATTCCAGGACAGCCAGGACTACATAGCAAGACTCCCCCTCTTAAAATAAAAGGGGGGGGGGGGGGACGGAGGGGAGGGGGGGGAAGGGGCACAGGAACCGAAGAGCTGATGATGCCAGATGCCTGGGTTCATTAGGTCTGCAAGAGGACTCAAAACCGCTTCAGCAAAAATCAAATGACTAGGGTTTCCTAATAGCACAAACCAATGGTCACATAGAGTTTTCAGACAAGAACCAAAAGTCATAACCTACACCTGCAGCTCAAATGCAGACATGTGAAAGCCACATGTGACATGCAACTGTCCTCTTCACTGTGACTTCTAGGTATGGTCAACTTTCAAACATGGCAAGGACACCAAGGATCACCTAATTGAATCAGGTAATATTTATTTCCAATTTCTAGGAGGTTTAAGAAAAGTCAGATACTGATGCTTCATGCATGCTCAGAGCCAGTTTATAAATACTCACTCAGTAGAATCCTGACACAAATCTGCATCAATGAAACAAACTGGTAAAATTCTCCTCTTGCCAATTTGTCAGATGGAGAGAACTAAAACAGAATGTTCCATCTATTTTAATTTTAAATACGATTGTCACATCGGGAAAGCGAAATAAACACAGTAAAATAAACTGTACAAAGGCAAAGTAGAATAACAAAAAATATTTTACTAAAACATAAGATTTACAGAAGTTTCCAGACAAGCCATACAAAATGGTCACAAGCTTTTGTCTTTTGGGGGTGGGGGTGAGGGTGGGGGAAGGAGACTCTACACTTGACAGCAAAGTCACAATGTTATTAGTGAGGGCTGTGATGTTTATTTCATGTTCCCATTTTGGTTCAGACAATCAAGCTTGTCCATCTACAGCATCTAAAGTTAGACTTGGCTAGAGAGCGTATTCTAAAAAACTGGTTAGCTGCATTTAACCACTGCAATTAGATCCTTAAGAGGGAGGAGGGGAAAGGAGGCCATAAAATTAAACTATATTCCCCCTAAAAAATAAAATAAAAACACCCATACCCCTGGCAGCTAACCCTGACAACTACCTTCATTCACAGTGCCTTGTACTTTAACCATGATGGGGAAGGAGTCAAAGCAGAGAGTCCTGCTTCTCAACATCTCTCAGCAACCCGGATGATAACTTCTAGCCTCTGCTCATGCTTTACAACAGTGAATCAGGACAAGACAGATTTGCTAATGTGCATGTAATCACCAAAGATGAAGATGCCTGGGCTTTTATTCTGTAATGTTTCTAAGACTGTGTCCATTAAATGCAAACAAAAAAAGGAAGAAGTCTTGGCAGAACAGGAGAAGTGGTGTACACTTGATGATCTGATCGACTTAAATATTGTTCATGGCATATAGCCTAGTCCATGCTCTCGCTGTAGATAAAAAAACAAATATGCAGCTGTTAGCTTCTTTCCAAACAAGATATATCCTAAATTCATAACGTCATCTATAAAATGGATCAGGTCAGTTTTCTGAATGCCTTACTACTGAAACAGTACAATTAATCAGAAAGGGGTTTTGTTTGTTTTCTAAGGGTCTCACTATATAGACCAGACTAACTTCAAACCATTCATAAAATTCAACAGATAGAAAAGATTCTTTCATTTCTGAATAGATATGTTCACTCACTAATTTTGTTATAGCAGGAAGTTTGTTGATTTTATATTCTCTGGACCATAAAAATAGCTCATATCTTCACAAACTGCAAGTACAGTAATCGCTATTGTTAGATACATGTGGTTAAACACTGCAAAATCTCCTTGTATAGATTATTTTTAAATAATGTGAGCTTATAAATGAAACATCCAATGGTAGAGACCTATCTTGACAAGCGGAAGCAGGTAAAAGGGAATAGAGATGAATGAAGTACCTGTCTCTATGGCTTGGGCTTCGTTGGTCTTCCACTGCTCGGCTACATCATTTGCTAATGGATCATCTGGATTAGGAGCACTTAACAAAGCCTGGATGGATAGCAGAACTGTGCGGATCTGCAGTGCTGGGGACCACTTATCTATGAAGGTAACAGGCCCAGTATATGATAAAGCACGGACAACAGGCCCAGAACTGCTGTACTTCCCTCCCACACATTCTGCTGCTGTTAGCATACGGAGAGATTACAATGTTTACATTCTAAATGTGGAATGCTTGGGACAGAAAGGACACATTAATAAAGCACAGGGTGACAGACAACACTTACCTTTCAAAATATCTAAACATATTCTTCCCAACTTGTCTACATTAGGATGATAAATTTTGGTCATGAAACGTACTTTAGGTGCTGCCATTGGATATTCTTCTGGAAGGAATAGTTCAAGTTTAAAAGTCCCTCCCTCAAAGGGGGAATCCTGGGGGCCAGCAATGACCACATGAAAATAACGGGCGTTGCTCTCATCTGGTTCTGCTTTAATGCCAGGAACGGGTTCTGCCAGCAAACGCTGGGTTTCCTACAACAGAAAAACAAGCATACATGTGAAACAAATGCCATTTCTCTAGACACCAAAATTAAAATCGGAAAGTTCATCTTCTGAAATAAGATATAACACAATCTCCTAGTGATGCATAATTTTCACATAAAATGTAAAACTCAAAGTGAGTTCCAGGGCAGCCAAGCAAGCAGCTGGGGGGCTATGTAGGAAAACCCTGTTCCATAAAACAAACAAACAAACAAACAAACAAACAAACAGACACACTGTTCATGTGATGACAACCAACTGAATATTAACTGCAGGAGATTATCACATTCTAGATTAGATTAATAAAACCAATTTTATGTTCACATAAAAGGAAAAGAAAAATGACATCAGGGTTGCTACAATGAGTAAAGAAACCTGCTCTAAATTATATTAAAAACCAAATCACTGGGCTGGAGAAATGGCTCAGTGATTAAGGGGACTGACTGCTCTTCAAGAGGTCCTGAGTTCAATTCCCAGCAACTACACGGTGGCTCACAACCATCTGTAATGGGATCCGATGCCCTCTTCTGATGTGTCTAAAGACAGCTATAGTGTACTCATACACATGAAATAAATAAATCTTAAAAAAACAAAAACAAAAAAAAAAAACCAAGCCATTGAACTCTTCTAAAAAATTCCGCCACTCTTTGTAGTCATGGGCAGGTGAGATCCAGAATCAAGTCTCTTACATAAAATAGTACAGTATATTTCAAACCACCTCTACATGACTTGTAGTGCTTAGTACATACAGTAGGAATGTTATGTATGTAGCAATACACAAAATAGGGAAGAATGACAAAATTCTTGTTTAATACAATAACACTTTGCCATAGGATTTTTCCAACTGCATCTGGTAGAACCATGGGCATGGAGTGCTATCACAGAGATAGATACTGGAGAAAAGAACAAGCCTAGGAAACTGGGAGTGGCAGCAACAGCTCACACACCGTTGGATCCCAGTTCTTAGGCAGAAGCAATTCAAGGTCCATAGCTACATAGGTAGGACCCTGTCTTTGGAGGAGAGAGAGTCAACAACACCTCTAGGGTACTTAAATAGGGCAAGAGACTTAAGAGATGGAGGAAAAGAAGGCAATGTGTACTGGCCCATGCTGGAAGACTCTACAACTGACAATCTCCGAAAGGCCTTTAATGCTCTCCAATAATTATACCACGTTCTATTTTCCACAACTCTCTTGAAAGCCCTAAATGTCTATCTTCATCCCTGCTTTGATGGAAGCTGTTTCCTATCTCATGAGAAGGCAAACATCCTGAGTTTCCACACAGATCTGCACATGTGCCCGCCTCTGTTCCCATGTACTTCTGGGCTTCTTACCTGTTACTCTCAACTACTGGAACATTTAGGAAGGCTCTTTCCCCTTGAGCACAGATCTCTCCTCATCCTCCCAAGAACATCACTCCAATACCTCTCCAGAGCTAGTCCTTTCCTTTTTTGACCTTTCCCAAATCAAACACATTTTCATTTATTTTTCCAAGTAAGAGGGAACAGCCTGGACTAAGCTGGCTCTCCTGACACTGTTATAAAATGAAGCCACTTTAACCACTTGTCATCTGCACTGACCACTGCAGCTCTTCTGCCATGTCATGATACAGACTGAGAGCTGCCTGATCTTGCACTTTCAACCTCTAACACTTTTCTGAGCACCCAGCTTTAACATTTTAGTACAATGGAAGAAAAGAGACTAACACAGCAACCCAATTTAACCTAATCTAAACTTAACTTTCTGATGGCTGCCCACACACACCGCCAAATTTCCCCCATGTCAGTTGATCCATCACTGACCCATCTTTTCCCATAGGTTATGTATCTAGCCTGATTTTTTTTTTAACTGCTTGAAAACCTTCCAAGGCTTACTGGAGTAAAGGTCAGAGGCAAGAAAACTATGTGTACACCCCTAGGTTGGTTCCCCAGCAAAGACAAAAAAGGTTCCAGAAGTCTACCCATAGCATACTGTGTCTCAGCACTCTTACCCTGGTCAAGCTTTGACAAGCTCTAACTGGCAGATTAAGTAAATAACCACCTAACACTCCCTGGCTTCTAACCTCGACCTTGCTACCTTGTACTTCCTGGATTTATTTAAAATAACATTTATTTAAAAGTCAAAGCCTTGCTATGGTCTCCTGTCCTCTGCCTACCTTTCCAACTCACCTATTCCCCACGCCCAGACTTCTGTTCAAGCCCATTTGATCTCCTGACAGTTCCTCAACCTACTAGACATTATTTCTACTTCAAGGACTACACTTGGGGGCTGGAGAGATGGCTCAGCGATTAAGAGCACTGACTGCTCTTCCAGAGGTCCTGAGTTCAATTCCAAGCAACCACATGGACTTACAATCATCTGTAATGGGATCTGATGGCCTCTTCTGGTGTGTTTGAAGACAGCTACATTATACTCATCATATACATAAATAAATAAAATCTTTTTAAAAAGACTACACTTGTCCTTTTCCCTCAGGAAAAAACAAAAAAGGGACCCTTAGTCTTTATTTTAAAGGGGAAAAAATGTTAAAGATCAGCAGAGGGGCAGAGAAATAAAAAAAAAAACAACTAGATGGTAAATTTTCAATTTTGTTCTTTTCTCAACTTTATTTTATCCCAAGTTTCCATGAAAAGGAAGGCTGAAAAGGGGGGACAGAGTCCAAGAATCTAAGCAACCACCACTCCCAGATTATACATAGTAGCAGCTATTTAAAGCTCTAACAAGCTACCCAAAGTACCTCCAAGATCAGATCCTAAAATAGCTCAAAAATCACTGTGCGTTGTCAAATTCCACATTCACACTCTTGCCATCTGTTTACCTACTCTTCGTCAGGCACTCTTCCCAAAGAATGCATTAGTGGATGTGTGGTGTGTGCCTGTAGTCCTGGAGCTTCAAAGGGCAGCTTTACATTCAAGGCTGGCCTGGTCTACATTACTGAGTTCTAGACCAGCTACACAGCAAGACCGTGTCTCAAAATCCAAAAAAAAAGTATGTATAAAGCACCAATGTGACCTTACTGATCATCCAATTTCACTGGAATATACACTGTGGTTTAGCTTTTAGCTGTATAAAACATCCCTCTCAAGTCACCACGAACTTGACACAATAAACAGGTAATTTTATCTGATGAAACAACCCATTTCCCAAACTTAGCATAAATTGTGAGAATAGAAACACCTGACACCATTGTCTGACATCCCTACCCACAGTAGTAAGAAGGGAAGGAAACACTAGTGGAAATAATCTCTCTCCCTACCTACTCCTACAGGTAGGTTAACCATGAGGAACCTTCAGGTCTTACAGCGCTTCTGTCATAAGGACAGTAAAGTGCAGTGTGGTTTCTTTAAGTGACAAAGATGAAGTTCCTACTGCTTCACTTGTTTAACTTTGTGAGCAAGCCGCTCTTTACATTTCACACAGTTGTGGTACTTTCCCCTTGCACACGATTTGTCTTCCCATAGCTGCAATTATGCTGCAGTTATCCTTGGTCAACCCCAAACAAGAAATAGTAGTTGATGGGTCAGTGAGATGGCTTGGCAGGTCAACTTGGCATACAACCCTGACAGCCTGAGTTCTATCATCAAAGCCCTCTGACCTCCTCCACACAAGTGTTCTCTCTCCTCCCACCCTCTTCGTCATACATAAAACAAGTAATAATTGCTAAAAGAGTAAATGGTAACTTTCATAAGTAATTGATTTATAAGGTTTATGTTTGTTAGGGTTTATTTTTGTTCTGTTTTAAATAGGGTTTCAACACGTAACTCCTGGAATTCATTATGTATACCAAGCTGGCCTCAAACGCAAGAGATTGACCTGCCCCGTCACTATAGTACTAAGATCAAAGGCAGGCACCACCACTTCTGGCTTTAAGTTTTGCTATGCACTTTTCATCCCTTCAGCTGGACAGCCCGCCCCCACCATGATCTTCTCGTCTAGCTATAGCATGATAAAATCTCACACTGCGGCACACCTGGATGGCAATTATCCTTTGTCCAGCATATCCAAGAAGAATACTTTACTGGTCCACTAGTCACTAAGTGTCCATGTACTATCTATCAGTCCTGGCTATCAGACTGACAACGTGTGTTCAAATAATCCTCATTTTGCTTAGTGACAGCAGCAAAGTCACGCCTGCAATTTGTGAATGCCAAAGAGAAACAATAAGATGTTTTCCCCAGGGTCGGAGAGTCTCTTTGCTGAGCTTTGATTGCCAGCATCCACACCACGTATCTCACAACCATCTCTATCTCTATTTCCAGGGGACCCATCTCCCTCTTCTGGACTGTGTGGATACCTGATGCGTGCATACAAATGTACATATATAATAAATGACAAATAAATCCTTTAAAAAAGAAAAACAGTATGCTTCCCTTTAATGAAAAGGTAAAGGCTATGCTGCAGAGTAGAGCTGAGTGTTAATCTGACTTGTAGGCAGACTTTGGTCCCCAGAACCACATACCCTAACGGGCACGGTAGCACAAGCCTATAGTCCAGCACTACCCTGGCCCCAAACCAGAAATGAGAGGGGGAAGGAAAGCACTGACAGGGAAAGTTACTGTGCACTTTAAAAAGGATTTTGTAATTTAAGGATTTTTTGGTTTTGGCTTATTTTTTTAAATAGTCTTTCTCTGTGTAACCCTGGCTGCCCTAGTAATCACTCATAGACCAGGCTAGCCTTGAATTTACAGAGATCTGCCTGCCTCTGCCTCCTGAATGTTGGAATTAAAACCATGTACCACCACTGCCCAGCTAAAACAAAAAATTTTAACCTATAAACAAAATTCTTTAGAAAAAAGAAATCTGTCCGTCATACTTCAAATTATGTAAGTGGAGAAACTGCAATACTTCAAGACATACTTGAGCCTGCGGTCACACCTTTAATCGCAGCACTTAGGGGGCAAAAGAAAGTAGAACTCTTGAATTTGAGACCAGCCTGGCCTGCAGAATGAGTTCCAAGATAGGCAGTCAGGGCTACACAGAGAAACCCTGTCTTGGAGAAACCCTGTCTTTTTTTTTTTCTTTTCTTTTCTCCAAGACAGGGTTTCTCTGTGTAGCCCTGGCTGTCCTGGAACTCACTCTGTAGACCAGGCTGGCCTCGAACTCAGAAATCTGCCTGCCTCTGCCTCCCAAGCGCTGGGATTAAAGGCGTGCGCCACCACCGCCCTGTGAGAAACCCTGTCTTAATATTTTTATTTTGTTTCATTGTGAGTCAGGGAATCATAGACTAAGCTGTCCTGGAACTGAGAAGAAATCCACCTGCTTATGCCTCCCAAGCACTGGAATTAAAATTGTGCACCATGACAATCAGCACAAATAGTATTTTTAAACATGGCTCTACCAACTAAGTCAATTCCCTCTCCCTTTCTCTCTTCTTCAAATAGTAACTTTTGTGAAAAGGAGTAAATTAATTCATTTATTTTTTATTTAACCCAATATATTCAAAATGCTATCTCAACATGTCATCAATATATACTGACTAACAGAATATTTTAATCCTTTGTTACACTGAGCCTTGACAAGTCCAGGCTTTAACCTACACTAAGCACATGCATCAATTCAAACTAACTCCATTTCAACTGTTCCATGGCCACTAGAAGCTAGCACCTACAGAGTACAAAATAATTTAAGTTTATTACTGTCAAGTCATTAAGAACAAATGACCTCCATATATGTGCATAGATTTTTATAGAGCAACTTTAAACTATCACTGTTTTCCACTCAAAAATAATCTGTAACATAGGAAGATATGGAATCACTAACTGGTATAGGTCATGAAGGCTCTCTGCCAGTCTCTTTAGGTCAGAATTGCTGTCTGCTACAGTCAAAACATTTTCTGAAAATGATGACTTGAGTTTTAAAAGACAGGAAAAAAGCAAGGCAACTAACTACATGATGAAATATTAGTTAGTCACCAAGAAACCATTTTAATTCTTCCAGTGAACACCACCCTCTAGTGGACATAAGATACCAAAAGATTAAACAAAAACATAAAATACTCTTTTTTTTTTTTTGGTTTTTCGAGACAGGGTTTCTCTGTGTAGCCCTGGCTGTCCTGGAACTCACTGTGTAGACCAGGCTGGCCTCGAACTCAGAAATCCGCCTGCCTCTGCCTCCCAAGTGCTGGGATTATAGGCGTGCGCCACCACCGCCTGGCCATAAAATACTCTTTAAAAAAATTCTTTATTTCACTCCAATAGGTGAAGTCTTTTTGTTTTTCCTCTCTTCAAATTGTCCCATATGGTCACTTCTCTAAGCTAAGGTTGGCACTAATGTAAATATCCTTAAAAGGGGCCCATTCTGATCCGGACTTCAAATGCACTGTTTTAAGAGTTTTTTTTAAGAGAAAACTATTGCAAGCAAGCAAGCAAGCAAGCTAAGCTAAGCCTCACTTCTCTGTGTGCTGCTACCTTCTTTGCCTCCCATAATCTCAGACAAGTCACTGGCCCATGGGGACCCTTTTACTATGCCTATCCAAAAAAAAAAAAAAAAAAAAAAAAAGAATGGTTCTCAACACACTCTCTTTCTCCTCTACCCTTTGAAATTTTGGGGGTGGTATATTCAAAGGAGGGGAGAGGGGAGAAGGTATTTTCCAAGATGTGTTACCAAGAACTAAATCTGAGATTTTTAATCTAGTGTAAGATTTTTTGTCAGAAAGTCTTATTTGAGGGTGAGGATGAGGCTCAGTTGGTAGACAGAGCATCCTCCTTAGCGTGCAAGGAGCTCTGAGCTCAATCCCTAATACCATATATACCAGAAGGTAGAGACAAGAGAACAGGAATTCAAGGTTATCCTTAGCCACAAAGTGAGCTGAAGGGTCAGTCTAGGATAGAGACCTTGTCTCCAAAGAAAAATTCCAAAGAAATTCCAAGAATATAGAAAAGGCCCTGGTTTCATCCTACCGGTAAGTAGCAGGTAAGAACATAATTCTATTCTGCTTAAGAGTTCTAAGCAATATGTGGGGCCAGATGTTATTTATGGGCTAGAAATCAGTACTTTGGTGATGTTCAAGGAAACAAGTTCTGAAAGGCTAAGTATATATGCATGATCAGCTTGTTTCTTAGGTCTACAAACAGAAGGAAAACCTCTCCTGGATTTCCACTTTCCTGCTCTTACCATTACCCAAGCTGGAACAATAGTTTTGGCTCATCTGTCCTAAGCTATCTGATGACAAGAAACTCAGCTAGTAATGGCAGTAAGTGCAAAACTGGAAACATATAAGACTGTAACCCTTGGCCTGGAGAGATGGCTCAGCAGGTAAGATTGATCTCTGCTTTCAATCTGCGCACCCACTCTTGCAAGGTCACAAACTGTGCCCTTCCCCTGACCTTGAGCAGGCCCGAGAGACCATGTTTACCACAACAGACCAAGTGATAGGATCTACGTGGAGTTACCCACCTTGGCTGCACGGAACTTAGAACTGCCCCTGGGCTTGCCTTGAGATATCTCCGGCCATGACTGTGACCAAGAACATGGACTATCCCACCTATCTACCAGCTGAAACTAGGAAGGGCTCGGGCGGGGTCTTTCCCTTTAAATTGAGAAGCTGAACATTAAAGCATTGAGCCTTGATCAGAGGACTTTGTCTTGGTTTCATCTCTTTTCGCCCTCAGTACCTCTTTCGTTCCCAGCCCCCTTTCAGGTGAACCCAGCTGATTCGTGGCCGCAGGTGGCTACAACAAACTGCTTCACTTCTGCTAGTGAGTATCCAGTGCAAGGAGTTTTCACTGCTCACTGAAGAAAAGGATCTACCTCAGTAACACTTCACTGGGACTCCTGTTGGTCAAATTTCTAAAATCACTAAGAAATTTGACAAGCTGGCTTTTAAAGACAATTTACTTATTCACTTAACATCCTAATATTAGACCCCCCCTTCTCCTCTGAAAAGGGGGAGCCCTCTTTGGGTCTGACCACCCATCCCTAGCACATCAAGTCTCTATAAGACTTGGGTCATCCTCTTCCAGTGAGGTAAGACAAAGTGGCCCAGTTAGGGGACAGGGATCCACAGACAGGCAACAGATTCGGGACAGCCCCTGTTCCAGTTGTTGAGGGATCCGCATGAAGACCAAGCTGCACTTCTGGTGTGTGCGCGTGTGTGTGTCTGTTGGGGGGGGGGGACGGTCCAGCCCATGTTTGCTTTATGATTGGTGGCTTTATTTTTTTTAGCTTGCATATTTTATATCCTAGAATAGTAGCAACTTAATAGGTAGGGGAAGAAACAGGTCTGACTTGATCAATGACAACTAGGGGAACTGCTTGTTAAATGTTTCTATGTGGTAAACTTAACATCCCATGTAACACATTAGCAAAACTCAACTAATTTGAACTTTGGTTAAAAAAATTCCCCCAATCATTCATATTTTCCTTTGTTCACACATGTATTTCCTTTCCTTATTCTTCCTTAGTATTATGTTGGCGCTGGAGCCATAGAAAAATATGGAAATGTGAGGTAACAAAATGATGGCCACAGTAAAAGGCTGCATGGTAAAGAATAGCAAAATGAGACTTGTAGATATTCACTGTTCCATCTATCATTCCTTTGGCCGCTTCACAAGAAAACACCCTTGTTTGGCAATCAGCACACACCCCTAGACACATAAACATACCCACCCACAAACTTTTATGGATCGCCTTGCCTCAATAGAAATTGAGGTATTCCTCAATTTTTGATACAGGCACTCTCCTGTAATATCAAATACTTGAGTGTCAGAAGCAAAAGGATCAGGAATTCAAAGTTATCCTTCCTTAGCTACACATAGAATTTAAGCCAACCCAGGCTATGCAAAACCCTGTCTAAAACAAAAAACAAAACAAAAAACCTGTGTGCCAGAATGTAAGCAATCAGAAGAGTCCATTTTAGAAAGAGTATCAGTAGTTAGCACCAAGGCAACAAATAGTGGAAGAGTTCTAATAGCACTGTCCTGTACTGAACAGGAGCAACCAAGAGTAAACACAACAGAGAGCACACTGAATACATCAATGCAGTGAAATCACCACTGTCCAATTCTAAACCCTCTTACTAGCTAGCTCTGACTCTCCTCAAGACTGAGATACCTAATAGATACTGTTCCTGCTTGAATTACCTAAAGCTGCCTTGGTTGCTTGGTAACCATATATTCTCTAAAATTAGAGAAGTGAAAAGGAGACAAGCTGGCTAGTTTTTTTTTTATCAACTTTACACCAATAAGTTATCTGAGAAGAAGAACCTCAATTGAGAAAATGCCCCCATCAGATTGCCTATGGGCAAGTCTGTGGGGGCATCTTCTTGATTAATTACTGGTGTGAAAGGCCCAGCTCACTTTGGGGAAGGGATTAAACACCACCTGAGGGAGGTGGTCCTGGGTTGTATGAGAAAGCAAGCTGAGCAAGCAATGGGAAACAACCCAGTAAGCAGGCTCTGCTTCAGTTCCTGCCTTGGCCTCTCCTGATGGACTGTAATATGTAAAGACAAGCCCTAAGCCCTTTCCTCAAGTTGCTTTTGGTCATGGTGCTCATCACAGCATTAGAAACCAGAGCAGGACAGGAAATTAGCAGACTGGGAATGGGGTGGATCACTGTGGAACTAAGTGGGAAGAATAAATTAAGTCAATTATAATCTCTTATCAAAGACTTTCTACATAGTTTAAAATCGTTAAGACACTACTAAATTCATACTACAGAACTGAAAATCAGCTATGTAGCCTGGAGTGTTATACCTTGTTAGGAAAAAAAAAATTTGTAGGATATGTTTAAAATTGAGGCCTGAGCCGGGCGGTGGTGGCGCACGCCTATAATCCCAACATTTGGGAGGCAAAGGCAGGCAGATTTCTGAGTTCAAGGCCAGCCTGGTCTACAGAGTGAGTTCCAGGACAGACAGGGCTACACATAGAAACCCTGCCTCGAAAAACAAAACAAAATAAAACAAATGAGAAAGTTAGAAAGAAAGGAAGCAAGGTAGGAAGGAAGGATACAGGAAGTAGAGCAGGAGTCAGTTCTCTCCTACTATGTGGATCACTAGGATCATACTCAGATTATCAGACTTGGAAGCAGACTCCTTTACCCACCATGTCATTTTGCTGGTTCCAGAGTTAACTTTTTTATTGTTTAACTCATAGAAAATAGATTTTACATATTGATTCTTATATGAAATTCCCACTTTCCTAACCATTGTTGGTAAACAAGTATCACTGCCTTTCAAATGGATGGTTTATTTCAGAGTTAAACTTAGTGTTATGTATCCTGTGTAACTGATTCAAAATTTTGACTCAGTAGGATATATACAGTAAGGTCTTTTATGGTGAAGTAAATCTTTGTAAAATCAGTTAACAGTAAGAACCTATACTACAGAACTCAGCATTATGCTAGGCTCTGTTCTTGCACTTAACCATCCTGGAGCTAACAGTATGCGAATATATCTCTACACACACACACACACACACACACACACACACACACACACACTGGAGCTAACAGTATGCAAATATATCTCTACACACACACACACACACACACACACAAAGGTAAATTGAGGATACTCAAGCTACTATTTTGACAGAGGCAAAAGTCAAGCCAAAACAATCTGGCCCCAAGTTTTGTGCTTCTACTATACATAACCACACATCACATTCCCTAAAAAAAAAAAAAATCAGCATTTTGCTCATGAGTATTAGAAGATAAAACTAAGCCATGAGTCATATTTTAGATGCCCAAATGCCTACATTTTCACCATTTGGAAAAATCTAATGACAGTGTAAAGAATCCCTAAGTACTACTGAGAACTACTAGACTTCAGAAGTCCACCTTCTGTAGAAGACCAATTGTAGAAGACATACAGAATTAGCTAGCTTCTGCTGTCTCTATCAACCAGCATGACTCAATCCAAAGTATCCTCGCATCAGTCTCAGTCTTATACTGGTGGAAGGAATGAGCATCTCCCCGAGGAAAAGGAAATGACCAGCTGAGAATAGATGAGAACTCCCAAAAATGTACATCTAAGGATTTAGGAAGCCAGAGAGTGGTTGTAAATGGCAGAGAATGTGTGTGGGGATGGAGTGGGGATGGGGTGGAGGTAGGGACAGACTGTTCCAATATTTACAAACCATTTACACTTCTTTCTGTTCAAGAGCTTTCTACCTTTTATAATGTAAATAATACAGGTCATACACTTACAGGACCAAATCCCAGAACCACAGACACCAGGCTCTGTTTGTTGCTCTTCCAAGCTACTCTGATAATCTGTCCACCTTCCATCCCTTTTCCCCTTTCCCAATTTCCTTCTTTCCTTCCTCCACCATCTTTCATTTTTTAAAGCTGTTTAACTCTGTAGTCGTAGCATGGCCTCACTATTGACTGTTTAGGACTGGGAGAGAGCTCCAGCAGTAAAATGACCTGAATATAATACCCTGCCTGCACTGGGCAAAAACCAGGTATGCATTTATGTCTCCCACCTGGAGAAAAGACATGCAGCCTAGCTGATCAACCAGGTCCAGATCCCTATCTCAAAAACAAGATGACACCTCCTGAGGAAGGATACCTGAGGTAGTCGTCTTGCTTCCACAAAGATCACTGTTAGTGCCTGCCCTCTTCGTCAAAGTTTTAGTTTGGTTTTAAATTTAAAAAAAAAAAAAAAGAAGAAGAAGAAGAAGAAGAAGAGGAGGAGAAGGAGGGGGAGGAGGAGAAGAATTTGAAGGATTGGAGGGATGACCTGGGTTCTCTTGTAGAGGACCCAGGTTTGGTTCCCAGTATTCACATGGCAGATCACAACCATCTTTAATTCTAGTTCCTAGGGGATCCCAATACCCTCTCTTCTAGCCCCAAAGGATCCCACATTCACATGGTGCATACCACACACACGCATCCAAAACACTCATACCTATAAAATAAAGATAAACATTAAGTAACAGAATTTGAAATTAAACCACTTGAGAAACAAAATTTGGAACATGGTGCTATCTGCTCTATTCTAACTACTGAGGAAGTTAATTAAGACAGGAGGAGGGTATGAAGGAAGCCAGCCAGAGCAACCAAGTGAAATCCTGACTCCTGTAAAGAGGTAAGGGTAAGGCACGTGAAATGGTTTAACTGGTAAAAGCAAAGGCACTGCTTGCTCACCAAGCCTGCCAACCTGAACTCTACCCCTGAAGCCCATCCACAAGGTAGAGAGAAATGACTCCCACAAGAACACAGGGTCATACACACACACACATTAAGTATCAAATTAAACCAAATCACTTCATGTGGATAACCTAAAAATATTCTCTGAAATAATTCAACAGTATATTTTAAAAAGATGAATGTGGGGGCCAGTGAGATGGCTCAGCAGGGTAAAAGCACTGCTGGATCTCTAAAACTCAAGAGGAAGAAAGACACCAACTCTGACTTCCACATGCATGCTACTGTACACACATGCCTGCATTCACATATATAATTAATAAATTTTTAAAAAATTGGGGCCAGTAAAGATTGCTCAATGGATAAAAGGTTCTTGCCACTAAACTTGAAGACCTATCTTCAATCCCCACAGGGTAGGAGAGAACTGACTCTCAAAAACTGTTTTCTGCTATCCATATGCAAACTATGGCATGTGTACACTTCATACAGATACACACGCATCAGTAAATAAATGTAAACAATTAAAAATATGTGAACTCACCTCATGTTACCAGTTTGGGTCACAAAAATCATAAAAAAAAATCGCCCTTAGAATAACTGGCTTATATAACTATAAACATATTGTTATATATTAATATCATTAACTATATAAATATAACTACAAATAGTGTGGGGACTCAAACCCAAGGTCTTGTGCATGATAAGAAAGCACTCTACAAGGTTTTAGGGTGACTGATGTCCTAAAATGAGATGAAAGACATCTTTCTTTCTTTTTTCCAGACAGGGTTTCTCTGTGTAGCCCTGGCTGTCCTGGAACTCAGAAATCCACCTGCCTCTGCCTCCCCAGTGCTGGGATTACAGGCGTGCGCCGCCACCACCACCCAGCTGGAAGACATCTTTCAATGAGTTACTTTTCTGTTGAGTTTTGTATCTAATACAGTTTAACATTAATATACATATAAATATGTATCTTAATACTAATTCTACAAAGCAAGATAAAATCAAGTAGAAAAACAGAAGAACCTTTTAAATAATCCTATTTTGAAAATGACATGGCCTAATTACCATGGCAATTGATAGCATATAGAATTTTTTTAAAAAAGAAAAAAGCAATGCTAACATTTAATATTAAGGAGAAGGCCAATGGGATTGCAAAAATGTCCCCATCTTTTAACAAATCTATTGTTTAGAACTTATCTAAGAAACATTCAAGTACACCTCCAGAAATAATGAGCACAGCAAACACTAAGGAAAAGGCACTATACCTATAATGTCAGCACTAAAGTAAGGTACTTACTCCGCAGTGAAGCACACTGTAAAACAGTGCAATTCTAAGTGTTAGGCTTCAGTGAAGGAGTATGTTTTCACAATTGTACACATTTCTTAGCACTCACTCAGGGCTGGTGGCACATAGCTGTTAGTCCAGCCCTTGGAAGTTTGAGACAGGAGGATAAGAGTTTGAAAGCCAGCCTTTCAGCTTCCAATTCAAGCATGTATGGGACCCTGTCTCAAACAAAAAACACTCTAATAGAAGCTAGGTGTGGTGACGTTTCCCTCTCAAAAACCTGAGAAGTGGAGGCAAGAATTTTTAAGTTTGAAAAGAATCTGGGCTACCCTGGTTTAAACAAACAAACAAACAAACAAACAAACCAAAACAGACAAGAAAGAAAGAAAGAAAGAAAGAAAGAAACCCACCCTCATACATTATAAACTAAAATACACAACATAATAAACTTAAAAGAAAGTATTATATACATGCTGAACTTACTATAAAAGGAAATGAGTCTTAATTTGGTTAAGAGGACATGTTTAATCTGAGGACATAGCCAGCCCCATTGCCACTGTTTGAACAGGTATCCTGTTCAGACTTGAGCAATGGAGCAGCCCAAGAAGAAAGCACACCAAGAGTCAGAGGGTGGCTGATAGTTTCTGCACTGTATGTTGGCCTAAACTCCTTAAATCTTCAATACAAACACTAGACTTGACAAATGTTTGGAGTAAGTGGATTCCTCTGTTGAAACTGTTGAAAGGACTGAACAAAATGCCTATATTAACAGCATGTACCCTAAAACCACAAAAAGAATCCTCAAAATCCTAGCTAAACTACTTGGGAAACAGCCAAACCTTAAAGCTCTGGGATTTCAGGCAATGAATTGTTAAATTCATTGGAAGGGGCTGGTGGCTGTTCCAGCTTCAAGGGGATCCAACACCTCTGGGCTCCACAGGGAGCTGCATTCACATGCACATTCTCATATACACTTCACACATGTTTAAGGCTAGTAAAAAACTTTTTTTCAAAGCTTATAAATAAGGTTGGGCATGGTGGTTCATACCTTTAATCTTAGCACTCAGGATATAGAGACAGAAGGATCTCTTTGAGTTCCAAGGGCAGCCAGCCATGGCAACCTAGTGAGATCTTGTCTCAAAACTAAATAAAATAAAAACAAGAAATAAAACAATACAAAATCTAGATAGACTTAGCAAGAACATGTAATGTAAAGAGGCTCGTGTGGGGATTAATCCTTGAAACTAATTTGTATCTTCACATAAACTATTTAATCCTCAAAACAATCTCTAAAAACATCTTACAGAAATATAGACAAAAACATCTACAATGGTAGACCATGAGTCACATTAGATTTGCTTCTATCTAATACGAAATGATTAAAGTTATACTAGAGTATGCAGTCCTTCTAAGCTTAACCAACAGCCTACAAATCTGCAGGACTGGAGTCAAACCAAGTACCTAAAGCATCACAAGAACGTCTTATTACTATCTATATGCAGGGCCATGTCAGCCACTTTTCTGCCTTTAAAAAAAGTCTACACTAGAAAAATCATTGTTAGCTATGTAATCCACACCTCTCAGCTTTTCCTCCTACAACTGCTAAACTAAGCAAAGAAATGGTCAAGGGAAGCAGAGAAAACAGGAAAAATTCTTTTCCTATTTCATCCAACACTCATCTAATTTGGAATTTATCCAATACTGAGAGAACCAATTTAATCATCATTCCTGACTAGACAGACAGCCAGGCATGACTTAACTCAGGAGCAGGAAAATGCATCACTGTGATCAATAAACATAGAAACTGCATGGAGAAGGAAGCACAGAAAGGAGCTGTCAATTAAGATATATAAGGGAAGACTTATTTTCTGTGTATGCATGTGTGTGTACTGCACATGGGTGTGGAAGTCAGAAGACAACTTGCACAAGTCTGTTCTCTCTTTACAATGGTGGTCCCAGAAGTGAACTCAGGTGGTCAGGCTCCGCAGCAAGCATTTTTGCTCACTGAGCCATCTCACCAGCCTACGAGGTTTTAAGTAGCAGATGGAGCTGGAATCCAAATCTACCCACAAGAGACCTCTAGACCCCTCAAGACCACATTTTAGATGTTTTGGTGTGAAGGTGACATTTCAGATTACTGTTTAAAAAAAAATTCAGATGCCGGGCGGTGGTGGCGCACGCCTTTAATCCCAGAACTTGGGAGGCAGAGGCAGGCGGATCTCTGAGTTCGAGAGGCTAGCCTGGTCTACAGAGTGAGTTCCAGGACAGCCAGGGCTACACAGAGAAACCCTGTCTCGAAAAAACCAAAAAAAAAAAAAAAAAAAAAAAAAAATCAGAAGAAGAACAAAGTACGTACGCACATATGTGTGTGTACATACATACATACATACACACACACATACACACACACACACACACACACACACACACACACCCCAAATCTGGAGGAAGAGGAATGGCTCTTAGACCACTAAGTAGATACTGATGAAGCAAATAATCACTAGCAGTGCTCATACACACTTCAGAGAGCAGGTCAGAAAACATAAATCTATGTTAAACAAAGTTAGATGAAATGTAAAAGACTTGTAAGTGGAGACAGAAATAATGAAATGAGGTAAGCCTTAAACGCAGTTTGTTCTGTGTTTTGTTCAGGAGTCACAAGCCGGGAACTCACTACAGAGTCAAGGATTACCTTCAACTTCTTGGTCCTCTGCCTGATTCCTTGGTGCTGAGACTACATGCATACACCGTCACACCCAGGATATGAGGCACTGCTGAATCCATGGCCTGGGCAAGCACTTTAGCAACGGAGCTACAAAGATGCCCAGTCCTACAGCAAGACATGTATGCAGAGGATTATTCCAGAGGCTATGAAAATATTTCTTTTGGAATTGGTGGCATTAACATGGCTCTAAATATATTAAAAACCACTAAATTTCAAATTTTCAAAGTGCTCAATTTTGTTATATAAATTATACCTCAAAATGAAACAAATGGCCGGGCGGTGGTGGCACATGCCTTTAATCCCAGCACTTGGGAAGCAGAGGCAGGCGGATTTCTGAGTTCAAGGCCAGCCTGGTATAGAGAGTGAGTTTCAGGACAGCCAGGGATACACAGAGAAATCCTGTCTTGAAACCCCCCCACCCCCCAAAAAAGTGTCTAGATCACTGTAAGATGCTATTATTAATTATTTTATTGTTATTATTGTTGAGAATAAGAAGAAACCTGTACAACCAATCTCATTTAAAGAATCATTGCCTCAAAGCCTGGCATGGTGCCTTGTAGGCCTATAATACCACTATGTGAGAGGCCTAGACTAGAGGGCTGCAGAATCCAAGGCCAGCTACATACTAAGTTCCAGGACAGCCCAAGCAAGACAATTAGATATTGATGACCATCGTGACACTATCACCTAGAAGACAAACCTCTAGGTATACCTATGAGGGGTTATTTGGATCAAGTTAGAAAATGGACACACCCATAAGGCATTCCCTTGATTTAATTAAAGAAGGAAGACCTATCCTAAAGGAGTGCAACACCATTCCTTTCCTGAGCTTGGTTTCTGGGCTGTATAAAAAAGGATGTTAACCGAACATGAATATTCACAGTTCTCAGGTTCCTGTGCAGATACAACTTGACCAGCTGCCTCAAACTGCCTTTAGAACTTCCTCACCAGGATGGATCATACTCATGAACTGTGAGCCAAAATGGTTTCTTTGGCTGGAGCAATGTTTCAATAGTTAATAGTACTGGCTACTCTTTCAGAGGAGCTGGGTTCAAATCCCAGTACCCACACAATAGCTCACAACAGTGCTTAACTCCAGATCCAGAGGATGTGATGTCCTTTTCCAGCTTCTCTGAACACCAGGCATCTAGTACACAGACATACGTGCAGGCAAAATACTCATACAAATAAAATTCTCTTCCTTTAAGTTGCTTTTACTGTGAGTCTGTTTTGTTTTTTTGAGACAGGGGTTCTTTGAATCCCTGGCTGTTTCTGTAGACCAGACTGGCCTCTGAACACAGAGAGATCTGCCTACCTCTGCCTCATGAGAACCGGGATTAAAGGCGTGTGCCACCACCACCCAGCCAAAGTCTTAATTTCTTGTTTGTTTGTTTGTTTGTTTTGTTTTTGGTATTTCGAGACAGAGTTTCTCTGTGTAGCCCTGGCTGTCCTGGAACTCACTCTGTAGACCAGGCTGGCCTCAAACTCAGAAATCCACCTGCCTCTGCCTCCCAAGTGCTAGGATTAAAGGCGTGTGCCACCACTGCCTTTAATCCCAGCACTTAATTTCTTTTGATAGCCCCTTACATAGTCCAGATGACACTTAAACTCACTATCCTCCTGCTTCAGCCTCCTGAGAAGATTGCAGTGACATGCCACTATTTATGGCTATTCAACAGTTCTTAATGCCAACTCTCTGAACTTAGCAACTAAACAGTAATGATTTTCAACAACCCTAAAACGTTTGTCTTACTAGCTTAGTAAAGGGTGTTTTCTTAGCTAAAATAGCTATAATCCCTAAATCCGTAAATAATTTGAAAATACAAACTAATTTGTCTAAAATTAAGCAGAGAGACAAATGATAGCACTGAAAATTAAAGACCTTGCAAATATGAACAGCCAATTTTCTTTTTAAAAGCAAAATGTATGAACAATTAGATGCTGAAGTCAACATTTCAAAGTACTTTAGGGGCTAGCTATAGCTTAGCAGGAGCTCATGCTTAAAATGTGCAGAGCAAGCCTAAACTACATAGTTGCAGAACAGAAAACAATTACGAATGTGGCTGAGCAGATCACACTTCCATAATCTCAGCATTTGGAGGCTGAAACAGGAGGAACATAATAAGCAAGAACCCATCTTGCACAGCAAGGCCCTGACTCAAAAAGAAATAAAAGATAAAGAAGAGGATAGGGGAGGGAAGCAGAAACCCTCACCATATAGGAAAGGAAAATTGGTTAAAAAAAAAAAAAAAAGACTGTCTAATCTCAAGAAACTGGCATGCTAGGTTGGTGGGTTGGCTATTTGGTTGGTTTTAAAATGGTCTTATGTATTCCAGGATGGATGGAACTCAATAGAAAAGGATAACCTTGAAGTTCCAGATTTTGCCCGGCATCCACCTCCCAAGTATTCAAACTATAGCCCACAGGCCACCAAATCCAGGGCTTTTACACTCTAAACAAGCACTCTATTGGGTGAGCTACATCCCTCCCCTTTAGCTTGCTAGATTTTAAACAAGTAACTCAACTAGCTCCTTGAGTAAGTCAGCTACTATTTTATCAGACTATTTTATTGTCCATGACTAACTTTAAAAACACAAGAGAGTGTCACTTTGGGTGTGCTAGTATGCCTGTGATCCCACCACACTGGAAGCTAACACAAACTGTCATCAAGTACAAGACCACTCTAGTCGCAAACAATCAAAAAGGACCAGAGATAGCTCAGTGAGTAAACATTAACCTAGCAACCTTAGCTCTACCCCAGAACTCATAAAAAAAGAGAATCAACTCCCCAAACAGTTCTCTGAACTAAGTATGCCATTGACCACATGTGCACAAGCAAATGCATGCTTAAAAAAAAAAACAAGATGTGTGTGTGTGTGTGTATGCGTGCACACTTTAAGACAGGTTTTCTGTGTAGCCCTGTCTCTCCTGGAACTTGCTTTATAAACCACGGTGACTTCAAACTCAAGAGATCCTCAGGGGCCGGGCAGTGGTGGCGCACGCCTATAATCCCAGCACTTGGGAGGCAGAGGCAGGAGGATTTCTGAGTTCGAGAGTTCGAGGCTAGCCTGGTCTACAGAGTGAGTTCCAGGACAGCCAGGGCTACACAGAGAAACCCTGCCTTGAAAAAGAAAAAAGAAAAAAAAAAAAAAGACCCTCAGGCCTTTGTCTCCTAAGTACTGGGTTCAAAGACATGCACCACCACACCCTGCTAAAAGTTAAAAATGTTAAGATCAGAGTAGTATATCAATGTAACATAAAACTGAAATAAATTTGTCCCCAAACCAGTTCTTCTTAATGATAAAAAAAAAAAGGGTAAAAGAAATCTCTCACTTTAGGGATACTTTTGAGTGGCCTTTGTTAGCTTTAAACTAAGAAAAATTCCAATGTCAGATGTGGTGGGTCATATCCTGTTATCCCAGCATTCAGGAGACAGAAGCAAGGTCTTAGTTTGAAGCCAGTCTGGGGTACTTAGGAAGAACTTACAGGAGAGCAGCAAAAGATGGGGGTGGGGGGTAATAGCTAAAAAAAACAACTCAGTATCACCCCACACACACACATACAAATGCCATGTAAACAAAACTATCAACACTGTTAATATTGGATAACACAATCAGCACAATTTAAAAGCTATCAATAAGCAATTAGTTACAACCCTACACAGCAGCTCTATAAAAAGTGAGTCATCTTGAAGGTAAACTGTTGACTCGGTGGGTGGAGAGGATAGGAAGTATTGCATGAGCAGGGGAAGAAGCAGCACACACATGAACAAGTCCTGTGGTCTTTCTGAAAGGACACGCAATAAAACATTGGTGGTCTGTAGTGGAGAACTGGAATGTGTGACCTTTATCTTCTCTATGTCCCCTTTAGAGCCTTTGACCAGTTTGGTCTTAGTCTGTGTTGTTGTTTGATGAACTCAGGAGGAAAACAAAAAGGGTGTTTCACAGCTGGAGACAGAGCAGTTGGCAGAGTCCTTGTCTACCATGAAAACCCTGGATTCAATACTTAGCACCACATAAAGCTAGGTACAACCGCACACTTGGAGGCAGAAAGATCAAGGTCATTCTCAGCTACAAATGAAGTTTGATGCCAGCTTCGTTTACATAAAATCCTGTGCTGGGTGGTGGTGGCACACACCTTTAATCCCAGCACTTGGAAGGCAGAGGCAGGTGGATTTCTGAGTTTGAGGCCAGCCTGGTCTACAGAGTGAGTTCAAGGACAGCCAGGACTACACAGAGAAACCCTGCCTCGGAAAAAAACCAAAAAAAAAAAAAAAAAAAAAAAAAAGATAAAATCCTGTGTCCAAAGAAAGAAAAGTATTTTTTTTCACACAGTGCTGGTTCAAATGAATGCTACTAAATATAGCAACAATGCCAAATTATAGTATAAAAATCACAGCTCCTGTAAAACTTCTTCCAAATAAATCTCATGTCAATTAATATTTCAGTGTCTACTGTATATGTACCAAAGATTCTCATGGCCTTAATGAGAGATGACAGGATCAACCAAAGCCATAAACCATGAAGAGGGGATTATGGGGACACAGAAACAAGACAATTAAAATTAAAGTAGACCTCTAGAAGGCCAAGACTTGTAAGAAAAGAACACAATACAAGAGCTAAGTGAGCAATACAACAGAATACCAGTGAAGCCCCATGACTGAGCTTAAGTCACTGTCCAAGGGAGAGCAAAGTCAACACTGTAACTATAGGGAAATAACTTCAATCAAATCAAGGAGATGAGCTGACTCCAAGTGTGTAAGGCTTTGGGGTGGGGTAGGGGGTTGTCAAATGCTGTAGATTTTATGTGATGGATAACCACTGTAGTTTTTAGCAGTACAGTAACATGATCTGTATCTTTAAAATATAACCCTACCTACTACTCACACATAGGCTAATGTAACAGGCCAGGATCATGAGGGAGATAGAAAGCACCATTTTAGTCACTGTCCAAACCAAAACGACTAACTCAAACTACTTAGTATTTGCAAGATAAGTACTGACAGGTATGGTGGAATAAACCTTTAATCCCAAAACTCAGAGGCAGATGCAGAGAGATCAGGGTTTGAGGCCAACTGAGTTACACAGTGAGGTCTTGTCTCATTTAAAAAAAAAAAA
The DNA here is from genome assembly GCF_004785775.1 of Grammomys surdaster. Classification (NCBI taxonomy): domain Eukaryota; kingdom Metazoa; phylum Chordata; class Mammalia; order Rodentia; family Muridae; genus Grammomys; species Grammomys surdaster. Next base: position 6,403,782 of record NW_021605377.1, on the reverse strand, counting down.
AAAGTAGTATTAATATAATCAATAGTAAAGTTCATCCTTTGAAAGCCAAAGGCTACCAAGAAATAAAATAATCCAATAGAAGAGAGTATGTCTCTGTGGCCTCAGCTACCCCTACCCACTGTTCTAGTCACACAGACCCCTGTATAGTAGTAACCTGTTTAAAACAAGGTCTCACGTTCCAATGCTGGCCTCAAGCCCCTAAACAGCCTTGGATGATTAACTTCTAAACCCTCCTGCGTCTATCACATTGGGATTATATATCACACTGAGACCGGTCTGGTAAGACAAACCTTTAATCCCAGAGAGGCAAAGACAAGTAGTTTACAGAGTGAGTGTCATCACAGTCAGGGCTACAGAGAAGCAGTCTCTGTAACAATAAATACATACATAAACGAGCCCACAGCTGGTTTATGTGCAGTGTTGAGGATGGGACGTAGCAGGGTTCAGCATGGTAGCCAAGCACTCTACCTCAATTGCATCTCCAGCCCTAAAGTTACTTTTCAAAATAAATTTTAATGTAAATATGTTTTCTGCTTGAGGTGTTGCTTTGTTGTATAGCACGTATAAAAGCCCTTAATAATTTTCAACTCAATCCCTAAAACTAGAAATTTTTTTTACTGATAATGCAAAAAATGTATACCAAAAAATACCGTATCTCTTAATCTGCCCTAGTGATTTGAAAAAAATGGTCCCTTAAAGCTAAAGTACTAAAGTCCATTAATAATTCAGTATAATAAAGTACTATAAAGTGAAGACTATATATTGAGTTTACCACTATCTTGTTTTAAATAAACAAAAGGAAACACTGAATGTATACTTAAGAATTGGGTGTCGAATGAACTGAAGTGAGAGCACTTGAATTTTCTGCTTTACACCAATTCTGTAAGCTTATAACCAATACATTCCACAGAATTTATTTTCTCATCCAAGGCCTTCATATTACTGCAGAATATCAATCTCCAGAATCAAGCAAAACTGAAAAACTAGATCAACTGTTCAGTTGGCCGAGCATTTTGGGGAACTGTATTCATTATCAAATCTCTGCTATGTTTAGTCCATAGCCAAAGTAACAATAAATTAAAAACTTGATGGCCTGGAGTGGGAAGCAGTGGTTTTTCGAATGGAATCTTGGTTAACATGATCACTAGCGACTATGTGCATGTATCAGAACTAAACTACATTCGGGGCCTTCCAATGCACGAAAACCTACCTAAGATTCGGAGATTAATAACACAGCAATGAACAATTGTGTTAAGACTCCACTGCTAGAGGAAAATTTAATCTTCCCTCCTAAGAATGTTTTTCCTATAAAAGGTCGTTTTTCTAATTCAAGCACCTTTCTGTCAGTGACACCCCGGCCTCACAGACAGTTGTGGCTGTTTGAAGAACTACAGTGTCTTACACCCTTCAAAGAGGCCCTCCATTTACTCAGCACAAATCTCCCCTAAAACTTTGGAAGATTGGAACAATGCTATAAATATATGTTCCCTGTATTACAGCAAGCAAAGTGAAGCTACAATTTGGCCACTTCGCTGGCATACTGAGCAGTGCTGATTTTTAACCAATTTCCTACATTAAAAAAAAATGCTAAAACATTTTTAAGATTTAGTTTTCTTGGGTTATAATACCTACAGAGTCTGAAGACTCAACGGTGTTATGTAAAGGCTTTAGGAAATCAAGATACGAGTTTTTCCCCCGTGGTTCCATATGTACTTATCAAAACACAGTCTCCCTAAAGAGCTTCGGGGCCGCTTAAAATAGGCGCACAAAAGCTGAGGCGCAAACTATTTCACACATCCTCCCCATAACTGAGGCCCGTGCCTCAGAACAGAAAACAGTCTTCAAAGAGTTTGCCAGCCGGAGTCAAATCACTTCGCAGTGATAACCAGCAGAAAACACAGGGAAGCGAACGCGGAAGCTAGGGCAACCGGGCGCCAAGCCCCCGACGTCCCTAGGTGCGAGCAGCCAGGACGAACATGTGCGGTCGGCGGCAGAACCCGCGGCCCCGCCCGGCTCTCGGTGTCGGTCCATTCATTCCGCACCCCGGACTGCCGCAGCCTCGCGCTCCTCCCGAGGAAGAGAAGAGAGCTCTGGGGCAGAGCAGCCGGCCGGCGCCACAACCCGCGCCCGGAGTCCAGGCCACGCCGCGATTCCCGCCCGCGGGTGAAGAGAACCTGCCGAGGCCCGCACGGTCCCGCTCCAGACCCGAAGCCCGCAGCCCCGCCCTCTACCGGGCAGCCGCCAGGCCTCCCCTGCTGCGGCCTCACCGCCCGGGAGTCCCGGGTGTCCGGCGTTCAGAGGCGGCCGGAAGTCTCCCCGGCGCCCCCTCCTCAGCGCCCGACTTCCTCGCCGCCGAGGCCAGACCCTTCTCCGCGATGCCTCGGGCCTCTCAGAGGCTGCCGAGGGAAGCAGATGGCAGTGCGGCCTGGCGCGCTGGAGGAGCAGAGTAGAGCCATAGGCCCGAAGCCCGCCTGGGCGGTTACCTTGATGATCCTGCGGGGCAGCCCGGCCATCTTGTCAGATCCCGAGTTCGGCCTCTGCTCTTGTCTCCGGCTCCGCTCGCCTCACGCACGAGTGGAAGTCCCGGGCTCCACTTCCGGGGAACGTCGCCGCGCCCGCCGTCGCTGCCTCCGCCGAGGCCCCTCGGGAAATGTAGTCCCTGCTAGAGCGCGGGCTTCGTACGGCCTTCCCTCCGACCTAGTGGCCCCCTCCCCCGCGCTCCCCGCCCCAACCCCAGCCGGGGGTGGCGGAAGTGACGCTCCGCGGTGGGGCAGGGACTTTGGGGGAGGCGGCGCGAGGCGGCGCCGAGCTTCTTCGCCCGCGGCAGAATCTGAGCGACTGGGTATCCAGCGTCCACGAGCGGTGTACGTGCGACCACGCCTGCGTCGGTGGGCGACGTAACAAAGGCCCGGCCCCCGACGCAGCCCATTCATTCATTCGTTCCGTTTGTTCATTCAACGTGCCCGCATTGCGCGTGGCGGGCTGGCGCCGCTGCAGTTCCCTGCGGACCGGGGGGAGCGGCCGGATCGCGCGCTCCTTCGAAGTGGCGAGCAGACCGGAAGTCTATGCCAAAGCTGCTAACTGGGAATCTCTCGCTAGTTGCCAAGGCTCCCGACTAAGAATTCTAAACGTTTAAGTTTCACATAAAAAGGGGCCTCTCTGGCATCCCCCCACCAAAAGCGAGTTTGTGACAAGGGGAGAGGCAAAAGGCACAGCCCCTAAATGCCTGGACCCAGCAGGAATTTTCTTTTTAGTAGTTGTAAGTTTTTCTGAAAAAGGGCTCCCTATGTAGCCAAGTCTGGCTTGGTGCTTTCTATACTGTAGGCATGGAGCTGGCTTCTCCTGCCTCTGCCCACTGAGTGTAGATAGGCTTGTGCCACAGCTTAAGGTTGAGCCTGGCAATCGAGATTTACTTGCTAATTAGAAGGATCCGCTTAGAGGGTAAGGATCCTTGATTCGATGAAGAAAGATACCCTGAACCCAAATAGTATGTAAACGCAAAAAGTGTATTTTATTCTGCAGAAGTCCCACATTCTAAGGTCTCTCATTCCAAGGTGGAGAACTGGAAGTGAATTCACAGGCCGGATTTAAAGCATATTAGTGGAATTCTAGGGAGGAGTAGGTGACTCCTATCTTAATCTTGGCTCTATCTCTAAGGACATTCCAGAACCTTTGCTGGGTCTTGGGTGGGGTGGGAGTGGGGGGTAGAAACTGTTGCTGAGGGAATTTAGAAACTGCTGCTGACCCATTGCCCTTGCCTCAAGTGAAGTAGTGGGGCAGCTTCTGAGGCCTAGACTTGCCCAGTTCTTGGAAACAGAAATTTAGACCTTGTCAACCTGAACTATCAATTCGAAGCCTGTCATGGAGTCAGCCTAGCCTTCTCAAGAGGATAGAAAATTTAGTGATCTCCAAAGGAATTGGATTACTGATAGAATGAGGGCCCTAAAAGTGGAAGTGTCTCAAAAATGTTGGTGGGTGTTTCCATTTCTTTTCCTGTTGCTGTGAAAAAAATACTCCTTCCCCAAAAAAGCAACTTAAAGGAAAAGGGTTAATTTCAGCTTAAAGTTGCAGGTTATAGTCCATCACGGGGAGACAATCACAACAGCAGGAATTTAAGAAAGCTGGTCACATCGAATCCCTAATCAGGAACAGAGAGAATGAAGATGGGTGAGTATCCATCAGTTAAATCAAGACAGTCCCCACAGGCATGCCCAGAGGTGTTTCTAGATTCTATCAAGTTGATAACACTAACCTATGGCTGGTGCCTTCAGGCGTCAGATCCACTGGAATTGGAGCTCAGGATGGTTGTAGGTCACCCTGTGGCTCCTCTGTCAGAGCAACAAGTACCCTTTACTGCAGAGCCAGAGCTCCAGCTCTGTTCACGAGACTGCTGTTTAGATAGGCTTAACACTTTCCAAGGTTAAAACAAAACAGTACAGCTCCTTTCCCGGCCAGGTCTGTCAAAACAAAAGCCTTACATGAAGGAAAAAAAGAAAAAGGAAAAGAACATGACTGATTCTAGGTATGGTGGGTGAGAAAGGTTATTGTAGACAAAAGGAAGAACATAACCAGATGGACATCTGAAAGCGTACAGAGTGGATATGACCAGACTTGAGTTGGGCTGTGTGGGGAGAGGGGGAGGGGGACAGGAGAGAGGAGAAACAGGTGCAGCAGCCAGGAAACCCAGAAAGGAGTAGAGGAAGGGGGCATGTAACCTAAACAGTTGAATTACATAGGAAAGGGCAGCCCAGCCACCAGGATGGAGAAGTTTAAGGTAGGAGGCTGAGTATGCTGGCTGGCCAGGAGGGCCCTGTAACAGGTAGGGACTTTGGGATGCTGGGAGAACCTGGCAGCTAGGTCTGCTTTGATATGTTAGATAGGCACCTCAGCCGTTTTTCCCAGGTTTAAAACTTAGCATTACCTAACAATGGCTCCCAGAACTGCCAGCATAGAATTATTTTTGTTGCTACTTCATAGTTGTAATTTTGCTACTGTTGTGAATTGTATTGTAAATATCTGCATTTTCCAATGGTGTTAGGCAACCCCTGTGAAAGGATCGTTTGATCATCCCCGGAGGTACTGCAACCCACAAGTGGAAAAACACTGCTCTCAATGATGAGTTAGAGTCCATGGAATATGAAATAGCCTGTGAACCAGACCTGTGCTGTGAGACGGGAGAGACAATGCATTAAAGGAAAATGTGATTTCAGAAAACCTAGTAATGCTATGAGAAATGCTCTGTGCTGGGTGTGATAATAGAAGGTCACATGAAATAACTGATATGCGGGTAACGCATATGAGGTAGGCACTGTGTCCTGCTCCTTTAAAAGGATTTGTTGTTGTTATATTTACGTGTGTATGTTTTCTGTGTGTGTGTGTGTGTGTACATCACAGTGAAGGCCCAGTGCTCATGGGAGTTAGAAGATCACATAAGAACCCCTGGGATTGGAGTTACAGACATTTGTGAGCCACCTTGTGGTACTGAGAGCCGAACCCAGGTCCTCTGGAAGAACAGCCAAAGCTCTTAACTGCTGAGCCACGGCTCCAGCCAACACCACCACCCAGCTCTTTTTAGATTAGAAATGAAAGCAAGGGGTAATGATGAGAACTTGAAAAGGAGAATTTCGAGTAATCAGAAGTCTAGAATGGCTGGCTCTGCGATTAAAAGCAGTGCTGGACACTTAGGAGGTTCCAGACTAATGGGAAAAAAAAAAATTAACAGCGCCTGGGGGAACTATATCCCGAGTTGACTTCCACATGCACTCACACAAACACAAATACAGAGAAGCTAGTTTAGAACTCTACTTACTGTATTCAAAACAGAGATAAAAAACAAAATATTAACGCCTTTAATCCCAGCACTCGGGAGGCAGAGGCAGGCGGATTTCTGAGTTCGAGGCCAGCCTGGTCTACAGAGTGAGTTCCAGGACAGCCCGGGCTATACAGAGAAACCCTGTCTCGAAAAACCAAAAAAAAAAAAAAAAAAAAAAAAAAAAAAAAAAAAAAATATTAGTAGGGTGTGCTAGTACCTGCATTTAATCCCAGAAGCAAATGGATCTCTGAGTGTTCCAGAACAGCCAGGTTTGTATAGTGAGTTCTAGGCCAGCCAGGGATACACAGAGGGGCCCAGTTTCAAAACAAAACAAACAAAAAATACCAAAACAAAAAGTTGTTTCCTGACCTCCAGGCCATTTGTAAACACACACAAAGTGGTGTTTTGAATGAGACTGGCCCCTGTAGGCTTATGTATTTGAATGTTTCTTTTCCAGTTGGTGGAACTGTTTAGGAAGGATTAGGAGGTGTGGCCTTGACTACTCCAGCACCATACCTTACTAACTGTCGCCATGCTTTCTGAAATACTGGAGATGGACTAACCCCCTGAAGCTGTGAGCAAGCCACTCAATTGAATGGTTTGTTTTGTAATGCACATAGAATGCATTAGTTGGGGGTGGGGGGAAGAAAGCTGGTCGGTGATGGTGCACTCACTCCTTTAATCCCAGCACTTGGGAAACAGAGGCAGGCGGATTTCTGAGTTCGAGGCCAGCCTGGTCTACAGAGTGAGTTCCAGGACGGCCAGGGCTACACAGAGAAACCCTGTCTTGAAAAACAAAAAACAAAAAAACAAAAAACAAAAAAAAAAAAAGAAAGAAAAAAAGAAAAGAAAACGTCCATTCAGAATACATTAGTTTAGTTGATCAGTGATGTTTTTAAAGAAGTTCAAGGTCACCCTCAGCTACATAATGACTTGGAGACCAACTGGGATGCATAAGACCCTATGTCAAAAATCAAATAAAAATAAGTCCTACTATTTATATCCACAAAATCGGAACAGACGTAACAATTATAAAACCAATGGAACCCGTTCAATCCTTCAGGGAAGAGGAGTTCTCACATAGAGAACACAGAATACAAAGGGAACTTGGGACTCTAGCGTTAGTTTTCAGGTTCTATTACAAAATGTCTGATACAATGTAAAATGGAGAAAGGTTGCCAGGTGTGGTGGTATTCACATTAATTCCAAAACAGGAAGCTGAGACAGAAGGAATTCCAGGCGAGCTTGGACTGCGTGGTCAGCATGTGCATCATAGGATCCTGTCTCAAAAAAACAGAAGCAGAGGAGGAAAAGGGGGAGGCTTTAGTCCATGGTCTGTTCTGCTGTTTGAGGACCTCTGGAGAACAAGCATCATGGGAGGAAATGTAACAGAAGAAACTATTTACTGTGATGCTGGAAAAGCAATTAAAGTCAGACAAGAAGCTGGAATCTCAATGTTCTCTTCGAGGGCGTACACTGGTCAAAAGACCTCTCTCAGGTAGAGGGTCTTCGGAGATGGCTAGTGTGTAAGAGCACTTGTGGAAGCAAGGGGACCTGAGTCAAAATCTCCAACAATCATATAAGAGAAAAGCTAACATCCACTTACAAGTGAGTGAATACCAGACAATGTCCTTTTGGGTCTGGGTTACCTCGCTCAGAATGATAGTTTCTAGTTCTATCCATTTGCCTGAAAATTTCATGATGTCCTTGTTTTTAATAGCTGACAAGGGGTGTGTGTGTGTGGGGGGGGGGAACCTCTCCTTGCTCTGAGGTAAAGAGGGAGAAGAGGAGGAGGAGGCTTTGGCTCCCGGTGGGGGGTCACGAATGCTGCACAGGCCCAAGAGCTCTTTAGATTGAAGAATGAAAGACACACATGCTAATTTTGATGTGCCTTGACTAGCTCAATGCCTGGACACTTCTAAATCTCCCTGAGGCTAGCAACACAGTATTCCTGGGTTAACATTTTAAAAGATCTGTACTTCATCTCTACTACCCCAGACCCAATAGGGGAAGTGACCCCTAGAGACACTTCCCCAGATTCATGCCGGCAGGCCTTTAAATTTCATCTTTCTGCCTCACCATCAGGGAGAGTCTCTGTCTCTCCATCTCTCTGTATGACTGTATGACAATTCTTTATTATCAATCGAAGCCAGCTGGGGGGAGGTTCCCTCAGGTCTGGAAGCATGGCTTTTGGGAACTGAAATAAAGCATTAGAACCAATTCTCAACAGAGAGAGGGAGAGAGAGAGACAGAGAGAGAGAGAGAGAGAGAGAGAGAGAGAGAGAGGCAGAGAGAGAGAGAGAGAGAGAGGCAGAGAGAGAGAGAGAGTCAGAGAGAGAGAGAGAGATTTAGAACATGGTCTGTCATCTTTAATAGAAGCCCTGTTTCAGTTCCACAGCAGTCATCAGTATTTGTTTGCAAGTTCCCTTATTGTTTCCGGCAGCGAAGGGAAACTGTTCTGTGGGCGATCCAGACAGAAGGATCTGTGAGAGAAGGGTTCATGTACACTGACTCAGGCAGGCAGTGGGTGGGGAGGAAGAAAAGGCTGAATACAAAAGAAGACAAGGAAAAATGCCTACTGCCTTACATTCATGCCTCCAACGTAAGAAGCCAAAGGCACAGAGACTGTTGAGCAACACAGGGCCCAAGGAATGTGAGAAGAGTCATCCTGGGTCATCACCAGTCCCTACAGGCATTATTAGCTCAGTATACAACAGTGTTTGTCAACTAGGCAATCTCCTGGACTCAACTGACCATAGGGGTCGCCTAAAACCATTTAAAAAAAAAAAAAAACCACCAAAACACCAAGCAAAGAAAACACTCCACCCAGATAGTTTCATTACAATTCACAACAGTAGCAAAATTACAATGGTTGGGGGGTGGTCACAGCATCAGGAAGGTTGAGAACCACTGATATACTAAGTGAATGCAAGGAGATAAGTACCAGGAGGTTCTGGGTAATAATAGTAGCTTTGTTGATGCTTTCTGGTTTCCAAGACACGCTCTTCTCTCCGCGCTCTGGGCCAGTTCTCAATGGAAAGAGAATTCCAGAGGATGGTGACTCAGTTTTTGGCAACAAGCTTTGAAGGAACAGGTAACAGCAGAGCCTCGCCACTGCCTCCGTGTGCCTCCGTGCGCCACCCTCTCGGGTTTCCAGAAGTCTTGCATTCCTGAGCCCAGCTAGCGCAATGTAAATGCCACCTAGGACACCCCACCAAAGTCAGTATTGCAACACCTACCAGTACCAGTACCAGCAACCATCTGTCTCTGGACCGAAACACGCCCCATGTGCCTCACTATCTTCAGGAAATGGCCCACTTGGTTTCTAGAAGGACCGAACAGATTTTTTAAGCCTTTGGGTTTTTATTTTTCTAGGTGGGGAAGCTCATGAGAGAGTGGGACCTAGCATTGATTTTCTTTTTCCTTTTTCTTTTTTTTTTCTTTTTTTTTTTCTTTTTTCTTTTTGGTTTTTCGAGACAGGGTTTCTCTGTGTAGCCTGCGCTGTCCTGGAACTCACTCTATAGACCAGGCTGGCCTCGAGCTCAGAAATCTGCCTGCCTCTGTTTCCCAAGTGCTGGGATTAAAGGCGTGCGCCAACTACCCGGCTGGGACCTAGCATTCATGAGGTCCTGATTTCAAGCTCCGCACTGGAAAAAGAAAAAGATGGAGAAAGCAAACGAGAGAGAGAGAAGGGGCAAGGCTAGGTTGAGCTGACCCCAGTTCCTTGGTTTTCTTTTTTTCTTTTTCTTTTTTTTTTTGTTTGTTTTTTGTTTTCTGAAACAATGTCCCTCTGTGTAGCCTTGGCTGACCTGAGACTCCCTAGGTACACTAGGTTGACCTTGCCTCTGGAGAGCTGGGATCAAAGTCATGCACCATCACCCCAGCTTCCAATTCCTTGCTGTAGTGTTCACCAGAGCTGTAGGGATGGGGTGCACCGATTGGGATGAAATACACTCAAACAGACGTCATCAGACTTTAGACTGTTTTCTCACCTCAGAGGTGAGACACGTTAAGTATGGCATCCCCAGCCAAGACTTATCTGTAGGTCTCAGATGTGAGGCTCTGCATCCCTGTATCCAGCAAGCTAAGGAAATAACAAAAACGTTTGTTTTAAATAGGATGTGATAAACAAAATAATGTTCAGAGCTTTAAAAATGAGTAGGTAGGCAAGGGGTCAGGGGACAGAATTTTAAAAACTACATGTCTGTCTGTAGAATGGGTTCTCTCATTCAATCATGTGGGCTCCAGAGATGGAACTCAGGGCATCAAGCTTGGTGCCAAGTTGAAAGATCCCTGCTACCTAGCCTCCTGTTTACCTAAGAGAGTCCAGCCCCCCAGGGTGCTGAGAAGTCAGACCAGTACAGCCAGTAGTCTCCACAGGAGTTAATGTGAAAACTACTTACCTGTCCCTCTTCACTGAAAAGATCTTTTTCTATCAGATTTCCCACTATGTTTATGCTGAGACCCTAGTACAAATTCGACATCCTCAGTCCCTGGTGCACACAGCAGGAGATTTAGAACTGTTTGGTTAACTGATAGGAGTGACAGGGATGGCCAGAATGTTCAGTAAACTGTTCCCAATTCAGTCATCCTAAGGTTCTGTGACTAACGTGACAAGGAGTCCCTTGTCTACACAGCTTCTATCACTCAAGGAAGACTTAATTTTGAAGGTTTATGTGAGAAAGGATGTTGTTAACATTAGTGCCAAAACAAAATCCACAATTTAAAGAGAAAGTACAAAGAGCATCAAGAAAAAGTCCTCTCTCCCAGCACTTGGGAGGCAGAAACAGGCGGATTTCTGAGTTCGAGGCCAGCCTGGTCTACAGAGTGAGTTCCAGGACAGCCAGAGCTACACAGAGAAACCCTGTCTCGAAAAACAAAACAAAACAAAAAAAAAAAAAAAAAAGAAAAAGAAAAAGAAAAAGTCCTCCCACGTGAGGGAGCATTCAAGACTCACAGATGCAAGCGACATCAGCTATGGATGCTTACTTTTTCTAAAGCTTGTGAAGCCATTTGATCTCATAACTGACTTAGGACAAGGAAGGATGACACAGAAAGTATGACTAAAGTCATGTGACAGAAGGCTTTCTATAAAAGTGGGATATGGTAAATTCTGACGCTGGTTTTTGTTTTTTGTTTTTTGTTTTTTCGAGACAGGGTTTCTCTGTGTAGCCCCAGCTGTCCTGGAACTCACTCTGTAGACCAGGCTGGCCTTGAACTCAGAAATCCGCCTGCCTCTGCCTCCCAAGTGCTGGGATTAAAGGCGTGCACCACCACCACCTGGCCCAATGCTGTTTTAAAAAGGAGTTTAGTGAGCAGAACAGGCTTGCTTTGCCTCAAATGACCCCAAGGTACCTATTTATTGCTTTGGGTGTGAAAGCAGCTAGCTGTGACAAGCAGGATTTTCACATTCTGTTTATTTATGAGCCAATAGATGGACTATCAAGCACATATTATAGACTTTCAGGAAAAATGATCTTCAGAAAGGAAGCACATTTAGTGGCCTGATCCACAAGGAACAACCTTCTAAAATATTAACAATGATTTCTCTGGATGATGGGGCTGTGGATTTCCTTTTTATTTCCGAATTTTGAGAATTACTTAAAAAAAAAAAAGTTAACAGACGTAAAATGTAGTGAGCCTAAATGTTCTACATGAAGTTACTCTCTACCAGCTCACCTAAATCCTTCTTATATTTTATTTTGTTTTTTTGTTTTTCGAGACAGGGTTTCTCTGTGTAGCCCTGGCTGTTGTGGAACTCACTCTGTAGACCAGGCTGGCCTCGAACTCAGAAATCCGCCCACCTCTGCCTTCCAAGTGCTGGGATTAAAAGCATGCGTTACCGTTGCCTGGCCCTTCTTGTATTTTGATGATAGCTGATGACTAGCCTAGATCCTTCACTCAGCATTTATGTTGGCTCTATTCTTCCTATTTGCCACATTGTGAGATGCTTTCTCTGCTTGCTGTACATTGTGAATCCTCCTCTTCTGCACGATCCCACCACCATGATGCCATGATGCTGTGCCTACGGGCATGGACCCAAACAACCCATAAAAGAAACCCTGTAAAACCATCAGTCAAAACAAGAACTTCCATACTTTAAAAGTTATTTCTATCAAATACTTTGTTCAAAACTATGCAAAAAACAAAAACCCCTAACACATCTTGTAATATAACTGTCTGGTTGGGTTGAGACTATCGTCATACAAAGACACACAGACATTGGCTCTAAGTCTCTAGTTGGTATCTGAAAACAGGAGACGGTCTTGTAGGACTATGTTTTAATTTGTAGGGAAGAGGAATTCTGGAGAAGTCAGGGTGATTATTGTCTCAGGTGGCTCCTTCAAGGTCATCTCATGTTGGTGGTAGTCTTTGACTATAGGCCAGCACCTCCCAAGGGGGCTGGGAATTGCTTCTCTCTTACCTTTAGGTCTAGAGGTTCATGAAGGAATGAGTTACATTAAGTAGTGTAACCAAGCCTGGGGTATATAAATACTATGGTTTGCAATTCTACCAACCACTCATATACCTCAGTGCCTCAGTGAAGTGTACCTTCTGGAATTATATCAGAATTATATTCCAATTTTGGTAAATTATCTGTTTTCTGATAAACCCTGACAAATACAAGAACTTCAGGCTTATTCAATTTAGACATTAGATGAAGATATTTTTTTAAAGATTTATGTTCGAGGCCAGCCTGGTTTACAGAGTGAGTTCCAGGACAGCCAGGGCTACACAGAGAAACCCTGTCTCAAAAAACCAAAAAAATGAATAAATAAATAAATAAATAAATAAATAAGATTTATTTATTTTTTATGAGTACAGTGTAGCTGTCTTTATACACACCAGAAGCTGTCAAGGAACTCACTCTGTAGAGCAGGCTGACCACAAATGCAGATATCCACCTGCCTCTGCCTCCTGAATGCTGGGACTCAAGGTTTGCACCACCTTGACAGCTCCTAAGCTCTTAAGAAAGGACAGACGTGCAAATACAATGTAGATTTGTCATACAAACTCTGAAGGGATAGTAAAATATAACTCATGGCCTGTATTAAACTTAGAAGGAAGGGAAAATGTATATTTCAACCAGACCCAGTTTTCGAGTGTACTGTTCTAGTGTAGGTGAGAAAGTTACTGACCACAATGCAAGTTAGAGTCCTTCATTTTTATCTGGTGACCTCATAAGGACCCTTTGTGCTGAAGCTCAGGGGAACAACATTGTTAAAGGCAAAAGATCACGTGGAATACAATTATATCAATGATATGTGAAGGTTAGAGTAACCTTGCAATATCTGTTTGGGCAGAATATAGTTATTGCAGATACAACACAATTGTAGAGGTAGAGCCCAGACTAGCCTTGAGCTCACAGAAATCCTCCTGCTTTAGCTCCGAAGTACTGAGATCACAGTCTTGTGTCACCCACCTGACACTTCTCTCTCTTGTCAAATATTTGCAGCAGGACGTTCAGGGCTTGTGACATCACACACTGGGTAACTTTTCCATCATTTCCAAGGCAGTTACCACGTTCTGGGATTTTGTCTATGTTGCTGGTTTATTACTTGAGTTTCAAACTACTTTTTTAAGTTTTTCATTTGTTTTATGTATTTGAGACAGTGTTTCTCCGTAGAGCACCTGGCTGTTCTCAAATGTTCTGTGTAGACCAGACTACCCTTGAACCCTTGAGACCCACCTGCCTCTTCTTCCTGAGTGTTGAGACTAATAGCATGAGCCACTATTGCAGGCCAAACTACTTTTATGTGTGCCAATGTAAGCTCTTTGCTGGTGAGGTAGGAAGGGTCCATGGGCTCATGCTGAGGCATCCCCCTGTCGCCCCAGAGAAAGGAGAGAGAGAGAGTAAAGAAGAGAGATGAGAAGAAGGGAGGAGAGAGGAGAGGAAGAGAGGAGAGAAGAGGAAAAGAGGGGAGGGGAGGGGAGGGGAGGGGAGGGGAGAGGAGAGGAGAGGAGAGGAGAGGAGAGGAAACTGGCCAGGAACACATGGAGAGAGGGTGGAGGGGGAAGGGAAGAGAGGGCGAAAGGGGTCAGAGAGAGCAAAGGGAGGCCAAACAGTCCCTTTCATAGCAAGCCAAGCCTACTTGGCTGTTGCCAGGTAACTGTTGGGCGGAATCTAGAAGGAATGCCAACAATTATGTATTGGACTGTCTCATTTTTCATGCTAGGTGACTCTTACATTTGATCTCTAGGTGTTAGATTTCCATAGCCCTGTTTGAAGCCTTCTTCCATTTTAGCCACATCTTCTTCCCACACCAACTCACTGTTCCCGAGGTTTTATTTAATATGTTTTTGTGGTGCTGGAGATCAAACCCAGAGCCCTAGGCATGCTCTAGCACCAAGCTACATACCCAACTCTCATTCCTATGGCTTGATATTCCTAGCTAGCCCATCCTTTACTCTCTAAACAAATCTCTCTACCAGCCTGCTTCATTATATCGCCGCTTGTGTGTCTCAGGTGAATCTCCAGATCAACAACTCCTGAATAGAATCCCTTCCCACCCTTACCAGACAACTTCCAACCTGCTCTATCAGTCTTTCCTCTCCTGTATGTTGCCTAGCCTTCAAGCTGGTCGGCAAAGCCATGCCCAGAATATTTTTCTTTCAGCTCCTTCATCTAATCCATTGGTTTAGAAGTCTTCTTTAGATCTTCATTTCAAATATCTCAGTCCTAGGCCCTTCATTTGAATTCTCTGGCATTTGGTCTCCTCTGAGAACACTTAATTCATCCATCATGGAAAAGAAATTCATCTATTTGGTTTGGAACTGAATTTGGTGCCAATGAGCTCATAATGTTTAGAGAATGTTAGTATTCTCTGAATATCAATATAACATTGGTTTTGATGTTATTTTTAAATAGTACCTGCTACTAAAATCGGGAGAGTGGCGACTTTGTTGTCTGAACACCTTTGGTAATCCTGAGTCTAAGGGGCCACAACAAATGCAGCATGGTCACAGCTGCCTGCTCCGCCTTCTTTCTGCAACCCGGGCTACTTTCCGGGCAGAGACTACAACTCCCAGAGTGCCTCGCGGGCCTGTAGAGCGTAGGCCGGCTCCTTTAGGACCCAGATTGAAGCAAGATGGCGAGCGCGTGGTGAGTATCTGTGGAGGTTCTGCTGCCCTCTCCTCTGGGACAGGCCGGGAAGGCTTGTCCGTAGGCATTGAGGGCTTTTCTGTCTGTCGTTGGCCGCAGGGCGAGGCTGCCGGTGTCCCCAGGCTCCATCCAGCAGAAGGGCTGGCTCGTGGTTGCGCCCTCCCCGTAGCACACCACCGTATGCCGGCAGCCTCAGCCTGCACCTAGGTGACCTTGCGACTCCTGAGACTCCTCCTGGTTCAGATCTTTAAATCGGTTCATGGATGGTAGTCCCTGTGTTCCTGTTCCTCAAACTTCAGACCCACCGTGGTGTTTGATTTGGAACTGAATTCTGTGGCAAGGGGCTCATCCTGGAAAGTCTTTGGCGTGATAGAGTTTGACCCTCCCCTGAGTATGCTAGCATCGAGCAGAGGGATGTCCTCCACAAACGTTTTGATTTTAGACTTGTAATCAGAAGACGTGGGTTTTCTTCCCATGCATGCCGACAGTTAAACAGTGAACTACTAAAATAAAAAAGCATTTGACTTTTCTCAGCCTTCTGTTCCTAATCAGCTGTCTGAAAGAGCACAGAGTATAAGCAAAGTGGGTTGCAAGGCATAAATAAATAGCCTGCTGAATGGACTCGGAGTTTGCATCGCTCTTATGATGTCAGGCATCAGCGTGCAAATAAAGAGAGCACCTGTCCTAACTCCTTTCATGCCTATTGAGAGTCATTGAGACCAATAGGGAGTAAAGGCACAGTAACTATATACTGTTTATTTATAACATCTCATGAAAATTGTGGTTGCTTCTCGAAGTTTACCACTGAAGAACTGGAAGGCCGTTTAGTTAATGACTTTCAGTCTGTAAGTGAGCAACTCCAAAGTCTTTGGAATTAAGTCCCTTTAAAATTTTCGTGATTCGAAACAAATACGTTTGCCGTATCTTTAAATGTTATGCGACAGTAGGACGAGATGGTGATGAAAGTGCTTTGTTTAAAACCTCTAAGATGGTAACATCGATGGGTTCCTCTTAAGTTTTTCATGGACCAAAGATAAGTCATGTTGAATACTTCATTTCATCAGAAACAGTATTGCTGTAAGTGATAGGGGTCTCTGTGTGGGACTTGGGAGGTAGTATGTAGACTCATTAGCGTTTGAGGAAGAGTTTGCAGTGTGTGTTATGTGTGAATGACTGTCTAAGTAATGGCGTGTTTTCGGAGCACTCACTAACTGAGGCAGACTCCACAGAGTCCTGAGAAAGTTGCACTTAAGAGAAATGATAGTGGACATAGTTGCTCAGGTTCTCATATTTTGATGTCAGTGACTTTGTCCTGTTGTTAAATTGGAACAGCAGAGTTTAAAAGCCTTGCTTTCAAGACATTAGTACTAGCTAGTGGTTCATATCTTGATGTAGTGTTTAACTTCACCTTTGTAGCTGATTTTCTTTCTCTCTTAATCAGGAATGAAAATCTGTGTGCCTAGCCACAGGTTTTAGGGGCAGTTTCTCTTCACAATATCGTTTTTCAAATCACTTGCTAAGGATTATGGCGGCAGCAGTAAAATGGGTGATATCAAACAGAACTATCTGGAAGCATTTATTTCCAATCCAAAGTAAGTGAGACTTTTTTTTTCCTTTTTCTTCCTCCCCCCCCCCCTTTCTTCCTCTTCTCTCTCGGCCCTCTGCTCACTCTGGCTCTGCTTACTCCTGCCCAAAGTACACTGTGGCTGTCTTCATACACCCATATGAAGGCATTTGGGAGGCAGAGGCAGGCGGATTTCTGAGTTCGAGACCAGCCTGGTCTACAGAGTGAGTTCCAGGACGGCTAAGGCTACAGAGAGAAACCCTGTCTTGAAAAACCAGAAACCAAAAAACAAAATAAAATACAAGAAGGATTTAGGTGAACTGGTAGAGAGGAGTTTCCCCTTCATGTAGAACATTTAGGCTCACTACATTTTACACCTGTTAACTTTTTTTTTTTTTTTTTTTTTTTTTTAGTAATTCTCAAAAATTTGGAAATAAAAAGGAAATCCACAGCCCCATCTTCCAGAGAAATCATTGTTAATATTTAGAAGGTTTCCCCTTGTGGATCTGGCCACTAAATGTGCTTCCTTTCTGAAGATCATTTTTCCTGAAAGTCTATAATATGTGCTTGATAGTCCATCTATTGGCTCATAAATAAACAGAATGTGAAAATCCTGCTTGTCACAGCTAGCTGCTTTCACACCCTGCCTCCCCAAAGCAATAAATAGGTACCTTGGGGTCATTTGAGGCAAGGCAAGCCTGTTCTGCTCACTAAACTCCTTTTTTTATTTTTAAACTATTTATTTATTTATTTATTTATTTATTATATGTAAGTACACTGTAGTTGTCTTCAGACACCCCACAAGAGGGCATCAGATATCATTGCAGATGGTTGTGAGCCACCATGTGGTTGCTGGGATTTGAACTCATGACCTCTGGAAGAGCAGTCAGTGCTCTTAACCACTGAGCTATCTCACCAGCCCTGCACTAAACTCCTTTTTAAAACATTGTTGGAGTTTACCAAATCCCACTTTTATAGAAAGCCTTCTGTCACATGACTAGTCATACCTTCTCTGTCATCCTTCCTTGTTCTAAGTCAATTATGAGATCAAATGGCTTCACAAGCTTTAGAAAAAGTAAGCATCCATAGCTGATGTCGCTTGCATCTGTGAGTTTTGACTGTTCCCTCATCTGGGAGGGCTTTTTCTTGATGCTCTTTGTACTTTCTCTTTAAATTGTGGATTTTGTTTTGGCACTAATGTTAACAACATCCTTTCTCACATAAACCTTCAAAATTAAGTCTTCCTTGAGTGATAGAAGCTGTGTAGACAAGGGACTCCTTGTCACGTTAGTCACAGAACCTTAGGATGACTGAATTGGGAACAGTTTACTGAACATTCTGGCCATCCCTGTCACTCCTATCAGTTAACCAAACAGTTCTAAATCTCCTGCTGTGTGCACCAGGGACTGAGGATGTCGAATTTGTACTAGGGTCTCAGCATAAACATAGTGGGAAATCTGATAGAAAAAGATCTTTTCAGTGAAGAGGGACAGGTAAGTAGTTTTCACATTAACTCCTGTGGAGACTACTGGCTGTACTGGGTCTGACTTCTCAGCACCCTGGGGGGCTGGGCTCTCTTAGGGAAACAGGAGGCTAGGTAGCAGGGATCTTTCTCTCAACTTGGCACCAAGCTTGATGCCCTGAGTTCCATCTCTGGAGCCCACATGATCGAATGAGAGAATCCATTCTACAGACAGACGTGTCGTTTTTAAAATTCTGTCCCCTGACCCCTTGCCTACCTACTCATTTGTAAAGCTCTGAACCTTATTTTGTTCATCATATTCTGTTTTTCTGTGTAGCCCTGGCTGTCCTAGAAGTTTCTCTGGAGACCAGGCTGGCCTGAGCTCAAGGACCCACCTGCCCCTACCTCTGAATGCTGGGATTAAAAGCTCGTGCCACCAATGCCTGGCCTAAAATTAATTCATGAGCGTAGAATATTGCTAATGATTGTAGCCATAAACTAAAGTAAGAGCCATACACATTTAACTTTTGATTATCTATGCTTTTAAAAGTTTCATAAGCTGGGCTGTAGTGGTGCACACCTTACTCCTAGGGCTTGAGGCAGAGGCAGAGGCAGACAGATTTCGTGAGTTTGAAGCCAGCCTGGCCTACATAGCAAGTTCTAGGACAGCCAAAGCTACATAGAGAAACCCTGTTTTGAAAAACCAAAAAAGGGACTGGAAAGATAACTCAGTGGTTAAGAGCACTGACTGCTCTTCCAGAGGTCCTGAGTTCAATTCTCAGCAACCATGTGGTAGCTCACAACTATCTTTAGTAAGATCCAATGTCCTTTATTTTTTTTTGAGACAGGGTTTCTCTGTATAGCCCAGGCTGTCCTGGAACTCACTCTGTAGACCAGGTTGGCCTGGAACTCAGAAGTCCACCTGTCTCTGCCTCCCAAGTGCTGGGATTAAAGGCGTGTGCCACCACTGCCCGGCTATAAGTAAATCTTTTTTAAAAAGTTACTGTAATGAGCTGGGTGTGGTGGTGCACCTTTAATTCCAGTACTCTGGAGGCGGAGGCAGGAGGATCTCTTGACTATATAGTGAGATCCAGAATAGCCAGTCCTATGTAGAGAGACCCTGTCTCAAAACAACATCCAAAAATCCCTGTAGTGGGATGGATGTGTTGGCATAAGTCAGAGGCAGGTGGATTTCCATGAGATCGAGGCTAGTCTGATATACATAATGAGCTTCAGGACAACCAAGACAACATGATGAGACTGTCACAGAAGACTAATAGTAAATAATAAAATACTCGGCCAGGCGCTGGTGGCGCACGCCTTTAATCCCAGGACTTGGGAGGCAGAGGCAGGTGGATTTCTGAGGTTGAGGCCAGCCTGGTCTACAGGGTGAGTTCCAGGGCAGCCAGGGCTACACAGAGAAACCCTGTCTCGAAAAACAAAAACAAAAAAAATGCTCTAATGCTTTTTCCTTGGAGTTATTCTTCTAGGCAGCATTGAATATTATGATCCTCATTAGATGGTGTGGAACACACTTTTAATCCTAGCACTCAGGAGGCAGGGGCTGGTGGGTCTCTGAGATTAAGGCTATCCTAGTCTGCAGAGCTAGTTCCAGGACAGTCAAGGCTAAACAGAGAAACCCTGTATCGAAAAACCAACCAACCAACCAACCAAACTGAACAAAACAGTTCTGAACCAACCAAACAAAAAACCCAAAAGATATCCACCCCCCACCCCACCCCCCAATTTTCACCAACATCTTTGTGCCTACATTATCTTTGTAACTCACTCCGTTGCTTCTCCTCCCCTTGGCTGGATTTTTCCTCTCCCAGACAGACCCCTTTGCTTTTTTTTTTTTGGTTTTTTCGAGACAGGGTTTCTCTGTGTAGCCCTGGCTGTCCTGGAACTCCCTCTGTAGACCAGGCTGGCCTCGAACTCAGAAATCCGCCTGCCTCTGCCTCCCAAGTGCTGAGATTAAAGGCATGCGCCACCACTGCCCGGCGACCCCTTTGCTTTTGTGTCACATATTTGTACATGTCTATGTGTCTAGGTTTCCGAATGAGAGAAGACATGGAGTATCCCTCCCTTCATTTGCCTCCTGTCCCCACCACGTCCCTTTGCTTTAGACCTCTTTCCTTTTTCCCATCTCTGTAAACCAACAGCAAGCAACAGAGATGTACCGGTTAATGGCTAGATTTACCTCTGGGCACAGGCGAACTAAACTGGTTTACCCTATGGATTTTTGCAGATGGAGCTTTATCTAGTGCTTGTCACAAATCGACGTATTCTTCTCTTCCAGATGACTACAATTGGTACGTATAAAAATTCACATAGCTGTCTTAGCCGGATCTGCTTTTCTGATTATTCGTTCTTTAATTTTGTTTTAAAACTTGTCCTCTGTATGTGTTCTCTGGATTGTACACATCTTAGGTAAAAAGGATTAGTATTGCGTTGCAGTGGACGCTCACATCTGTTATCATAGACTTGTTTTTTTTCCTTCTCAAGCAGGCTTTAACTTTTTGCAAAAGTTAATTCGCTTTTATGGTTTGATATTAGGGCTTATATCTGCTTATCT
>NW_021605377.1:6352982-6383256 GCF_004785775.1 Grammomys surdaster | reverse complement strand
ACACTGGGAACACCCGTGAGGCACATACGTGCAGGCAAAACATTCTTACACATAAAATTCAGTAAATAAATCTTTTAAAAAACGTTTAGCCGGGCGGTGGTGGTGCAAGCCTTTAATCCCAGCACTTGGGAGGCAGAGGCAGGCGGATTTCTGAGTTCGAGGCAAGCCTGGTCTATAGAGTGAGTTCCAGGACAGCCAGGGCTACACAGAGAAACCCTGTCTCGAAAGAAAAAAAAAAGTTTAAATACTCATTTGGGCTGGGCATGGTGGTGTACTTACTTAATTCCCAGCACTAGGGAGGCAGATGGAGGTGAGGCCCTGTGAGGTCCAGGTTAGCCAGAGGCACAAAGTGAGGCCTTTGTGACAGAGACAAACACATACATACATACATACATACATACATACATACATTCATACATACATAAAATTCGATAGTGGAAATGTTATTATAGTGATGTTCAGAATTCAGTGTTAAGATCAGTGTTTAGAATTCAGTGGTAAAATCAGACTGAAACCATTTAAAGCAGATGAAATACAATTTATGGTCTCATTACTGGTTTTTTGGGTTTTTTTGTTTTTTGGGTTTTTTTTGGTGGTTAAACTGCTATGGTCTTAGTTGTCACATATGTTATAGGTACTAGGTTTTCCAATCAAGCAATACATGTTCCCTTTAGCAATTTGTGGTTAATTAATTTTAGCATTTAAATTTAAATAATTATATACTTGAAGCATACAAGTATATTCAATATAGTTTCTCAATCTTCCATATGTACAGTTTTTTATTACATTTCTTTATCTGTGTGACAGCATGTGCAGACCATGACGTGCATGTAGAGGTTACAGGACAATTCTCTTGTCACCTTGTGGGTCCTCAGGCTCAAATTCTGGTTGTTAGTCTTGGCAGCAAGCACCTTTAGCCACTGAGCCATCTCGCCAGCCCCTATCAGTTTGTAAACTTTCAATTCTGTTAGTTACCTTAAGCATAAAATTGCTCAGAGCCTCTTTAGATTAGAGCCAGCAAAGAATTGCCAATTAATGTTTCAATTAGGCTAAAAAGTTCAGTAACTCTTTTCAGTATTTTTCCTTTGTTTTTCTTCTTTGTCTAGAATTATTTGTGTTAAGTTCTAAGTAGCATCTTTCTTGTTCTTTGATTTTTTTTTTTTTTTTTTTTTTAAACATAATCTTTCTGTGTTTATTTTCTTTTTTTGTTTTGTTTTTCGAGACAGGGTTTCTCTGTATAGCCCTGGCTGTCCTGGAACTCACTCTGTAGACCAGGCTGGCCTCGAACTCAGAAATCCGCCTGCCTCTGCCTCCCAAGTGCTGGGATTAAAGGCGTGTGCCACCACTGCCCGGCTTGTTCTTTGATTCTTTTTTGTTGTTGTTGATTTTTGTTTGTTTTTCTGAGACAGGGTATCTCAGTGTATCCTTGGCTGTCCTGGAACTCACTCTGTCCATCAGACTAGTCTCAAACTCTGAGACCTGTCTGCTTCCTCCTCTCTGGTGCTGGGAAT
Source organism: Grammomys surdaster (assembly GCF_004785775.1). Lineage (NCBI taxonomy): Eukaryota > Metazoa > Chordata > Mammalia > Rodentia > Muridae > Grammomys > Grammomys surdaster. The sequence goes on along the minus strand of NW_021605377.1, from coordinate 6,381,745 downwards.
AAAGGAGTGTGCCAGTATGCCCAGCTTAAGATAGCATCTTGAAATCTGGGGTTTAGGGCTGGGGTTTATCTTAGAAAGTTTCCTCAAAATACTCCAGCCTGTAGACTACCCTCTATCGTAATATGGAACTTCCAAGGTGGACTGACTTGTATGGCAGATGTGTAGCTATCCATGACTTAATAAAAGTCATCCCAGAAGCTCTTGGTTTGTCCCCTGATGGCATATGCAGCAGTAGCCGTATCCTTGGGGCTGCATTTGCTCCTGCGGCTTACTGTGACTTGAGCCACTTTAGTTCAGTAGTGCATGTGGGCGGAGCCTGTGCCACTGCCCGAGTTTCAGAGCTTTTCCAGTCTCCAGCAGCTAGAGGCTTAGCTTGCAGTGTAGCATGCAGGCTGATTTCTCATTAATGTTCTCATTAAGAGTCATCATTCTAGCTGGGCACACCCGTACTCTTAATGGGATACAAGAGTCGGGAGGATTAACAGTTTAAGGTCATAGTAAGTTCGAAACCAGCCTGGGATACATGAGATCTTATCTCAGAATAAAAGTTGTTCTGCTAGATATCATGATATGTGTCTATTATCCAGTCACTTTGGCGCAGAGGCAGGAGGATTGCCAAGCTTTGGAGGTCAGTGCAGGCTACATAGTTCTATGACTAGCTGGGGTACAGAATGGGACCTTACCGCAAAAATCCCCAACCCAGACCTAAAAGCATCAAGCTGCCTTGAGGAGGCTTTAACTGTGTTTCTAAAACACTCCCTTTCAGCAAGGTCGACCTGGCTTTGACATCCGACGGCAGGACAATAGTGTGCTACCACCCATCCGTGGACATCCCCTACGAACACACCAAAGTACGTACAGTGGTCTGTTGGATAGCCTGCATTTGTTTTGGGTCTTTTAGCTTTTCTAGTGAACTGTTTTGATTTTTCCTCTTAGTTTTTATCTTCTTTCCTAAAAACTTTCTTAGTATACAAGGGAACTATTTAAGGGGAATTAGGATATAATTTTTCTGACCTAAGAGATTTGATGAAAACTAGGCTTTGTAACAGAGACCCGTAATCCCGACCACTCAGCTTGAAGCAGAAGGATTTCAAATTCATCTTAGCAAGACCTTGTTTAAAACTTAAAAATCTAGGAGATTGGTAGAGCACTCATCAAGTATTTGTAAGGCTTTGGGTTGAATCCCCAGAATCACACTTACGCACAAAATAATCCTGTAAAATATATTATATATCCAATACTGCTATATATCATGCAAGACTTGTATTTTAGAGTAGTGTTTTATAGCTTTTGTGCTATTGATTCTGATAATCTTTTTGACTTTTAAGAGTCCATTCATTAGTGTGTGAGCATGTACATGCTTTATGTGGAAGTTAGAGGATAACTTTTGGGAGTCGGTTATCTCCAGCCACCAAGTGGGTCGCAGGAATTGAATCAAGTTCTTAGGCCAGGGCCAAATGTGCTTTCCTGCTGGACCATTGCAAAGACCCAAATAGTGGCCCCATGGGTTCATATATTTGAATACTCAGTCATTAGGGAGTGGCACTACTTGAGAGAGATTATTAGGGGCCGTGGTCTTGTTGAAGGAAGTCACTGGAGGTGAGCTTTGAGGTTTGTCTTTCTCTTCCTGTTGCCTTTGAGTCTGGATGTAGAACCCTCAGCTCTTTCTCTAGCTGCTACCTGCATATTGCCATCCTTCCCGCCATGATGATAATGGTCTAACCCTCTGAAACTGTAAGCCAGCTCCAATTGCTTTCCCTTGTAAGAGCTGCCATGCATTGGGGTCTCTTCACAGCAATATAACAGTGATGGAGGGACATGGCATGAGTGTGGAGGCCACAGGAGAACTTGTAGACACAGTTCTCTCTCTCTGTCCTCATGTGGCCCCCAGGGATCGAACCAAGCTCTCGGGCTTTCTCAGCGAGCTCTTTTATCTACCGGTGTCTTGCTGACCCCAAGCATCTTCTTTTTAATATTTACAAGGATTGGTTTCTGTTTTTTATTTAAAGTGGGGAAGTCTAGCAGGCTGTGGTGGCATGCACCTTTAATCCTATTATTTAAGAGGCAGAGGCAGCGGATATATGTGAGCTTGAGGCCAGCCTGGTCTACAGAGCGTGTTAGAGGACAGCCAGGGCTACACAGACAAACCCTGTCTCGAAAAACAACAAATAGTTGGTAAGCCTCTTGAGGCAAAGTCTCACTGTAGCCTATCCTAGAACTCATTCTGTAACTGAGAGTGTCCTTAAGTTAACGACAGTCGTCTGCCTCAGCCTCCCCAGTGTTGCGATTATAGGTGAGTGCCCACATGCCTGCCTTAAAACATTTGACTATCAAAACCTAAAGGAGAAAGCTCTTATTTAAGGTCAGCCAAGTAGCAGCAGGGGTGTTTGCCGCACCAGTTCTTCCTCACAGGAGTCAGTAACAAGGGCGGCTGTAGCTCAGGTGTGTGATTGTAGTGGACTTTGTGCAGGGTTGTGGCTTCAAGTGAGCCTCCGCTAGTTCTGCTGTCAGATGTATGTATGCGAGAGCATCTCAGAGCTCCCAGCTTTATTTACAGATACTTTTGTTGTAGCTACATTTTGATTCTGACAGCTCTTACAGCTCTAATGCTATGTTTGCTAGACCCTTTCAAGGGATAGTCATTTACAGTGACTAATAGTCAGCTTTATATCAGAGTCAGTCTTTCAGATTTTGAATTGTCTAAGGAGTACTTCTTTAAAATATACTTGTAGCACTTGTATTCTGTACAGGTGGGGGCCTTAAGGGAAATGTCAGTAACGACCATCTATTGGAATCTTTAAGAATTTGAGGACCATCAAGCACATGTTACCATTCGCTTGATCTGCGTCAACCCCGATGAGATAGATGTTACTCCTGATTTCACAGAAGGGGAAGTAAGGGTTTAGCTGCAGGACCCAAGACCAAGACAGCTTTATAAAAGAAATCCCTTAGTGGGGGGCGGGGGGCTTGCATACAGTTTCATAGGGTTAGTCCGTCATGGCAGGGAGCATGGCGGCAGGTAGGCAGGCCTGATACTGGAGCGGTAGCTTAGAATTTATATCTAATCTACAAGCAGAGAGGGAGGCTGGGTCTGGCATGGGCTTTTGAAACCTTAAAGCCCACCTCCAGTGATAGACCTCCTAATCCTTCCCAAACAGTTCCAACTGGGAACCAAACATTCAAATGTGAGCCTATGGTGCCATTCTTACTCAGACTCCCACAGAGGTCTGTCTGTTATATATTCTTCATTGTTCTTTCCTTAATAATATGTAAAGCAAACTGTCACATTGCAAGTTAAAAAAAAATTACATTGGTCCCAGTATATATGCTGGGGAAATAGAAACAAAAATAACAAGTACTTTATCAGTGAGGTAAAATAGTTGAGTAAGAACTTCTATTATTGGAAAATAAACCTAAAGATTTTTTTGTAGGTAGATGAGTCTTTCTGACTTTGAATAACTTAGCTACCTGACTGAGGGTGCTCTGGTAACTTACCCACTGTACGGCAGCGGGGTGAATTGCTGAGGGCAGTCGCTGGTTCATCACAAGACCAGTCAGTTCCCAGCTTACGGTTCTACACTTCATCATTTGTAATTTGCTTATCTTATAGCCCATCCCTCAACCAGATCTTCTCCATAATAATGAGGAAACCCACGAGCACATACTGAAGACCAAGTTAGAAGGAAGGCGCCGGCAGCCGGACCAAGGGGCCATGATAGAACAGCTGAGCAAGGTGTTCTTCACCACAAAGCATCGCTGGTACCCGCTCGGACAGTAAGTTCACGGCGTCCCGCAGTGCAAGTCGCACCGCGCATGCGCATCTCTGCCTTTGCGGTGACAGCTTCTGCCACGGTGGTGTATTTCTCAATCTGCATATCCTGGAGTTAAAGCAAACTAAACTAACACTTTATTTCTATTAATGCAAGAACCTTTCAGAGGTTCTTCTAGTCTGTGCTAGTCCTTTATTACGGCTTTTACATTTTCCTTCCTGATAACTGATCTTACTCTGAGCACCCTATCCGTTCCTTTATTTTAAAGATTTATTTCCTTATCTTACATGTATGAGTGATTTGTGTCTGTGTAAGTATACTACATGTGTGATTGCCCCTGGAGGCCCGAGGAGTCCACCAGATCCCCTGGGACTGGAGCCACCCTGCGACTCCAGGGTCTGTGTCCTCTGCAAGAGCAGCAAGTGCTCTTAACCTCTGAGCCGTCTCCCCAGACACCCTTCATCCATTTCTCACAGATACTTGAGTTATTACCTCCTCCCTCCAATCCTGCAGGGTCTGATTGGTCAGTAAATATTGTCCCTAATTCCTTTAAAAACTATTTGCTGTTCTGTTCATAATGCTCACATAGTAGTATTCTGCTTCCTTCCTTCCTTCTTTCCTTCCTTCCTTCTTTCCTTCCTTCCTTCCTTTCTTTTTGTTTTTCGAGACAGGGTCTTACTATGTAGTCCTGGCTGTCCTGGAACTCACTGTGTAGACCAGGCTGGCCTTGAACTCAGAGATCCGCCTGCCTCTGTCTCCCAGTGCTGAAGGCGCACGCATCACTGCCCGGCACTTTGTGTTATTCTTATCCTCTGCCTGACTGTGGCTTCCATCTTCCTGTTTTGTGTGATTAAGGTAGTCCTCTGTGTGTGTGTGTGTGTGTGCGCGCATTTTTGTGCTAGTGCCAGAGATGAATGCTACATGTCCTCAGTCACCCCTCACCATATTCACTGTTTTCTCCCCTCCCCCCCACACCCTATTTACTTATTTTTAAAGATTTATTTATTTTTATTTTATGTGCACATCTTGCCTACTTACAAGTGTGTGCGCCACATGTGCGCAGTGCCCCAGGAGGTGAGAAGAGGGGACATTGGATCTCCTAGAACTGGAGTTAGAGATGGTTGTAAGCCACCAAGAGGGTGCTGGGAATTGAACCCAGGCCCTCTAGAAGAACTGCCAGTGCTCTTGAGCACTGAGCCATCTCTCCAGTTCTCACTGTATGTTTTGAGACAGGGTCATTCTCTTGAACCTGGGTCTTACTGATTACGTAGATTGATTGGCCAGCATGGCCCTGGGATGCTCCTGCTTTTGCCTCCTCAGTTCTAGGATTACGTGTGCCCACTGCCATGCTGGCTGGCTGGCTTTTTACATAGGTTGCTGGGATTTGAACTCTGGTCTTCATACTTGCACGGAAGACACTTTAATGATTGAACCAGCTCCTAGACCCTTCTATTTACTTGTTTGTTTGCTTGTTTATTTGTTTATCCTCTTTTCTTTTTTTTTTTTTTTTTTTTTTTTTTTTGGTTTTTCGAGACAGGGTTTCTCTGAGTAGCCCTGGCTGTCCTGGAACTCACTCTGTAGACCAGGCTAGCCTCGAACTCTCGAACTCAGAAATCCACCTGCCTCTGCCTCCCAAGTGCTGGGATTAATTATCCTCTTTTCAAATACAATTTTATTACACTTATTTGTTTGTTTGGGGTGGGGGGAAGCATGGGTCAATTGGGGGATAACTTGGGGAGTTGGTGATCACCTTTCATATGGGTTCCTAAGATCAAACTTAGGTCTTAAGGCCAGATGGCAAGTGCCTTTCCCACTAAGGCGTTTCACCACTAACCCTCACCCCATTTAAATAAACACATGTTTCCTTTATTTGCTTAGTTTTTGGTTTTTGAATTGTTGGGAATTGAACCCAGAGCTTTATGAATTAGAGACACTCTTTGAACTCTGAGCTATAGTCCCAATCTCCCCCACCCCCCACCCCCTCAATAAACTCATTTTTTTTTTCTTGCAATGCTGGGGATCAGCCCTAGGGCCCACACATGCTAAGTACTGTGTTCTCCTGTGGAGCTATGCTCCTACTAACCCTGAATCTTCTCTCAGTCTTTCTTTCTTTCTTTCTTTCTTTCTTTCTTTCTTTCTTTCTTTCTTTCTTTCTTTTTTTTTTTTTTCGAGACAGGGTTTCTCTGTATAGCCCTGGCTGTCCTGGAACTCACTCTGTAGACCAGGCTGGCCTCGAACTCAGAAATCCGCCTGCCTCTGCCTCCCAAGTGCTGGGATTAAAGGCGTGCGCCACCACCGCCTGGCCTGTCTTTCTTCTTCCAAACCAAACTGTTTCTGTTTGTTTGTGTGAGCAAGCTCTGTTCTTGCTCTCTTGTGCAATCCAGTGTGCAGCACTGAGCTGACACTGCAGCTGACATGCACACACCCACCGAGCTCCCGAGTATAGTCACAGACTGCTGCAGTGAGGCTCGTTCGGTGCTGGAAACATCCCCTGTTCACAGTTGTTACAGTTGAGGAGGCAGTAGAGTATGAACAGCTAAAAAGCTGTTGTTGAACCTTGAAAGGTGGTTCAGGTATATGTATGAGGAATGGTGACAGCTGCCCAGGCAGGAGGATTAGCTTGTTGGATGAAATATGGAGGAAACAGCAAGTAGCTCTGGTTGCACAGAATGCCGGTGGATCCTCAAATGACCTCCCATAAGTCATATATTTGAGCCCATGGTCCCTGGTTGATGATACTGTGTTGGGAGATCATAAAACCCTCAGAAGATAGGGTCTGTGTGGTAAATGTGGTCAGTGGGTATGGTCCTCTGGGGACTGAAGCCTGGCCCTGCCTGGACTCTTCTCTCTGCTTCTTGATCGTCCTCCAATGGAGAAGTGCCAGGCTCCCACTGTCACAGGCAGGAGCCTCCTGTGGATGTGGGAAGGGTCTATGAGGATTTTATGCTGGGGACTTAGAATGCAGACCTGCATGTCCAACATTTATGCCATAAAACATTTTTAAGGATCCTCTTGAGGAGACAAAGTGACGTAAGGAAAGACCGGACAGAGAGACTTGTTAGGAAGCCATTACAATAATTAGTGAAAGACGTTGACTTTAGCAGGCCAAGATTAAGAAGGGGAAGGGAGGTGTACAGGTGCTTTATGAAGAAAGACAGGCTATGCTTTAAGAACTGTATTAGTAGTAAGTGTGTGACAGGGAACCAGGGACCTGGGGGCGGGAGCGTTGGGGGCATTCGTGACCGGATGTGTTAGTGGGTAGTGGTGCCGTTAGTATGAATAGGGAAGTGAGGAAGATGAAACCATTGTTAATTACACTGACTCTGGAGAGTATAGGCCATCCCTAAGTACCTGAAACTCTGGATCCTGGGGCTCTGTACTGTTTCAGTTTCTCTTCAGGAGATCCTTTCTCCCCGTCCTTCAGTGTGGCAGGGTTCCTATGGTTACTACTTCATACTCCCTTTCTCGGTGATGTTGAGCCTGCCATTGTTTTTATTAGAGGATATGTATGTGCCCGACTGAGCATGTGGTGCTCAGAGGACAGCTTGCAAGCACTGATGCTCTTCCGCCATTTTGGTCACAGAGATGGAACTATTAAAGTACCTTTACCAGTGGAATCATCTTTCCTACCCAACTCCTAGCTTTTTTGTCTGTAAAGACAAGGTCTCTCTATGTAGCTAGCTCTGGCTTGCCTGTAATGTTCTTTGTACACCAGGTTGGCCCAAACCTTACAGAGATCCACGGGCTTCTGCCTCACAATTAAAAGTGTATGTCACTATGTCCAGCTAAACTCTTGACAGTTTTATTTACAGTCATTGTATGGACAACATACAACCCACTGTGCTATATAGTTTAACACTTCCTCAGTGTCACTGACCTTAAAATATTTTAACCTAGGGGCTGGAGAGCTGGCTCAGTACTTAAGGGCACTGGCTGCTCTTACAGAGGACCTGGGTTGGGTCCCCAGCATCTCCACATGGCAGCTCATGACTGTCTGTAGCTCCAGTTCTAGGGGATCTGATGCCCTCTTCTGCTTCCACAGGTAGCAGGCTATCGTGTGGTGCACAGACATATGTAGGCAAACACAGGCATAAGATAAATACATCTTAATTTTTTAACCCTTTGAGACAGGCTGGCCTAGAATTCAGATCTGCCTGCCTCTCCTCTGCCTCCAGAATGCTGGGATTAAAGGTGCACCATCATCCATTCCCAGGCAAAAGTCTTAAATTGACTTTCCCCAGAGTTTTTGGTTCTCTATAGTAAAACAACCTTTCTTCCCCTCATCTAAAGAAGCCCCTCACTTAACAATCTATAAAAACCGAGGGGGTGGGGTCCTTACTGTGCACTTGCTTTGTTTTGAGACAGGATATTATTACTTTGTAGTCCACACTGACCTGGAACTCCTTTGTAGTCCAGGCATCTCTTGAGCTGGTCACAGTCTTCCTGCTTCAGCCTCTGAATACTTGGATTACAGGCTAAAGGTGATATATTTGTGTATCTTTTCTAAGAAAAAAGAATTAAGAGTTTTTGGCTAACACATGTTGTGGTTATTAATATTCTGGGGTTTTGCTACACTCCCATGTTTCCTTTAAGAATCTATTAGGGGGCCGGGCAGTGGTGGCACACGCCTTTAATCCCAGCATTTGGGAAGCAGAGGCAGGCGGATTTCTGAGTTCGAGGCCAGCCTGGTCTACAGAGTGAGTTCCAGGACATCCAAGGCTACACAGAGAAACCCTATCTCGAAAAACCAAAAAAAAAGAAAGAATCTATTAGCGGTTTCTAGTCCATTTCAGATCATTTAGTTCCCAAATAAAAACACACAAACCTTTAGATTTATAATAAGCTTTAGAGCACGAGAGCTGGGTAGACTCTGCTAGTTTGTCTACTTCCCTGTGGGGATCCCTGAGGTATCACTCACTATGTTCCGCTATGTTCCAGTGGGCCGCTCGTACTCCATCAGGCCAGCCCTCATGGCCACGTGCTCACCATCCACCTCCCCCATGGCAATCTCTTCTCTTCTCCTGCTTGCCTCTCTTCCTTTTTTTTTTTTTTTTCAATCCACTTGGGACTATTGTTTATGCATATTGTTAGATTTTCACCTGTCTTTGTAACTATTAGAGTTCATGAAAGCAAATTAAGAAGCCATCCCATAGCTTTGTATCTTTCATTAGATTCTTAGATGTGCCATACCGGTTAGCTCTGTTTACACTGATGCTGGAGATTGAACCTGGGCCCTCAGGCTTGCAAGGCAAACACTTTCCCGACTGAGCTATCTTCCCAGCCTTTTCCTAGCACATTATCCAGAAACTTGAATTCCAGCCTATTTTTCAGCATCCTTCCTGGCTTTTGTTACATGCTGCTTTCCTGTGCATTCAGATCGCTTTAATCTTTTGTAAACATTGTTCATAACCAAGTCACTGAAGTTGTGAAAATCCCGTCTGTATTTCACTGGAAGGAGAAAGACTAAAGGCAAGGAGACTATTCAGAGTGTGTTATCTAGGATCTTACCTATGTTTAATCTTAATTTACTTTCATCTAATTGCTACTAATTAGCTTTTGACTGCTAATTAATGCAATCTCCTAGTATATCTTTACCCCTCAGGATTGTGAAGCACTTTGAATTATAAGCAGACTTTAATTAGGCGGAATTGATTGTCCCAATACCTCTCCCAATAAAGAGCTCAGCAGAAAACCCCAGATGCTAGTTTGTATGCATAAAGAAAGCCTAGAATTATTGTCCTTTCAGATCATTCAGTACATATTTGCTTAGTATCTGTATGTATACACACACATTGGCATTTGTGCATGATGTCTGTAGGTTCCAAGGATGGAATGAACTCAGGTTGCCAGTCTTGTGTAGCAGACACCTTTACTCACTGATCTGTCTTGTCCACATCTCTATTTTTGATTATTTGTTTTTGAACATCAGTGAACCATTTTTCAAGACTCAAGCAACATATACACTGATTTGTCAGTATTTCACAATTTTTAAGGTAAGCAATCAAAAAAATGGGACTCACTATGATTTAAAAATGAGATATATAATCTTTTTCAATGTTTTTAGAGGTATTACATTGTGCCTTTAAAGGCACAAAGGTACAAAATGGAGATCCCCTTGCTCGCCCCAGTCCCTGCAGGTAAACATAGTAGCCCCTGTGCTGTACCTCTCAGGTCTGTGCTGTTTGAGCTCCAGCATAGCTCCAACAGCTTTGTAGCTGCAGCAGAAGCCCGGGGCTGACTCTCTCCCTCCCGTTGCCCCCTCTAGCCTCTTGCTCAAGTCCTCTGTTGACATGTATGCTGGCTCTTACATGTAGCACTGTAGAGACGTAGGTCCCAGTGACCAGAATGCGCCTGGAGATGCCTCAAGTCCTCTAACTCTTTTGTTTTTCAGAGTTTTCTTAGCAATCCTGTCCTTTGTGTTTATGACTAAAGTCTGAAATCAGCACATCTCTAAAAAGCTTTTTTCTTAAGAAGCCTGCTGGAATCTCAAACAGAGTAACATTTGGTCTCCAGGCCAATTTCAGGCTAGTTGATGCCTTACATAACTAGATATTTATATCTCGGAAAATGATACAGTTTTCCATTTAGTTAAGTCTTTAGAAAAAGGTTTGAGACAGGGTTTCTCTGTGCAGCCCTGGTCTTCCTGGGACTTGCTCTGTAGTCCAGGCTAGCCTCAAACTCAAGAGACCCACCTGCCTCTGCCTCCCGAGTGCTGGGATTAAAGGCATGGGTCAGTACCACTTGGTTAGAAAGTTTTTGTAATGGTGTTTTTTTTTTGGGGGGGGGGGCTTTGGCTTGTTGTTGTTGTTGTTTTTAATTGTTGTTTGCTTGGTTTTGTTTTAATCATTCTGCTCCTTTTTGAGATTATAATAGAATTATACATTTTTACCTTCTGGTCTCCCTCCTTCACCTTCCTCCAAGCCTCTCTTGTTCACACCCTTGTTTTCATTCAAATTCACGACTTTTTCCTTTAATTGTTGTTGCATATATATGATTTATATAAATAGTTATGAATATTCCTAAATATTAAAATAAAGCCTGCTCAGTCCATATAATGTTACTTTATATGTGTGTGTTTTCAAGGCTGAGGTGTCAGGTGTTCTTGAGACAGGTCTTGCTATGTTTCCAAATTAGCCTCAGACTTGTCTTCCCTACCTCACCCTCCTGAGGACGTGAACCCCCAAGTGGACCACTACTCTCAGCTCTGAACTCATTTACAGGTTGCAGTGTATAAATTTATCTCAAATCCTTTCATTGTGATATAAACACTATTGGATTTTTAATTTCAATTTCCAGAAGTCAGTTGGTTTTAGAAATAATTTGTCTGCTGGATATGGTAGCACATGCTTTGTAGACACAGGCTGGCTTCAAACATAGATATCCTCCTGCCTCTGCCTCCCAAGTGCTGGGATCAAAGTGGGCATCATTCTTGGCTCTGAAAGATTTTTGAGCACTGACCTGATTCCACAAGTGGAAAATTCTGTACTTAACTCAGTTTTAAGAGTTACAGCCAAATCACAGCTACACTAAAAATATTATATAAAATTATCTTCAAACTTCAAACAAAATTTCTATAATACATATATGAAATACAAGTGTATTTTTGTGTTTGGACATAATAATCAGAAAACAGACCAGACATTATTTTTGGGAGGTTTGCTATGCCCCTCTTTGCTTTCAAATAACTGCAGGGCATTCTCCGCCCACTTTAGCCCTTATAGCTCCCAAGTAAAAGACACAGAGACCTGGTGTTTTATTAACAAGCTGCTGGCACTAAGCTGGGCAGGTTCTGAGCCATTCTGACCTAACTCAGCTGTTAATAATCCAGGTAAATGCCCTGTTACCTGTCATCTTAGTCTTGTTCTGCTCCATGTGTGCCCTCATGGTGAATCCTGGTGTCTCCACATGCTTTCTCTGTGTCTTTCCTCTCTTCTTTTTCCCCTCTACCTGAGATCTCACTGGGATCTGATGTCCTGCCTCTCCTGTCCTTTCCTGCCCAGTCATAGGCTGATCAGCTTTTTATTAACCAATCAGAAAGGATGGAAAACAATTTTATGTAACATTAAGACTGGAGATGCTTGACCTTGCCAACGTCCATACTGTAACAAGAAGTCTGGGTACAAAATCAGCATCTGTATCTACAGTACACAAGACCAACCCCCAATAGCAGGATGCTCTGTGGTGCTGAGGTCTGAGGAGTGCAGCTCAGATGCCACTGATGTCTGAACTTGCATTAGTTATTATAATTTTCAGTGTACTTCTGATTGCCAAAGAAAGCACAGTAGCTATGTACAATCTCATTTTGATTGCTTGCATTCTTGGTCACATTCTGTATTTTACTGCAAAAATATTAATTCTACTGTAAATTATTGAAACATGATTTTACAGTTCTGTTCAGAGGAAATAATTATATTATCAATACAATTTTTATAGAACATATTTATGATATAGTTTTTTTTTTTTTTTTTGGTTTTTTTCGAGACAGGGTTTCTCTGTGTAGCCCTGGCTGTCCTGGAACTCACTCTGTAGACCAGGCCAGCCTCGAACTCTCAAACTCAGAAATCCGCCTGTCTCTGCCTCCCAAGTGCTGGGATTAAAGGCATGCGCCACCACTGCCTGGCTATGATATAGTTTCTTTAAAGATAAGCATTTGTTTTTAATTTTTGCTTTTAATCCAGGTTGTGAAATTGTCCTTAAGTTCTGAAAGGAGATTTTCCAAATTGTTTAATTGATAGGAAATAATTTTTTTTTGTTTTTTTGTTTTTTGTTTTTTGTTTTTTCGAGACAGGGTTTCTCTGTATAGCCCTGACTGTCCTGGAACTCACTCTATAGACCAGGCTGGCCTCGAACTCAGAAATCTGCCTGCCTCTGCCTCCCAAGTGCTGAGATTAAAGGCATGCACCACTACTGCCCGGCTGGAAATAATTTTCATAAAGGGGGAATGTGGCTTATTACTAAGAAATATCTGAAGTATGCAATAGTGTATAAAGTTTTATTGATTTTTTCAAATAATTCTAACAAAAATAGAAAATAATCATAGAAATTTAAGCTATCTACTTGGAACAACTAATATTGGAATAATCTTACCTCCAATATTTTTTTTCTTCTCAAGGTATCACAGACGTCGTAAGAAACTGAATCCTCCCAAAGACAGGTGACTGCTCTCGATTCTCTGAGCATTGAGGAAGTTTTGCTCTGTGTCTTATTTGCCAGCTGAGAAAATGTACATGGTGTGTTCATTAAGATGGTACATAGGAAAATAATAAAAATACCCTTTTATGTATTCAAGAGTGTATTTCATTTTATTGATTCTGAATTTGAGGGTTTTATTTAAGGAGCCTACTTGATCTTATTTTCCTTTTCAAACATTGAAGTCTTTTTCCCTCTCTCTCTTATTTATTTTGTTTTTTGAGACAGAGTCTCTCTTGCTGTCCTGGAACAAGACCAAGACCCGAGTGGCCTTGAGGTCCACCTGTTTCTACCTCTTTTTATTTTATTTGTTTTTTTAAATTTTGTGTTAAGTACGTGTACACATGAATGCAGTTGTGAGCCACCGGACATGGTGAGTGTAGTAGTGCACACCTTTAATCTTAGTGCCTGGGAGGCAGAGACGGGCAGACCTCCGCGTCTGAGGCCAGCCTACTCTACAGAGGGAGTTCCAGGACAGCCAGAGCTACACAGAGAAACCCTGCCTCTGGGATAAAAAACAAACTGAAAGGAAAAAAACAAACAAACAAGCAAACTGAAGATCAAGGGTGGGGAGAAGGATGTAGAAGGAGAGGAGGAGGAGACAGAAGAAGAGGAAAAGGAATATTTTTTGATGCAGAGTTTTGTTATATGGGCTGTCTCTGCATTCATATGTATGAATACCTTAACATGAGTACTAGGATTGCAGGAATGATCCACCATGCACAGCCCTGTCATTTATTGTCATAAATCCAGTATGATTAACTATTTTTCATCTTCAACGAAACATTGTTAATATGTTAGCATAGTTAAAATGTACACGTTTTTCTTGAGTTTTGTTAAACACACACACACACATCATTTTCACCCTATCTACCCTTAACCCTCTTCATCTCCCTCCCTCTGAACCTCTTCTTCCTAAGTCCCCTTCCTCCTTTCAGGTCTAATTGTGTGGCCCACTGAGACTGACAGGGCTGCTTGCATGGAAACTAGTCAGTGGCTACGCCGCTGATGAATAGTGACTTCCACTCCACCAGCCATCAGTTGCCAACAGTTTTCGGGTAGGGGGTGGCAGCTCATGAGTTCCTCCCTCATGCTGGATGCGATTGTGTGTGTGTGTGTGTGTGTGTGTGCGCGTGTGTGTGCGCGTGCGTGTATGTGTGTGATGCCTCATGCGTATCTGTGTACCACATATATCCCTGGTACTCTTGGAGGCCAGAGGATGGTGTCAGGTTGCCATAGGGAGTTACATATGGTAAGCCACTATATGGGTGCTGGTGTAGGTGTCTACAAAAAAAAAAAAAATAGTTTGCTTACTTTGTGGGTTCTTCTTTCTTCCACTCTTTCAACCTCCTAACACTAGATGGAGAAAAAAGGATAGAGCAGGAAGAAAAGAGATCCCTGGATAAAGTCGGGCTGGAAAGCGGATGGTGTTATCGGTAGACTTAAGTCCTGCTGATTAGGGGTGTCCAGTTCTTTGGGGCAAGTTTGATCTTCTCTGTCAGGATATCTAATTTCTTCTTGTTCTTTGTGCATGACTACTAACAAAACTGTAACCAACAACACACCCTGCCTCTCAGGGTCCTAGCATTTATATACCCTCTGAAAAGTCTCCATAATTCCAAAGCCACACAATCACAAAAACTGTCTGCAGTTGGCAAAATCACAGCCCTGCTAGAGCACGAGGGAAACCGTAGTCAGCGGCTATGGACGGTTTGCAGCAGCCCACATCCCACACCTAGGAGTAAATGAAAAACTTTCTTCTAGTATTTCTTCTTTTTAAACCAAAATTGTCATTACATGCTAGGAATTGAATCTGAATCCTTTGGAAGAGCAGCCAGTGCTCTTAACCATTGAGCCATCTCTCAACCCCCTGCCCCCAAGCTGGAAATTTTGACTGGCTTGGTCTTGTGCAGACAAACACACCTGCTCTGAATCATGAGTGAAATTGGTATGTAAAGTCTAAAAGACTTTATAGCTCTTCTCTTTTGGCTTGTTGCCCATTCTGCAATGTTTCCTGAGCTCTGTCTTCAGAACAACAACAAAACCAAACAAAACCGCACAAAATTGCTTTAGAGCCTGTGCGAACAGCTACAAATCTGTGATGAGAAATCTTCAACCAATTGGCGTTATGGGAATGTTCTCCAATTAATTACTGTGCTCTCTGATCGCATAGCTGCCTTAAGATTTCTGTTTAGTTGGTAAGGAATCTCTAGAAGATTTATTTATGTATTTATGTATTTATTTATTTATTTATTTATTTATTTATTTATTTATTTATGGTTTTTATGTGACACCATAGAATTCATTATTTGTTTTATTGTTTATTTTGTTGTGTGTGAGTCTTTTGTCTACATGTCTGTCTGTGTATGATGTGCGTTCCTGGTTCCTGTGGAGGCCAGAAGGCAGCATGGGACCTCTGAGACTGGAGTTAGGTACAGTTGTGAGCTTACATTGTGGGTGCTGGGAATCGAACCTGGGTCCTCTGGAAGAGCAGGCAGTGCTCTTCTGCTGAGCCAGCTCTCCAGACCCCCAAGAGTAGGTCAGAGGACAACTCGGAAGTTGTTGGTAGTCATCAGACTTGGCAGCAGGCCCTTCCAGAGAGTTGGTAAAGGGTTCTAGTCGCACTAATGTTAAAACATTTGTGTGAATATTATAAAATTGAGTGAAAATAATTTCTTTCTCAAAATCTATTCCTAATCCAGTTTGTGTAGTGAAGGCAATGTCACTGGACATCCAGTGCCATGTGAAGAGTAGCAAATAGGTTGGTTCTTCTCCAGCCGAGTGGAGCAGCGTGGTCTGCATCCTCACTGTCTTCCTCTAGAATTGCATAAAGTTCAGAAGCCATGTCTTGAAGATACATGACCACATCCAGGACTACAGTATTTTCTTCAGAAGGTCGCTTACTAATACCAAGTAGAATATGCCACAGAAGCTTTTGGACATGCAGGCACCTGTTTCGGAATTTTAGCCAATGATGGAGTTTTGCTTGGCGTAGAGAGGTGCAACATTCACAGGCTTCTTGATGAAGTCTTTTTCTGGAAAAATTTATAAACTTAATGAGGACATGACTTGATGTTAGTATTCTGACTAATGAATTAAGGCTTATTGCTCAGAGGTATTTATTACAGTATCAGGAGCCAATTCCATGTGAGCAGTCGTTTGCAGCACGATGATATCAGACAGGCGTACACACAGTTTGGAGGGAAATGTCCCGTTGATGTTTCTTTGTTGTGTATTGGCTGGGGTAAGCACCATGGCTTTCAGCTCTATTAGACTAACCCAAGTGGAAGGCTACGGGGGATGGGAAGCCACGTGCTTTGGAGACAGCAGAGCCGGAGCTGTGTCAGTGTTGAAACCAGACTTCAGAGCAGGAGAAAGGACTCTGAAGTCGGCACTCGCTCTAGCTAGTAAGGTGGTAAGTAAGACAATGGGTGTTAGTAAACTCAGCTGGAAAAGTAGAAATGGCTACCCTAACAAGAGAGAATGGAATGGCAGTGATCGTGATCCTCAGGCAAAAGGAAGCGAAATGATGATCAAAAAACATGAAGAGGGCCGGGAGGTGCTGGCGCACGCCTTTAATCCCAGCACTTGGGAGGCAGAGGCAGGCGGATTTCTGAGTTCGAGGCCAGCCTGGTCTACTGAGTGAGTTCCAGGACAGCCAGGGCTACACAGAGAAACCCTGTCTCGAAAAACAAACAAACAAACAAACAAACAAACAAACATGAAGAGGAAGAATCTAAACCTCAGCGGGAGAAGAAGGAAAAGGAATGGAAAGGATAAATAGACAGAATCGTGGATTTTATAACTCCTTAGAGGCACCAATTCTGTTAGAAGCTGTCCTCACCTTCCACCCTGGAAAAGTTTTCTTGGTTTTGTTCTTTTTAAGTTGCCCATCGGGGAACTAGGACATTACATACTGAATTGGGTCCTTGTCTGTCCAGCTGGATGCTTTACTGTAGTGACAGGCATCTTTATTAGCATCTTAATCTTAACACATAACTTTTTGGAATAAAACTTAGAAAGACTGAAAAAACAGCATAGTGAACAGAAAAGAATGAAAGTTAGTAAATAATTGATAATAATGTGAACCTCTTATCCAAAGGGAACATTTAGGTTCTCTCTCTCTCCCTCTCTTTCTCTCTCTCTCTCTCTCTCTCTCTCTCTCTCTCTCTCTCTCTCTCTTTCTCTCTCTCTTTCTTTATTATATCAAAGAAAGTAATAAGCTTTCTAGAAATACCAACTTTGTTGCTAACTTTAAAACATGATTAGTTTTGTTCAAATTTATACTGAACAAAACTATTTCTGTTTTGTTTGTTTGTTTGGTTGGTTGTTTTTTTGAGACAGGGTTTCTCTGTGTAGCCCTGGCTGTCCTGGAACTCTCTCTGTAGACCAGGCTGGCCTCGAATTCAGAGATCCGCCTGCCTCTGCCTCCCAAGTGCTGGGATTAAAGGCGTGCACCATCACCACCTGGCCAACAAAACTATTTATTTCTATTAAAAAAATTTTATATTGATTTGTATTAAAAGTTTTACAAAGATCAAGATATGTTATAAACATGAAAGAATAAGGCTTGTAAGTAAAATTAAATGATTAAAATGTTTCTGTAGATCTCAGAAGATGGAAAGATCTCCCATGCTCATGGATTGGCCAGATTAATAAAGTAAAAATGGCTATCTTGCTGAAAGTAATCTACAGATTCAATGCAATTCCCATCAAAATTCCAACTCAATTCTTCATAGAGTTAGAAAAAGCAATTTGCATATTCATTTGGAATAACAAAATACCCAGGATAGCAAAAACTATTCTCAACAATAAAAGAACTTCTTGGCCAATCACCATTCCTGACTTCAAGGTGTACTACAAAGCAATAGAGGTAAAAACTATATGGTATTGGTACAGAGACAGGCTGGAAGATCAGTGGAATAGAACTGAAGATCCAGAAATGAACCCACACACCTATGGTCACTTTACCTTTGACAACGGAGCTAAAACCATCCAGTGGAAAAAAGACAGCATTTTCAACAAATGGTGCTGTTTCAACTGGTGGGTCAGCATGTAGAAGAATGCAAATCGATCCATTCTTATCTCCCTATACAAAGCTCAAGTCCAAGTGGATAAAGGACCTTCACATAAAACCAAATACACTGAAACTAAGAAAGTGGGGATGAGCCTCGAACACATGCGCGCAGGGGAAAAGTTCCTGAACAGAACATGAATGGTTTATGTTCTAAGATCAACAATAAACAAATGGAACCTCACAAAATTGCAAAGCTTCTGTAAGGTAAAAGACACTGTCAATAGGACAAAACGGCAACCAACAGATTGGGAAAAAAATCTTTACCAATCCTACCAATCTGATAGAGGGCTAATATCCAATATATACAAAGAACTCAAGAAAGTTAGACTCCAGAGAATCAAATAACCATAATAAAAATTGGGAATAGAGCTAAACAAAGAATTCTCTCTCTCTCTCTCTCTCTCTCTCTCTCTCTCTCTCTCTCTCTCTCTCTTTTTTGGTTTTTCGAAACAGGGTTTCTCTGTGTAGCCCTGGCTGTCTTGGAACTCACTCTGTAGACCAGGCTGGCCTCAAACTCAGAAATCCGCCTGCCTCTGCCTCCCAAGTGCTGGGATTAAAGGCGTGCGCCACCACCACCCGGCATAAACAAAGAATTCTCAACTGAGGAATATCAAATGGCTGTGAAGCACCTAAAGAAGTGTTCAATATCCTTAGCCATCAGGGAAATGCAAATGAAAACAACACTGAGATTCCACCTCACACCAGTCAGAATGGCTAAAATCAAAAACTCAGGAGACAGCAGATGCTGGCAATGATGTGGAAAAAGAGGAACACTCCTCCATTGTTCGTGAGAGTGCAAGATGGTGCAACCACTCTGAAAATCAGTCTGGTGGTTTCTCAGAAAATTGGTCATAGTATTACCTGAGGACTCAGCTATACCACTCACTCCTGGGCATATACCTAAAAGATGCTCCAACAAATAACAAGGACACGTGCTCCACTATACTCATAGCAGCCTTATTTATAATAGCCAAAGGCTGGAAAGAACCCAGAAAAATGTACATTTGCACAATGGAATACTACTCAGCTATTAAAAACAGTGAATTCGCCAGGCAGTGGTGGCACACGCCTTTAATCCTAGCACTTGGGAGGCAGAGGCAGGTGGATTTCTGAGTTCGAGGCCAGCCTGCTCTACAGAGTGAGTTCCAAGACAGCCAGGGCTATACAGAGGAACCCTGTTTCGAAAAACCAAAAAACAAACAAAACAGTGAATTCACGAAATTCTTAGGCAAATGGATGGAACTAGAAAATATCATCCATAGTGAGGCAACCCAATCATGAAAGAACATACATGGTATGCACTCACTGATAAATGGATATTAGCCCAAAAGCTCGGAATACCCAAGATACAATTCACAGATCACATGAAACTCAAGAAGGAAGACCAAAATGTGGATGCTTCGGTCCTTCTTTGAAGGGGGAACAAAACACTCATGGGAGCAAATATGGAGACAAAGTTTGGAGCAGAGACTGAAGGAAAGGCCATCCAGAGACTGCCCCATCTGGGGACCCATTCCATACACAGTCCAAACTTGGACGCTATTGTAGATGCCAAGAAGTGCTTGCTGACAGGAGCCTGTTATAGCTGTCTCCTGAGTCTCTACCAGAGCCTGACAGATACATAGGCGGATGCTTGCAGCCAACCATTAAAGTGAGCGTGGGGTCCCCAATGGAGGAATTAGAGAAAGGACTGAAGGAGCTGAAGGAGTTTGCTTCATAGGAATCATAGGAAGAACAACAATAGAAACCAATCAGATCCCCCAGAGCTCCCAGGGACCAAACCACCAACCAAAGAGTACAACATGGAGTGTGACCCATGGCTTCAACCGCATATGTAGCAGAGGATGGCCTTGTCAGGCATCAATAGGAGGAGAGGCCCTTGGTCCTGTGAAGGCTCGATGTCCCAGTGTAGGGGAATGCCAGGATGGGAAGGCAGAAGTGGGTGGATGGGTGGGGGAACACCCTTACAGAAGCAGGAGGAGTGGGGATGGGATAAGGGGTTTCAGTGGGGGGACTGGGCAAGGGGATAACATTTGAAATGTAAACAGAGAAAATATCCAATTAAAAAAATTTTTTTTCTGTGAGTTAAAGTCGACCAATGTTGAACTCTGGAATGCCAGACGGACAGTCACGTGTGACTGCTTTAGCAAATTAGACTTTTAATGTTCTGGAAATAAAGATTAATGTGGTTACTGAATTTTGACTTTCATGTGCTGCTGATTTTGAGTTTTCTAAGTAAATAGTAACCCATCACAGCCTTACTTCCCCTTTATCTCCGTCTTTCCCGTGGCTGGGACAAAACCGTTATCTTCCTCACTACCCTTCTATCGAACACCATTATTATGGGTTTTATGGCCGTTTACAATTGCACATGAGGGGTGCTCCTTTAAATGTAGTTCTAGGAAGTGCTGGTTAGTTTTCTTACTGGCTAGGCTGTGATGCCTCAACCTGCGGAACTCATTCCTGATAAAACCACCAGAGGGCACTGTGACACAGCGTTCAGCCTGAGCTGCTTACCCTGTGGTTGTGACTTTGAAGTGCCGGATCGGCAGAGAATTTGAATATTGCTACTTGAGAAAGGGTGGTTTGATAATGCCATTGCCGGAAGTCGTTCTACCAGTCCGTCATTAAGTATTTATAAAACTGCTAGTTGTGAGAATATCTGCTTTCTACTTGGCCAATGCAAAGGCCTCTAAGATCAGTGGTACGGGCTGAATATCAACTGTGCTACTTATTTTTTTTTCTAATAACATTTTCAACCATGGATGAGATTTGCTATCATTTTTTAAAAAACTGAGCTTAGAAAACTGAGGTAGAAAATATTGACTTACTCAAAGATAACACTGTTAACTTTTTATATGTGTGTGTGTGTCTGTATGTTTTTTATTTGTTTGTTTTGTTTTGTTTTGTTTTTTGAGACAGGGTTTCTCTGTGTAGTACTGGCTGTCCTGGAACTCACTCTGTAGACCAGGCTGGCCGTGAACCCAGAAATCCGCCTGCCTCTGCTTCCCAAGTGCTGGGATTAAAGGCATGCGCCACCGCTGCCTGGCTGTTTTTTTTTTTTTTTTTTTTAATGTGTATGGATGTTTTCTTTACATGGATGTCTGGTGCCCTTGTATCTCCTGGGACTGTAGTTACAGACAGCTGTGAACTGACATTGCTGGGAATTGAACTCAGGTTCCCTGGGAGAGTAGCCATTGCTCTTGACTCCTGAACCATCTCTCCAGCCCTTGTACTTTCTTTTTTGTTTTTAATTTTAAATGGTGTGTGTCTGTCTGTCTGTCTCTCTGTCTCTCTGTGTGTGTCTGTGTCTCTCTGTGTCTCTCTGTGTCTCTGTGTGTGTGTGTGTGTGTGTGTGTCTGTCTGTCTGTGTGTGTGTGTGTGTGTGTGTATTTTGCTGAGGATTGACCTCAGGGCTTTATACATGCTAAGCAAGCACTGTGCCACTGAGTTGCCTAGGGCTAAGGGCTTTGCGATTCCTTCCTTTGGTCACACAAGCCCCTAGCTTCCTAAGAAGCTAACAATTTGACTGAGAGTGCTCTAGTCCTAGTCAGCAAAGGTGAGAGGACCCACCAGTTAAGACTCAAGAAGCCCATCCATCAACAGCGGAGTCCAGCACTGGGAGTCTGTTGGAGGTGGATCTCAGGATTGTGGGAAAGTGAAGCTGGACCATGGGGACAAGTCAGCTCAGGACTTGGTTCCTGTCAGTAGGCTTGCTTTTCATCTTTTGTGGTTGTTGTTGTAAACATTCATTCAATGTATGAAGGATGGGTGTTCAGTTCTCTCTTTCTACCACATGGGATTTGGATATTGAACTCAGCGGGCTTGATGACAATCTCCTCTACCAGTCCTCACACTCCAGGTGTGTGTGTGTGTGTGTGTGTGTGTGTGTGTGTGCAGGTTCGTCCATACCCTGGTGTGGAGTGAGGGTCAGAGGACAAACCTGGGGAGTCAGTTCCAGGGATTGAACTCAGATCTTCATGAGACGAGGTCTCATAGGTCTAGCAGGCCTGGAACTTGCTGTGTAGACCAGGCTGGCCTTGACCTCAAGTGATCTACCTGCCCCTGTTCCCCAAGTGCTGAGTTTGAAGGCATGGGCCTCCATGCCGGGCAGTTAGGCATCTTCTAGTGTGGTCATATGATGAATGTCTATTTCTCCTACTAAACTGTAACCTTCACGACTGGGATGGATGGCCTTGTGTACTTATGTGTCTTGCAGGGTTCCTAGTACCTGACACTGCCTTGTATCTTTCTCATCCCAACATAGTTTTGTAAAAGCAAACTGCCTTGGCACAGAGGATTTTAATGTAAGGAGTCCCTGTGGGATTCAGAACGGAAATGTAACTGCAGGACTCGTGAGACTGGAGGTTCTAGAGACTGTTTGTGTGTTTTCTTGAGCATAGAATGTGCAGTCTTTAAGCTGCTTATTAAAGTATTTTATATCTTTCCTCAACTTTACCTGCCTGCAGCTAATCACCTAGTAACATGAAAGCTGAAATAATATTCATGTGCAAGATGGCCTCCATATGTTCTAGAAGACATCTTTTTTCCCCTTTGGTTTTTCTTTTTTTCTTTCTTTCTTTTCTTTTTTTTTCTTTCTTTTTTCTTTTTTTTTTTTTTTTCTTTTTTTTTTTTTTTTTGCTTTTTTCGAGACAGGGTTTCTCTGTGTAGCCCTGGCTGTCCTGGAACTCACTCTGTAGACCAGGCTGGCCTTGAACTCAGAAATCCACCTGCCTCTGCTTCCCAAGTGCTGGGATTAAAGGCGTGAGCCACCACTGCCCGGGTCTAGACATCTTTAATTTCAAATATATATATATAATATATATAAAATACATATAAAATATATATATAGTGTGTGTGTGTGTCTGTGTACATAGTCCCCATGGGAGCCAGAAGTGAGCCCCAGATTCCCTGGAGCTGCAGTTATAGAAAGCAAGCCGTGCGGGGGTTGAATTCAGGTTCTATGGAAGAGCAGCAAGTGCTCTTCATCAGTGAACGATCTCTCCAACCCTAATTATAAATACTTTTAAGAAAAGGGCTGGGCAGTGTTGATACATGCCTTTAGTTCCGGCATTTGGGAGGGAGAGGCAGGTGTGATCTCTTGAGTTCGAAGCCAGCCTGGTCTAACAGAGCAAGCCCCAGGAAAGCCAGGCTTATACAGAGAAACCTTGTCTCAAAAACAACCAACCAACCAAGAATAGCCAGCTTGCCAGCTATTATTGCTTATGTTTATCATGAAAGTCATTCTGACTTGGAGTGCATGGGATTGCAATGTAGGAATGTTTGTTTGTTTGTTTGTTTGTTTGTTTGTTTTTGAGACAGGATCTCTCATAGTGTAGGTCTCTACCCTCCAAGTGCTGGGATGACAGGTGGGGAAATTTGGTCAGCTTCAATGTAGTTTTGATTTGCATTTTCTTGATGGTTAAGAATACTAAACATTTTTTCATGTGTTTATTGGCCCCCTTTTTAAAAATTTGATCAGTATCTCTTCTGTTCATTTGCCTACTAGTTGGTCGGATTATTTTTTCTTTTACTGTTCTTTATATATTCTAGCTATTAGCTCCTTATCAGATGACTGTGGTTCTCTTTTTCTTATTTTGCAGACCGTGGCCTTTTCTATTGATCGTTTCTTTTGCTGTGTGGAGGCATTTTAATTTAGTCCCATTTATCAATTCTTCATCTTATTGCCTCTGCTATTGGGGTCTTATTGAGAAAGTCGGCACAGTGAAATGGCTCAGTGGGTTAAGGAACTTACTGCTCAAGCCTGGCAAACCAACTATGCTTCCCAGAACCCACACAGAGGTGGAAGGAGAGAATCTATTCCACAGAGAAAGTTATTGTCTGTGCTGCTGTCTACATGACCCTGTTTTTCCTCTAGTGATATAAACTCTTCCAATATAAGTCTGTTCTTCACTCCATTATTAGACAGTCTTATTATAAAGTGTTTCCTGCCGGGCGGTGGTGGCGCACGCCTTTAATCCCAGCACTTGGGAGGCAGAGGCAGGCGGATTTCTGAGTTGGAGGCCAGCCTGGTCTACAGAGTGAGTTCCAGGACAGCCAGGGCTACACAGAGAAACCCTGTCTCGAAAAATAAACAAAAAACAAAAAAACAAAAAAAAAAGTATTTCCTTGGGTCGAAAGCAGTGTGTCTATGGCTTGTAATTCTCAAACTTGATCCTTCCCCTAAAACTACAAAAATAAATGGACTCCATTTCACAAATGAAAGCTCTTTAGATATTTAAAAACATTTGTCAGATCTCTCTACATTTCTTACTCATTTCCCCCCCCATCACCCGTATGGCACGTTCTCCGAACCTCCCCTACCTTGGTTGCCCCACTTTGAGCCTTTACGTTTATTCATCCTTTTAATAGCATCTCTCTGAAAATGCGATACCCAGAACTGAGCACAATTTTCTTGCTCAGGACGCTCTCGTTGTGCTAATGGCGCCAATAGCACATTAAGGTTTTTTTCTTTTTTTTTTAAAGTAGTCATATCATCCAGCAGGTCCTCACTGAGTCATAATATCCTAGGAGGGAATCAGAATACCAAAAGAGGCTCTAAATTTGGATAATTCTTTATGCAAATATCTTTCTGCCCTTCTTGATTCCTTGCTGGGAAGAAAGGAGACCATTTATTCGCATTGCTAACCACGCTGATTTTTATTTTTGCCGTGTAATGTTAGCACACAGCTGTCGATACCACCAAGGAAGAATTTTAGCAGGGGCTGACGCATTTAGAAACCTCCTTCTTGCTAAGGGGTGGATCGAGGAGGGCAGATTGGAATAGGAGCAAGGTGGAATGCCAAGGACGCCGTTCCGTGGTGTAGTGATGAGGATGACAACAGCCGGGATTTGGGAAACAGCGGAAGGATGAAGAGAAGGAGCTGGATTTCAGAGAGACATAGTAACGTGAGTCGGACTTGACCACTAATTCATACGGGAGTGAACATGAGTGATGACCGATGAGACCGGGTGAGACATACACACACGCTCACACACACATTTGCACACTCACACACTCATATACATTCACACACTCACAATCACATACACTCACACTCAGTTATACACTCACACTCAGTTATACACTCACATACTCACATACACTCACACAGTTATACACTCACACACTCATATACACTCACATTCATACACTCACACACTCATACACTCACACACTCACAATCACATACACTCACACTTAGTTATACACTCACACACTCACACATTCACAATCACATACACTCACACACTCATATACATTTACACACTCACAATCACATACACACACTCACACATAGTTACATACACACTCATACACTCACTCATACACTCATAATCACATATACTCAGTTATATACTCACACACTCACACACTCATAATCACATACACTCACACACAGTTACACACTCACACACTCATATACATTTACAGACTCACAATCACATATACACACTCATACACCGTTACACACTCACTCACTCATACACTCATACTCATAATCACATACTCACACTCAGTTATACACTCCCATATACACTCATACACTCACAGTCACATACACTCACACTCACAGTTACACACTCACACATTCATTTACATTCACACACATACTCACACTCATACACAGTTACACACTCACATTCATATACAGTCACTCACACACATACAATCACATATACTCACACAATAACACACTTACACATTCATACATCCACACACTCACACACATACATACAATCACATACACTCATATTCACACAAGTTACACACTCACACAATCACATATACTCACACACATAGTTACGCACTCACACATATTCACAAGTTATATACTCACACAATCACACATATGTACTCACAATCACATACACTCACACATACACACCCACAGTTACACACTCACACACTCACAGACTCATATACTCACACATTCATATTCACAATCACATAACTCACAAATACATACACACTCACACACCCATATAGTCTCTCTCTCATCACACACACACACACACACACACACACACACACACACACCACACAGCTCTTGACATCCAGATGACCCAGCATTGATAGTGAGACCTGTGTCTTTCCTGTTGTGCATAAGATCCCCAACATCTGGGCAACGTCTCTGGGACCTGCGTGAACCGAGACAACCTAAGTTCGTTTCACGATTTACCTAGCATAGTTAGGAATAGAATTACTGTGCCAACCACAAGGTGACTAATTTCCTTCTCTCAGGAAAAATGAGCACTGGCTACAGCTTTACCCTTGCTTTGGTTTGCCCTCCTTGGAGATAAAGTTTATTAGGATTCTCAGTAGTAAAATACCCCTGCTCTCTGATTATATTCAATCTGGAGCTAAGCCTGCTTCCTTAAATGCTGTACACTGTCACCCAACCTAATCCCAAATGCTGTAACAGATCCTGCACATTCTTCTGAGATACCTCAAGGTTGCCCATGCTGACTGTTCTTTTTTTTTTTGCTGTGCTGAGTCATAAACTCAACTTATTTAGCTCCACATGGGTTCCTGATAGTCTGTGGTCGAAGAATATGGGCATAAGAATAATTTCCTGCTAGGAGATAAGGCTGTATAGAATTATCATCTAGGAATAACAGAACAGAGGGGCAACTCTTCAGTGTAGAGCTATTGCTGTTCTCAAATAAGGTTATTTTGTTTACATTGATTTTTACATTGTTGTATATTGACACAGGTCTAAGGTTTTCATTGGTCTAAATCTTTGTATGTTGATACAAGCCCCCAATTAAATGTTTCCTTTTATAGGTTGCCCAAGTCATGATGTTTCTTCACAGCAATGGAATAGTAACTAAGATATTATGTAAAAACCACCTAGGGCAAATGTTCAATTTTGGAAGTCTTGGTGAAAATGATTTTAGTCAGCTTTTAGCTCTTTTGAGAAGATAGCTAGTGAGTGCTGGGTGGTGCTGGTACACACCTTTAATCCCAGCACTTGGTTAGGCAGAGGCAGGTGGATTTCTGAGTTCAAGGCCAGCCTGGTCTACAGAGTGAGTTCCAGGACAGCCAGAGCTACACAGAGAAATCCTGTCTCGAAAGACATAAAAGATAGCTAGTGAGCACCGGAGCCCGTCTTGAATTTTTGGGTTAAGTGGAGAAGCAGCACAGGAGGCAGTCTTCGTCAGACTGTACTCTAGTTGATGATTGCCTCAGTTCTGGTTCTGCAAAGGTGGTCTGAGTGGGTCCTTATTGATCGAGAGGATGATGTCATCGCAGTGCGATCGTTCTGTGAGACTGCTATTCTGAGAATGGAAGGTGTAGGGAAACTTTCAATTAACTTGTCAGGGGGGAGACAGGGAACAAAGGCTGATAGTGAGACACCCAGTCACTCTTACCTACATGTCACCAGTTCCTTTGTTTTTTCCTTTCCTTTCTTTTTTTTTTTAAATCCGGAGACGAGGTGTAGCTGTTTCTTGCTACTTTGTGGGTTCTTCTTTCTCCCACTCTCTTCTATCCTGTCCCCCACTTCCAACCCCCTAATGCTAGATAGGAGAGAAAGAACAGAAGGAAAGGGGACGATGATGTCATTAGAGTGATTAGGGTTGCCCAGTTCCTTGGGGCAAGTTTGATCTTCGTGCTGTCAGGACATCTACTTTCTTTTTTCTTGTGCATGACTACTTAACAAACCACAACCAACAACAACCGGCAGCAACCAACCAACCAACCACCCACCCTGACTCTGCACGCTCTAGCATTTATGTACCCTCTGAAAAGTCCCCAGGATCTCAAGATCACACAATCGCAGACATTATCTGGCTCTGATAAAATCATGCCCCTGCTGGAGCATGAGGCAACTCATCGAGTCAGCTGTGGGCAATGCTGAGGCATCTCCATATCCCCACACCTGCCATTCCTCTGTGTTTTAAAGAAACCAAAAATCCCAAATCGTCACTACAACAGGGTTTCTCTGTGTAGTACTGGCTGTCTTAGAGCTAGCTCTGTAGACCAGGCTGGCCTTGAACTAACAGAGAATCACCTGCCTCTGCCTCCGGAGTGTTGGAATTAAAGGCATGCCTCATCCCACTGCCAGGCTTTGTGTGTATTGTGTGTGTGTGTGTGTGTGTGTGTGTGTGTGTGACTCACAGTTTTAAGATGAACAGTAACTCAAAATGAAGGCCCAGGCCCAGCCCCAGATGCCAGGCTAGGCCCCTGTTCTTAGTTATTTTGTAATTGACCCCTACACTGGGCACAGTACATGTGCGCATGTGCACACACGCGCACGCAAGCGCACGCACTCATGCGCGCTCACACTCAACACGCACACAGGAGAGGAGAGTGGGCTGAGAGAAGATTCCAGATGGTGTAGATAACTGCTTTTGTTTTTTGTCTGTAAGTCACACAAGTCTCCCTACAGACATTCCCTTTTGCCCACGCTGGCTTGACTCGGGTTTCCGTTACATTTTTCCGAGAGAGAGATCTCACTCCTGCAGTGGCTTCTTTTAAGTCTGGCTTTAATTTCCGTGGTCAAGAGCTAATTTTGTTTTTATTGTTAAAAGCTAACTTAATTTTAATAAGTGTCCCCAACATCTCATTCAAAATGGCATAAAACAAAGTGACCACAAATGACTTGCCTTTCGCCTAGTAAAACCAGCAGATGTTCAAAATGACTCGTGCTTTCTTTGTAATTAATATTGGGCTACATCTGTCCAGGCAGGTCCCAAGTGTCTCTTTCTTTCCTTTCCTTTCC
>NW_021605377.1:6274450-6352882 GCF_004785775.1 Grammomys surdaster | reverse complement strand
CTCTCTCTCTCTCTCTCTCTCTCTCTCTTTCTTTCTTTCTTTTTTTGGTATAGACAGCCTTACTCTAAAGCAGTGGTTCTCAACCTTCCTAAGGCTATGACCCTTTTAATACAGTTCTTCGTGTTGTGATGACCCCCCACCCAACCATAACATTTTCGTTGCTACTTTGTAATTACAATTTTGTTACTGTTATGAATCATAATGTAAATATCTGATGTGCAGGATATCTGATATGTGGGACCCCCTGCGAAAGGCTCATTTGATCCCCAAAGGGGTCGCGACCCACAGGCTGAGAACTACTTGTTTAAATCGTGCTTGATTCCTCATCTCCCTACCCTACCATTCACAGGCATTCAAACACTTTCTTCTGTAAACATGAAAGGCATCTCTGGTACGAAGAAAGGATGTGTTTTGCCCTTTTCTTTCTTTTTTTTCCTGTGTTCCATATAACGTTCCAAGTGCCTCCTCAAGTTCACGCTTTGTCTAACCAAGACTTATTTCCACAGGTCTGTCTGTCCCTGTTTACTTTCCTCTCGCCAAGCTCTTCAGGCTGAAAGGAAACCTGATCCTTGTGTTTACCCAGATACACTCTGTTTTCAAGGACAGCTGTCCCAGATGACTAATGGTCTGGGTTCTTAGAAGAGAATCCCGGGTCTGCTGCAATGTTTATGACAACAGTGTCGTTTTTCTTACTTATCTTACTCCTTCTTAGAGAATGAACTTCCTGTTTCCTCCTGGGGAAGTCTCCCCCTTCAACTAGAAGTTTCCTAGGTTTCCCCCCGCAATACTCTAAACTCTTACATCAGGAACAGGAGTCGTGGCCCGGCCTCAAGGCCCTCCACACGTGTGTTTCTGAAGAGACCACATGACTTAAACTAGTGCAACAGAGGAAAGTTCAAGACCTTTACGAATGCCACCAACAGGCAAGTTTACTATTTCTGTTGGCTGTGAACTTGAGGACTTGTTAGAACTGGCATTTCAGCAACCATTTATGGCTACAAGGAGACAAATGACCTGTACAAGAACAGAGAAACCAAGTCCTGAATATTTGACTAGAATATTGTTATTATTATGATTTTGAAAATACATTTAAATGGATCTTTGTGTTTCAACTGAAAGACTTTTAGCTGATCTCAAAAAGACCATGGGCTCCCAGCACTTGGGAGGCAGAGACAGGCGGATTTCTGAGTCCGAGACCAGCCTGGTCTATAGAGTGAGTTCCAGGACAGCCAGGACATCACAGAGAAACCCTGTCTCGAAAAAAAAACAAAAACAACAACAACAACAAAAAAGTGTGGCAAGAGTGAGTTCCAGGACAGCCAGAGCTACACAGAGAAACCCTGTCTCGAAAACAAAACAAAACAAAACAAAACAAAAAACACCATGGGCAAGTCACTTGGCTAAGAGGGAAATTTGATACATTAGTGTTTCCTTTTTGAAAGAACGAGATCTCAGAGGCAAATTGGAATCTTTTGCACTAGCCAACCAGGAGTGATGTGCTTGCCACCCTGTCCATCTATAAAAGAAAGTAATGTGTAAGAAACAAGGCTGGAGCTTCCTTCTCCCCACCCCCCACCCCCCAAAAAAATCCAATAAGTTGTCAGGATGGCAACAATCTGAGAGATTTAACCCAGTCAGCTATGATCTCTATGGCAACAATCCATTATAATGAGACAGCTGTCTTGATTAGTGACTCTGAGACACCAGGAAAATCCACTGAAAAGTTGTAATAGGCCTCTCCAGAGGACCAGAACCAATAGCATGTAGATACAACTGTTTACAGGATTCACTAGTGTGCTGACATGACCAGAGGCTCAACAGTCCCACAGAGACCATCTGCTGTTGGGAGAGTGGGAAACCCCACAGGTACTTACAAGTTGCAAGCCTCGGAATGAATGGAACAACTAAGGAAGTCCCCATGTCAGGAGCCCTTGAAGCTGCCAGATTAGTGGTTCTCAACCTGTGTGTCTCGGCATACTAGATATCCTGCATATCAGATACATTTACATTATGATTCATAACAGTAGCAAGAACATAACAGTTATGAAGTAGGAATAAGAGTAATTTTGTAATGGGGGGTGTCACTACAGCATGAGGAACTGTATTAAAGGGGTGCAGCGTTAGGAAGGGTGAGAACCAATGGTCTAGAGCCTTACTGGTGACGTCGGTGTTCAAAGACCAAGGATGCTGGGGTCGCCTGTTCAAGTGGCCACGGAAAACCACAGCTGGGGAGATGGCTCCATCGGTAAAGCTCTCAGCATGGGGGAGTTTGAACTCACATTAAAAAAAAAAAAAAAAAAGCCAGGTATGGTGCTGTGCTTTTGTAGTTCCAGCCCTGAGAAGGCAGAGATGAGCAGATCTCTGGAGCTCACTGACAAGACAGTTCTAGCATAGATTGGAAGCCTTCGGTGTCTGCGAGAGACCCTGTCTCAAACAAATAAAGTTGACAGCTACTGAGGAAGAACACAAATACACACACACATGTACATACAAGCACATGTGTGTAGGAGGCATGTAAGTCAAGTGCTCACAGATAAGCACTAGAGAAACCAGGACTATTAAACACGCAGGATTATCTCTTCAAAGGAGAGGTGTATAAGCTGTTTTCTGCCCAGAAGGCTGGGAGCAGACAGGGTTAATAACCCAATGACCTTTGTTATCTGTGTGGCCGAGCCCACACCAGACCCTCCCCCACACCCTTATCATGAACTTGTGTTTCTCAGTCAATCTATAAAACCCATCTTTATAGAAGATGTCACATGTGCTTCACAGACTTCCAAGGTAGTCATGCCTTAAGTTTTATTGTACCCCCCCCAAAAAAGTTTTATTGTGCCCGTTGGACTGAGTTTATTGTCACCAAGAAATGTTTTCACAGAAGTGTGCTCTACTTAAATATCCTTGAAATGAAATACTCAAGGTCAGACTCTCAAAGTTTGAACAAACACAAGCTACTGGGTCATATTGAACTAGATAGACTTCCTTCTTGCCTCTGCAGATCAAGACTCTGCAGGCCTTTGTGTTTGCAGGGCTACCCCTTTATGACACATATGTGCACCTGTGCACCCACACGCACACTCACACCCCCCACACACCCCCACACACTTCACAGCTGCTCAAGCAGGGTGCAGCTGTGCATGGAAGAGCATCTCCCTCCATTTTTACCTCCACTGTGACTACCCCCCCTCCCACTCCCTAGACTGGGTCCTCCTTCAGTTCAGGGCCACCTTCCAGGCTCCTCTGAAAACACCTAGGGATACATTCAAAGCTGGGCTTTACCACTTCATTGGCATCTCAAAATCCAATCAAATGAACCATTGCATGAATCATCTGAAAATTCTATGCAGGCTCATATTATGGCAAGCTACCCCTCCAGCTTCAAGAGAGCTGCAAGCTGCCATCTAGCCACTTGCAGGGAAGGGGAGAGTTGTAACCGCAGGGAAGCATTGGCTGTAGTCTGTGCGTGTATGCTTGTGTGTCTGAGCGAAGTGATGCAAATGCCACTGGGAGCCAGAAGAAGGTGCTGGTCTCTTGGAGCTGGAGATGCAGGCAGTTGTAAACCACCCAACGTGGGTGCTGAGAACAGAAACCAGTTCCTCTGCAAGAGCAGTAAGCACTCTTAACCTCTCTCCAGTCTCCCTACCCCTTTGAGACATGGTCGATCTTATCTGATTTTAATTCTGTTAGTTACAAAAACAGATTAAAAAACAATTTTTGTTTTTTTAAAAATATTTTATTGGATATTTTATTTATTTACATTTCAGATGCCATCCCCTTTCCCCATTCCCTACCTTCCAAGAAACCCCCTATCCCATCCCCCTCCCCTCCCTTTCGATTTTATATCATTTTAATTACATGCAATTACAAAGGTCAGTTCTAGGTTATGGAACTAGCAATACAATAGATGCAAATAGTCAAGGAACAAGCAAGACAATAAACACAAATAGTCAAAGAACAAGCAAGGCAATAAACAAAGTTCCATGATTACTCCCATGATCACTGTTTCTAAGGACTTATCAGGATGATCAAAATATCTGAGCCTACTTCTCTGTCCTAGCCCCAATTTTTGCTTTCTTATTGCACCAACCAGTTACACACACACACACACACACACACACACACACACACACACACACACTTTCCCCTTTTGTCCTTGCTTATTTAACTCTTTCTTTCTTCCTTTCTTTCAATTTTTTGTTTGTTTCTCGAGATGGGGGTTTCTCCCTGCCCTGAAAGTGGCCTCTGACTCAGAGATCTAACTTCCTTTACTTCTGGGATTACACACATGCCCCCACCCCAACCTGGCCTCTTTTCTCTCTTCCAAGTGGGTCTTACAAATCTCGGACTTGCCTCACATTTGTCGTGTAGCTGGGAGTGACCTCTCTGCCTCCACTCCCAAGTGCTGATATCGGAGATGTGTGTGAGACTAAGCCTGATTTACGTGGTGCAGGAGACTGACCCTGGTGATTTGTGCACGCTAGGGAAGTACTCTACCAACTGAAATACATCTTCAGCTACAGATTGCCAACTTTCTCAATTTGAGAAGAAGCTCATGAGTGAGAGAGCCTGACAAAGCATTTGGCAAAACTGAAAAACATTTCAAACAAATGTGATTATTTTAGTTCTGGCTTGAAAGGTTCTATATACATTTGGTTCAATCTGTTTCCTTTGTCTGTAGTTTTCCTTCTTACTTTGACTTCCCAGCCTCCTCCTCCTCCTCCTCTTCTTCCTCCTCATCCTTTTTTTTCCAAGCAAAATTTCCTTTGTGATCTATTGACCACTGTTTCTGCACAGCTCTTAGGGGTGGTCAGCAAAGAGCAGTCTGGGTTTTTGTATGTTAAATGAAGGTGAGGGGTAGACATCTATTAATGTTCATGGTTTCCTAGCTCCCAGGTAATCCACACGCACAACTAAGACCCCTTTTCTTTCTGGCCCTCCTGAGCCTTCTCTAGACCAAGGCCAGGGGGGCTCTGCTTGCATTACGAATCATAGGAATTCCTGTGCTTACAAAACATAAATATGCATATTTAAGGGATGGAGTGATGGTTTAGCAGGTGAGAATGCTTGTCTGTCGCTCAGGTGTGAGGATGGGTCCCCAGCACCAAGGGAAACGTCACCTGTAGACCTGTGACAGGCCTGTGAGCCCTGTGCTGAGAAGGGTCAGGGCAGAGACAGGACAGGAGGATCACTGGGGCTTGCTGCCAGTATAGCCTCAAAATCGGAAAGCCCCAGGCTCACTGAGAGATCTTGTCTCAGAGGAATGACATAAAGGCTATCACTAAGCCCCAGGCTCACTGAGAGATCTTGTCTCAGAGGAATGACATGAAGGCTATCACTACATGGAAGGGGACATCCCATGTATTCCTCTGACCTCTTATAAGCACACGCATATACACACATACATATTTTGCATTTTGTTGTTGTTTTGAGACAGAGTCTTGCTCTTCTGGTTAGGATGGTCTCAAACATGGAATCTTCTTACCTCAGCCTTCTAGTGCTGAGCCTACGTGGGCGTGCCAGCTCGCTCACTCAGCCTGTGTTTATTTATTTATTTTTATTTTATGTGTATTTTTAATTTTATGTGTATTTTATTTTATGATGTAGGTCCTGGGAGCTAGCTAATCTCTGGTCTTCTAGAAGAGCAGCAATGTCTTGTCTCTCTCCAGCTCCACCAGGGAACATTATTGAAGAGGGCAACAGAACTTTCTCTCCTCTCTTCTTCCTTTTTCACTTCCCTGCTACAGGGAAGTGGTTTTGCTCTGCTAAGAACCCCTTCCACAAGCCCACAAGGGTGTGGTGCATTCCCACAGGATGAAGCAGTGAGGCAAACCCCACCACAGATCAAGACTTCCAAAACCGGGAGCCAAAATAAACGCTCCCCTGGGCTGAGCAGATGGCTCAGTGGGTAACGTGCTTGCTGTGTGGGCACGAGGAGCTGAGTTCCATTCCTAGCGCCATCAAAAGCTGGGCATCAGGAGGCATCAATGCCTCCAGTCCTAAGGCCGACCCCAACGGCTTGCTGGCCAGTCAGTGTGGTTGAATCAGTGAGCTTCAGGTTCAGGGAGAGAACATCCTTCAAAAAAAAAAAAAAAAGTGGAAAGAAGATACCAGATGTTGACCTCTGGCCTCTACATGTGTACACATGGGCATGTGCATGCATGGGTGAGCAAACCTACATACACATTGAATACACACACACACACACACACACACGGGGGGGGGGGGAGAGAGAGAGAGACAGAGAGAGAGAAAGAGACAGAGAGAGATGGCTTGTTCAGGCATTTGTTGGAGAGATGGAAGGCAGACTAATACACATATGAAGTATGCATCTTGCTGTAGATTCTACTCTTTGGTCAATTTCTTCTAGTTATCCAGAAAGGAATCTTTGTGTCCTCTCATTGTGGATTTATTTCTCCAGAGGCTGGATGTGGTCATG
Source organism: Grammomys surdaster (assembly GCF_004785775.1). Lineage (NCBI taxonomy): Eukaryota > Metazoa > Chordata > Mammalia > Rodentia > Muridae > Grammomys > Grammomys surdaster. The sequence continues at coordinate 6,346,449 of NW_021605377.1, read as the reverse complement.
GGGAGAAGATCAGACAACCAGTTAAATTTAGCTTTGTGGAAAGAGAAAAATTCAAGTTTCGATCATAATACTTATTGTATGAATCAGACCATTGTGTAAAGAGAATTCCTGCTGAACCGGCTCCTGACCCAAATGGGACAGCCGTCCGATGCAGCCAACAAACAATCCACCTTGAATTAGACCAAGGAACTGTTTGTTTCCTTCAAGAACCCTGTACTGATAACGCTGGGTTTCTTGGAAAGTGGAAATTTTTCTGAGAATTGTTCCAGAAAAAGAAAGAAAGAAAGATAGAGAGAGGGGGAGAGAGAGAGAGAGAGAGAGAGAGAGAGAGAGAGAGAGAGAGAGAGAGAGAGAGAGAGCAAACAAAAGACAATATTATGCACCAGGGGTGGGGTAGATGGTTCTGTGGGTAAGAGCAGTTGTTAAGCAAGCATAAGGATCTAAGTTCAAACCCCCACCACTCACATAAAAAACTGGGCATGGCCTTGCAGGTGCCTACAAATCCTAGTGCTGTTGTGAGCAGAGCTTGGGGAGGAGCTGCTTGGACTTGCTGGTTTCCAGCATAGCTCTGTTTCAGAGGAACAAGGCAGATCATGATAGAGAAGGACATCTGAGGTCCTCTGGCCTTCACTGTCCCTCACAATGTACAGACATCATGTACTTCTATACACGCATGTATACATACAAAGGAACAAAAATCAGGGGCAACACTGCAATAAAATTCGATTCCATGTTGAAAAGCATCACCACGAGGCCTTTCACCGTTTGATTGACTAGAGTGGGTGCTCAGGATTCTGTTTTAATAAGCAAGGCTGTTCAGGGATGTTTCAGCTCTACACTCCCTCCCAAAGTCCAGGCACACCCAGTATTGATGACGATTGATCCAGGGGCTGGAGAGATGGCTCTGCGATTCCAGAGGTCATGGGTGAGGGTCCCAGAACCCACATGGTGGCTCACACACATCTGTACCTCCAGTCTGAGGTGAAGCAATGCCGTCTTCTGGGCTCTGGGGGCAGCAGGCACACACTCATGGAAGCAGGCAAAATACTCACATGCATAAAATGGAATAAGACATTTAAAAGATGGTTAGTGTAATCTAACATGGTTTCTCACAGCCCTCTTTTCTCTATAAACAGTTCACTTCTTAGCTTGACGTTATGACAAGCAAAGTAAACGTGTAGATGTTCCTTCTTTAGCCGTAAATGCACAGACGTCCCTTCTTTAGCTGTGAATGGGATCCTGATAAAAACAGAGAGAGTTAGAAGATCGAGCATTAATCTCCATCACTCCTCAGCTACTTCGACTTACATCAGAAAGTGGGGGTTTGTTTGTTTGTTTTTTTTTTTGAGACAGGGTTTCTCTGTGTAGCCCTGGCTGTCCTGGAACTCACTCTGTAGACCAGGCTGGCCTCGAACTCAGAAATCCACCTGCCTCTGCCTCCCAAGTGCTGGGATTAAAGGCGTGCACCACCACTGCCCGGCCTCTATATTTTAATCAAAAATCTCGATTCTCAGGAGCCGTATGGTGCCTAGGTTCTGGTGCCTTCAGACAGTGTTTCTTAGTGAATGATGTTTATGCTAATATATCAGGGTTGTTTTTAAAATTCAGGAACTGCTTATAAGAAGAATAGGATGGCTGCCTAGCTCTTATTCAGGACACATGGACGATCCATGGAAACGGAGTCAAAGCTAACGGTATGCAGTAGAAAATCTGCCAAAGTATGTTTTAAGATCTTGAGACCTTAGAGACAGACAGTATGGAGGGATGAGAGTGGTGCCCATAGGCTCCTATGTTTGAATACTTCATTCCCAGTTATCGGAACTTTGGGGAACAATTAGGAGAGGCTTTGTTAGAGAAGGTCTGTCATAAGGGGAGAGGGATGGGCTTTGAGGTTGCCTGTAAGTGAATTATTCTTTTGTTGTTGTTTTTTTTTGTTTTGTTTTGTTTTTGTTTTTTTTTCGAGACAGGGTTTCTCTGTGTAGCTCTGGCTGTCCTGGAACTCACTCTGTAGACCAGGCTGGCCTCGAACTCAGAAATCCGCCTGCCTCTGCCTCCCAAGTGCTGGGATTAAAGGCGTGCGCCACCACCGCCCGGCTAGTGAATTATTCTTAATATAAATGTAATTGGTGAATTAATCTGGCGGCTGTATTTCTTTACCTCATGCTAGTTTCCAATAACTGCACAGAGAAACCAAGATTTATTTAAAACTATACCTCAATAGCTGAGCAGTTAAGTGTTCTATCCTTACTTTCTAGGCTGATCTGGCTACCTTCCAGCTCCATCCCATGATACTTGCATATTATTATTGATCTGGCTCTTCTGACCCCTTCTTCACGGCTCCAATTTCTCCATCCTCCTGGTTCCTCTGAATCTCCCTCCCTCCCCTTCTCCTTCCTCTAGTTGGCGGATGTCCCACCCTATTTTCTATTCTGCCAAGCTATTGGGTAGCCGGCATTTATTGACAAGGCAGAGAATAAATGGTTACACAAACTTGAGGCAGGAGATTCTTGGTATGAGCATCACAATGATATGTCCTGATTGAAACAAGATACAAGAGCAGAGAAATCAACATTTGAGTAACTCAAGGGTAAACTTTACACAGTTCCCAAAACCAGTGTGCCTACTCCTGCCATCCTCGGTGGGCTCTGAGTCATCTCAGCGCAGTCTGAAATGTGAGTTCCCAGCTGTTCCCACCCCTTCACTCAGCCATCACGGACTCTAATCTTCAGGATCTGCAAACAAAGTAGCTCTTTCTTTTATAACTTGTCTCAGCCGTAGTGTTTTATCCCAGCAACAGAGAGGTAACTAATACAGGTAGTAACCCTATTCTTCCATGTTTATTTTAAAAAGTTAGTAATAAATACAGACAAGCATCGATAGTAGTCAGTTCTTACCACAGTTCCAAGACCTCCAGTGTCATCTGAAGCTGCAGATAGTACCAAGCCAGATATGTAATAATCTCGTTCTTATCTATCCATACCTATGATAGTTTAATTTACAAATTACACAAATAAGATATTAGCTAAAATAACTAGTAATACATAGAATGATTGTAATACACTGTAATAAAAGTTATTTCAAACGTATGAATTGGTTACTTCCAGAATTTTCCATTTAATATTTTTGGACTGCGACTGACTCCAGGGAACCAAACACACAGAAACTGAAACCACAGATAAAGGGGCGACTGCAGTATATTCAAGGAAGGTCATTGCTACGTTATTTACATGAGGGAGAAATTGGAAATGGATTTGAAAAAGGAGACAGTCTACCATAAAATATTGTATTAAATCCAATGTTGGTGAAGATGATGGAATAATATAGAAAAGATTCCAGTGACAAGCATACCTAGAAAAGGGCTCGAGATTAAAATAAATATTTGCTCAATGAATATATGAATGTATATCACTTTATAATCAGAAATGATTATTTAAAATTATCTGGAGAGATTTCAGGTCCCCACTCCCAACCCTGCTGTGGCTGCTCCAGGCTCGGGTTCTTTCCAAACATTTTAAAGGGACAAGTGTGTTCTTTCCTTAATGTAGTTGGTCTTTAAAAACTTCCAGCCCGCGGTCCCCATTGAGAAAGCCACTTTGCAGGAAGAGGGAGTATGATATGAGCACAGAAGTCTGATCTGGGGATCATCGGTGTTGACAAGAAGACCACAAAACACTTACTGGATGGAGAGAAAAGCATCCTGATCAATGTGCTTTCTCCCATATTCACGAAAATCTGAAAACGGAGGCGTTTCCCCAGTCAGTCACTAGATGACTATAATTTGGCGATTATACATTTTCCTAGGACTATAGCATGTCTTCTGGCAATGAAGAGAAAGTGACAGTTATTACATCCTGACCAAGTTGAAGCATTTCTTTCCCATCTCCAGCCTGCCCAGATGTAGCCCAGTATCCCAGCACACACAAAGTCTCTCCTTCCTGTGAGGATGGGCAGACTTGTGCAAGCAGGCTGTAAAGGGATGGGTTCTCATCTGAACCCTAGCAGCTCTGTGACCCGTGCCTTGCTCACTCTACCCCTAAGTGCTGTCTTTCCTGAGGCATTGGCTCTGGCCACCATAAGAAAGCCACCAGTGTCTAGAAATCTCAGCATCTGATTGCCAGAGGTTGGGAAACCTCTCCTCGGCTCTGGGTCTTTTTTTTTTTTTTTAATTATTTATAATGAAAAAATGGCCAGAGAAATAAAGATTAACATTTTAAAAAAGTATCCTAAGTAGAGTTGACACTTCTGGAATTATACAGAGGGGAAGAAGATAAACACAACCACATGAAATCCTGAACATGACCTTGAGTGTAGCTTACAAGAGACACTCTCAGTGGTAGCGGGATCCATTTCTAGTATCAAGAGAGGGTTTTATACAAAGAAGCTTTTGTTAATAATAGTTATTGACCATTTGGAGAGTGTTTTTTTTTTTTTTTCTGAGAGGGTGGCTTAAGGGTCTTTAAAAATTTATAAGCATTTCCTTCTTTCTCTGTTTTGATGCGCGTGAAGTTAGAAACATTTCTACCTCATTAGCCTCACTTCGAAGACTCATTCGGGACACCTGCTACTTAAGCCTGGCTTTCTATTTTTAAGATGGAAATCTTGGGCATTCTTCAAAAGCATCTGTCTTTACATTTTTAGTTCATTATCAAGAAAGTAGCACCTGGCCAATCTGTACTGCAGTGTCTGATTTAAATAAGAGATGCAACAGAACTAGACATAGAAGCCTGACCTGTGTGTGGGTGTGTGCGTGTGTGGGTGGTGTGTATGTGTGTCTCTCTCTGTGTGTGTAAAAGGACAGTGGGTTGAAAGCATACTCTGAATTAAGGGCTATGCTTGTTAAGTGGAAACTGGGGGCTTGCTTATCTATAAATAGAGTGTTAAACAGGTAGATCAGAACAGAGCTAGAGTCCAGAGTCATCCCTACTGCTGAAGCAAGGAAACCTGTACCATACTACGTGGGGCCTCCCATACTGTGAATGTTGCGGAAAGTGTTACCGTTTTTGGAAACTTCAAGCAAATGATTCACTCACTGGAACTCACGTGTTGTAGAGAGCCGTGGAAAGCAGAGACATCTCTGGCAATCTGATGCTCTCACAAGTTCTGTAATTTACTGTCTTTGTGTGAGGGGAAAGCGCGCGAAGTCACAGCCCATCCCGGGGCATATAGGGTTTTATGGGCATTTGACCAACCGGGTATGTACACATCACTCCAGGGGGTATTTAACCAGGGCCTTCCCGGGGCTCGGGGCCTTTTCCGCCAGCCGGTTCCCACCAGCCGGCTTTTTCCCAGCGGGTCTTTCCTCTATAACATCGTAATAAAGATCTGCTGAAGAACGTTGGTGTCTGTGTTATCTCGCGGGCGAGAACACGCCACCCACAACGTGTGCTCACAGAGATTGGGGAGCCTGTATGGAAATGACCTGGGTCCCCTGCATATATGTTATGGTTGTGTAGCCTGCTGTTCTTGTGGGACTCCTAACAGTGAGGGCAGGGTTATCTCTGAGTCTTTTGCCTACTTGTGGTACCCTTCTCCTTCTACTGGATTGCCTTGTCTGCCCTTGATGTGAGAACATGTGCCTGGTCTTATCGGAGCTGGTTATGCCATATTTGGTTGATGTCATACAGCCAAGTATTGAGAATTTGCTTAATGGACCTACTTCTCCTCTGTTATCAGTTACCAGCTGCATGCAGAGTTTCCTCTTTCTTCTTCTTTTTTTTCCTTTTCCTTTGTCTATCTCCAAGAAATGGCAGGTGCCGTTCTGTATGGCAGTGATGCAATGGGGTTCTGTGCTGACGCTGGGGTCACAACAGCAGGCGAGGAAATTTGCTATCAGTGTTCCTTACCGGATGTTGCTGTACAGACGGAGTTTTAAGCTTTCTTGGAAAGTGGCTCTTCATTTATTACCCAGTGCAATCCCATCCTCTAGCTGTTGTAATAAGGATGACGTCAAGGTCCTCACAACCTGGGGAATGTCAGTCACAGTTCTACTTTGTGGGCACATTGTGGACCATCTGCTCAAATAATGACTACCTTCATGCTAGATAGTCTGGTGACTTGAGTACTTTCAAGTCACCATGACCGTCCAGAGGCAGCTTTGAAGGTGCCCACTTTCTATAATTCTCAGATAGCTCCTCATCCCTTTACAATGGAAACTGGAAGCATTAGCTTTCTTTATCTGTCATAAGCAAGCATCGCAAACTGGGTAACTTAGAAACATAAAAACATGGTTTTTTTTTTGTTTTGTTTTGTTTTTGTTTTTTTTTACAGTTCTTCCACAGACCAAGAGACTAGAAGGCACCAGCAAGCCTGGATCCTTTCTCAGGTTCTGAGGGAGAGTCAGTTCCCTGCCTCTCTCAGAGCTTCTGGTGACGGCTGTAAGATTTGTGATCCAGGACTTTTGTGGAGCTTTCTCCTGGAAATTGTAGAAGTAAAAACCAAGACTAAAGTATGGGCTCTTAGGGAACATTTTACCAGGAAGGAAAGCACAGATGAGGAAAAGGCCACAGTTATTGTAGGAGGGGTAAGCTGTCTATGGAGAGAGACAATCGGCTTGGTTGCTGGAGTAGTCTGAGGGCTTGTTAGTCATGAGGATGTTTCCTTGTGGCTTTAGGGGATTTTCAAGTGTAAGAAACAGATCTGTGTTCAGTTTGCCCTAGAAGGCATTCTGGCATTATCTTGAATCTTTTGTGATAAGGTAAAGCACCGGGGGCTAGCGTGTTTCATACACTGTTGACACTGACAGGGAAAATCTTGGTGGGCAACAGGTTTCCTGGTTTAAGGGCATGAGAATCTATGTCTGTCCTCCGACAGAAGTCCCAATTTCTGTCTCACTTGGGTGCATCATTCCGCCCCCATCTTCTCTGTCTTCTCTGCATGCCTTCATCCCTCTTTTCTCCTCTCCCACTGTCCCTGTCTTTTAACACTGTCTTTGGACTTAGGACCCGACCTAAGCCAGCATGCTCTCATCTTGAGATAACCCTTAACCAATAAATGATGTCTACAATAAATGATGTCTCCCCAAATTAAGTCACATTCAGGTTCCTGGGACTAAAGTGGGCAAGTCAACCCACTGTATAAGGTTTCATGATCGTCCGGCTCTATATTCCCCAGAGTGGGAAGAGAGGTGGATTCTCCCAGTGGTAGCACTTTGACTGTTTCCAAGTTACTCCTCTGACTGCCATTGTAGGGAGAATTGCAACCCTCCCCCAACACCCCCCCCCACCCCCCGGGACAAACTTAAGATTTTACATCTTTAGAGATGTGGCTAGATTAAATGAAGTCACTGGGAGTAGTTCCCCAACGCAAGTGGACTGGTGTCTTCATCAGCAGAGGAAATGACGTCACAGGAAAAGATGGCTATCCGCAAGCCAACAGAAGTCTCAGGCGGAATCGTCCTTGTTGAAATCAGGTTCCCACCCTCCAAGGCCACGATGATGCAGATTGCTGTTGTGTTCGTCAGTCTGTGGTTTTTCGTCATGGCACCCCTTCAAATGAACGCAAGTGCTTCACACCCGCTGTCTGCCACACTTTCACAAGGCAGAGGCCCATCCTGCTAGGCATTCTGGAACTAGCTAGTGCACTAGAAGACCTTCAAGTAAGACATCCTGTCTCTTACTAATGAATGTCTCAAGGATAGGGCTTGTTATTCTATTTTGGGGTGGGGAGTGTTGGGTTTCAGACCCAGGACAAAAGGCTGAGGTGCATATTTTATATACAAAAGTGTACCTACCCTCCAGGTTCTCCTAGCATGCCTCAGTCTCTACCTGTTACAGAGGATGGCTGGTGTACCCTGCCCTCTGCCCTGAACTTTCCAACCCAGGGGCTGGACTTCCCTCCCCCAGAAGCTTGTAGCTATATAATCCAGACATTTTGGTCTCTCTTCTCTCTCTCCCTCTCTCTGCATTTTCTCTCCTGCCTGCATGTGCAAGTTCTTTCTCTCTTTCTCTTTCCCCTCCCCTCTGTCCCCTCATGACAACTTTCTTGGCCTCGTTCCTTGAGACTAGTGAACCAGCCTAAGAGCAGCTTCCCAGTAAACCTGCCTTTATATACTTTAATTTGTCTTGAATTGGCTCATTTGCTCATCGGAGAATACTTACAGGGGGGTTGGTATTTTGAGACAGGGTCTCAGCTGGGTTGGCCTGGAAGTCACTGTGTAGACCAGGCTGGCTTGGAACTCAAAGATCCATCTGCTTCAGCCTCCCTGGTGCTGGGATTAAAGCTGTGGCCACCATGCTTGGCTTCATCTATGGTTGCTTTGTTTTGATTTTTTGACCAGCAGTATTGCTTTCTGGTGATCATAGCACTTCTCTTCCCCTGCAGATTCTTAGGTGTAGTGAAATGGCTTATGAAGCCCTAGAAAAAGCTTGGTTGGTTTCATGTAGGTGTTAGTCCCTGAGTTAGTCATGGGTGTGTGTGTGGGGGGGGGGGATTGTTGGCTGGTTTTGTGTCAACTTGACGCAGGCTAGAATCATCTGAAATTGAGAAAATGTCTCCATAACATTGGGCTATAGACAAGTCAGCAGGATGTTTTCTTAACTAGTGATTGATGGGGGAGGGTGGGCGGGGCCACCCCTGGACTTGTAGTCCTAAATTCTATAAGAAAGCAGGCTGAGCAAGCCAAGGGGAACGAGCCAGTAAGCAGCACCCCTCCATCAACTCCTGTTTCCGGGTTCCGGCTCTGTTTGAGTTCCTTCCCTGGCTTCCTTCAGTTATGGATAGGATGTGGAAATATAAGCCAAATAAAAGCTTGTCTCCCCAACTAGCTTTTGGTCATAGTGTTTCATCATAGTAATAGAAACTCTAACTAAGGCAGGAGGGCTACTGAATCAGAAACTAGAGTGCAGCTCTGCAGTGGGCAGTGTGTGTATGTGTGCACATGTACATGTTCATGTGTGTGTGTGTGTGTGTGTGTACGCAGGAGCATATCTGTGCATGTGTACAAGTATAAGGAGGCTAGAAGTTGACATCAGCTGTTTTGTTGTTTTCTTTTTGTTCTTTTTAAAAAAATGTATTTATTTTATGTATATGAGTGCTCTATCTGCATGTATGCCTACATGCAGTATAGATGGTTGTGAGCCACCATGTGGTTGCTGGGAATTGAACTCAGGACCTCTGAAAGAGCAAACAGTGCTCTTAACCACTGAGCCATCTCTCCAGCCCCTTGTTTTTGTTTTGAGAAAGGGTTTCTCTGTGTAGCTCTGGCTGTCTTCGTACTCTCTATATAGACCAGGCTGACCTCAAACTGACAGAAATCTGCCTGCCCTTGCCTCCTGAATACTGGAATTAAAGGTGTGCACCACCATCGCCTGGCTAACATCAGATATCTTTCTTAATTACTACCTCATATTTTGAGACAGGGTTTCCCACCAAACCCAAAGTTTATCAGTTCTGCTAGACTTGGTGGCCAGCAATCCCCAGGGACCCTCCTGTCTCTATCTCCCCAGTTCTGATACTGCACTGATATGTGCCACTCTACACCTGTCTTTTTTGGTGTGGATGTTGGGGATTAAACCCAGGTCCTCATGGTTGTGTGGTGAACCCCACTGACTAAGGCCACCTCCTCAGTTCCTGTCATCTGTGTTTTTAGAAGCCCTTTAGATTCAGATTCGAGTTGACATTTGACAACCACTAGAGAGCGGAACGAGCTGTCCAGAGCTGGACTGTGATGCCATGTGCCCTATCGAAGTGTAATGTGCGTGTTTTTAACGTGTTCCCTCCAGCTGAACCTGCAGGAAGCAAGCACTGAGTCTGGGGTGGCCATGGAGAAGCCCAAGGCATACACTTCTGCAAAGTAAGCCAAGGTAAAAAAGAAGTTTGCTTCAGGGCAGCCTCCCTTGCCTGAATGTCAGCTGTTTGACATCTTTCCACTCCTCTGAGCAACACAGAAGAGCATGTATCTCAGAAGGCAAATCGGGCATACTCCCAAGACTGTCACAAAAATGGCACTTCCTGCTGTATTTGCCGAGCCCCTGGGAAATGTTAACCAGAAATTGGGTTTGCTTCTTGACGTGTGTCTTCACAGTTGAAAACCTTCTAAAATGGACCTGCCGCTTTGCCACTCACAGACTAGGATAATCCTAAGGGGAAGAGTGTGGGCAGACTTATGATCTTTGTGATGCACTCTGACTCACATTCCGATTTGTCTTGAGAGACAAAGACTGGGATGCACGGAGTTCTCACTGATTTCTGAGCCTTGTGTGTGATCTCAGGGGGACATTGTCTGTGGCACATCCCACTGTGTACATCTATGGCTCATTTCCCATTTATAGCTGACATGTGAAAGTCAGCTACTGGTGGGGGAGGGGAAGTTGCCGGAAGTATGGTACGTTTTATTTTTATCTTTTATTTTTTATCTTTTATTTTTTATTTTTTATTTTTTTGATTTTTGAGACAGGGTTTCTCTGTGTAGCTGAGAAACTTTGTAACTTAATTTTCAAATACAGAAATGAGCCAGGCAGTGGTGGCGCACGCCTTTAATCCCAGCACTTGGGACGCAGAGACAGGTGGATTTCTGAGTACGAGGCCAGCCTGGTCTACAGAGTGAGTTCCAGGACAGCCAGAGCTACACAGAGAAACCCTGTCTCGAAAAGCAGAGAGAGAGAGAGAGAGAGAGAGAGAGAGAGAGAGAGAGAGAAGGTGAGAGAGAGAGAGAGAGGGTGAGAGAGAGAGAGAGAGAGAGAGAGACTGATTCTCTGTGTAGTCCTGGCTATCCTGGAATTTACTCTGTAGACCAGGCTAGCCTCAAACTCAGAGATCTACCTGCCTCTTGAGTGCTGAGATTAAAGGCTTCTGCCACCACCACCTGTCCTACATTCTCCTTGCTTTAAGGTCAGTTGATTGGCAGCTTTATGCCCCTTTACCATGTGACCCTCAGGTTCCAGGGATTCGGAAAAGATCTCTGTGTGGATTCTGGCGCACGTTACTCAGCTCCCTGTGGGGAACTTCCCTTTCCTACTCTTACATCATATATTCTAGGTCAGAACATCGACTTAGAGGGTACAATGGTGCATATTGGTAATCTCAGAATTTAGGTAAAGGCAGGAGGGATTATCAGTTCAAGGTTATCCTTGGCTATATATTGTGTTGAAGACTAGCCTGAGCTATCTGAGATTCTGTCCTTCTTTCTTTCTTTCTTTTTTTTTTGTTTTGTTTTGTTTTTTTTTTTGGGGGGGGAGGCACAGTCGGGGGAGACAATTCAGTAATCTTGGCTCAGAGAATGGACACGTAACTAACTAGGGTCCATGGGGAAGAGATACTTCCATTCCCGTGAACCAAGTTGATGCGGCAGGGACAGGCATCTTCCTCATCAGCTCAGAATACCTCTGTTCCAGTTGTAAATGCTTTGGACTGTCCTTTCAGCCAGTAGGTACCATGCCCGCCATCACCCAAAACATCAGATATGCTTTACTAAAATACAGGTTCCCCTGCTGTCTCTCCAAGGAAAGTCCTGGAAATCATTTTTAAAAAAGAAACTATAATATATGGTACATGACATATTATATTTATAACTAAATAAGGTATCCTGGGGTTGACTACCATCATACTTCATTGTATACATGTGTGAGTTCTCAAGAATAAAAAGAACTACAGTGAAAATAAACCAAGATCTCTTTAGTGGTACCCAAAAAATCTCTTGGCAGGCTTATGCACAGCAAACGAATTAGAATCTGGCCAGAAGTTTATACATCCTGTAAAAATGGTAAATCAACAAAACAAAACGTGCTGATGTTTGTGGGTCCTATATTTTTCTACAGATACAAAAATCACAACACACATATATATACATATACATATATATAAATTTTGTGTTGCTTCTCCCAGTCATAGAGTCAGGGCTGCCTATACTGGCTAATGGAGAGAATTAATGCTCAAAACAAGAACCAGAGAGCTGTGGTCTCCTGGAGAGACCACAGCTGTTAGAATGATGTTTTCTTCCTTCCAATGTGTTTATCACGTGCTCTAAGCATTCCAGGTTTTGTGGAAACAACAGTGACTTTAGCGGCTGTGAGTCTGTGCTTTTTAAAACATACCATACGCCAGGCAGTGGTGGCACATGCCTTTAATCCCAGCACTTGGGAGGCAGAGGCAGGTGGATTTCTGAGTTCGGGGCTGACCTGGAACTCACTCTGTAGACCAGGCTGGTCTCTTACTCAGGCGAAACCCTGTCTCAAAAAAAAAAAAAAAAAAAAAAAAAGACAAACTACTTTAAGCATAAGACAGCTTTGAAGGGACTTCAGAAGCTCCTAGAAGCTAAAGAGGTCATGGGGGAAGACACTCCACACTAGCACAACCCAGTTGACACCTCCATTTTAGCCTAGCGGAGGCCCAGTTTGGACTTCTGAGTTCCAGAACTGTAAGATTCTAAATCTGTGTTGTTTTGAGTCACTGGTTAGATGGAAATCTTTGATAGTAACAACTAAAAAAACTCTACTTTCACTCCCTGAAAGAAATTAGAGTGTTCTTTCCAGAAGGAAGGAGGTGCTGGATGGAAAAATGCCGGAGGCTGTAAACTAGACTCTGGGCATCTTGTTAGGTATTCGCTGTGGGGAGGAGTCTGCATTCAGTCACATCTATAGACCGGTGGTCTTTGATGCTTACTTACCAAGGGCATCAGCAAGAGCAGAAACCCTGCGCATGCGCACTGCCCAGCCCGGGTACCTGCTCCCTGCCCTCAAGGCTGCTCACCACCAGCAAGTTACTCAATGTTTGTAGGCTTCGGGAAGAAGATGATGCTTCTCAGATGGGTTTTATGAAGATTAAAGACGAGTACAAAAACAAAACAAAACAAAACCAAAAGCCCTTGGACTCCCTGCCGTCACATTTAAGCTACTAAGTAATTCTTGGGACATTAGATAATACAGTATAACTCTGCCTTGGAGCCAGACTGCTTGGGTGTGAAAGCTACCTTTGCCACTTGGCATGTGTTAGGGCAAGTGATTACTGATCTCTTAGCCCAGTGTCATTCTTATGCGAAATGCCAGTGCTGTGGGTACTACCTCCTGTGAGGAGGAGCAGGGGGCAGCGTATTTAATTCAGCAGCTACTGTTTGATGTCTATGAGACGTGCCGTCCCCACCAGCATCTGTCCACCTTAGTACAGGGCCACCCTCCCTCTGGACGGTTGATAAGTAAGCAAGCATCCGGGGAAGGTGGCATCTCACACGATCACCAAGACCTTTTCAGGTGGGAGGAACCACCGTTGCCACACTGTGGAGGAGCAATGTCACCTTTCTTCCAATCAGGAGGCAAGACATGAGAGTACTCTGGCAGGCTGCGTACTTAGTACATGAAAAATGAGGGCGGTGGAAAGTTCATTGTCCAAAACACACTTCACTCCGGGGGACGGGGATCCAGACAAAGAGCAACGTCTTGTTTTCCTCTACCCGGTAGTCTGTAGGAGTGTACCGCCTACTTGTTGTTTTCACGCTTGATAACAAGGTGAGAACATTAGGTTAAGAAGCCTTGGGATTTTCCTGTCGAGAGGAATCCTTTCAGCCATGCCAAGAACTCTCACTCGAGAGGTAACAACTGGAAATATGACAGCCCGTTTGTAAACAAGCGTTTGATGGCAATAGCTGATTGAATCAAAACATTCTGGTTCTCCCCCATGTGAACCCACACAAAGAAATGAACCAATCCAGCTGCGGAAAAAATATTTGTTTAACTTTGTCACACTTATTTACTCGTAGGGACTGTTTAACTTGATTGGGCAGAACAGTTGGAAAGAGTGAAAATACCCCAGGTCGTCTTTGTCTCTGCAGGAATGCCAGCAGCCTGGCGACATTTCCCTCTCAGCCTGTTTGTGATGGTTTCTCCAGTCCTTTGCCCTCATCCTCCGAGTCAGAGATTTGGCCTGTTTTCTTCACCAGGTTTCAGGGACAAAGGGGTAGAATGTAAACTTGAGAAAAGAAATAATCTGTCCCCACCTAGCCTTGCAAATGATTTCAAAATATGATGCTTATTCTACAAAGTCTATTGAGAAATGTGTCTGTGCAAGGCATTGTCTGTGAAGGGCTCTGTATCCTAGGAAAGCAATGGTGAGTCAGACACAGGTTAAATCTTAGGAAATTCCCAGTGTCATTAAGACCCACACTAGACATACAAATCCTCATAGGGCGCAGAAACTATAGTAGGTCTGTAGCAGGGCTCTCAGGAAGTTTTTGGACAGGTCCTATATTGAGGACAGGCTGGGGGGTGGGGTGGTTAAAGTCTGTGAGTGAGGCAGAAGAGACAGTGAGCGTTGGCAACATGGCTCAGTAGGTGGAAGTGCTTCTGCCAAGACTGATGACTTGAGTTGGATCCCGAAGCCCATGTGGTGGACGGAGAGCACTAACTTCTTCAAGTTGTCCTCTGACCTCCACATGGGCACTGGGGCACGTGGGTGTACAGCCCACATTCCCTACAGAAGTAAAACCAATGTAATTTTTTTTTTTTTTCTATTTAGAGCAAGAGCAGAGGAGAAGCTGAATGAAGAGGTGGCTGTAGCTGCAGCTGGTCTTCTCTGAGTCGGGGAGAATTCAAAATATATACAGCCCTTGGGCTTACATCTGCTGATTCAACCAACCGGAGCTTAAAAGTACTCAAAACCAAAACCGCACCTGCACAGAACACATCACACACTTTTAAAAATAATTGTTTTTAAAGCTTTTTTTTTTTTTTTTTACAAGTGTGTGCTAGGACCTAGGTAAAATATTAAGGCCTACATGAAATATTAAAGCCTACATGAAATAGTAAAGCCTAGGTAAATGTTAAGGCCTAGGTGACTGATACCTGGGATATCCTGCATTATAAGGAAACGTTCTTACATGTTTCTGCTGTTACTTAGGAAACTTTCTAACTCCAAAATGGACTAAATATTCTGTTATGTTCTGTGCTCTCGAAAAGCAATCATGATAGAAGTCAGTAGAACTGTTTTGTATAGTTACCCATAATAAGCTTGAACCCGAACTAACCACCCAGTAGCACCTCCTGCACCTAGCTTTTATGGAATCTGCCTTTATAAGCTGCCCCTGGTTTAGACCCCCAACATGAGTGAGATACCTGCATCAATATAAGAAACTATTTGGAGTAAGACTTGCATTTTGAGTAGGGGTGGAGTAAAGTTTAAGTTTCCAAGAGCTCCCTGGGAACTGACATCCTACTCGGCAGTATGTAGGTAGCTGACATCCTGGTTGGCAAGTAAGACATGAATGTTAGACAAGGCAAGTCCGCTGCCACAGCTGAATACCCCAACCAATGAGAGCAGGATAAGTGTATAACAAATACATTTCCTAAGGAAATCCCCTGTCCCTAAATCCTGATTGGTGGAATAACTTGGCACAGATGTGTGTGGAATTTGGGCTTAAAAACCCTGTAGGATCTGGACCATGGCCCCTCGGTTGACCAGTCCTGGGGTGTATGCTTAGTTAACTATCCCTGTCTGTCTGAGGTCATGTTCATGTAGAGGATTCCTGGACCCTAACATATGTATCAACCATATACAGCAACGGTGCCATGATGATCTTTTCATACATAAAGACTGAGTGTCTTTTAATCATGTTCATCCTTCTGTCCCCCTCCCTACTCCTCTTTCCCACTAGCCTTCTCTTGCATTCAATGTCTTTTTATATGACCCAGTGAGTTCCTTTGGGGTTGTTTGTAGGAGTGTACGTGTGGAATCATTTACAGGGCTGTGTGCACTTCACTGGTGGCTATACCACTGAAGAAAATGTTTCTCCCTCCCTTATTGACTCTCACCTTCGACCTATGATGCACTGCCGGCAGGTTCAATCTTGTAGAGATCTTGTGCTGATAACCATACCTGCTGTGAGTTCAGCAGTGTAACAGCCAAGTCGTGATACATTCTTCCTACCCCTCCTTCTGTGATATTCCCCTAGCCTTGGAAGAGGTGGAATAGACATCTTAGTCATGGCTGCACAGTCAATGGTCGTTTACTCTCATTACTTTGACCCGATATGAGTCTCGTGGGCACGGCTGATGACTGCAAAGAGAAGCATCTATGTAACTGGTGAAATGGTGTCTGAGTCTCACGATCTGAGTTCCATCCCCAGAAGACAGGAGGAGGTGGATGGAAACAACTGACAACTTGAGGTATTTTTGTGACATCCACACATTTGTTGTAGTTCCTAGGCGCACACACACACACACACACACACACACACACACACACACACAGAGAGAGAGAGAGAGAGAGAGAGAGAGAGAGACAGAGACAGAGAAAGAGAGACAGAGAGAGACAGAGAAAGAGAGACAGAGAGAGAGACAGAGAGAGAGAGAGGGGGAGAGAGAGAGAGACAGAGAGAGAGAGAGAGAAAGAGAGAGAGAGACAGAGACAGAGAGACAGAGACAGAGAGAGAAAAGTTCTATTTCCTGGTCCCTAGGGAGGGAAGGGGCTGCAGGCTGCATTCAATGACTGTAATAGTTTGGGATCTTAAGCAACCCCACAAGGTCATATATTGACTTAGTCCCAAGACTGAAGCATAATCAGGTCATAGAACCTTTAAGAGGTCAGGCCTACTGGAAGGAAGTTAATTCATTAGTGGATGTGCCCTCAAAGGTGATCTCAGTACCCCAACACCTACCTTTCTTTCTTTCTTTCTTTCTTTCTTTCTTTCTTTCTTTCTTTCTTTCTTTCTTTTTTTTTTTTTTTTTGAGACAGGGTTTCTCTGTGTAGTCCTGGCTGTCCTGGAACTCACTCTGTAGACCAGGCTGGCCTTGAACTCAGAAATCTACCTGCCTCTGCCTCCCAAGTGCTGGGATTAAAGGCATGCGCCACCACCGCCCGGCCTCCTCCCCTTCATTCTTGACTCTCTCGTTGTCACTAGGTGGGCAGTTTTCCTCTGTCACGCAGTCACCATGGCTTACATGGTGGAACAAGTGACCATAGACTGAGGGCTCTGAAAGTGTGATTATCAAGGTCAGTATCTCTACTATTTTATTGCAACAATAGAAAGCTAACCCAATGACCGGTGATCAATCATGTCTTTTAATAAAATGACACCAGAACTTCAGCGACAGAGTTGGCAGAACCTCTGGAGTGAAGAGTAAATTCACTCTTCAGAAGAATAGCATATCACAAGCCCATAGAGCAGTAGGTGTTGTAGTTAATATTTAATCTCGATCAGGGCTTTTCTACCTTGCCTTTGATCATTCAGTTCCCAGATAAAAGACACAAAAGTTTTATATTTATAATAAGCCTTTAAAGCCCTAGAGATGGGCAGATATCTACTCTCTAAACTAGTCAAATTTATTTCCCTGTCAAACCCCCAAATTGTAAGTTTCCATTTTTCATCTGGGCTGCTCTTAGCTCCAGCTGGCTAGCCCTCAGGGCCATGTTTTCATGATTCACCCCTCCATGGTGTCTTTTCTTTTCTCTACCTTCTCTCTCTCTCCCTCCTCATGGTTCTTCTCAGACCCCAAGCCTGGAAGCCGAAATTGCCTACCTCTCTTCTGCCCAGCTATTTAATAATCAGAGATAACTTTATGGACAAGGTTACAATATTATCACTTGGGTTTATGTGAGCATCTCCTCATTCCTGGGGCGACCAGGGTCAGCATTTAACATTACAACAGACCAAACCTCAGCAAGTGGTTCTCACCCTTCCTAACACTACAACCCTTTACTACAGTTCCCCTGACAGTAAAATTATTTTAATTTCTACTTCATAATTGTAATTCTGTTACTGTTATGAATTGCAAACATTCTTTTCTGATAGTCTTGGAGACCCCTTGTGGAAGGTCTTTCAACCTCGAAAGGGGTCTTGACCCACAGGGTGAGAATTGCTGACATAGGGGCTCCTGTAAGTGGACCCCTTCCTTGAATCCCTTCAACTGGCTGTTCATTTGTATCCTGTATAATGAACCATTCAGTGTTAAGTCAAAATTGCAGGCCATTGTTGGCCAGACTCCTGAGACGCACTAAAGTTACATTCACTAGCCCAAAATGAAACTGGTATCTAACTTTCTAAGAAATCAGAAGAAAGATAACAGCTGGATTTCCCCAGAGGTAGCTTCAGTTGGCAGGATAAGGGTTTCTTTCTGCCTTAATCCTCATCCAAAATAGGTAACCTGGAGTGAACCAACATTAATTATATATTTTTCTATTCTTGCATCTCCCAGCTCGATGCCTTACCAGGAGAACAGCCTGACACAACAAATTCACCTTCTGTCCTTTACTTTTGCTTATTTCAGATTCCTTAACCTATAGAATAGTGGTTCTCACCCTGGGGGTTGTGTCCTCTTTGGGGGTCAAATGACCCTTTCACAGAGTTCTCCTAAAACCATCAGAAAACACAGCTATGTACATCACAATTCATGACAGTAGCAAAATTAGTGTTATGAAGCAGCAATGAAAATACTTTTATGGTTGGGGGTCATCACAACATGAGGAACTGTATTAAAGGGTCCCAGCATTAGGAAGGTGGAGAACCACTGCTATAGGACCAAGCCCCTCTACTGAGCCTACTAAAATATTGTGGAATGAAGTGTTGCCTGCCTCTACAATTGAAAAAAAAAATTAACCTCCTGAGGTTTCACTCAGTCAGTGATTGCCCAGAATGCATAGAGCACTAGAGTTGATTCTTAGCACTTCATAAAATTGGGCATGGCTGTGTACGCCTGTGATCCCAGTATGCAGAGGTAGAAGGATTGGAAGGTCAAGGTTATCTTGGCAAGGTTACAAGCCCCATCTACTTTTGTTGTTTTGCCGAATGGTGATGTTGTGAAACTGCCTTCTAAATATTTCTGTTTCTACTCATAGATTTATATTTCTTTCAGCTTTAGTCAGGAAGGTTCCTTGTGCCCAGTGGTCAAGAGTGGCTTGTAACTGGTCAAAGTACTGAGAATAATGTCTGTGAGTATTCATTCTCAGAGGAGGGATCTTTGTCAATACCTCTCCCCAATGTTAAGAGAGTATCGAAGAGGAGATGGGGGGGGGTGTTGTGGGGGATGGGGGGAGAATGTGAAGGTCAGAGGACCGGAAGGTGTGCTGTCTTCTGGACATGGTATGGCCATTGGCCACTGAGCTCATGAACTCAGACAGTGGTTACCTGCCAGTCAAAATCTCAGCCTGGACAGGGAAGGAACTTCGTGCTATTGGCTACTGATGACTGCTGGAATAGGTTGAGTTTGCTTTGGGAATGTGCTGACTAGTACGCCCATGTTCCAGTGGAAGGCCCCACACCATGTATGTATGTATGGGCAGCAGTAGTTGGACTCTGTGAGTGTCCTAGCCTTGCTGTCCTAGGACTCACTATGTAGACCAGGCTGGCCTCCAACTCATAGAGCTCCATCTGCCTCTGCCTCCCGAGTACTGGGATTAAAGGTATATGCCATCACTACCCAACTGAGAAAGGAGTCTCAGTTAAGGAATTGTCCAGGTCCGACAATTGTGGATTGTGGAGGATTGTCTTCTTTGTTAACTGATGGAGGAAGGCCCAGCCAATTGTGCACAGTACCGTTCCCTGAGTGGGTGGAGGTGAGTTGTAAGGTTATGGGAAAGCTAGCTAAGCGTGAATCCGTGAGGGGGCCCTCAGGTTGCGTGTCATCGTGGTTTCTGTTGTACTCCTTGGCTGTGAATGAGGCGATGATGTGTGGAACAGTAAGTAGGCCTGCCTTCAGGATCCTGCCCTGACTTCTGTCAGTGGTGGATGGTAAGCTGGAAGTGTAAGCTTCATAAATCCTTTCATCCCCTAAGTCACTTTTGTTCAGTGTTTTATCAAAGCAATAGGCAGGAAACAAGAACAGTGCATCTTTGAAGGAAAAGGAGGTGGAGAAGGTGGAGAAAAAGGGAGGAGACATTGTAATGAACATTATATTGGGGAATTACCATGTACTGTTTGAGCTCACTGAGAAGCGGGCTCAACAGTGGGCCTGTGCTTCCTGGTCGATTTCTGCTGGATGCTGCGTGTGTCCAGTTAGGTGATATTTTGCTAATCTATCTATCTATCTATCTATCTATCTATCTATCTATCTATCTATCTATCTATCATCTTTCTATCATTTACCTGTTACTTGCTACTCATTCTCCTACTTAAACTTAAATTCATTCATTCAAAGCCAGAAATATAATGATCATAAGTCATTTTCTGGACCATTTGGAGACGTTTTGTTTTGTTTCTTTTGTCTTTTGAGTTCTAAGGGTAGCTGGAGGAGGGAGAATGGGGGGGGGTAGATGTAATCAAAATGTGTTGTACACATGTATGAAATTCTCAAGGAATAAATTTTTTTTTTAATTTTTAATGAAAGTGCCTCATTCTGCTGGGTGTAGTGGCACATACGTTTAATATAAGTACTAGGGAAGAAGAGGCAAGTGGATCTCTATGAGTTCAAGGCCAGTCTGGTCTACATAGTGAGTTCCATGATAGTCAGAGATACATAGTTATGCCCTATCTGGGAAAAAACAACAACCAATCAACCAACTAAAACCAACCAACCAACCAAACTGAGAGAGACAGAGAGAGAGGGAGGGAGGGAGGGAGGGAGAGAGAGAGAGAGAGAGAGAGAGAGAGAGAGAGAGAGAGAGCATCTTAGTCTGTCACAGTCTTAGCTTGAGGCAAATAAATGCCCCTCCTCCTCTTTTCAGAGGTCACTTTTGTAGGGATAATTTTTTTTAAAAAAGGATGGGAAATTGGAAGAGACACATATTTGGTCACAGGGGTCTGGAGGAGCTGGAGGGAGGTAGTAGTGGGTAGGTATAATCAAAATACATTGTATGTACATATAAAACTTTCAAAAATAAATGAAATATTAAAAAGAGAGACAGAATTAAGGGCAGACTCAGCTAACATGCTTGGAGTGGCTGAACATTTTTGCTCTGTGCTGTAAAAAAGAGAGGAAGCCTGCTTCAAGGCAAAAGGGAAACACTGGCTTCATCCTGCGTAGGGGAGGTTAATATTTCCTCCTACAGATCCAAAGGCCTACCTGTGGCAGATGGACAACCCCACTCATTGGACCTTAAGTTCATGCCAGGACAGGATCAGTAACTGGCTGAGGGGGCGGCAACAGGTTCCAGAGAATGGTCCACGAGAGGAGGCTGGGCTGCCAGCCTGGGGTGTGGACTGCACAGACTGCACTGTGTGGTGTACATCAACCGCTAACCCTCTCCGTGCTCGTGTCCCGGCTCCAGAAACAAGGGCATCGTCTCATCCCAAGCCAGCATGGCTGCTGAGAACCACTGCAGGATGCGAGTGGAGGCAGGACCTAGTATGAACCAAAGCTCCCAGACCCATTTCACTAGACCACCAGATTTCCCTCAAGAAATCCAGCCTAAGAATACAATACAATTTCAGACGTGTGAGTACACAGTCTGCACACTCAGGGGTGAGAACCTGCCAGACGATTATCTACATTTCTAACAAGTTCCCAGGTGACTCACAGCGCCATCTATTAACTCTCAATTTAAAAAGGAACAAAGAATTGCTCAGCTTTAGACTGACTTTAGGTGATACCTCCGTCACCCATAAAAGAGGCAAGGGCAACACCTCGTACCAAAAGACAAGAAGCTAAGAAGAGGCTGATATGTTGATCTATGTTTCTATCTGACATGAGATCCTAGGAACTCTGAAGCCCATGACAAGTCTATAGGTTTTAGGCACACTGGATATTTGTGTAGAATTGTGATTGTACTATGATGGATGATGTAATGGAATGATGTATTAATTGGATGACGTAATGGGATGACGCAATGGGATGACATAATGAGATGATGTAATGGGATGATGTAATGGGATGACGTAATGGAAATAGTGAGGGAGGAGTGGGAACCCAGCGAGGCCTGTCTGTTCAGAATCTTCTTGGCATCTCTTTATGACCTTCTTTCCTTTTGTGTACGGAATGGGATCTTTCTAGAAGGAACTTACGTTCTATCATCACACAAAGTAGGCCAGAGAATTCCTCTATGGTCAGGTCACAGAAGATGAAGGACTCTGAATGACCTAGCATTCATGGATGCCTTTGGGAGGAAGGATTTGTAGCTTCTGGAACTCATCTTGAGGAACAAAGATGGTTTCCTTAGCTGGAGAAAAGGCATGGGATGGGGGCAAGAAAGATGGAGCTCAAGGATGGCGGAGATGGATTCAATCTCTAAGATTGTTCAGTGCCATTTAATTCAAGGTGCTCAGATTGCCAAAGTGTCATATTGCTTTCTGAGATGTAATAACACTGTCTTCTCTTTGACTCAAAGATGGAGGCAGTATTTGTCTGTGTGTGTGTGTGCACGTGTGTGTTGAGGGGAACAAAGCACATAATAAATGCTAGGAAAGGGTCAGCGTGATTAATGATAATTTTTTTTCGTACCTACGTTTGTTCAGGCTATTGTGTCCCTTACTTCTCCTAAGCTCTCTACCACTCCAGCTGGAGAAGAAACTAGAGAAGTCTAAGGTGGGAGGGACAAGCAGTTATAGACAAAAGGCAAAGCAGAAGGAGCTATGGAAGGCTGCCCACATAGGCCTTAAGACATCTAAAAGTCAGACCTTCCAAAATGGGCACTGGAGAGAGTATGTTAGTGAATGAAGTGAATACGTAGGACCATTGAATCCCATGCTTGCCTGCAAGCTGAGGCTCCAGATTGTAAAAGACATACAATTGTCTCTATGGCAACGGTTTACAATCTATGGGTTGAGACCCCTTTGGAGATCGACTAAGACCACTTTACAATTCATAACAGTTCCAAAATTACAGTTATGAAATAGCAATAAAAGTAATTTTATGGTTGGGGGTCACCACAACATGAGGAACTTCATTAAAGGGTCACAGGTTGAGGGAGGCTGAGAACCACTGCCCTAGGGAAGGAAGCTCCAGGTATTAGCAGAGAAGACATGGTGAAGATTCAGTTTCTAATGTCACCTTGTCCTGTCCTTTCAGGAGTAACTAGTAGGATGTCACTTTCCCTTCAATATTTAGATCAGGGTGTGAGGTCCAGGAGCACAGAACCACAGGATAGCTGGCTGCAAGGAGTGCCTGGTTTTCATGTTGCTATATACAACTATATACAAGGGAGGGTTACATGATCTTCTGCTTCTTGGGGGCCATCTATCCTGTCCAATATAGAAAGTGTCCACTGCTCTCTAGCTCTGTGTTAGGAAGGCCAGGCCCTGAGGGAGAACAGGCTGAGTTCTTCTGCATGGGTCACCATTGTGGAATCTCCCTGGCATTTAAAGATGCAAATACCAGCTGGGCAAGGTTGGCACAGCACACACCTTTCATCTTAGTGCTCAGGAGGCAGAGGCAGAGGCAGGCAGATCTCTGAGTTCAAGGCCAGCCTGGTCTACAGAGTCAGTTCCAGGGCAGCCAGGGCTACACAGAGAACCCTGTCTTAAAAACAAACAAACAAACAAACAAACAAACAATCAAAACAAAACAAACAATAGAAAGATGCTGATACCTGGGACCCACCCTAGGGACTAAAATGAATTAATTCAGGATAGTCTAGGCATTCCTCTATGGCACCCAAGGTTAGAACCAGTGTTGTCTTGCTCACTCATGTTTTCTGAGGACCCTTTGCTAGACGGCAGATGTATAGGGATGGTTACTATTAGGGGCATTTCCATCACTTGGTGGCTGATCCTTAGACTTAGCCAAGTCTTCAGAATGCCTGTGATGGTGATGAGGGCCAATCACTATAGAGCAAGGTGAGGTTGGCTTGTAGAATCATGCCCTTCCTTCTGGGAGCATCTCCAGCCTGAGAGGAACAAGACTTATGAGAGGATTCTAGGGTAGTGTTGAGGTGCTGTTCCCAGGATGAAAAATAGCCTCTGTACCAGGCTGGTACCCTCTTGTTCACAGAGTTCACAGGGCTACACAGAGAACCCTGTCTTAAAAAAAAAACACAGAAACAAAACAAACAATAGAAAGATGCTGATACCTGGGTCCCACCCTAGGGACTAAAATGAATTAATTCAGGATAGTCTAGGCATTCCTCTAACGGGAACACTGAGATTTTTTTTTTCAGCACTGTATCCCCAGTCCTAAGGCCTATGTGGGCCCAAGTTCATGAACATTTGTCTTCTCTGCCCTCTGTTCTCTGCCAGGCCGAGCCGCTATTCCAGGTACAACCTCAGATCAATTCTGCAAATAGTATCGGAAATCTATTCTCTGACAAGCACCCATACTAGGAACCTGGAGGCATGTGATAATTGTTTATCAACATTGTTCTTGGAATGTTAAGACTGAACAAGTTATTGCTTCTCCAAAGTTCAGGTGCTCAGTCTACAAAATGTGATCAGTGTGGAAAGACTGCAGAGGCAGTGAGTCAAACCCCTTAGAACAGTGGTTCTTAGCCCTTGGACCCCAGGCCCTCTGGGGGTCGAACAACCCTTTCGAAGGGGTCACATATAAGATATCCTGCACATCAGATGTTTACATTATGATTCATAACAGTAGCAAAATCACAGTTATGAAGTAGCAATGGAAATCGTTTTATGGTTGGGGGTCACCACACCATGAGGAACTGCATTAAAGGGTCACAGCATTGGGAAGGTTGAGAACCACTGGTGTAGAAGGATCCCTGGCTTGCATCAAGCACCTAATAAAATAATAGCCAATGCTGTTTTTAAGATTATTGTTGACCACCGTGTGAACATTTGTGTTCTCTTGTAGTTCACTACTTTCCCGGTGGAGGGACTTGGCGGGAAGGCAGAACCTTGAAAATTAGATTAAGGTCCTTGGAAAGCGGGCCGAGGGAGTGTGTTTCTCCCTCATGTTGTATGGTGTCACAACTAGAATGTGCTACCTTTTGAAGTAGAGAGCAAGTCCTCAGCAGACAAAGAGTCTTGGAGATACTTTCTTGTTTCCCCAGTGCCAGAACTGTGAGCAATACATTTCCGTAGTTTCTAAATTTCTCAGTGTAAGGAATTTTATTCTCCAGCCTGAATGGGCTAAGGCATGACTATGACTACTGCCACCATAGTAAACAAAACGCTTGCAGCTTTCACACTGATGAAGTGTACAGGGAACTGGGAAAATGAGCAGTCTGAAATGCGCGGTAGGTATTCATCTCCCCAGACCTGGATGCAGAGGTGGCACCGTGGATACATTTGGGCATAGGGGCTGGACAGGGTTGGGAGTGTGGGAGTTTGAATGAAAATGGTCTCCATAGGCTCATGTTTCGTACCCCGTTGGTGGACTGTTGGGAAGGATCAGGAAGTGTGGCCTTGTTGGAGGAGGTGTATCACTGGTGGTGGGCTTTGAGGTTTCAGAAGCTCACGCCAGGCCCAGTCTGTGTGTGTCTGCTGCCTGTGGATACTCACCATGCCTACCTGCCCGCCACCATGATGATAACAGACTAATCCTCTGAAGCTATAACCAAAGCCCCAATTAAATGGTCTCCTTTCCAATTAAATGTTCTCCTCTATAAATTGCCTTGATCATGGTTGGTGTCTCTTCATAGCCGCAGTCCAGTAACGAAGACAGAAACACCGGCTTACGTGAGATCAAGAAATGACTAACGAAATTATCAGATATGGGAGGAGTTTAGAGGAGAGGAGGTAGATGATTCTGTGCAGAAGTGACAAGCACTGTTTTGTTTGAAAGTGACAAAGGAGTGGCCTGGAGAAGTAGAAAGGTGAACAGGAGACAGAGAGACACAGAGTTGAGGTCATGCAGCAATGAAATGGACTGTGGATCGTCGGCTTCTGGCCCAGTGATACCACTTCTAGGTTCATAGACAAGTCGGTCCACAAAAAGGCTTATATAGGAATACTCATAACTTTTTTGTAATGGCTAAGTACTAAAAACAAATATATGTTAACCAGTAGCATCCTTAAATAAGCCCTATGGCATCCCAACCATTCGGTAATTCTATGTTGAACCACAAGTGATTCTGAAACACAGTATGCTAAAATATAAGCTGTATAAAACATATAAAGGGCTGTATACTATATTATCACACTTCAACAACATTTTGTAAGACAGATTTCTGGGAAATGGAGCATGTGTATCACTGGGCCAGAGAATAAGTGTATGTTTACTGTGATAAGAAACTGTTAGGTGTTTTGTTGTTAGACAGTTTATGTAGAGTATGTGTGATTGCTTTGCTAGGTGTTTGGCAGAATTTACCCATGAAGTCTTTCAGTACAAACAGGGCTATACAAACTGTCCATTTCTTCTTGAGTAAGCTTTGGAACACTGCATTTTATGATCTTGTGGTGGTCTTTTGCAGGTTTGTTATCCTATAACCATCTTCCAATTTCCTAGCTGCTACAGTGATCATTTTTAAAATGAACTTTTTAATGCTATTTTGTGGTGTGTGTGTGTGTGCTTGCACACATGCACATTTTGTATATGTGTGCAAATGTTTATATACTTGGGCGTGTGTATGTGTACATACATACATGCACAGCAGAGGTTGAGGTCAAGGTTCCTGCCTGGTTGCTCTCCATCTGATTTTGTGAGACAAGACTTGAATAAGAATGGTCCCCATAGAATCAGAAATTTGAACACTTGGTTGTAGTGATGTAGTGATTGTTGTAGTGATGAAGGTGGAAGAGCCTTGTTGGAAGAAATATGTCACTGGGGACAGTTTTGAGGGTTCATAGCCTCATCCATTGACTTTGGCTTTCTACTTTGTGTTTACAGTTGAAGATGTGATTTCTTAGCTACCTGCTTTGGTCTCCTGATACCATTTCTCCTCCTCTGGGACTGTAGCCCACAAATAAACTCTTCCTTCTTTAAGTTATAGTGTTTTTGTCACAGCGACAGAAAAGCAACCAATATACTCACTACTCCTGAAACTTACCAGTTTGGCTTGCCTGCATGGCCAGCCTGTTCCAGCGACCCTTCTTCTGCTGTGCTTCACTCCTTCCCCCAGTGCAGGGGTTATACATGTACCCTGTGGTGCCTAGCTTTTCTGTGGGTATTGGGATCGAACTCAGGTCCTCATGCTTGCAGAGCAAGAGCTATCCAACTGAACCACTTCCTCCATCCATAAGCCATCATTATTCTTGTCAAGTCTGCAGATGGAAATCAACAGAGCACAATACAATTAATCCCGTTGACAATGAGGATGTGGCAGGGCAAAGCTTGGGAGCTGTGGCGTGGTAGAAGGCATTGTAGGCTGTGGTCTTAAAGTGTTACATTGAGGCTGACAAGTAATTGCCCGATGACTTTGCCAGACAAATTTGCCTCTTTTAAGCATGTGCTTTTAAATAGGAGAGGGAGAGAGAGAAGAGCTTGTTCAAAGGAAATAGGAATAAAAATCTTCCCAGCAAGTATTGGAAAAGCCAAAGGAAAAGGCAGAATTTATGACCATGATGTCTAGAGAGCTATTTGTAAAGATTTATTTTTAATTGTCGGGGTGTGTGTGTGTGTGTGTGCAAGTGTGCTTGAGTGTGCAGAGCCCCATTGAAGCCAAAAAAGAGTGTTGAATTCCCTGGAGCTGGGGCACCAGGCAATTGTGAGCCATCCTATATAGGTCCTGGGAGCCAAACTCTAAAGAGATTTGTGTGTTGAGTGTATGTTTACTAAGAAACAGACTTTCACATTTGTTTTAGAATTTTTGGCATAAGGATACTTGCAAACTTCTTGTCTGGGAGTATATTAAAACAAAACAGAAAAGATTTGACTTTTCCCCCAAAATATTCTTAATAATTTCTGAGGAAGCTAGGTGTTGTGACTTAGGCCTGTAGTGTCAACATTCCGGAGGCTGACAAAGGTTGATCTGGTTCGGTTGATTCTCAGAGTTCCATGACTAAGCCAGGGCTGGTGTTTGTTGTTTACTGATATGCATATTTCTTTTGCTTGTCTCGATTACCACACCATCGCAGCAGCCAGACCTACCATGTGAGACCCTATCTCAGAAAACAGACAAACAAACAAACAAACAAACAAACATAACATAACATCTTTTGGAGGGGCTGAAGAGATGGTTCTTGGGTTAAGAGCACTTGCTGCTCTTGCTGAAGACTTGGGTCTAAGACCTGGTGGCTCTCATCTGTCTGTTACTCCAGTTCCAGAGGATCTGCTCCCTCCTCTAACCCCACAGGTACTTGGCACTCCTTTTGTTCACACACATACAGATAAAACTCCCACACATGTAAAGTAAACGCCTTTAAAGCCCTTTGAATTTGCGCTCATAATTATTTAAATGACATCTTTTAAAAAGTAGCGTTCTCTCCCAACTTCTCCCCCATGTCAAATGCTACCTTTGTACACACTATATCACTGTTCGAAGACAAATTTGCTTACAACTACAGAACCGCCTGATTGGACTTTAGCTTAGTTTTGCTTACCTGTGAAGTAGGTTGTTTTTTCAACAATCATCAAAGGGTGATCACAAAAACAGGTATATAGATGACAGTGTAGTGGAGAGAGATTACAACCATCATATATAGATGGGTGTTCTTAGACAACCTTTCTTTATGGTGAGAAACAGAACAGAAAAGATTTGACTTTTCCCCCCAAATATTCTTAATAATTTCTGAGGAAGCCAGGTGTTGTGACTTAGGCCTGTAGTGTTACAACTTTACCACGCAACTAAGATATCAGAAAAGACTATGTTCATATGCCATCATCTGGCTTTCCTTTGGAGACGACACATACTGCTTTCCCTGTGATGTGTGTGGAGCTAGCTGCAGCTCGTGGGGCCTGCTTTTTTTGGCTCTGACACATGTTTACAGCTAAAGTTAGTCTCACCCACGATTGGTTGATCCGGTTCGGTTGCTTCTCAGAAGCCCATGACTAAGCCAGGAATAGCATTTGTTGTTTATTGATACGCATTTCTTTTGCCTGTCTCGATTACCACACCATCGCAGCAGACTTTGGTCTTTGTGAATGTGTCTGGAAAGTCAAATATATCTAGAGGCCTAGGGCTAACGACACCATCAACTGGAGGTTATGGAGCAGAAGTTGTAGGTAATTCAAATGAGAAGAAAACGTGAGTGTGTGTGTGTGTGTGTGTACACACCTATGTGTGTGCTAGTGCACATGTGTGGAGGCCAGAGGCCAACCTTTGGTGTTGTTCCTTGCACACTGTCAAT
The DNA here is from genome assembly GCF_004785775.1 of Grammomys surdaster. Classification (NCBI taxonomy): domain Eukaryota; kingdom Metazoa; phylum Chordata; class Mammalia; order Rodentia; family Muridae; genus Grammomys; species Grammomys surdaster. The sequence continues at coordinate 6,317,480 of NW_021605377.1, read as the reverse complement.
CTTGTTATTTTGAGACAGGGTCTCTCATTGGCACAGAACTCATCAATTAGGCTAGTCCGGGTTGCCAGTGAGCCCCAAGAACACCCTGTGAAGTGGAAACTTAAGGGTTCTTTGGAGAGTCAGTTGTGTTGGAAGGTGTTTTGCTGGGGCAGACACATGAAGGAAAGTTTTCCTAAAGTGGACATAGGGGAAAGACTAAGGCAGACTCATGAAGGAATATTTCATGGAAACAGACACAGGAGAGAGGATGTTCTGCTAACACAAAGACGTGAAAGGACACATGATGAAGGATTCTTTGCTAACAACACACATATGTTGGTATGTTGGTCCCCTTACATTTCTTAGTTGAGCTCCATTTGTTGGGACTCAGAATACTTGGGCCGCTGATTAAATGCGCTGGCTAAGGCAAGACCTGTGCTGAGGAGAGACACGTGGATGATGTTTAGAGGGTATAAATAGGACTTGACAGAGTGATGGAGACACAGCTTGGCTTGCTGGTACAAGGCTTGTGAGTCTTTCGTCTTTGCTGATCTTCACTTTCCTGAGAGAGACACAGCAGAAAACTTCTCCTGGTGTTCCCCTTGGTTCCTCCTGCTGACTCAAGTTGAGGATGAGGCCTAACGTCTCTGCTAGGTCATGTCACCACTGTTGCTAACCTGACTCTACTGAACTGGACTGCTGATGTAGCCATAAAGTGTTTAAGAGTGGATCGAGCTGCTGCTGCTGACCTGTAAACTGAACTGTTGATTTCCAGACAACACAGATGGCAGTTGCTCCAAAGAACCTTTCTAAACAGGTCCATTTCCCCTGTATCCTTTCTTTTCCACTACCTCTGGTGGGTGGTGGGCTACAAGGGAGGTTAAAGCATTTAAAAACCATCATTAGAAATAGGATTTAAAAAAATAAAGTTCCACCCCTGTCTTTCCCTCCCAGCACTACCACTGCTGTGGGTGTACCATGCCTGGCTTCTTTTTACATGACCTCTGGGGGTCAAACTCAGGTACTTGCGCTTACACTTTACTGAATGAACTGTTCCTCCAGACTGAGAAGAAAGCTTAACAGCACATTCAACCCCACCCTCTTTTCTTTGTGACACTAATGAGAAAATGGAAGTTTAGAGGAAGTCTATAGTGATGGCTCAATACATAAAACCCTTGCTGGACAAGCTGGTTGCATCTCTGGAACTCACATAAAGGTGGAAGGAGAGAACTGACTCCTCTGGCCTCTACCTGTGCACCATGGCACGTGCACTGGTGTTCTAAACAACAACAATAACAACAACAACAACAACAGCAACAGCAGCAGCATATTACTCTCTACCAAGGCTCTTGATCAAAGTCCCCTCTCTGTGAAGTTAGCTGAGATCTTCCCAGGTGTCTGCAAAGCATCTCTTTGTGTTCTCCCACGAGGTCTCAGTCCCTGTTGGAATTATTCTTAGATGAAGTCTCTTCCACTACACTGAGACCTTCCTAAGGGGTAAACCCCAAAGCCCAGAACACTGAAAGAACTCATGTGTGTTTGAGGGTCAATGCATTGGAAATAGGATTTAAAAAAAATAAAGTTCCACCCCGTCTTTCCTCCCAGCACTGCCATTGCTGTGGGTGAACCATGGCTGGCTTCTTTTTACATGACCTCTTGCCCATGCTTATTACTCGATACTACATGTAGCGGGGGTGGGGGGTGGGGTGTCACACTCAAACGGGATGGAGGAAAAACTTCACGAGAACCAGGCTCCTCTGAATCACAGGCCCAAGAGCGGAACGAATCATGAGAGTAAGCCAAGAGGCACATCTAAGTATAAGATGAAGAGTCAAAGGTTTGCAAGCCAGAAAGAAGGTAATAGAAAGGTTTGCATTTCCTGGTTTAATGAGGCACTCCATCCATTGTGGTGGTTCTTTTTTCTCATCTGATGAGTTCTGGTGGGGGCCTACTATGTCAGGGGCTGTTTAGAGCACTAGGGGTATAGCACTGGAGACACAGATCAAGTGTCTACTCACATTCCCATGGGGGAAAAAGACAAACCCGAAAAATGAACAACCGTTGTCATGCCAGGTATCAGCAAAGGCATAGGTAAAAAGTTAAGCCAGAAAGGAAGGTATAATCTCCAACAGGACTAAATCGAGAAAGCTTTTCTGACCGAAGCCCTGAGCTCAGTGAATGCCTTATGGATATTGGTGAAGACAGAGCAATGACCTCAAGTCAGGCTGACTGTATTGAGAAAAAAGAGGACAAGAGGTTAGAACACCTTAGGGGAGGACAAAGGAGATAAAAACTGTCTTGCACTGGTGAAAGTCGTCGCCTTCCCAGAACTGATTGTGACTAATGCACCTTTGACAGCACAGGGCACAGTCCAAGCGTGTCACTCCCCTGCTGATGGCAACCTCTGCTTCTCAGAAGTATCTATAGAGTCATTCTACTCAGCCCTGGCAATCAGCACCTGAGGCTCACAGGCTTGGGGAGTCACAATGAACCTGGAGGAGATTTTAAAAAAACAAAAAACAAAAAACAGTTTCTTAAGGTAGCCCTAGCTGGTCTGGAACTCACTATGTAGCACAGGATGGCTTTACACTCATGGAGATATTCTTGCCTCTGTCTCCTGAGGGCTGGGATCGAAGGTGTTTAGTTGTATGTATCCTGTACCACACATAGAAGTCTATAAATCTAGGCAGGTAAAGAGAAGAATAAAATAAGTCAGCTGTGAGAATCCAGTCTCTTAAACACAGACAGTACTTCGCTTCCATCAACAAATGTGCTTCCTCCCACTTGTCATGATACAATCAGTCTTTTAAAATACCTTTGAAGCCGGGCAGTGGTGGCGCATGCCTTTAATCCCAGCACTTGGGAGGCAGAGGCAGGCGGATTTCTGAGTTTGAGGCCAGCCTGGTCTACAGAGTGAGTTCCAGGACAGCCAGGACCACACAGAGAAACCCTGTCTCGAAAAACCAGAAAAAAAAAAAAAAACCTTTGAAATGACATGTATTAATTCATTTGTTCATCTTGTGGGTATATGTGTGCGAGATGGCATAAACCTGCCATCACTTTTTCATCCTCTATAAGTTTAATTTATTTGTTTAAAAATTGTATTTTTTTTTATGTGTGAGGTGTTTTGCCTGGATGTACGTCCATGCATTGCGCTCGTGCCTACTGCTCTCAGAAGCCAGAAGAAGGCATTGGATCCCCCTGAAAGTGGGGTTACAAATGGTTGTGAGCTATCATGTGGGTGCTGAGAATTGAAGCCAGGTCCTCTGGAAGAGTAGCCAGTGCTCTTAACTACCTGACCTATCTCTCCAGCTGCAACACCCTGTACATTTTAAAGTTGAACCAGAACTCCCTGGAGTTCTTGGGCAGCCACCGACGGAAGTTTGTGGGAGAATGGGGGGGGGGTGATCATTTCATTTCACATAGACAAAAGTAAGACAAGGTTCACCACACAGAGCACAACCAAACTCTCTGAGAGTAGAAGGGCAGTCCAACCAGTCCTTGGAGAGAATGCACTAAGTGCCAAAACTCTTTTCATGGATTATTATTAATTGTCAGACATCTTGTGGGGCAATAGATCTGTTCAGTGGGTACCAGGCACAACATCTGTGTAAGATAGGTTCTACTGCTGTCTCCCTAGGAGCCTAACTTGCCAAAGATCACATATGTAACAAGTTGAGGGTTTACACCTGGGAAGTGCAATCAGAAAGCCTTATTGATGATCTATTCTATTCATTCATTCATTCATTCATTCATTCATTTGTTCCTACTTACATTTTTAAATCAATGATGTCCAATGCCTCCTACATGTTAAAGATAGTTCTAGGTGCGCAAGCAGCCACCATATCTGTGAGCAATGGAAGGAAAAAGCACGTGATGCTTACATTCTAGAAGAGAAGCAATACTGTACATTGGGCAGGTACATGAAATGTTATTGAAATTGGTGCAATGGCTCACACCTTTCATACCTGTACTTGGGAAGCTGAGGCAGGAGGATTCCTTTGAGTTTGTGGCCAGCTTGGGGTACTGTGTGAAACCTTGTTCCAAAAGGCCCTCTGTCCTCTCCTATTAAAACATCATAGACAATGAATAGCATAGGGCCTAGAAGAGGTGTGGTGTGTGTGTGTATGTGTGTGTGTGTGTGTAAAATTCTGAATTGGGTGATGAGTCTTGCTAAGAAAGGAACATTAAATAAAGATCTAAGGAACTTATTCAGGAGCAAGCCATTCAGATATCTGGACGGACACAAGACGTGGAGTAGACAATTGGACGTGAAGAAGGAGCAGGAGAAGAACATTCTAGAAAATACGAGGAGTCCAGAATGTCTGAGTCTGACTGCGGTGTGAGTGAGCTATGAATGTAAATAGCCTTCAAAGCTGAAGGAAGCAGGATCCAAAAGGTAAGTGGGGCCGGGTGGTGGTGGCGCACTGGGAGGCAGAGGCAGGCTGATTTCTGAGTTCGAGGCCAGCCTGGTCTACAGAGTGAGTCCCTGGACAGCCAGGGCTATACAGAGAAACCCTGTCTGGAAAAAACAAAAGGTAAGTGGGAATGGATCTCGTAAGACCCTGCAAGGGGCAGGGCTTGGCCTTCTATTTGGCTGCAATGTAGTCATTTGGGTTGGGCCAGAGGAAAAACTGTGAAACCACCCAGTTTCCACATATGCACCCTTGCTTCTCTGTCAAGGAGAGGCTGCAAAGGGGCAAGGAAGCCATGCAAGAGACATTGCAGTGACCTGGGCACAGGTTAGGCTGGTTTGTCCTGGTGTGCACTAGACATGTGGCAAGCGCTTCAAGTCTAAGTTTATTGTGAAACCCCGAGTGGAAAAATTGGACAACGGGTGTGTGTACGAGGGCAGTCAGTTGTGTGATGCCCTGAGCTTTTCAGCCCGAGCAACTGAACAGTGGGGCCAGTGGCAGGGAAGGCGGGGCCTACAGAGGAACAATGTGTTTTTGTTCTAAGTGGAAGGGGTCAGCAGGGCTCAGTTCACAGATATTTAATTAGCGACACCTATTAGGCATCTCCAAAGGTGATGCTGAGGATCAAGCTGAGGGCACAGGAGAGGGGTCCTTCAATGTCGAAGTTCAAGGTCAATAGGGTAAGGTCTACTTCAGGGCAACTGAAGACATTGATTCACACACGACTTTGGCAAAATGATGATTATCAGAAAAAGACTAGACTCAAGGATGTCAGATTTAAAAATCCACCCCTATTCGGTTACTCTCAAATACTTACTTTGCTTTCTCTGTATTCCCTCCCGGTTTTGCCCACATGCACACACAATTGCATAACGTCGTTCTACCCTATTTGCTTGCCAGGAGCTCACAGACATTTCCTCTATGGCTCCTACGGTGCTTGTAGAGGATTTGAAAGGCTGGCAAAATGAGGGGCATGAAATACGCTAGAAACCAAAGTCGAAAAATCTTACGTAGCTTGATGACATACAGTAAGCTGTGTGCCTACAGTAATCTCTGTGCACAGTGACTCTTTAGGGGACTGAACTTTGATATGAATGAAGCCAGGCCACTCATGCACTCAACCAGGGAGAGATTCTAGAAAGGGGGGGGTCTGTGCAAAGGCCCAGGGGGGCAAAGAAAAGCACATGCTATGGTTTGAATGGAAAAATATCCCATATAGGCTTATAAACTTGAACGTTGCTTCTTTGGTGGCAGCACTCACTTTGAAGGTTGTAAAGCCTTTAGGACAGCAGTTCTCAACCTGTGGGTCACGACCCCCTCTGGCAAACCTCTGTCTCCAAAGTTATGTACATTACTATTCATAACAGTAACAAAATCACAGTTACAAGTAGCAACAAAAATAGTCTTATGGTTGGGAGGGTCACCATGATATGAGGAACCAGATTAATGGGTCGCTTGCCTTAGGAAGGTTGACAACCTCTGTGGGGCTTAGCTGAAGGAAGTGGGTTGTTGGGGTAGGGCACTGGAGTGGTAGAAGTAGCCAATTATACCGGTTTCCTGTCCCCCTTCTCCAGCTGACTGCACCACTAATTCCTGCCTCCGTGGAGGGTGTCTTCCAGGCCTCAAGCCTTCTCTGCTGTGTTGGATTGTGTCCTGTAAACCATGAGCCAAGATCAATCTGTCCTCCTTTGCAAAGCCTCTGCCAGGTATTTGCTCATAATACTCAGTAAAGTAAGGAGGCTGGAAGATTTACTACACCTGCCAATTAAATAAAAATTAGTTGGTATGGTCTCTGCACACACACACACACACACACACACACACAACCCTTTAGGTGTATTGAAGCATAGGCACACTCTTTCTCGGAGGTTTTCTACCAAGAAAGTATCAACCATACTTAAAATGTTGATCTTAGTGAACCTCAGACATTTTTAGAGGTTAAAAAAGTTTAATTTGGGCCTACTACACAGAAACTCCAGTCCGATCTGCTTTGTCCGTTCTCGTTAACCTTTCACTGACACCTTGTTTTTAATTTTACGGAAAAGGTTATGGATCTAAGGAAGGTAAGCACCCTGCTCTAAAATTTCAGCAAAAGCCATCGCTCCCATCAAAGACTCCAAGAAAACAGCTCCACATGCACACGAATCCACGGCTGACAAAGCCCCTGTAAGTTGGCTTATGACCTTCCCTCTCATTCACCGTTCTGTAAGTGCATAGAATTATTTAAGAGAGAAAAATTACTGCAGATAAAAATTGCTTCAGGGTTCCTGGCCTTGGTTGGTTGTGTTTCCTTCCAGGGCCGGCAGGCGGGGCACCAGGCAAGGCTTGGAAGCCGCGCCTCCCCCCCGCCGGGGCGCCCCCCCGCCGACCTCGCCTGGCCTCCCTTGCTCAACTTCCCCATCGCTTCAACTAAAAGTGGCCATTGACCTTTCAAGCTTTTGAGCAGTGATGCAACAGAATAGCATTTCAAAGAAAAATGGCTATCGAAATTTTGAATCCGGTTTTCCCATGAGTGTTATTTTTTGTTTGTTTTTCTGTAAAAAAAAAAATATAGGTCACATTCAAAGTGGGTCACGTTTCAGGGGCCGGTGTGCCTGGATGAAGGCTGGGAGGCCAGATGGCGTCTTACAGGGTGGAAGGTAAGGGTCCCAATAGGAAAGAAGTACTGAGATCAATCCGAACTCCGGGTCCCTGGCTTTGTAGGGAATCACAGAGACAAACGCACCAGGGCTGACACTCTGCACCCTACCCAGGCACAGGTAAGGGGCACCTCCTCTGTAGGCACAGCAGGTGGCCAGGGTGGATCTCCCGAAGGACAAGCTGGAGTTGAGCTGAGAAGGAAAGGAGGAGCTGGGCAAGGCTGATGCAGGGGACTACCGGTCGGAGCTCCAAGGGGGGTGGCATTGAAAGCAACCCGCGCAGCTTTAAGGAGGCGTTCAGCATCGCTCTTTCTTGGCTATCCAAGATGCTGGCGGAGGGGACAGCCTCTGGTTCGCTTCCTGAGGTGCCCGGGAGTGGTCGTCGACCTGGGCAGTGGCCTGCTAGCTCGGGCTCTGTGTGTCTTAGCGAGGGAGGGACCGACTTCGGAGCCCCGCCCCCTCCCCACACCGGTCCCGCCCCCGGTACTGAGGAGAGGAGGGTCGTGTCTGGCTGGCGCACAGCGGTGTGGATGGCTGGCATCAAGGTCCCCTCCTCCATGGAGGGCTGTGGAGAAGAGGGGCTGAGCACCTTCGCGGGACCGAGATGCTCAGCGGATGCGGACAGGGGCAGGTACTGGCCGCTTAAATGGGCATTGGATGGGGACTTCTCCTTGTCCCCGAGCACCCCCCCCCCCCGAGGTGCAGGGTCAGAGGAGGGCGGAGACGCAGGCTTCCACACCCGCAGCCACCGGCACCCGCACCGGCTCTCTCCACCCGGGTTCCCTTGAAGCCTGCGCAGTAGCGCCGGGGCCTCTTTAAAGCGCTGGCGGGGGCTGCGGTCACGTGAGGCGGATTCCTGGAAAGTTCCTGGAAAGCGGCCTCCGCCGCGGCCGGGCGGGGCGCGCGGGGCGAGAGGCGGGGAGCGAGGGAGGCGCGGCCGGGCTGGGGAGTCGCGCGCACACTCTGCTCCGGGGGACAGACGTTTAACTCTTGCCAAGTCTCGCCGCCTCTGCGGCTCGCGGGCCCTTGGGCTTTTTCCCCCTCTGAAGCATGAGCCTTTCCTCCCGCAGCCGCCAACGCTGCGCGGGTCGCGGACAGTGCGCGCCGGGGCTCCAGGCGCGCGGCCTCCAGATCTCTTGCGCCCGGAGCCCGGAAGCTTGCGGCAGGTACCGCTCGCGAAGCCCGAAGGTTCCGCCCGGGGTGGTGGGGATGGTGGCGGTGGCACAGTGACCGGGGAGGGTAGCCGGGTGCGAGCTCGGGAGCGGCGGACTGCGTGGGGCTTCCGCAGTTTAGGGCGCCCCTGGAGAGTTCAAGTCCGGGCACTGCCCCATCCGGACTCAACTGCCTCCACTCCCGGGTTCCTTTTCGGTCTCGAGAAATCTTTGGAGCACCCCCCCCCCAACAACAACTGCTATCCAAATTTATAATCCCAATAACCTGATCTCCCGCTCCACCCCGCCAGCCTCCGCCCTTGCTCCCCCACCCCACCCCTTCTCTTTTCGCCCATCTCCTCCGCCGCGGCTGGAGGGAAACCCGGCACTGGCGAGCAGGGGTGTCAGCCGGAGCGGAGAGGGGAGAGCTAGGCGACGATCCCTGGGATTTCTTTTCCCCTTTCTTTCTTTCTTCCTTCCTTTCTTCCTTCCTTCCTTCCTTCCTTCCTTCCTTCCTTCCTTCCTTCCTTTCTCTCTTTCTTTCTTTCTTTCTTTCTTTCTTTCTTTCTTTCTTTCTTTCTTTCTTTCTTTCTTTCTTTCTTTCCTTCTTTTTTTGTTTTTTTGTTTTTTGTCTGCCTTTGGCGCAGAAAAATCCTGCTGCTTCTACTGAGCGCAGAGCCGGTTGCATCCCCAGGCATCTCGTTCCACAAATAAACGTCACCCGGGGAACTCAGACGGACACCCCTCCTAACCCCCTTGCTCCCCCGCCCCGTGTCCGCTGGGGAGGCTGCCTGGTGCGGAGGCGGCAGTCGCCGTGGCGGAGGTAAGACCCAGTCGGTGGCACAGCCCGCTGCGCTCGCCTGTCGCGGGCTCAGCCCCAGCCTCATTTGGAGCTCCGGCGGGGGCTACATGCTCCGGCCGATTCCTCGACAGCGCCCGCGGCGGCAGCTGCAAGAGCAGCGGTCCGCGTTTTGGAGCGACCGCCGCTGCGCCCCCCGCGTCCTCGTCCGGAGCGTGCTCCGGGAAGCGGCAGGAGTAGGGGCGAGGCCGCCTCCGAGGCGGGGATGCAGCGGCTGGCGCGCTGCTAGCGCACCGCAGCACCCTCGGCTGGCGACCCAGTAGCCCTGCGGCGCTTTAGGCCGTGGAACCAGGTTTTGCCGGATGCATCCTCCCAAGGGCCCTGGGGCTGCTCGAAATGTAGGTTGGAAATGCCAAGTGCAGAGAACTGCCCTGTTCTTTATGTTTTATTTATTTTTTTTTCCGACTTGCCCATGACAAAGGCCTATCCGGACCCGCAGGTGACTGTTTCCTAGGCTGCCTGTGTGTAATTCCTGCACACAGTTCTTCGGCGGGAAAGCACCTTGTTTACTCTCATCCTGTCTCCCTCCTCAACCCTCCTCTCACTAACTTTAGTGTCTTGGATCTCTGCCCTTTTTACCCGTCTTTCCCCCAGAGTTGGGCAGGGCGTTAGCTGGATGCTCGGGGTTAAATGGTACAGAACACGCAGGCGGAGGAGTCCCTGGGATTTTCCACGTGTCTGTTTACCCACCCCCACCTCGGCCGGAGGGGTTCAGTCCAGACTGACCCAATCTCTGTCCCATTGTTTCTTCGCAGGCGATCTGTGGGTGACTGTGCCTGCGAGAGACTTTGCCATACCATTCTGCCGGAATTTGAAGAGAAAGAACCAGCCGCTTCCAGTCCCCTCCCCCTCCGCCACCATTTCGGACACCCCGCACAGTCTCCTTTTGGGGTACCCTGTGACTTCCAGGCAGCACGCGAGGTCCACTGGCCCCGACTCGGGCGACCACCTGTCTCAGACGTGTTGACTCATCTCCCATGACCCTGCGGTGCCTGGAACCCTCCGGGAATGGAGCGGACAGGACGCGGAGCCAGTGGGGGACCTCGGGGTCGCCGGAGGAACAGTCCCCCGAGGCGGCGCGTCTGGCGAAGGCCCTGCGCGAGCTCAGTCAAACAGGTAAGGAGCTGGCGGCTGGCAAGGAGTGCGAAACGGGGCGCCCCCATGCCCACCCCACCCAAGGCGGTGAGGGAGAGTGCGACTGGGACGCGAGCCCAGGTGGGGAGCACTCAAAGCGATGGAACTACGTCTCCTCGCGTCCGGTCTCGGCTCCGAGGGCCGGGAACCGCAGAGAGGGATGCCCGATTCTTAGGTGACCACAAAAGCAAAGTGGAGGGACGCTGAGGCTTGAGCGAGGGCCGGGAGCGAGCTGGGCTCATTTTAGAAATGCTCTCCCAGCGCGATGGAGTCTAGGCTGCTTTCAGCCGGGGCTCCGGCTCGCACCCGCGTGGGAGAAAAGCGGCCAGCGCCTCTCTTAACGCCGGGTGCGCGCGGCCAGTGGGCTGTGCTGCCTCCTGTCTGAGCTGCGTGCGCTCCCGGGCGCAGCCGCCGCTGCCGCAGCCCGGGATGGTGACAGCCAAGTTCTGACTGAGACCTACAGACTGTACCGATCGCAGTTGCGGGGTGGGGGTGGGGGTGGGGTAGCCTGGCCGAGTGCAGCCCGCTCTCCGCAATGATGCGGAAGCGCTCCCTGCATCTGAAAGAAGAGAAAATTATATTTTCTCCCAATAGCTCGAAAACAATTTGGGTCTTAAAAATCGGGCTTCTGAAAACTTAACCTTTGAGGCAAAACAACTTTTGTAGCAGTAGATCTTGAGAGAGGGAAAAAAAAGTTCCAGTCTTCCCTTTTGACCCTGGGCTTTCCTTGGGAAAGTTTCCGGGTAATATTTTTTTGTGGCGTTGGGGGGAGGGTGCGGTGGTGGGAAGAGCTGTCGGTTGAAATAGGGGGGCACATTGTTCAAAGTTATTATCTTGAATTACTTTTGTAAGTGAGATGCGGAACATGGAGAAGATGAATCAAATGGAGATTTCAGAGAACAGGGGTTATAATACAATTTGAACCTGGGCAAAGTCCAAAAGAATATAGTGAAGACTGTAAACTCTTTCTGCTCTTCCTCAGAGACTTAGCTAGTTGTAATCAAAGCAGTCAACAGTAGTGCCTTGTAGGGCTTCTAACAGAGGCTAAACGTTACAAGTTCTGGGGGATGGGGGGCAGGTCAGGGGGCTACCCACCAGTCGAAAAAGTTGCTTCTGTTTTTATTGGAATTACTGGAGATGAGTTTTCTACTTTGTCCCCTAACTTCTAATTTAGTTCTAATTTACTTAGGTTTTTGTTTCAGTTAAACTGTACTAAAAGTATCTTGCTTTTTTGTTTGTTTGTTTGTTTGTTTTTTGGTCAGCCAAATATGTCTGTCATGTTGCAAAAGTTATTTTGGATCATTAGAAGAAAACCTTAATATAATTTAAAGAAAAGCTACAGAAAATCATTTAAAAAGAAAAAAATTGGTTTACAGTTGTGCCTAGAATGGACTTAAGTTTTTATTAAATACCTACCAAAAGATTTGTAGTAGGCCTCAAAAACTTTCACTCATAGGCTTTAAAAAAAATAAGGCATAATAAGAGAAATCAGTTGAACATGGTGGTACAGGCCTATAAATGCCAGGACTTGGGAGGCGAATCCATAAGAACAAGAAGTTCAAGGTTATCCTTGGCTACGAAGTAAAATTGAGGCCAGCCAGTGCTGCAGGAGGCCCTGTCTCAAACAAAACAAAACAACTAGGAAAATGACTGCCAAGTACAGACCTTATTCTAAAAATTCTTAATAATAACTCTTTCACTTTCTCTTCTTTTTCTTTTTGAATGAAAAACCCCAGGATGGTACTGGGGAAGTATGACTGTTAATGAAGCCAAAGAGAAATTAAAAGAGGCACCAGAAGGAACTTTCTTGATTAGAGATAGTTCGCATTCAGACTACCTACTAACTATATCTGTTAAGACGTCAGCTGGACCGACTAACCTGCGGATTGAGTACCAAGACGGGAAATTCAGATTGGATTCTATCATATGTGTCAAGTCCAAGCTTAAACAGTTTGACAGTGTGGTTCACCTGATTGACTACTATGTTCAGATGTGCAAGGATAAACGGACAGGCCCAGAGGCCCCCCGGAATGGGACTGTTCACCTGTACCTGACCAAACCTCTGTATACATCAGCACCAACTCTGCAGCATTTCTGTCGACTCGCCATTAACAAATGTACTGGTACAGTCTGGGGACTGCCTTTACCAACAAGACTAAAAGATTACTTGGAAGAATATAAATTCCAGGTATAAGTATTTCTCTCTCTTTTTTTAAACACATGCCTCATATAGAATATCTCCGAATGCAGCTATGGAAAGAGAACTCAGAGGCCCTCCTCTGGAAAGCTGCGTAGAATTCTTTCTCATGGACAGTTGAGCTCAGTCTAATTTAAAGGTGTGAAGATGTAGCTAGGTATTTTAAAGTTCCCCTTATGTAGTTTCAGCTGAATGATGCTTTCTTTCCTATGGCTGATCAAGACCAAATGGCCCTTTTTAAATGAAAAGAAAAAAAAATGTCCCAAGGAAAGGCAAGAGAATATTCCTGTCAGAATGACTTGCCTTTTTTTGGGGGTCCCTATGCACTGGGTCAAAAGTCCAAGCACCATAGGAGAGAAAGACTTCCATGTGGCTAGCTGAAGGAGGAAAAGACCCTGGCTGACCCAGGCTTCAGCTCCACTTCTAGATGCCTGGTGATCAGTCTGTGTTAGAACATGTTATAGTTTGCATCCTGACGTATCTAGTAGGAGTTCCGTTTAAGCTGCTTGTATTTATCCCTCATTTTATGCAACTAATCAAATCAACCAAAAAAAAAAAAAAAAAGATTGTCACCGTGAGAGCCTGTATCTGTCTTTTTTACTACACGTATGAACTTCCCCTGTGAATGAGTACTGTAGCAATCCATTTCAAGGCAGCCTTACTTCAGAAACATTTCAAACTGGTGCAAACAGAAAAGACTTCTCTCTTTTCTTAAGGCTAAAGACAAGAATGTCACGCTACACAGGTGCAACTCAATCCTCGAAAAAAAAAAAAAAAAAAACCAATGCAGACAGAGACGTTTTCCCCCTTGACGTAGCTGTGAGTCCTAACCTATTGCCACTGAATTTTTTTTGGAAATGGCTTTAGAACTTTTCAAGTTGCCCCTGAATTGTCTGACCATGGCCATCAACAGCCGCCTCCCTTCTACCATGTAGAATACTATGACTTACTTTTCTTCCAGATATAGGGGGGGGTACCTGCCTGTTTTTCAAAGTGTTTATTTACTGCTGTTACTATTTGATTAGAATGTATTAAATAAAAACAAACCTGACTTTTACAAGTTGCACTCATTACTTTGAGTCATAGATGTCCATTTCCGTGCTAATAAAAGGTTGCCATAAAAACTCCTATCAAGTGAAATAAACTAAGCAATCAGCACAGGGTAGAACATTAACTCGATCACCTCCAAATAAGGCCTGCACCTGTTCTACGTGTTTTAGATAGCATGGTTTACAAGCTAGGAATTGTCAAGACTGTCTGATCGTGTGCAGGCCGGATGGGCATCATCCCCGTGCCTTCTGCCTTTTCAAAAGGAATGGTTTAGAAGTGACAAGAATTATGTCAGGATCTGAGCTTTAACAAGTCGAACAGACATGATACTAAATAAAAATGACAGGTTCTACGGCCGCTTTCTCTTGGCCACACAGTCTCGTGACTGCTGCAGTGTGCCATCTTTTCTGGAGTCTAGACACTTCTTGCTGCCCTTTACATTTTTTCTAGCCAGCTGTGGGTTCCTGTGTGCTGGGTAAAGGAGAACCTGGTGTATCGTGTACACACTCTGAGTGAGTAGGAAATTATAAAAATGCAGAATAATAGAACTTGCTTCTCACATATTTTACTTTGCAGTTTTTGAAATCCCCAGTTTTTTACCTCGAAGGAAACATTAAGCTTATCCGAACTGGAAGGATTGCTGGGTACGGTTTAGGAAAAGCCTACTCTTTAAAGAAGAGTTAGCTCTGCTGGTTGGTGGGGCAGTAACCTTCCCTTTAGGATACTTAGATTTACTTTTTCCGGATCTCCCTTTTGCACGCCAACCATTCTCTGGTAGAATGCTTGACTCCTGGGAAAACTCTCACAGGATCGGTAGCAAGGGGCTTTGTGGAATCCCTTTATAGGTGTCCTTAGATATTGGAAGTGACGAGGTGGTCACGAGGCACTTGTGTCTGTGGAATTATGACAAGCCCCATGGTATTGCATTCAGTGGCCTGCAGGTGGGGGGTGGGGGAGGATCCCAGATTCACTGCATTGGCCTGTGAAATGGGTAACCTTATCTTTCCTATCCTGATGGCGAGGACGTTGTTAAACATCACGGGACAGTTTTTTTTCCCTTGCTTTATAGTTTCTAATATTTATTTATTGAGTTCCTTTCGTGCCAGCTTCTGACTCAATACTTTATGCATATCATCTCATTTGATCCTCATAAGGACCAAAAGAGCAAAGTACAGTATTTATAGGAAGTGAATATTTCCACATCGATCCAGTTTAAGTCGGAGCAGGCTGTAATAGCAACCCTCAGCCTTTTTACTGTGGCCTCAACCAGACGAGTACAGATACCTTAATTAGTGTCACACACTCTCTCTTTTAAAACGTTTTCAAGAAATGATTTCTTTGTGTATGCGCTTATGTGCACACATGTGTATGTGCTTATGTGCACACATGTGCCATGTCCTAGATGTGAGAGGTGGAGCACTTGACTATACTCTCTTTCCACTGTGTGGGTTCCAGGATTGAACCTCAGGCTTAACCGGCAAGCACCCTCACCTGCTGAGATATCTTGCCAGTCCTCCAGTCAGTCTTGCCGATGACTTTCCTTGAAGACCCTGAAAGGGGAGCTCATGATAAGTGGTAAAGGGGCAAGATGAGGAAGGGGGGAAATGGAGTTTGCCCTTTTACTGAGTGGCTGCTAAATGATGCTAGTTATACACTGGTTGGCTCATTTACAAACAGAAACAAAACCGTGTTCACCCAAAGTATCCTCAACAGTCCGGACATTTTTTTTTTTTTTCAGTGTTGTTTTTCTGTGTGAGGTGGTGTGAAGCATTAGTAAGGATATTTATTATTGGTATTCTAATTGTTGCTGTTCTTGTGGAATGTCCTGTGTGGGGTTTGTTTATCCGCCCTCCCACCCCCACCCCTCGCCCACCGACTTAAATGACTGCTGTGAGTTTCTGTTCAGAGTGAGCAGGAGTGAAGGAGCGTGTGTCATCCCATCTAACGTGGAAAAATGACATCTGCTTTTTAGGGATGGTGACCCTGACTTGTGTGAGCTTGGAGGCCTTGCTTAGGGTTGTCAGTGTGAAAGTTTGACTTCATCATAATTACATAATCCAAATAGGTGACAGAAAGGGGACTGTCGGTTTTCCACAGGGTTTATTTTCTTGGGAAGGCTTTCCCCTGCTTTTAGAAAATTGTACCCTGCTTGGCGGAGGGTAGGAGACAGAGACGTCATCAAGTAATCCAAAGGATGGAATGTCCTGAGAGCAGACTGTGCCCTTCTAGTTGTGGGTTTGGGCACAGGGCAGGAGGGGCTGAGTGGCTGTGGGTCTAACAGCTGGGCTGAAGCCTCACTGGCTCCCAGAAGTCCTGTCCATCTTCTGGACCTCTCTACCCTCCCAGTGAAAGAATGTGGCTCTGGGCCTGTCATTCCCTCAGAGGCCTGTATGCTTCTCATCCAGTTGTTAACTCTGCAGAGTCTTGGCATCCAGAACACACTGTGTGGGTCACTCAGCTCAGGCCCTTTATATTAACCAGAACATTTCAGATTCAGGGATTAGAGAGCATTTGCCTGTGCCTTGGCCAGCAAATGGGCGACATTCAAACACAGAGCTCAGGTCCTGGATCAGCAAAAGCTCTGCACATCTGCCCTTGGTTTTAAAAAAAACTGCCTGTACCCTTTTTTGCTGCAGCTAATGTAACTCAAAACTTTCTTCCTCTAACATGCAGAATCAGGCTTCGGAATATCACTACAGGAGGAGACTTTCAATTCTTGTCTCCTTCTGCCCCATTCTCCAGGATTACCCCTTCTGCTGGATCCACTGTAGAGTGTAGATTTGAATTCCTTGATTTTTTTTTTTTTTATAGTTTTAGAGATTGAACATAGGCCTTTCCTCATGCTTGGCGAGCATCCTACCGATGAGCCACGTCTCCACTCCATCTCACTGTCTCTAATCTGTTTGCCGTTTTAAAACTGCAGTCCTCCGGTCCTTGCTGTGTGGTGATCTCATGACACCTCTGCCCATGGCCAGGGTGCACAGGTTGTATTCTCCTGTGCTTACCAATAGAGTCCGTTTTGGCTTTTGCCCCCTCTTACACACAGGTAGCTCCTGCCTTTCTCACACTCTTCCCAGGATGCTGTCTTTTTAGCCTATTAGATGAACCCTTGGTGGCTGTGTTATGGGAGGGGGATTCTAGTCTACTTGAATTAGGTAAATTGACAGATTTAGGGTCCTTAGGAGTAAATCTCTCTCTGTTTCTCTTTAGCTCTCTTCAGGATTTAAAAATCAAAGCTAGTTCCCAACACCACACGTCAACATTTATTTTTTTAAACTTGTTTATTTAAACAACCATAGGCTCCTTTCTCCCTAGTTTATGCTCCGTTAGGAAGGAAGAAAGAGAGTTCTTTTTCAGCTTGTTTGTAGCCGAGAGCGATCCTTGCAGCTCCCGTTTGGTCTTCTCTTACCTCTTCAGCTGCTGTTAAAGATTTTCTCCAGTTTTCCCTCTTGCGTGGTTTCCGAGTAAGTCACCTCACCTCGCACTCAGCTTAAGTGACAGCTGTTGCTGGAGTCAGCTTCTAAAAGCCCCGTTTGTCCCCAGTGCTTGGCTAGCAGGTCAGCTGAAGCAGAGTCATTGTGGTCTTCCTACCCCTGTCCTCAGCTCTGTCCACAAGGGAGGTCTGAGTTGCCAAGTCTGACGGGGACTCACTTCAATAAACATTTACTGAGCCATAAAAATAAAACTGCTTTTATAGACAACTCTCGCTTTGAACTTCATTCTTCACTTAGAGAAAACGGCGTTGCGCTGTCCTAGAGCAGGAGCGGTTTGTGATGGGTTATACAGTCCTTCTGTGGTCTCACCTCAGTGAAAAACAGAGAGAAGGGAGACTCAAGCCAGCCTTGGTGTGAGCTAAGAAAATAACACCAGCTGCCTTCCTCTTCTGTTTCAGCCCAAGTTCCTCCCAGAGAGCCCCTTCGCTGTGGCAAGACATAATTTGCTAGTTAAATCATCACAGGACTTCATAGATTTTTCCTAGACTGTCCCAGTTTCCAGTCATGTTAAGATAAAAAGATAGCCTTTTTGCCAAATGGTTTTCCCCTTCTGTTCTTTTGGCAGCCCTTTTCCTGTTTAGATTTTGATCTTGTGTCGCTGTGATCTTTCTCAGTCTTTAAGGAAAACCCTCCCCTTGTTGTTTCTGCCCAGGGAAGTTGTTTTTCCACTTTGACTTTCGTCACCCGGATGAACTGCGCTCCCTTAGGTAGTGGACTTAATTGTGGGTTTGGTCAGAAAGTGCGTTCTTGTTTGGTGCTCTTTATTTACTTACCTGTTCTCCATTATCTGTTGAGATAAAGGGCGGAGAGAGTGGTTGCGGTTAGACAAACCCTCTGCTTCCTCTCTGTTCATTCTCATTTACTGGAACCACTGTCAGAAAAAATGGCTCCTTGTCATTATTATTTAAGGATATTGAAGGCAATAAAACGGGTGGGGAAAGTGAAGGGGTGGAGCATCACTGGCATGGGGAGGGGCTCGCCTGAGTCCGTCATTAGGTACCCAGAGCCCTCAAAGACCAGTTTATTTCTCTCACCCTTTGGACCAGTCCTCGTTCTTGAGCTGGGGTAGGACTGAGCAATTGTAGGAAAAAAAAATCTTCTAAGACAGGGTCTGAGGTATCCCTAGACTCGAACTCACTGTATAGCAAAGGGTTATATCCTGAGCTCCTGATCATCCTGCCTCCTGAGATTACAGGTATGTGCCTGGACCAAGCCTGGTTAATGCTGCGGAACCAGGGTTTCCTGTGCTCCAGGCAAGTTCTTGTCCAAGTGAGCTACTTTCCCAGAAACTGGCAATCATTTTTATTCAAAATTGTGTTCCGCTTTTATATTGGTGAATGTTACCTTTTCCTGGAGGACCAGGCACTTTCTGACTCAGCATCTTTTTCTCATCCATTACAGTGTTATCTGTAGCGTTTAGAGTTGGGGAGAATGAATATCTTCAAGTCTTTTATTTTTTTAATGCTATATTATATGTGTGTATATGTAATGTGTGTGTGTGTGTGTATCTGTGTGTAGATACCCAGAAAAGGCCAGAAGAGGATGTCGGATTATGGTTGTGAGCTGTCATGTGGGTGTTGGGAAGTGAATTCAGGTCCTCTGGAAGAGCAGCAAATGCTCTATCCTGTCCCCATTCACGAAGCCTTGGGACCCAGGTCTAATAAATCAAGGTTTTAACCTTCTATTATATAGACACCTCTCCCCCTTCACCTGCATTGTCCCCACCCTCTCTCCTTCCTGGTGACATTTATTGGGTGTAATTTATTATTCTTAAGGAACCCAGGGAAGAGTCACACTCTCACATTATAGGGGCCCTTCTACCTTGTGGGAAGAGATGGAGAAGGCAGGACTCGTATTTACTCAATAGGTTGGTCTGTCTCATGCCCCCTGGCACCATTGTGTTTAATCTCCGCAACAAGCAGGACCATTACAGACTCCTTTTATTGAAAATAAAACAAGAGCTTAAAGATGGAAAGTCTAACTCCCAGCAATACTGCCTTCTGACTAGGAGTTGTATCTGTATGGATACTATGAAACAACACGCAGGGTTATAGCTCTGAGAGCCACCATGAGGACAGGTGCCCTGCACCTGCCTCTGGGCAGATACCATGTATCTAACTAAGTATTAAGGCAGGAAGCAGTTCAGCTAGACTAGAGAGGAAGACCTTTTGGCCATGGGGTTGAAGAAGGTAGAGAAAAGGCTTGTGGGATGTGCTGTCAGAGAGTGAGTTGGAACCGACCTTACCTCGATGGAAATTTTAGGTGTGTACTGTGGGGTACAGGAAACTGATAAAAAGCTCCCCCTCCCAGAATGTTCCAATAGGATTTCTTTATTGTTAGCAGATAATCACTGTACACAGTAAGGGGTTTTCTATGACGTTTTAACCC
Organism: Grammomys surdaster; assembly: GCF_004785775.1. Taxonomy (NCBI): domain Eukaryota; kingdom Metazoa; phylum Chordata; class Mammalia; order Rodentia; family Muridae; genus Grammomys; species Grammomys surdaster. The sequence goes on along the minus strand of NW_021605377.1, from coordinate 6,298,174 downwards.
AGGTATATAATATACTTAGTAATATGCACCCCTCTCCCCTTAGTCTGATAAAACGCTCCTTAAATGAGAGAAATGGCTGAGGCTTGTGCTGTGTACTGTCCTTCTTGACTCCCTGGGTGGTGGGGCTTAGAGACCGGAGAGTGAGTGAGGGGTGTGTGGCAGGCAGGCAGGAAGTAGGTATCTGGGAGGAGTGGAGAGGCAGACAAGATGTTCCAGTTTGTCATCCGGCTCAGATTTGTCTCAGAATTTGGAGCTCTGGGTCTGGAAGCCTTCCTTTTGATACCAGCTTCCACTTTGGGTGAGTTGAGCTAACTCTGTGTTTTCAGGAAAGCAGGGAACGGGTGGCACAGTGTGGGGGTCATTCTGAACTGGGAATGGAAAGACCATTTCTAGTTGCTTTGCCTTGGACCAAACACTGTGCTTCTTAGAGTCTCAGATACTACATTTGTAAAATACAGAGCTTGCAGTACTGATGACTACAGTCAATCTCTTTCAGGAAGTCACCCTCACCTGTGAGCACGTCATGGGGTGGGAGGAGACAGGAGAGGCACACTCCATATTTTGTTGGGGTCTCAGGCTGACTTAAGTTTTAGCATAGATTCTGCCTCTATGCCATCATAGACTCTGGTTTATTTGGGGAAAGAAATTCTCTCTAAATTGTTTTTTCCCTTTTCACAGTCAGAGTTAGTAGGCTGTTTTTAGTATGGTAAGAGGAATTTTATGTTGTTTTCTGAGCTATGGGTCTTTGAGCCCTAGCTTGCATTCAGAGTATAGCCTTGGGTTTTGGATCTTGGTTATGATGGAGGAGGCTCTGATGTATACTCGTTGTTAGCCTAATAACCCTGGGGATGAATTTCCATCATTGAGAGGCCCTCTGAGATTCTCTCTGGCCTCTTGGAAAAAATGTGGGCAAAGGATAATTTCTCCAGCTATAGATTATTCTAATTTTTGATTGGTGGCCTTTTTAGCTTTGTGTTCCCTTGTCAAACAATTTATTACAAAAATTACAATTTGTTACAAAATGCTACCACCAGCGCCTTAGGAGATTCTTAGACTCTTTGGTAAAAACTAAAAGAATTGCTCCTTTTCCTTATCAGCAACCCCAGGGCTTTGCTCATGCAAGTGTTTTACCATAGAGCCACTCCCCAGCCTCCACACTGAAAACAGCTTTGAGTGTAAACTCCTCCCCCCACCCCACCCCCCAACTATCCAGTTTTTTATTTTAAAGTTTTATTTTATTATTTGTGTGTAAATGCATGTTTGACTGTATGGGCACATGTGTCTGTGTGCCTGTCGGGCCAGAAGACAAGAAGCCTTCCGATGACCTGGAACTGGAGTTACAGATGGTTATGAACCTCACTTCATATGGATGCTGGGAACTGAACTGTGGTCCTGGTCCTCTGCAAAAGAGAAGCAAGTGTTCTTGGGCACCAAGCCATCTCTCTAGCCCTTAACCATCTTTTGTACTTGGTGGTCTACTCCCGGGCTTAATCAACTGATACTTTGTTTCGGCCTCTTGCCCAGCTGGGACTATATATGGTACACACCATCCTGTACACTTCTTCCTGGACCTGTCTTAAAGCAGGGGCACCCACTTCTGCTCTTGATACCCACCATGGTTTGGTTGCCCTATGTTCCCAGCAAGAGAGAGTCGGGTTGAAATTTACTTGCTAATCTGATAGAAGTGACAGCTGGTAGAGCCTTTGGTGCTGTTTTCCATGGAGTTAAGTTCTTGCTTTGCGACTGGAAGTTAGTCACGCTGAGAGTGAGTTGTAAGCTTGGCTTTCTCTGTGCTCTCCTCATCTCTTTTCTTTGTAACTCATCCACACTTTGGCCGTCTGTTAAGCCAGCAGAAAAATAGACTGATGCAGCAGTCAGGGAGAGAACAGAGGCATGCAGGCATCAGATCGCTTAGCCTGGCAATAGTTAAAGCTCCTAGGAGAACCAGGTTGAAGTTGTGTTGGATAGGTGGTAGAATGCATCATGTTCAAAGCGTGGGAGGAAGGCAGCCATTCCAAAACAGACCAACTCTTGGGTTTTCAAAGGACTGGGGAAAAAAAATTAGTAACACCAGGCGTTGGTTGCTAGTCACCACGTATGACCTCAGCAAGGGGACACAACACACCGCTGAGCTCTACTTTACAGATGGGGAGGCTGGAGTTTAGTAAGATTAGATTATTACAGATCCCAGAGAGCTGGGATGGGAGTTCGAAACTGTCTGACTTCAAAAACAAAATCTATGTCTTTCTTCTCTCTTCCCGTTGTCTTAGTGAGCTTACTCTATACCTTTGCTCAATTCTGTATGACAGAAAGATGTAGTTAATATTTAGCATGTTAATTTTAAAAGGATATGACTCTGCCGGTTGTCTAAATGCAGTGTTGTTTGTATTCTACTGTATCTGCCTGAATCCCAAGCATCGACTCTAGAAGATTCTCTTATCTAATTCCATTTCTAGCCCGTGTAGCCAGGTCCCATCGTCTCTTTCCTTTCTACTTTTTCTTTTCTTTCTTTTATTTAGTTTTTGGAGGTAAATCCTATGAACGATGCTGTCTCCGTATCTGTTCTATGGCTGTGAAAAGACACCACGGCCAAGCCAACTCTTATAAAGGAAAGCATTTAACTAGGGGCTTGTTTACAGAGTTTTTAGTCCTGTTATCGTCATAGTGGGAGAGCATGGTGGCACACAGGCAGGCGTGGCCCAGGAGAATTTTACATCCTGATCCACAGGCAGTGGGAAGAGCTACACACCTCTTCCAACAAGCCGCATACTCCAACGAGGCCACACATCCTAATCCATCCCAACGGACCAAGTGGGAACCAAGCATGCAAATATATGAGGCTACGAGGTGGGGGTGTGGGGGGCGGGGAGGAAGTCTCATTCAAACCAACTCCGATGCAGCTGGCATAATGGGCTGGGATTGTGCTGCAAAACAGCCGGGATTCTTGATGGCTTAAAACAGCCGAGTTTTATATTTTTTTTTTCCTTTTTTTAGGTTTTTCGAGACAGGGTTTCTTTTGTAGCCCTGGCTGTCGTGGAACGCACTCTGTAGACCAGGCTGGCCTCGAACTCAGAAATCCGCCTGCCTCTGCCTCCCAAGTGCTGGGATTAAAGACGTGTGCCACCACCGCCCGGCTCAGAGTTTTATATCTTAAAAATCCTACGTCTGAGTCTGTCGGGTCAATAGCAAGGCTGGTCACTCCAAAGCCTAGTCTGATGAAGTAGCCACCCATTGGCTGATTCTGGAATGCTGAGCCAATGGGAAATGAGAACTCAGAACATCTCCTAGCAGTACCTACACTAACTAAAACCTCAACTGCTCCCCGGAATGCTATAAGATGGTGCCACCCAACCATAAGGGGGCAGGCAGTGTGACCCTCCCCTGTCTCCGGAAGGAGGAAAAAAATACGTGGTTAATGGTCTTAACCACCACGCACACCATGTCACATGCTGGGCAGCCTTCATTTCTCTAGCACACGGTTTAAATGAGTCCTGGGTGACTTTCAGGACATACATGGATTCCTTAGTTGTCTTCTCATCTTCCCAATAGCAAGAGTCATTTGTGAGCAAAAGGGAAAGATCTGGAGCCTTGAGGTGGAGCGCTGCACTGAAGCTGAGCTCTTCAGTGGCATCTCTCTGGCTTCTCACCTTGTTGAAATGAATCCTGTCTTTCTACAGTGTGAATAACTCAACATGAATAAATTATATGCCCATTCACTTTCAGTATTTACTTCTTTACCTAATTTACCTATTCAGCATTACCTAATAATGCCGAATAGTATCATTTCTTCTACTTTCTTCTTCTTCTTCTTCTTCTTCTTCTTCTTCTTCTTCTTCTTCTTCCTCTTCCTCTTCCTCTTCCTCTTCCTCTTCCTCCTCCTCCTCCTCCTCTTCCTCCTCTTCCTCCTCCTCCTTCCTCCTCCTTCCTCCTCCTCCTTTTTTTTCTTTTTTCTTTTTTCTTTTTGCAAGTTTTCCTTTCTTTTTATAGATGCGAGTTTTATGTGGCACAGGCTAACCTTGAACTTGCTATGTAGCTGAGGCTGGCCTGGAACTCGTGATCTTCCTGTCTTTCATTCCTAAGTGCTGAGATTATATGCATCCTTTACCATGCCCAACTTTTTTTTTTTTAGATCAATTTTCATCCAAACATGAAGCCTTTTGAGGCACATTACAACTGCAATGGACTTTTTAATGATCAATTGATTCCTAGTCACCGATTTTAAATTGCTTTTGTGAGGACTGTATTCTAATTTGCAACAACTGAGTTCCATACTGTCTTTGTCTATAGAAAGCAGCTGTATAGCCAGAATAACACACCATGTCTCAACAGAGAGCAGTCCTCTACTGAATTCTTGGGTTTCTAGGTCTGACAAAAATGTACTGCCTTTAAAGCAGAATTCAGGTTTCCTTCAATGCTGCATCTCAGGTTTTCTCTACTAACCTGGATTGGAAAATTGTCACATTATTGATTTTCTCCCTCTTCATATTTCTCTCTCATGTGTTTATTTAGTTAGATATTTTATTCATCTGCTTATTCACACAGTCAGCTCACATGTATTTATTAAACATCTACTGGAATCATGCATAAGACAGGGTCCTAGGGAAAGTTACAAGAACACTGTCTGTCCTTAAGCAAATCACAGTTCCAAAATTACAGGGTACATTTGCCCCCATCTTTGAGGGATGAGTTGGAAGACTCCAGGGAAGAGGTTCTCAACTTTTCTGTGACACTTCAATATAATTCCTCATGTTGTGGTGACTCCCAGCCATAAAATTATGTCATTGTTACTATATCACTGTAAATTTCCTACTGTTATGAATCATAATGTAAACATCTCTGTTTTTTGATCGTCTTAGGTGATTCCTGAGGAAGGATTGTTTGACCCCCACCACAAAGGGGTCACACCCCACAGTTTGAGAACCTCTGCTCTAAGGGCTGCTTGAAGTCAAGGATGGTATATACTGTGTCTCATAAACATACACACACCTATAAGGTTTCACTTATAAATAGACAAAGTATAATATTAACCACCACTAAGAATAAAATAGAGTAATTATAGTAACACACCAGAAGAAAAGCTAAGACAGCAGTAGGATGTCTTACACACCTTCAATCCCAGCATCCAGGATGCAGTGTTAGGTAGATTCCCTGCAAGGTTGAGGCCAGCCTGATCTACATAGTGAGTTCTCGGCCAGTCAGGGCTACATGCATGGTGAGACCTTGTGTTAAGAATACTTAAGTAACTAAATACATAACAATAGAACTGTAGCAGACCACCCACTTGTCTACTGTGTACAAGGCCCTGATTCATTTCCTAGTCCCACCCAAACAACAACTAAACCCAAAACAAGACAACCCCAGAAAGAGCTGTGCTTTTTTATTTATTTGGAACTTCTGCTCCAAGGAATGCTTGAAGTCAAGGATAGTATATACTGTATTTCACACACACACACACACACACACACACCTATAGGAAGGTTTCACTTATAGACACAGTATCATATTAACAATGGCTAAGAATAAAATAGAGTTCATCATTGATATTTTCAGTATTGGAGTTCACTACCTGACATTTTCAGACCACAGTCGATGATTGTGGACCAATGAAACTGAGGGAAACGAAGCCTGGGCCAATGGGAGCGCTGGATAATGCCTCTAAATCTGCAGGTGCTAACACATGGAATCAGACAACAACGTATATAAAGGATATTTTTAGAAGGCTGTGACTGCACTGACCACACACAAGGTTGTCTCCTTCTCATTGCCTCCCACTGTAACAGGTATTTGCTCTAAGTGTTGGATTAATTACTTATTGCTACTCAAATCACACACACACACACACACACACACACACACACACACACACATACACACACACATTCTGTTTTAATATGCTTTAAACAGTTGCAATGGCTGGGCCACTCTCAAACTTCCATATGGCTAATGCTACGTCCCATACTCCTGAATTATTACTTACTAAAATCTAAATTCCATCTTTGCTACCCTAGACCCAAATGGGAGACCCCTTGGGTCCACTCTTCCCAGGCTCTTCCATGGCTATACACTCTGTCTTCCTCAGCTCTCAGGCCTGATCTTTCTGTTTCCCCTGCAAAGCGATTCTAAATCCTTCCTCTTCCCTGGGTTCCCTTGCCCATGAAATCTAAAGCCTCTGTCTCCCTGCCCAGACATTGGTCACCTGCAACTTTATTTAGCAATTAGAGCCAACTGGGGGCAAAGACCAGCGGCATCTTATATGTAGTCGTGCGAATTCCCGTGTAATTTGGTAACCCAACTAAATAATATAAGCAATAAACCAAATCCATAACATATAAGTGTGATATTGCATCCTAAGCAATCTAGAGAAGAGGTAAAGTCTGCCCTTGAGTTATATACAAATACTCTGCCATTTTACATAAGGTACACGTGGGGTTTGGGGTGTCTTGTACAAGGTCTGGGAGCCAACCACTTTGATACACAAAGATACTTGTAGATTAGAAGAACAGTGCACCCTGGGAGGGAACACCAAGGTTTGTCTGAGGAAATCCAGGGAGACAGCAGGGAGGAGGTGACTTCTGACCTGAGACCTAGGAGATGACTTGGCCTGGAGGACAGATTGGAGGACAGACAAGCACTAAGGGCTTTGCCTTCCTTTCAGAATTGTTGAATGCTTACCTCCAAAATGAAAACCCTTAAAGGCTTTTGAGTATTGGCATAGGACCCACAGACTTTTACCCACATACCTACACTTGTAAGGGACCCAGAGCTAAAATGGGTGGGGTCATAGGAACACATTTTACATGGTCACTGTTAACATCTTCTAAACGAGAAGCAGCTTTCCTTCAGATGTGAATCTATCAACAGATGACGTAGAATCAGTAGAGGGATGTGAGATTATCACTATAGAAACCTGGTATTTTGAAATGAGATTGCCGTTATTGCTTATAGCACAAAATATGTTTTATACTAAAAAAAACCCAAATGAACCCTGAAGTTAATATGAATATTATATCTATTGTTTTTATCTTTTATTTTTGAAGATTATAATGGCGTCATTTTCCCTTCCTTGGTTCCATTCAGATGCATGGGGTCTTTTGTCACTAACTTGTTATACACATACATCTCTCTCTCTCTCTCTCTCTCTCTCTCTCTCTCTCTCTCTCTCTCTCTCTCTCTCTCTCTCTCTCTCTCTCTCTCTCCACACACACACACACACACACACACACACACCTAAAGACATAAATGAAACCTTCTTAGTCTGTGCAGTGTTAATTGTACATGTCGTTTCAGGGCTGACCACGTGGTATTGGCTAACCAATAGGTGTGCTCCTCCCAGGGGAAGACCATCCAGGTCTCAGCTTGGTTGCCTGTGTTCTTCCTGTAGGGTCGAGGCCTCCTGGGGGCAACATCGTTTATCACACCTTTTCCTTCTTCCCCGTTGCCGCCGTTTAAAATTTTACCCAAGTAAAACATGTAGCGTTTTCATCAATGGTTGAGTACGGAAAACCGTACCGAACGAACAGCCTCCTTGGCTTTCCTCCGGTCTGTCTGTCGTCTGTCTGTCTGTCTGTTTGTCCTGACATTTGTTTTATGATTTTTGAGATGTTTTCACGTAGCCCAAGAAGGCTTTGACCTTCTTATGTCACCGAGGCTGGCCTTGAACTCTTCCTTCCACGTCCTTCACGTTTCCTATACAAGCCTGGTCCAGCTTAGGCCTACACCTTTTGAACCTCCGTGCTCTTACACCTGGGGCAGAGCGCGTAAATGATATGCAGGCAGTTTTCTGTAGTCTGTAGCCCTACTGGGCTGTTTCACAGTAGGTGCTGAATAAATGACTATGTGAAGACTGATTCTTTCCAAAGATCGTTCCTGTTTCAAGGTCACTGTATTTATTTATCAATTCTCAATACCAGTTTTAGAAGCTGCATTTGCAAATAATGTGTTGACGTGAGCTTCCGTGTTGTTTTCTGTGTAAGGAGTTAAAGAATGCATTTAATGTTATCTCGAGCCGGAAACAGAAACGGTAGGTTAGAAATGGCCCGCCCACTGCTTTTTACGTTTTTTGTTTGTTTGTTTTTAAATCTTTGGTTTGGTTTTCTTTTGCTGTCCTGAGCCCTGGGTAGCGGCAGAGGTTAGTGTCAGCTCGGCTGCCTGGGCTGTGGGCTGCAGATGCCACAGCAGCTGAGCTCTGGGGTTGGCCCACTGCGGTCCCTTGTCATGCTTCCTGTGAGGTCCAGGAATGTATAGTTTTGCGGTCTGATATATTTTGATGGTTGCCAGATAAAAATCGATGTCGGGCACTTTTTTTTTTTCTAGGAAAAACACATTTAGACATTTCCAAGCTGATTTGTAGGACTTCATGTCATTAGAACTTTGTGGCAAACCTTTTTTTTTCTCAAGTGGCTGAAAGCATAAAGAAACTTCAGTCCTGAGGGCTGTTCACAGCACGTCCTGTGAGTGCCAAAAGCTGAGAGGCGGGACAACGGCCTGGATTGTTTAGACGGCCTTTCTTCAAAAATAACTGAGTATTTGGATTTTTTCCAATAAGGAAAATAACAGATTTAGCTACTGACACCAGATTAGTCCCACAGCTTAGGAAAAACAGGGTACCTTTTCCTTTATTTTCTAATAACATTTCTCAGTCTGGCAGAGAGGACTAGTCTTGAAGGTTTGAGTGCTGTTTGCTGTTCTTGCTTTTTTTTTTTTTTTGCAAGGAGAGCTGGGTTGGGAGAAACAGACTGGTGAGACGTTAGCTTTCCAGTCCAGGCATGCAAGTCATAGCCTTTTCTTCATTTATGTCGTAAGTATATGGGATGTGAGTTAAGAAGCTGTAATGAAGGACTGAGAGAGACAGAGACAGAGACTGACAGAGAGAACCTGGTGATACACACGAGTTACTTTTTCTTTAAACTCCCTGGCTTCTCTCTGACACCAGCGGGTGGATAACAAGTCTTTACTTGTTGGCAGTGTATTGAAGCCTCTTGGAACAAAATGACTATTGAGAACAAAAAAAAAAAAAAAAAAAAAAAAAAAAAAAGCAGCTTCATGAGGGACGCTTCAGCCAGAGAGCTAGGGAGCCCGGGAGTAAATAGTTTAGATTTGGATGGACTTAAAAAATAAATAAATAAAAAGCTACAGGTCTTCCGAAAGACTTGGCATTTAATTAGTAGGTTAATGAGGCGTGAGGACAGAAAACTTGGTCTGTTTAAAGCACCTACAAAAACTCAGCTAGAGCCTGGAAGCAATTCGACCTTGATTTACAAAAACAGGAGCGGAGCGAGGACTAGGCCGGCTTTGGCTATTTCGAGGAACTGGATAAGGGAGAGGAATCGAGCAGGGAGAAAGGTGTGTGTGTGTGTGTGTGTGTGTGTGTGTGTGTGTGTGATCGCGGGAGGGGGCATCTCCTCTACTGTCTCCGTTCTTTGAGGGGGTCCAAGCTGTCTGGGGCTCACCCTGGCCGAGGTGCCACCGGGTGACTCAGAAGGCGTTCCTTTTCTGGGGCCATCCGGCAGTGCACAGCCTGTTGGACCTGCAGCGTGGCAGCTCCTGCTGGCGCCCCGACGCCCTGTGGGTCCCTGGGGGGATAGGGTGGGGTCCTCCTATAAGGTCACAGCTACAGAGGAGACGTCACAAGTACGCTTGGCGCTGAGCGCACAGTGCCGGTTTTGACGTTTTCCTCTACAGAGAATGGGTTAACATCTTCTTCCACGCCCCCTCCCACCTTTTTCCTCCTACAAAAGGGGGTTCGGGAACCTGGCTGACACTATCTGCTAACAGAGCGCCCCTCTTGTTTCTGCTAACCCAGAGTAAATATAATATTTTTATTAGCTAGTTTCTCAGTTATTCTGACAGCAACCTACTCGGGGTTAAAAAAAAATCTAGCTAGTTCAGCAAGTCACTAAAGCAGGGGGACGGAACTGCCCACCTCCTTCCCCACCCCATCCCTTAGGGACTTGTTATCTATTTGTAAAAAAATATTTCAGAATGTTCTAATACCATAAAAAGTATTTATTTTTAATCATTTTTTTTAAAAAAAGCACACAAACAGTATTATGTATACATACATTCTGCCCTGTAATTTGCTCCTCAGGTTTGCTATTTGGGGTTTGTATAGCTTTTCATGTCCTATGTCAAGCTCTTCGCCATTCTTCTCAACAGCTGCAACGTATTCCAGCCCATGAATGCACCGTTGTTGACTGGCTTGGTCCCCATCAGGGGACAGTTATGTCATCTCTACCCTCACAAACAAGACCGTATCAAAGCCTCCGGGCTTATGAATGCTCTGTGTGCAAATGCATGGCATATATGCCTGGCTGTGGGACATTTTGGTAAAGGGGTGCTCACATGGGACATGTTCAAAGCTTTTCAAAAGTGCATAATCCTAGCAACATTACAGACTTAAAAAAGTTATCACCTTTCACATCGCCAGTATTTACAAGACTTTCTTGAAAACAGTTAATATTTAAATGACACATTTGGTCTTGAGAGCAAATTAGCTTGTGTTTAGTTGCTAATTAAGTGTCTTAAAAGTTAAATTTCTAGTCCCAAACAGAGGTCTCTGGAGTGTGCAATTCTCTGCCAGGCCCTTCAGGACTAGCAAGAATCGAGCCGTGAAAAAACTCATCCCAGTCTCCAGGGACATCAACGGCTGTGGCATGTGGCTCCAGAAAACTAGCTGCTTTGAGAAACGCTAGGGTAGGATTGGGAAAGCGTTTGCTTCATGTGTAAGAGTGTTGTCTCCAATTAATTCACTTCAGAAACACTGACTAAGTACAACCATGGCAAAAGTTTCTCCTCCCCCTGGTTTTCTCCGTACCAGCCTCCTGACACCAGATGGGATGAAGCCCCAGTTCTAGGAACCACAAAATTAATTTCCTGCCACTGAAAGGTGATCCAGCAAGGGGATTAGCTTCACCAGAGGATGTCACCCCGGTGGCCATACACTCTATCTACGTCTTGTCCCTAAAGGGATATTTGGCCTGCTTGTGAGTTTAGTGGCTCAAAGCGTCCCACCAGCACTGAACAATCCACTTTATTCTTCAGTGTTATAGGTAGAATTTTATAGGTTGAAACATTGCAGATGAAATCAGATTCCAATGGATGAGTCAAGTTTTAGAACCTGAGATTCAAGCTGCTATTAAATTGCTTTATAAGTGATCCTAGTAGCACAGTCCCCCTTGCCTGTAGCCTTTTAGATTGTAGTCAACCTTGGGGGAAGGGGAGTTCTTTAGAGTGGTGACAGTCGTCTTATTTCCTCAAATATTCACTTGACTGGAAAAAAAAAAAAGGCTGTCTCAAAAGCAAACTTCCTCATCCTCAACACTCATCTTCAACCAAGACACAGTCACGTTGGGAGAGGGGGTGTGGGTGCCATCCAAGAGGAAAACAAAGGAGAATAACAAACAAACAACAGCAAAACTCAAACCAAACCAGATGAAACGAGAAGAAACTTCCCATTCTAGGTCCGAATCGGTGCTTTCAGGCGCCTCCACCCGTCACTCAGATTTATGCCTTAAAACAAAGGAGAAGAAGCAGCAGGGCTGAGGAATGGCCTAATAAAAGCCTCTGCTTTCAAACCAGTGTCCGGTAATCCACGAGGAGGGCATTGGAAGAGCAAGGGTGTGTGTGTGTGTGTGTGTGTGTAATGAATTGTCCCATGATGTCCTTAAATAGGATGGTCCTTTCAACGGTCAGGAAGCACCTGGGGGCTTGGCTGCTTAGAAATTCAGACAGAAATTGTTTCTGCACTAAAGGGGGAGACAAAGTTTCTAAGTGCCAATGCCTTGAATATCTTCCCGCCTTTATCTGCTTTTTCCATCAGCCTGAATTACAGCGACAGTGCATTCAAGTCAATACCAAGGATGGGCAGATGATTTCAAGCTAGGAAGGACACTTAGACCCGACCCGACACTTGGCTTTAACTCTGAATCTCCCTTTCCTGCTTAGATGGAAGCCTGCACCCCAGCCTGCAGGACTTTCATTTTTACAGCCCTTTTCAAGATTCTGTTTAAAAGATGGAAAGTGAAACGAAGAAGGTTCAATCATTATGTCTACCACGTCTTTTAATTTCCTTTTCTTTTTTCTTCCTTAATGTCCATAAAGCCTTTAGTCTGGTGCTTCTCAACCTTTCTAAGGCTGTGACCCTTTAATACAGTTCCTCATGTTGTGGTGACCTCCAATCATAAAATTATTTTTTGTTGCTACTTTGTAGCTGCAATCTTGCTACTGTTATGAACGGTAGTGTAAAATATCTGATATGCTGGGTGTCTGGTATGGGACCCCTATAAAAGGGTCATTTGCACATCATCCCCCAAGGGGTCACCACCACAGGTTGAGAAACACTGCCTTAGAAGGTATCTTCTCCAAAGTCTGCTTTACTAGCAAATGACCAGGGTTTCTTTTTATATTTTTATTTAAAAAAAATTTTTTTTTACTTAATTCACTTTACATCTTGCTCACTGCCCCCTCCTTGTCACTCCCTCCCACAATCCTTTCCCCATCCCCTCTCCCCTCCTCTTCTGAGTGGGTGGGGACACCCCCGTATCCCCCTATCCTTATGACAAGGGTTCTTAATATAAGATTTTTCTTTTTCCTAAGAAGTTTTCCAACTCCTTTGTTACTCTTGTTTCTTTAGATACAATCAATCCTTCATTTTTTCCCCCCCTTTGGCACTTTAATATGAAAGCAGTTGATTTGCTTGAGAATTCTGTTTTGGTTTTTTTTTTTTTTTCAGCACTTGAGAATGTGACACCACAGTCACCAGGTTGCTAGAAAAGGACGCCATGAATCAGTTTCAAGCTTTGGAATGCTGGTAGTTAAGGGAAGGCTGCATACCACGGACCTTCCTGTTTTAAATAAGAGTTAAAAAAAAAAAAGAATTCTGTGGTTATGTAACCGGTCCTTGAAGCAAGTTTTACTACACTTTCTTCAAACGTCAAATTGAATAATCCAGTCAGAAGCACGGGGTCCCAAGTCTTGTCAGCAGTATTCTGAAAGTGAAGATTTATTGCGACTTCTTTCATTGCCTCAGTTTTATTACTTTTGAAAAATATGTGATGGTATTACCCTTGGATTTACTGGGGTTCTTAAGGTCTTGTCAAAATGAAACAAGCCCTCTCTGTGGTATGTATGAGTCGCCGGTAAGCACGGTGATGAGGGGAGGCTTTGCTTTGAGAATCTCATTCCTAAAAACAAACTATACTCAGCCCTTTCTTTTTTCCAGTAGTCATTTATTTTATTTTATTTTATTTTATTTTTTACCGATTCTGAGCCAATGGTCAACTTTGGGAATACTTCACATAGTTTAACTAACTAGCTAACCGTGTGAGCTGCCTTTTTAAACATTTCCTGCCCCTCATCCCGTTTAGAAACCCGATGGTGTGTTTCTGAAGACAGAGGGCTGACTCCGTCCCTGAGAGGGAAGCTCAACTCTTTCCATCATTCTTTGTGGTCCAGAGTCCAGATCTGAAATGTCAATGCCAATGCACCTTGGGAGGCAGGAGCCGAGGCTCCCGTTTCCTGCCTGTGTGCGCCCCACCAGTTGGAATGTTTCTCTTCTACCAACTGAACCTAGAGCCTGCTCCTCCTCGTCCCCTACACCTCTTTATTTCTTCCCCCTCCTCTTCTTCCTTTTCCTCCTATCCAGTAACTTTTATTTCTCGAGCTCTGGGGTTTTCTCTGTGAGAGTGTGTACACGCAGAGGCCAGGAGGTCAACCTTAGTTATCGTTCCACAGGTACCGTCCGCTGTTTTCTGAGACATGGTATCTCTGGGATCAGGGGCACTTTGATTCAGCCAGGCTGGCTGGTCAGTGAACCCAAAGGATACCTCCTATGACAGGCTTTCACCTGCATTCTGTGGGCACCAATCAAGCTCAGGGGCTCATGGTTGCATGTCAAGTACTTTACCCACTGAGCTGGATCCCCAGACTCGGTGTGTACTTCCTTTCTTTGTGTGTGTGTGTGTGTGTGTGTGTGTGTGTGTGTGTGTGCGCGTGCACAACAGTAGCATCCAGAAGACACCAGTTCCCCTAAAGGTAGCAGTGAGCTCCTGATCTGGGTGCTGGGAATCCATCTGAGTTGGTTCTGGCAGAGCAGCAAGTGCTCCTTCTTTGTTGTTGGTTTTTTGGTTTTGTTTTTAGAGACAGGGTTCTCTGTGTAATCCTCCTGGCTGCTAGGACTTTCTGTATAGACCAGGTTGGCCTGGGACTCAGAGATCTGCCTTCCTTTGTGTCCTGAGTGCTGGGATTAAAGTCATGTGTCACCACACCCACAGCACATGCTCTTAACCACCAAGCCTTCTCTTCATCCCCGGTCTACTTTTGTTGGCCTTTTCTCTGGGGTTCTAACTCTTTGCAGTCTGCAGGCTCACACAACCAGACAAACCTTTTTCTAATTTCTTTTTTTTCCTCTTTTGTGTGTGTGTGTGTGTGTATTTGTATGTGTGTATGTATGTATGTGTTTGTGTCTGTATGTATGAGTTTGTGTGTGTATATATGTGTTTGAGTGTGTTTATGTGTGTTTGTGTGTATATTTGTGTATGTATGTATATGTTTGTGTGTGTTTATGTGTGTGTTTGTGTGTGTATATGTGTTTGTGTATGTTTGTGTCTATGTATGTGTTTATGTATGTATATGTTTGTGTGTTTATGTGTGTTTGTGTGTATGTATGTGTTTGTGTGTTTATGTGTGTGGTTATATATGTTTGTGTATATGTATGTGTCTGTGTGTTTGTGCATGCATGTATGTGTTTGTGTGTGTTTATGTGTGTATATGTTTATGTGTTTGTGTATGTGTTTGTATGTGTTTGTGTGTGTTTATGTGTGTGTATGTGTTTGTTTGTGTGTATGTATGTGTTTGTGTGTGTGTTTGTGTGTGTGTATGTGTTTGTTTATCTGTATGTTTTTGTTTGTGTGAATGTGTATTTGTGTGTATGTGTGTGTATGTTTGTGTTGGTGTGTGTATGTGTGTAGAAGCATGGTTCTTTCACTACTACCATCCAGCAGCAAAGGACACAGGCACTTAGAGGGATTTTCCTGGGTTTGTTCCCCCAACCCCACATATGATCACCCTTGCCTGACCCCTTCTGATTCAGTATTTCTCAAACCCAGCACAAAACCTTAGTTACACAATTGGTCAGAAAAATCCATAGGAAGGGGCTTGGGACAAATGATACGCATATTTGGAGTTCTTTATGTCCGATTTGAGGCTGTTTCCTCAAAATAAACTTTTATGTGAATGGAGTTTTGTCTGTGTACCGCATCTGTGCCTTATGTCTGGTGCCTGTGGAGTCCAGAATAGAACACTGGATCCCCTGGATCTGGGGTTATAGAGGGTCGCTATGTGGGTGTTTGGGATTGAACCCAGGTCCTCTGGAATAGCAGCCAGTATACTCTTAACCACTGACCCATTTCTCCAGCCTGATTTCTTTTTTTTGGTCAGGAGTGGAGGGAACTCGTCTTATGTGCCAACTTTTATGGCAAGTACTTTCCATATACCATTGGATTTAATCCCCACAACATCGTTTCTGGCATGTAATTGCATTGTGACCATTTTGAAGATAAAGAAACTTAGGGCCCAAATGAAGGTGAAGTAGAAAGGCGTCTTGTTACTGTGTCAGGGCTGGGATTTGGAACCAGGCTATCTGATTTTGATATCAGATTTAACCTAAACTCTCAAGCAAGGTTGTACAGCCAGAGTAACTAACTAGAATGTTCCTTAGAGAAGGCTATCAAAGGACATTGACTCACACATTGACCGATCTGACTCGTTCAAAGCAACTAAGTAGCCTTATAGGCCTCTCTGCTGTGCCCAGTATCACGATTTTATGATCTTCTTCTGGAGAGGTCAACAAGTGTCTCTTCAGCAGAGATAGGGCATAAATAACAGACCAAAGTGGTTCTACCCAAGTGTTGCCTGGTGAGCCCATGGGTTTCATGAGGTTTTCTTCCTGCAGCCTAAGGTGAGGCAGTGGTTGACACTTCCTTGCAGGGGCATAGGCAGCTTACAGGAGGCTGAGTCACTGAAGAGAAAGACTCTCAGTGACTTCTCATAGCTGTTGGCTACAACCCCTCAGGGAGGATCCTACTCCTCCCCACTCCGTGAAAGAAAGTAAATGGGCTCAGTCTTGTGCAGGTCTCCTGTAGGTAATTACAGCCGCTGAGAGTTCAAGAGGGTAACTGCCATGTTGAGTTTGGAGGATGGTGTTTCTCAAAAAAACCTGCCTACTACAAATTATATTTTTTCCTTGTTCATGTGGACTGGAGATATTATTATTATTTCAGATGAACTATAGATGTATTTATAAAAACTTTAAATAGTTATGGATCTCTCATATGTATATTTAAAAAATATGACAGAGAGGGCCTGGCCTGTGTTCCCTTTGGTCAATTCTCCCATGGCCAAAGCTTGTGTTATGGACACAGGGTAAAGAACCTTGACACTGGTCTAAAACTGTGTGTAAGGGTCTGTAACACCATCACCCAGAAGGCTGCATTGGAGGCCTGTCTGGTCTACATAGTAAGTTTCAGGCCAGCCTGGGCTATGTAGTGAGTCTCTGTCAAAGAAATGAAATAAAATTAAGGAAAAAAAATCACATCATTGTTAAAATGTGTATGTCCTGATTACTATGTATCTTTTGTCCTCTGGATTCATTCATCCTCTCTTCCTTCCTTCCTTCCTTCCTTCCTTCCTTCCTTCCTTCCTTCCTTCCTTCCTTCCTTCTTTCCTAGATAGCATTTCTCTGTGTAGCCCTGGGTGTCCTGGAAACCACTCTGGAGACCAGGCTAGTCTGGATCCACCTGCCTCTGCCTCCCAAGTGCTGAGATCTAGGGCATGGCTAGATTGTAGTTTCTGAGAATTCATTGCTCTTAGCTTGTGCTCCTTCTCTTGGTATTATTTTTTTTATTAATTCAGGAGACTTTATATATTCAGGATAATAACGCTTTTATGGGTTAGTCACACATGCTGGTCCTGACTGTTTTCAGCACTGTGCCCCTCAACTTCATCCCAACACTGTCTTCACGCTTTACAGTGGTGGCTTACATTTAAACCCCCACTCTGGCCTGATTTATCATTCTTTCCTTACCCCAAGGTCCTACAGTCATTCGGTGAATATGTAGAATACGGATTTCTTTTTTTCTTTTCTTTCCAAATGGAAAAGTGCTTGACCTAATATGATTCGTTGAACAGTCGTGTGCTTTCTCTGGTGGGTTTTCCCACGGGCATGTGTTTGTTACGTGCCCGTCACTTTGCCCTGTGTTGTACTAGCCAATGCCATCGCTTTAGGATAAACCTTTTTGTCTAGTGTGGCCAGGTGCCTTTCTTTGTCCTGTTATCTTGGTGATTTCTGGTTCTTAATTCTTTAGCATGAACGTAAGAACTAACTTGTCATACACCACAGGGGAAAATGATAGATGTAAGTTGTAATACAGTTATATGTTTACTGGGAAGTATTGCCAGTATTGTGTCTTCTCATTCCATATTGTGAACTTGACATGTCTTTTCATTTACTTCTCTGCGTTGTTGGTCGATCTAACTTGACCCCATCTCAATCACCCTTTGTTATGCCTGTCTTCAAATTTCCCATAGTTTTATTGCTATTATTAATGAACACTTTTAAAAAGTGTCCCCTTTCTTAGTTATCTGCCTGTACATGAGATCATTGTTAATTTGGGGACATTAATTTGTATCTAGGTAACTTGCTGAACTCTTAAATCATTCTAAGAGTTCATCTGAAGAGTCTTGGATTTAAAGAAACAATGTGGACACTTTTATTGTAAGTTCCCCCACAAACTTTTGAATGTGAGCTTCCATGTACTGTTTTGTATATATGCAGGGTTAAAAAATGAACATAGATGCCCATTCTTGGTACATTATAAAGTATCTTTATACATTAACTTTATTACTAACTACTATTCCTTCATCTATTAATTTTCATGGAAAATTTAAAAGTTGACAACAAAAATTTTAAATATATAATAAAAATTTAAATCTTTAAAAATTAGAAGCTCACACTGTTGATGACCTAATTAGCACTCAGATTTCTAGTCATCGACAGAGTGTGACTGTGGACTGAGACATTTACTGGCCATCTTATAAACCTGGGGAGGTGAAAAGAATGAGAGAAGGAAAATCGTCAATCTTCAATATTGTTGGCACATGTATGCATTCGTGTGTGCACCCATGCGTTTGCGCACACACACGCACACCATTTGTGAATGAGTAAAATCATGTGAGTTATATAAGTTATTGGCCTGAAGAAAACATGCGCTATGAAAGTGAAAGATCAAATATGGGACGTTGCTCCGTATCCTGAGTAACTAAGGATGCTCCTGGTTGTCTCCTACTGGTTGAATCCATTCCTCACTAGAGTGTCAGGGTAGATGGTTGGCCTGTAAGACACCATGGAGGTATTATTTTAGGGATTGGGCATCTCTGATAGATCTCTCAGCTTGAGGTTCGGTTGGAGTTTGGTGTTTGCTGCCTAGGACTACCCAGGCTGCCCTCCATGAAAGGCTGGCTATGGCAAAAAGGCCCCGTCAATGCTGAACCCCTAGGACAGCGTAGGTCTCACCAAATCTTTAACCTGGGATCTAGGAACATGCTTCCCTAACAACGTGTGGGCAGCGGTGGCGGCGAGGAGAGGGGCCTATGAAATCAGGAAGTTCACACAACTTACAGCCATAGTGTCAGCCAGTCCTCTGGTTGAAACAGGAAGTGCCTAAGACTGGCTCCTCCTGAAGGGAGCCTCTCAAGGGCCTGGCTGGTCGCATTGGAGGGGCTTGTTTTCCAAGGGTGTTCAAACTTCGCTGGAGTGAGGTCCAGGATGTGGTCTGAACCAAGAGGCTCTTTAGTTCTCCACCACTGAATCTTCTTGGTCAAAGACCGAGTCATAGCTCTTCTCTACAGCTATGCAAATAAACAGTGTGTCCTATTTTTAGGACGTCATCGCTAACAAAAATAGCTCGAAACCCAGACATTTGAATGTCAGCAGACTTCAGCTTAAGACGCTATCCTGTGGCAGCCGTGCCAGGCGATGCTGACATTTTCCAGGGTTGGGGGGCGTCGTTGTTTCATCTTCCAGCGTACTCAACGATGCTATTCCTGCTATTCCTGTTTTCATTTAGAAAAACCAAGGCTCGGAAATGTTAGGTGACCTGTCCCAAGTCAGCCTCTCACAAGCAGAACTCAGGATGCTCTGCGAGCCACCAGCCTGACGTCACAGCCCTTGATTTCAAGCATATTTCCTTCCCACCTTGCCACATTCTATCTTGACACCGGTAACGGGATGTTGTTATTACGTGGGACCTGGTCCAGTTTCCTGAAAGGAATTCAGTTGCTACATTAGATTCAAGTTACATAATCAGGAAATTACTTAGCCTTCTTAGTGTCTTATTTGCTTTATTAAAAAAACCGTTGGAGGGGCTGAAAAGATGGCTCAGCAGTCAAGAGCACACTGGCTGCTCTTCCAGAGGACCAGGCTTAATTCCCGACACTCACATGATAGCTCACACGTGTCTGTAACTCCAGTTCCAGGGGATCTGACACCCTCACATAGACATACATACATGTAGGCAAAACACCAGTGCACATAAAATAAAAACCAGTTATATATTAAAAAAAAGAAGCCCATTTTTAAAGAAAGAGAGAGACAGAGGAAAGAAAAGAAGAAGGAAAAGGAAATAAAAGAAGAGGAAGAGGAGGAGGAGGAGGGAGAAGAGGAGGAGGCCTCAGATTTATGTTCATTAAGCTCATTTCATTATGTTCCTCTTTACAGAGAAACTCAAGATTTTTTTTTCCAACACAGCATTGTTTGTGGCAATTGCTTGACAATTTAAAGGGCTTCCAGGAGTTGCATGGAACACAGTCTTAGGACATACAATAAAACCCATCAGACTCTGGACAAGCTCCACAAGCGAGACCAGAAGAGAAGCTGCCTGTCCCTCACTGATTGCTTTAACCCAAAGACCGAGTTCAGGATCCAGTGCTTGCTTCTAAGATGATTGACAGGCATCATAGGAGACACTACATCCGGGAAATTTCTCACCAGGATCTTCTGATCTCAGGTCCATCTAATATTAGAGAACAAGTGTTGGTTTGGTTTGCCAAAGAAAAGCACAGAGAGCACCCAGTATGCTTATGGACATAATACACATGGTTTCAGTTTGGCATCTCTCATCGGGAATGTGGTGCTGGCTGTTTCCTGCTGAGGTCCAGTTGGCTCCAAAAGCTTCAGTTACTTTGTGGTAAGGTGGGAGAAGGGTGAACACCTGCACCGGGGGTCGGCTCAAACAGCTCTGGAGACTGTACCTGTTCAAGGCTCAATTTCCAAACACTTTCTTTTCTTTCTGTTCTTCTTAACTGGAAGATTCTTAAAAAAACCTAAAATTGAATTTCTGTTGCTGTTGTTGCAGGATGGATGGGAATGTGATAACACTGTCCTTGCATCAGTAGGATATAGGTATACATGAAGAAAGGCATGCCTCTTTAAAAATTCAATATGCCAGTGATCTGCATTTTTATCCTCTAGAAAAACAACAACAGAAGGATTTGGCCAATTTGATATTTATATGCTTGAAAGTTTTCAAATGATCACATGTCAAAATTAGCTATAAGGACTATAATTAAAAGCCGTTTTAGCTGGGTGTGCTGGCATGGGCCTGTGATTCCAGTTACTTGGGAAGCTGAGTCAGGAGTGTTACAAGTTGGCAAGGGTCACAAGGCTTGCCCAGGCTGCAGAGTGAGTTCAAGTCCAGGCTGGGCAGCTTAGTGAGACCATGTCTCAAAATGAAAAGGGCTAGGATGTAGCCTTGCATTCTTACCACGCCTGTGTGAAATCTAAGACTCAATCCCCAATACCTAAGAAAAAGGTCAGACACATATTTAAAGTAATGATAGTTACAAAGACAAACGTGTCTGGATTCATCTGGGTCAAGGTGCAAACTGTTCCCTCTTGTCTCCTTACTCACAAGACGTTGTCCTTGCACCCCTGACACAAGATGGCTCTTGATTCTTACTTTGTTTCCTTTCTCCAAGCTAAAAGCTCCAACAAAAGCAACTTAAGGGAGGGAGGGTTTGTCTCACGGTTAGAGAGAACAGTCCATCATAGCGGGGAAAGCACGCAGCAGCAGCAGCAGCATGAGGCAGCTGGTCACATTGCAGCTTCAGACAGGAAGCAGAAGGAGGTGAACACTGAGGTTCTACTCATTTTTTCCTTTTTGTTCAGTCTAGGGCTATAGTCCAGGGGTTGATGGCATTCATAATTTGGGAGTGGATTTTTCCTACTGAGTTCAGACTTTCTGGGAACAGCCACATAAACACACCCACAGGTGTTAATTCTAAAGCCCACTAAATTAATGGGTTTGATGAAGATTAACCGTTTTCCATTTATAACCTTTAGGTGTTGCTCATATTTCTTGGGCCAAAATGGGATCGATCCCCTGAGCCCATCTGACTGCAAGGGAAGTTGGGAAATGTAGTCTTTGTTCTGCACAGCCATGTTTGACCAACTATAAAACTAGGTTTCTAGGGCTGGAGAGGTGACTCAGTTAAGTAAGTGCCTGCTGAGCAAATGGGAAGATGTGAGTTTGGATGCCCAGTAAACATGCAAAAGCTGGTTGTGTCTGTATCCCCAGCACTGCCAGGGAGGAGACAGGGAGACCTCTGAAGCTCCCTGATCAGCTAGCTGAGCAGAATTGATCAGGCCCAGGTTCAGTGAAAGACCTGATCTAAATTTTAAGGTAGAAAGCCATCGTGGAAGTTGGTACTAACCTCTGGCCTTCCCATATGTGTGCACACACCCACATGAACAAGTGCATTGCACACACACACACACACACACCTTTAAACTTCAAATATAAGGAGAAGAAGTAGTTCCTTGGAGCCACTTAGACATCTGTGGCTTCTCATTATTTTCCCAATACCAGGAGTCAGGTACAAATGAATGCATTCATTATTCAAGAAAAAGATCAAGTTACTAGCACAGCTAGTTCTTTGTGAGCCTTTTGGGTGTGACTTTATTTCTGTTCCCTTTGTATTTGTGTCTCGTTTTCTGTGTTCTAGCACTAGAATCGGGGTGGAGATAGCTGTGCTTTCTTGGGATTGCTACAGAAGAACACTGGTACCTCATTTCACCATACCACTTAAGAACAGATGTCCAGGAAGGTGCCCCATGCCTTTCCTTGAGAGTTCAGAGCAAGCACACGTTTAATGTTGTTCAAGGAATTCTGTGACACTTATTGAGCAAGGGGTAGTACGTTTGAGTGTTGCTTAATCAAAACTGGGAACTAGACCAATCCATTCTTTGGTTGGATTCAGATTATACCAGACTTTTGGTTAGGTTAGAAAACCTGTTCCCTAAAACTTTTCTCCTTTCCTTCCTTCCTTCCTTCCTTCCTTCCTTCCTTCCTTCCTTCCTTCCTTCCTGTCTTCTACCTCCCTTTTTTTTTTTTTGTTCATTTGTTTTTAGCTTTTTGATACAAAGTCCCAGATATCTTAGATGGCCTTGAACTAACCAGATAGCCAAAAGTGGCCTGGATTCTGACCCCTTGTTCTCTGTCTCCCAAATATTGCTATTACAGATGTGTGCCACCTGCCCTCAAAATCTTTTTAATTAAGAAGGAAATACTTCTAAGTACTTGGGAGCTAGGTGCAGAATGATCAAGAGCTCAGAGGGCTACATATGAAGCTAGCCTGGGCTACATGAGACACCCCCCTCATACACACACACTTCAAAAAAGAAGAGAAGAAAACCTTTAATAAAATATTCATTGTTTCTGTAATTTTTTTTCCCAGAGGCCAATGTTGACACAAAGACAATCTCTTAAGGTAGCAGATTTTCTAGAAAGAATTTTATTTTAAGGAGGAAAAAAAAACCCACCATTGAAAACAGATGTTGTTCTCCTACGTCATCTAACCACTGGCATCTTTCATGGAGCAAAATTTGGCAGGAGGTTTTGGTTCTGGGTTCCCCAACCCCCAGAGCACAATTTCCAACAGATGCTATGCACTGGAAACAAAACTTAAAACAGGGAAACCTGGCTTGTCAAAGTTCAAATCTGAGGTTTTCCAAGCCGGTTCCAGATACGGAGACTGTACCCAAAGGGGAGGCCTATGGTAGAAGTCACATTTGCATGACTCAGGCCCAGGATCAGGTGAGCCACTCACCTTTGGCAGCAAAAAACATCAGGATGTCAAAAATCTTTATAACCAAAAAATGTTAATTGAATGCTGCATTTTAAAAATAAATGTTAAAAATTACCATGATGAACAAATGTCATATTTAAATTTTTTTATTCTTAAAATTTTCAAACATGTATAAAATGAAATATGATCATGCCCACTTCACCCCCACACACACTTTTCCCTCCTATTTCACCAAATCGCCCAGCATGACCAGCACCCACTTATTGGAGGAGGGTCTTGTGCTCTGTGATGTATTTAGACGCTGATTTCTGTGCCTCAGGATCTAATTACATTCAGGACGAGGGCACTGTCATGAATATTGAAGACTCTCTTGTATCAATGTCCTGTAAAGACTGTTCCTCAATTATCTCTGATTAGTTAATAAAAGGCTAAACAGCCAATGACTGGGAAGAGGAGATAGAAAGGTTGGACTTCCGGTCCCAGCCAGGGGTCCCAGAAAAGAGCCAGGAGGAGCCACGAGGCAGGTGAGGGTGCAAGAGAGGAGGTCCGCGAGGCAGGGAGGAGGAGGAGGAGGAGGAGGAGGAG
>NW_021605377.1:6196501-6274050 GCF_004785775.1 Grammomys surdaster | reverse complement strand
AGTATGAGGTCTGGCGTGAGGAGCAGTCGCCAAGGGAGTTCGCCATGAGGATGCACATGAACAGAGCAAGCCAGGGTGAGACTCTGAACTGCGGGTAACACGGGGCGTGTGCTGAGATGTAGATAGCTTAGAAGGTTAGAATAGTTTATAATCTGCCCAGTCACAGGACTTAAAGCTTGCTAATAAACTTAATAGGACTCTGTGATGGTTTCTATATGCTCGGCCTAGGGAGTGACTATTAGGAGGTGTGGCCTTGTTGGTGTGTGTGTGTGTGGCATTGTAGGTGTGGGCTTTAAGTCCCTCATCCTAGCTGCCTGAAAGCCAATCTGCTAGCAGCCTTCAGATGAAGACGTGGAACTCTCAGCTGCCCCGGTTCCATGCCTGCCATGATGATAATAGGCTGAAACTCTGAACCTGTAAGCCAGGCACTTAAATGTTGCCCCAATAAAATGTTGTCCTTGGTCATGGTGTCTGTTCATAGCCATAAAATTCTAAGACAGATTCTTATTATTTGGGGGGTAGCCAGCTTAGAGAAAACTGCTATCTTTAAGCTTCATCCTATACCCACCAAGTCCAGTTAGTGCTGTTTACATGTGCATGGTTGTAGGGCCAGGCACTGGAGCCGGGGAAACCTGCCAGTGGCCAAACACTCAAAAAATAGGATGATTCTCCCTTCCTAAGTGACTATCAACTGCTTTTCAGTAAGAGCTGGCTCTGAGAGAGCCCTTTCCCTTATCTATTCCAGAAGTTCGGCTGGCTTGCTCTTGCGCAGGTCTTATACCAGGGACTAAAACCACTGAGTTCAGGAGCGCTGCGGTCACGTGAAGATTGGAAGCTTGCCTTTCACAGCAATTCCTCCCCATTCTCCGGCTCTTACGTTCTTTCTGCTTATCTTCCACAACATTCCCTGAGCCTTTGGGATGGCAGTGGTTGTGATGGGTGTGCTAAGAAAGACGTCCCATTTAGAACTGAGCACCCAGTGCCCTATTACCGGCACTTGGACCAGCTATGCATTTGCACACCGACTGATGCCTCCTGCAAAATGAAGCTTCTCTGACCACAGTTGCGAACAGCCCAGGTCTATGGATAAAAGTTAACTATTTTAAGAAAGCAGTTTGACAACACGACTGTAGCAAGCTAACAATAGCAGGTTCTGTCCCAGGGCTCCCGTGGCTTCCCTAGCCCCTGGCCTTTGAAATGCCAAGATTTTAAATAAAGTAAGAGCTGTTTTGTTTTGCTTCACTTTTTGTGTGTGTGATGGAAACATTCATTTCTCACCAGGCTTCCAAGTTCCTGGTTCCCCGGATTTCACTTCTCTCTGCTGGATGGGTTATCACAGTTACAACTGTATGATTTACATACATTACCATGCATACCGTTACAGCTGGTTGGTGTGGGGGCTTTATCCACAACCACCTCTTTGATAGAGCCTTAATTTTTCTCACTGACTTCAAAATAAAGGAAGCTGTTTGGAGGAGTGTATAGATAATGCACATTTTCTCGTTGCTTCGGGCTCCAATATGGCTTCACAAAGTGGTGTTCAAGACCTTCGTGGTTTATAATTGCCCAGCCTAAGGAGTTTTGTTTCAGCAGCAGGATGACGCGAGGCACCCATGGACCAGTTTTGTGATGTCCTATGGATGTCCATACTTGAGGTCTGTGCTGGCTAACTTTATATCAACCTGACTTAAGGTTAAAGTCACTGGAGAGGAGGGAGCCTCCGTTGAGGAAATGCCTCCATCAGATGGGTTGTAGGCGATTCTATAATAGAGCCTTGTAACTGAACTGATTTAAACTTATCCCCCTCTACCTTACAAATGAATGAGACTCAGACTATGGTTATTTTATTTGGCTTTGACGATTACTGAGGGTAACCCCTAATTTACTTTACTTTATTTTTATTTTTATTTTTTCTCAAATCGTAATTAATTCACACAGGGGTTATAAACACAGAAAGGCAGGATGTGGGGAAGGGAATGACACTGGAGTGTGGGTGTTAGATAAGGACAAGCGAGTCATAGTGAATTGTCCCCCTGAACACCCTAATTTACTTTTCTAACTGCTGTGCTGGCTACCTCCCCAGCAGTGTACCCCAGATACTTGCTGTTTCTCCTGGTCATGTGTTTATGGTCCATCTCCTCTCATGACGGCTCCCTTTCCCTCTCTTCAACCCTGTTACCAGGTAACTCCAAACCTGCCTACTTCTAATCCTTCCAATAATTGATTGTAGTGTTTTTATTTAACCAATAGTTTTTAAATTAAGGAACAAAGTTTGTATAGCAAAAGCTGGTGAAAGTGAGAATTCATTCTTAGGGAACTAGACCTTCAAGTACAGAACTCAGTGGTACAATACATAGCAGCAGACCAAACAAACCTCAAAAGAACATTTTCTTGATTAGTGACTGAGGAAGGAGGGCCCAGCTCCCAGTAGGTAGGGCAAATCCTGGCCTGGTGGGTTTGGGTTCCATAAGAAAGCAGGCTGAGCAAGCTAGTAAGCAACATTCCTCCATGGCCTCTGCATCAGCTCCTGCTTCTAGGTTTCTGTCCTTTTTAAGTTCCTCTCCTGACTTCCTCCGTTGCTGAACAGAGTGGTGGTTTGAAAGAAAATGACCCCAGAGGCTCACAGGAAGTGGCACTGTTAGGAAGTGTGGCATTTCTGGAGTAGGTTTGGCTTTGTTGAAGTGTATCATTGGGGGTGGGCTTTGAGGTCTCAGATACTCAAACCAGGCCAGTGACTAGTACTCTCTTCCTGATGCCTGTGAATCAAGATGTAGAACTCAGTTGCTCCAGCACCATGTCTGCCTGCATGCTGCCATGCTTCCCACCATGATGTCAACGGACTAAACCTCTGAACTGTAAGTCAGCCCCAATTAAATGGTTTCCTTTACAAGAATTGCCGTGGTCAGGGGCGTCTCTTCATAGCAATGAAAACCTTACGACAAACAGTGATATGGAAATGTAAGCCAAATAAACTCTTTTCTCCCCCAACTTGTTTTGGTCATGGTGTTTCATCACAGCAATAGAAACCCTAAGACAAGTTCCATTTCTGAAGGCCAATGGATACTCAGCTGTTAGCTCCCCTATCTCTTCTCACATTGTGAAGCTGGCATTATTGTCCTCATTTTACAAACAACAAAACTATGACTCAGGATGGATTAGTAATTTCCTTGAAGTGTTTCTAGGAAGTGTTTCTAACCCAGGTCTGACACCCCACAGTTCCCCACTCCACTCCCCACCCCCCATTGTTAACTCACAAAGGAGTTGGCTCTGTTAAGTTTTGGATGAATTCCCTTCCCAGTTTGGAGGTGCCCTAGTTGCCCAGGGAGACAGGCATCAGGCCAGTCTTTAAGCAGATCTATAATGGATACAGCAGGGTCCCAGGGTGAGGGTTAGGGTGGGGTAGGGTTTCTTGGCAGATATTCTTAGAAGTAACTTTAGAAATTAAAAACCAAGGAAATGTCAAGATGTTAGTTTTGCTTTGCAGAGTGTGTTATTCCAACAACTTTGTACTATCGAATATACAAACCCAAGCCGCCTAATTGTGTATTAAAAATATTTCTTTGAGTCCTGTAGAGCAATTTTAATCCAGCAACATGGCTGCTCAGGCAGGGATCACATCCACGCAGCCAGCCTGGAGACACTCTCTTCTTCAGGTAGCCAAGAGGAGGATCCACACTGGGTGGAGCTTCAAAGCCCACCCTCACAGTGATACACTTTCTCAAACAAGACCACACCCACTCCAACAAGGCCACACCTCCTAATAGTTCCACTTCCCATGGGCCAGGCGTATTCAAACCCTTACACCGGAAATCTTATTTCTTTCTCTTCACTCTGGTCCATATTCACTTTTTCAGTCCCCTCCCTCCTTCCTCGACCCCTTTCCTCCTCTTCCTCCTCCTCCTCCTCCTCCTCCTCCTCCTCCTCCTCCTCCTCCTCCTCTTCTTCCTCCTTCTCCTCCTTCTCTGCCTCCTCCGCCTCCTCCTCCCCCCCCCCCCCCCTTCCTGCTCTTCCTCCCTTTTTGTGGATCTGACCCTGGCAGCTGAGGAGCTCCAGAGTAGAAAGGCTGATAAAAGTGGCTGAGATGCGAGATGCGTGGGGACAGCTCAGTGAGTTGAGGTGTCCGTAACTCCAGCATCTTCCCTTTGAAGCTGGTATGGACCTTTTGAAAAGCTGTGTTGCTTTGAGAATATCAACATCCCAAGGTGCTGCTTGCTAATCGCATGGCGGCCTCAGAGGGTATTTTCTCATTCCGAATGAGAAGAAAGAGCCCTTTAAAAGCAACAACGCTCCTGTATAAACAGAGGGGAGAGAGAGTTCTCATTTTGAATCCTTGTGAAAAATGGCCTCTTTGTTGTTAAATTCTCATCCTCAGAACTGCCATCCTGTCGCCAGACCAACGTTGTGGGTCTTTTTCAAAAATCTCCTTCTGGCTGTCTCAGAGAAAGCACTGGGCTCAACTCGGTGTGAGACCCAGACCCAGTTGCCTGGACTGTTTATCTCCAGGCTCATCCACAGGGCTGGCACTGCTAATCAGCCCTTGAGGTCTACATGGTACTCCATGCCCGTGAGCACACTTTGAATGCTTCAAAGGATGCCGAAAAGAAATTGTCACTTGATCCTCAGTTAAACAGAGCGTGAAAGATAAGGTTGATATAAGACAAATAAAAAAAAGAAAGAAAGAAATATACTTCAAGGCCAATATGAAGTTTTAGAAAGTATTATTTTTTCATTTTGGATGGATGCTTGGTCAACGATCTGTAGCATGTAGTTTCTGCTCTGGACGGACCATGCTACCAGCCCTTACCCAGAATCCCTTGTATCCACAGATAAACAACAACAACAACAACAACACACACACACACACACACCAGTTAATATTAAAGTGCCTTTGCTAGCTCAATGACTGGGCACTCCTAAACCTGCCCTGCTACCCTAGACATAATCGGAGAGCGTGGCCGTTGGCCACTCCAACCAAAAGCTCACATGCCCGGTTGGCTTTATCTCCTGTCAGTACTTCTCCTCCTCTTCCCCAGTTTTCCTGATTCTCTCTGTGTCCTCCAGCCCAACTCTTAAGTGTCCCGACCCATCCTCAGTCATTGGTCACTGGTATCTTCATTGACCAATCAAGAACCAATTGGGGAACAGGACCTTAGCATGAGAATCAATGGTCCCTGTTAGCTACACAACTAAGAATCAAAAGTCCTTCTTGTCGTGGCTTCTGTTTTAGTCAGCCCATCCTTTTCATTCATTAACTGATAAACGCGGCAGACCTGAGAAGACACCTGCTCTGTCAACCACAGCCTTGGGATGCCGAGGCAGGACATTACTGTGTGGGTCAATGGTTCTTTTCCTGTAACTCTTTTGTCTGAGGCATCCCTAGTTCACATGCATCCCGATTTTCTCCAAACATGTGATGCTCTGAGAATGGACACCATTAGGGAAAGTCTCTCATTTGCCCATCTGAGCGTAGAGGAAGCAACATGTCCTCGGCACAGGGTGGTTTTCCACAGCAAATGGGCCTTTCTCTTTTCTGTAAAGGGCAGATGGATGAGGGTCCAGAAGAGGCTCCAAATGGCTATCCTTTCAATGAGAATAGATGATAAAATCCTTCTGATATTTAGAGTGTGCCGAGGTCTTAGATTGCTTTTATGACCAGATGTGAGCACTCGAGAGTGTAGCCAACTTCTCAGCAGAGATGCGCGGATCACGGTAAAGAGTTTTGGAATGGGAATGAGCTTTTCAAAAGCTGTAGGCTCTGCTGTAGCCATTTTCTTTCAGGATAAGCTTCATATCCTGTGTGAAATGGCGAGCTGCGAGATGTGCTAACACATGAGCACACGCGCGCACACACACACACACACACACCCAACATCACAAAAACAAGGAGATAGATACTGTGTCTGACATGATACTTCTACAATGAAGATGGTTAAGACCATAAGCTTGGCACTTTGTGTGTGTGTCTGTGTGTCTGTGACATACCTGCATGTGTACACACATGTGTGTAGGTGCATGTGGAGGCCAGAGGTTGACACTGGATGTCTTCTTTGACTGCTCCCTTTATTTATTTATTTATTTATTTATTTATTTATCTCTCACTGAACCTTGAGCACGCTGATTCTGGCTAGTCTATCTAACCTACTTGCAGAGCAGATCCCCTGCCTCCTCCCTGTAGCTTGTATTACAGTCAGGCTAAAATGCCCACTCAGCTTTTATATGAGTGCTAGGGATAGGAACTCAGTCTTCAAGATTGCAGGGCAAGCACTTTATACACCGAGGCCATCTCTCTACTCCTAACTCTTAGTTTTTCTGACCCTCTGTATTTCCAATTGATTCTTTTAAAAAAGTGAAATGATGTTATTATCCTGCTCAAAATTCTTCCACGGCTCCTACATAAAACCCACCTGAGGTGGTTGTTTAAATTGTCTACTTGACACACCTCTTGGGAGAGTCTCCATGAGGGGTGGTTTAGATCCGTTTGGCCTGTGGGTATGTCTATGAAAGGTTATCTTGATTTTCTTAACTGATGTAGGAGCCTGAACATGGATAGCAACATTCCTTGGATCAGGGTCCAAGACCATATAAGAGAGAGCTGAGTGCCAAGCCTATCGTGTTCTGCTCTTGAGGATGTGTTGTAATGAGCTGCTTCATGGTTTTGTTGCTGTCACCAGAACTGTAAACTAAAATGAGCCTTCTCTCCCCTAAGTTGATCTTCATCAGGATATTATTATTAATTATTATTATTATTTTTACCACAGCAACAGAAATGAACGTAGCCTCCTTGTTTGGCCATGACGTGTCAGCCTTGGCATTTTACAATTCTAGAATAAACATATGAATCTGATCAGGCATAGTTTGATTCCAGAGCACTGGGAAAGAAAAACTCATAACTACCATGAGAGTAGCTGAGAGGCAGGAGGCAAACTCAGGCCTCACAGTTACCTTGTCACCCCAAGAGACGACACACAAAGCTATACTAAAGAAGGATAAGCAGTCACTCCCGGTGACATCAAACAGTCATGGATGACCCGATTCCCATGAGAACTTATTTATCAGCATGTGGGTCAGTGAGGGCATTCCAGAATAAGGTCAATAGAATGAATATATATTACAAGGGGGGTTATTAGGTTGAGCTATGTGGTATGGTATCAGTTGTCCAACAATGGCTGTCTGTACTCTGGAATAGCTAAGAACCTCACAGATGCTCTGTCTATGAAACCGGATGCCTCTGTAGTTGCAATCTGGTATTTAAGGCTGGAAGTTTCCTGGAGGGCTGCTGGCCTTCATCCCGTGTTAGAAGTCCGAAGAAGCCGGAGTTTGATGTCAGGGAAAGGTAGCTGAAGTGGCGACTACATAGCAGATGCAGTCACCAGGCAGAAGTGAAGGTGGGCCCTCAAAAGCAGCCCAGCTTTCCCCTGGGATGTCTTTAGAGCGCTGCCACTCAAAAGTGGGAGGGTCTGTCCCTAACAGTTAAACCTAGAAAATTTCCCATCAGACTGGCCCAGAGACATGTCTCTTAGTTGACTCCATATCTAATTAAGGTGCCAGCCAAGCTTAACCATCACCTTGCATTTTCTGGATGCGCTCCCAAACTAAGTTTCAGCCACCTTCAACTGACTATAAAGTGTTAGTCTGAGAGCCAGCCTCTCTTCTCCCGGTTGCCCACTGAAGCATGCTGGAGAGTCCTTGGATTAACCCAATGCTTTACTTTGTCCCCTAACAGAAAGTAGAGCTGGAGTGAGGGCCAAGGGGTGCATTTGATAGGTAAGGATGTGTGTATGCTGTGGGGACCAGCTTTGAGGTCTCAGGGAGAGGAGCAGGGTCAAGGGTTAGAGGTGGTGTGAAGGAGGTGACATCACCCAGAGCGAAATTTTCCTGCTTCCTTTTGTGACCCTAGCAGCCTGAGTACTGGTGTAGCAGGGTATGAGTGTGTGTGTGTGTGTATGTCTGTGTGTGTGTATGAGAGTGTGTGTATGTGTGAGTGTATGTGTATATATGTGCGTGTATATGAGTGTGTTTGTGTGTATGTGTGTCTGTGAGTGTGTGTATATGTATGTGTGTGTGTATGTATGTGAGTGTGGTTATGTGTGTGTAGATGTGTATGTGTATGTGTGTGTGTGTGTGTGTGTGTGTGTGAGTATGTGTATGTATGTGTGTGTGGTTGTGTGTGTATGTGTGTTTGGAGGTATGTGCATACAACTAGAAGCTGGAGATTTTTGGTTTTTTCTAGATTAATAACAACATGTTTTGGCTGGATGGGTGAGGGGAAGTGTTGTAAGGCAGATTAGAAAAAAACAAGCTAAGCCAAAAGCAGAGACATCATTGCCTTCTTGACACCTTGTGACTCACCTAAGGCCTGTGCCTGATCAACCGCAGGCACAGTAAACAAGTATTCTTCACGCCCAATGCTCCTGATGTACAGGGCCAGGGCCAGGCAGTAACATCAGTGTGACTCGCTTGTGTTTTGAGCATGACTGCCTTCCAACTTTATTTCTCCATTGTGATACCCAGAAAACATGAAATGAAACTGAGGGGCTGTCCCTGGTGGCAATCCCAGTCTGAGAACTCAGGATTTTATAGTCTTCTGGAGCCTGGTCCTTGCTCCTCTGTATGCCCAGAAAACTCAAAATCAAGCAAGACCAAACTACAATGGTGGAAGTCAGGACTGGCTACCTTTGTGGGTTGTAATAGGGACTTGGGAAGGGTAAGAGAGTCTTCATGAAGTCTTGGTAATGCTGAATTCTCCAATGTTATGCAGGCTACATGGAAGTGCTTGGTTTGGGAGAATCAGTTGAATTGCATATCTGTGAGTGGCTTACTTTCTCTCTGTGTGTTTCAATAAAAACATCACATTATGTTAAATGCTGTTATTGTAGGCAATCATTTGTTCCTGTGGTGGTCTTAGAAACAAAATGAAGTGAGGTTATATTTAGAAAATAACAATCGAAATGAAAATATAAAAGTTTAAACGTATAGTAATGTGTTCACAACCCTCCAGGATTTTCAGACACTGGCAAAAAAAAAAAAAAAAAAAAAAAAAAAAACAAAAACAAAAAAAAACCTAAAGTGGGAAGTAGGGGCTGAAAAGATGGCTCAGTGGTTTGGAGTGCTTCCTGCTCTTTCAGAGGACCTGGGTTCCCAGCACTCACATAGTGGCTCACAACCATTCTATGATTACAGTTCCAAGAATCTCACTAGGCATACACATGGTGCACAGACATGTGTGCAGGAAAAGGACACACACACACACACACACACAGAGAGAAAGAGAGAGAGAGAGAGAGAGAGAGAGAGAGAGAGAGAGAGAGAGAACACTCCTCCCCCAGCCCTTCTGAAGTCTTGTGCCAGCTCATGGTGGTGATTTGAATCTTAATGTTCCCCATTGGTTCAGGGATTTGAACACTCGGTCCCTAGTTGCTGATGCTGTTTGGGAAGGTTATGGAACCTTTAGGAGGTAAAAACCTTGCTGAAGGATGAGCATCCTGGGTGGTTGGGGTTTGGGTTTTATAGCGGGGGGTGGGGTAGGGGGGTAGGGTTCCTGTTTTGGGTTTTTTGCTTCTTGAATACAGGTGAAATGTGATTGGCCAGTCGCATGTTCCTGTCACCATGCCTTCCGCCCCAATAAGTTGTTTCCCCTCTGGAACTATAAGCATTTCTTAGACTTTAAGTCAGCTTTTATCAAGATATCCTATTTCAGCATCGGAAACGTAACTAATACGCAGGATGAGGAAATTGTGTCGACTCACATCTCCCCATTCCACAGGCACTTGTGTAGTTTAAACACCCGTAATCCTGTTTTGAACTGTAGCAGCACCGTCTACTCTGTGCTGTGTATAATCCATTGTCAACTCAGCAAAAATTATATATGTGAAACATGGAGGCTGGGAGTGGAGGTGCACACCTTTGATCCCGACACTTGGGAGGCTGAGGCAAGCTGGTCTCTGAGTTAGAGGCCAGCCTGGTTTACAGAACCAGTTTTAGGACAGCCAAGGCTACATAGAGAAACCCTGTCTTGAAAAACCCAAAACCAAGCAAACAAAACCTGGTTCCAGTTATTCCCCGGCCTGAAGCTCTTGTTTTCGTTCTCCTAGCACTCCAAGTCCAAGACCTGTTCCATGGCCCTCTGCAGGCCACCATTTTTCAACCCCTGCTGCCTCTTTGACATCACACTCTCTCTGTCTCACTGATTTCCAACCCTCATGCCCCACACCCAATCTCTTCCTTCTTTCTATGCGTCTGTACCTTTAGGATTTTGCCTGTTCGCATGAGCAATGGATCTCCCAGATCTTTGCACTGTTGGCTGCAGCTTGTCGTTTTGATACCCAGCTCAAATGTCAGCTCCTTAAGTATCTTCTCCCAGCCATTATTGGTTCTGTACTCTTACTTTATTTTTCAATGTATGGTGTGTGTGTGTGTGTGTATGGAGGGTTAGGGGAGAGAATACTTAGTATGGAGAGCACCAGGTTCTTGGCTACCTTGTACATGGTGTGTATCAGACAGAGCCCCAACAAGCAGCAGATAGCATTCTTAAAATACCTTAACAAAAAGGAAATTAACAAAAGAACTGTGTACAGGCACATAGGCAGGCTTAAGGGAACCAGTCAAAAATAGTGAGGAATAAAGTAGTCATATTAATCTGCATTCCATTACTATAATAAAATACATGAGGCTGGGTAACATTATGAAGAAAAGAAGTCCAAGGCTGAGAGGCTGTTGATAGCCTTTCTGGGAGAGCCCAGAGCCTGTGCCTGGGATCATTAGAAAAGATCTCAGGTATAAGCACACTTGTGGGACTAAGTTTTCTTAATATCTCACAGTATCCCAGTAGGGATTAAATTCCAGCACATGACCCCCCCCCCTCCCCGTGTGTGTGACACAAATCATATTAAGTCATAACAAAATGATGCCTAGAGATGAGGAACCCTGGAACTGGGGAGAGGGGCTCTGTCAGGGAACAAGTGCAGCATGGCTAGCTTGCCCATTCTTCACCCTCCTGTCAGAGTTTCCCCAGCCAAACCCAACTGGAAGCCAGAGGATAAGGGTGCAGCAGGGTGTGGCTCATAAATGTCAATCTTCTCCAGTGTCCTGGGGCATAGTAGGGCAGGAAAGAACAGCCAGTGGACTGGTTGGAGGCGAACCAGCAGAAGCAGCCAGTTCCTGCTTGGGCATATGCCAAAGGAGAAGATGATAGCTGAGAAGACAAAGAAATCCGAAGAAAAACCAGATATCCCAATAGATGTTTCACAAGCCCTGTGATGGTGACACATGCCTTTTGTCCAGGTACTCAGGAGGTAGAGGCAGGCAGATCTTTGAGTTTGAAGCCAGCCTGGTCTACAGAGTGAGTTCCAGGACAGACAGGGCTACACAGAGAAACCCTGTCTCGAAATCAACAACAAGGAAAGTTTCACAGTCCTCTGTAATGTGCTGGCAAGTGCCCTCTGTAAACCTTTAGTCAGGTGTGACGGCTCACCACTGTAACTTCAGTACTCAGGATGGTAAGACAGGAGGATTGCCATGAATGTGAAGCTAGCCTGGTCTACAGTGCATTTTAGACCTACCCGGCTACAAATGTGAGGCTCTATCTCAAAAGCAACAAGGAAAAGAAAGCAGTAATCTTTAAACCTCACAGAAAATTTGCAAGATACAACATCGCCCCTGAGTGGGGTTAAAGATCCTGAGACCTTAGAGGCTAACAGACCCTAGTAACGAGAAATCATGGAACCGAGATTACAAATGAGGCCTCCCAGATTCTTTCACTGAATCAAGTTAAACATGTTTATAAGCACAAGGGAAACTTAGACCCCCGCTCTGGTCATTCCCGGAAATGTCTGTCTGCTTGCCGAATCCCAGAGCAACGCTGTTTCGGCCCTAGTGGCTCTTAGCCTATACGGGGTCCACAGAGGAAGGCTGCTACTCCCTGCTGGATATTATAGTGACCATCTAAGGCCATTCGTGTTCCAGACACCAACGGTTGCTTTCCTTCGTCTTCTTTGTGTGTAGGATGTCTGAATTGATTTCTATTGTTAGTAATTGTCAGTCTCCATGTGGATATGTGCATGTGAAAGCAGATGCCTACGGAGACCAGAGGCATTGGATTCCCCGGGAACTGGAGGTATATGCAACAGAAGCCGCCCAACGAGTGTCCTGGGAACCCAATTCAGGTCCTCTGCAAGAGCAGCCCGTGATTTTTAACCACGGAGAAATCTCTCTAACCCTTATTTTTTTATTTTTTAAATAAAAAATTCATATAATATATATGTTCAGTGTATTCCCCTAAACCCATCACCCCCTCCTCCTCCCTCCCGCCTCTCGCTAGTTTCATTTCTCCTCCGAGACAGTTTTACTTCTGCCTGCAAGTCAGATATTCATACATGATTTCATGTATCTATAAGAAAATCCAGGAACCACAAATGAAAGAAAAAAAATATTCTATTTTTTTTTCTTTTTCTGAAGCTGGCTAAATTCGTTTAATAGAATCGTCTCCAGTCGCTTCTATTTCCCCGAAAGCAGCATAATTTTGTGCTTCTGTTATGTATATAGACCACATTCTCTTTATTTATGCCTCTGTGTTGGCTGCCTAGGTTGTCTCCATCATCAGCTACTGTCGATTAGAACTTCGACAACCACGGATGTGCAGGTGCCTCTGTGATGGCATCCCAAGTCCCTCGGGGGAAACACCTATTAGTGGCTCATATGCTACTTCGTTGTTTGAGAAACGTCTATACTGCTTGCCTCAGTGACTGAACCAGTTTACATTCCTACCAGGGGTGTAAAAGGGCTCCCTTTGTCCAAATCTGGCCAGCGCTTGCTGTTTGTTTTCTTGATGCCGGTCATTCTCGAGACAGAATGCAGTGTTTGTTAATTTGCTGCCATCTGTTTCTTTATAATGTAATTATCTAAGGACATCCCAGCTCTTTAAGTCTTTGCTGAATCTGGGTTTTGTTTGTCTCCTGTCATTTTGTCTGAAGCACTTGGGCAGGCACCAATCAGTACAGTCAGTTGTTTGGTGTCTTTTAACGCTTAAGAAAAAGTCACTTAAGCTATACATTGTTACACATGTGACCTACCCTTATTATTATTATTATTTTGCACTTAATATTGGACCTTGAGTAGTTTTATTACCCAAGCTGTATAAATAGCATTTTCAAAATAATTAGCATTTATCAATAGTAAGTAGTAATGAGTCCATGTCTATAATGTCCTTAGATCATTTTACATTTCATTAGCACTCTCTTTTTTATCCCCCCTTCTCCCCCACCCTAAGTGTGCTTATTCTTCCCGAATAACTTTCTTTTTACTTTTATGCCTAAAGAAAGAAGCCTAGACTCCATATGTGAGGGAGAATGGGTGGCGGTTGTGGTTCTGAGTCTGAGCCACTTCACTTCATCTGACGAGCTCCAAGTTTCATCCATTACCCCTCAAATGGCATGATTCTTTTTTCTTTATGACTGAATAATACACCATCGGTACCGACAGCACACTTTCTGTTTCTCTTCACCCATTAATGGGAGTCCAGGCAGATTGCTTAGCCTGGCTGCTGTGAATACTGCCACTGTACACAGCTTATCGTTGGGGTATCTAATATCTAACAGTAACCTAGGAATGTAAGTTGCTTCGAGTGATGTTCTGTTGCTGGACACTTGGGTATACGGCATCCTCATTCCATTCAATATCCACTCAGTGTCAGTGTTGTTGGGAGCAGCATTTTGGAGGTGGATTTCTTTCGGTGGAATTACTTTCACGAGAGCCGCTGTCTTCAGGGAATACCTAGAAAGGATGATTAGACTCCACAGCTGTAATTACATCCAATAGACTCGGCGTGAGAATCTAATTTGTTTTGTAAGCCAATCCATCTTGTTGTGGAAGAGTCGAAAGTGTCTTCTGGTATACACAGGTGGAAGAATACCTTTATAAAACCCATCCATCCACCATCTGCAACCCAGAGACCACCCGCCTGCCCACCCACCCACAATCACCCTAGGACACTAGGATGAGGGGAAAGAGAATAGAAGAGAGATCAATGGGTGAACAAATGATCCAAATACGTTATAGACATGTTCTCATAACCATGTATAATTGATATATGCTAATAAATTTGAAAATACTGTTTAGACAGCTTAGATAATATAATTACTCATGAACTCATATTAAACAGGGGCAGGGGAAGGGTACAAGTGTGTCTCACACATGTAACAATGTATCTTTTAAGTGTGGCATCTCCCTGGAGGCTGTGGTTTTCTCCAAAGGTGTGCCATTTTACCATCTTTAGTATAGCTTTGTCTGTTGGTGACCAAGAGCTAAGTCCAGATGCCATTATGACTGCTCAAAGTCCCAGCCAAGACCACGTAAATTCCATCATGATGTTGGACACTGCAGAATTTTTTTTGAGGTATCAAATTGAAATGTCAACTTTCATTGCATTGAAAATACCAAACTGCCCCAATTAGTGTCAGAAAAATCCCCTGAAAATGCCTTCAAGCATAGAAAGGGATGTGAGAAGGATACTGTACTGGTTGAGCATCCGTGTACATCTGGCTGGAAATGGTACCATTAGCTTTGCAAGCACAATGCACTGGCTGAACGTGGTGAAGTCTGTGGCTGGTTGTCCTGATTTGCTTTGGACTCCACTCCACTTCTTACTGTGTGGCCGAGCAAAATTCTTAGTTTCTCTTCCTTACTTTCATTATCAGATAAGGTAAAAGTTCTGTCTCCCTTATAGCCTCAGGAGGCCTAGTTACATTTGTACATGAGGACTCAGTTCAAGGAGAGTAATATCCGGGGCGGGTTAAACAGAGTGGGCATCTACTATACGTCTTAGGGTTTCTAGTGCTGTGGTAAAACCTTATGGTCAAAAGCTGTTTGAGGAGGGAAGGGTTTATTTGGCTCACACTTCCACATCATAGTCCACCACTGAAGGACATCAGGACAGGACTGGAACCTGGAGGCAGAAGCTGATGCAGAGCGTATGCACGGATGGATGCTGCCTACTGGCTTGCTCTTGCAGGATATTTATTTGATCACACTTCGAACCCTGAGATTGTGTCGTTTACTGGAAAAACCTCTTTCTAGTTGTGGTGTGACTCGGTCCCAGCACACACCTTAAATCCCTCTGGCCGGAATGCAGACAGGCCCTTAGAACACACCTTTAATCCCAAGTAATGAAGGTAAAGTTACTTTGCAGAAAGAAGCATCCATGTTTGAAAGTGATGTGTAAGTAAGTGGCAAAGTGATGAATCAGAGAAAGATTTGACAGAATTGGCTATGCCCAACTCTCACGAGAAGAGAGAGGAAAGGGAAGCTACTCGAGGGGCAGTGCAGGCAAGGGAGAGAAGGCAGTTTTACTGAGACAGTTTCACAGAGACAGGTGACAGAGAGAGAGAGAGAGAGAGAGAGAGAGAGAGAGAGAGAGAGAGAGAGAACAAGCTAGACACAGCTGAAGACCAAATGAGCCAGAGAAGGAGTCAGAAGATTGGAACATATTGCCAAGGACAGTTTGAGGCCAGGCAGAGCAAAAAGTCAGAGACTGAGAAAGAAGCCAGATTGAGTCAGTCAGCTTGGAAAGGCATTTGAGCCAGAATGGCTGAGTTGAACCAGCCTGTAAGAGTTCAGAAAGAACTAGAAAGGATGAGCTTATTCAACAGCAAGTCTCAGAGGCTGAAAACATTCTAGGGCCTAGATTAGATTGTAGAGAGGCTAGAAGCTTCCAGGACGAGGCCTAGGTTAGTAGACTGAGTCAGTAAGTCTCAGAGATGACAGTTACATCAGGCAAATAAAAGATACTTTAACTCTCCCTAAGGCCTGCTCAGCCATATTTCTTCTAGAACCCCAAGACACCAAGTTCAGGGATGGCACCACCCACAACAGACTTCCCCTGTTAGCCATTCATCAAGGAATCACACTCTTGCCTACAGGCCAATCTCATGGAAGCAGTTTTCTCAGTCAAGAGTCACTTCTAAAGGACTCCAGCTTGTGTCAAGTTGACATAAAACGCCCACCCAGCACTCACCTTATTTTCAAAGCTTTTACCTTTTCCTTGCAACAAGTCCGATGAAGCAGACCAAGTGTTGAAAAATGTTCACTGGATGTGTTCATCTCAGCCTGCAGATTTTCCTTCGGTTGGATCCTAAAGTTTTATGGATTTCTGCCTTTTCTTGGAAAAAAAAAAGGCCAGAACAAAACAAAAATGACCCTCCTCCAAACCAAACCTTGATGTGGTAGCAACCAGTCTGAGGTGATTGCCACCAACCTCTTTCCATGGGATTCTTCTTTGTCAGTGTCACAGAGTGGTAGTGATAGGCTTGCCTAGCAGGTGTGAGGCCCTCGGTTCCATCTCTAACATTACAAGCGGACAAACACATAGGAGCTATGTCAGTGGTGATTGGTGGAAATTGCAGCGATGGCTTCAGGCCATGACTTCCATCTTGGTTAAGAGTGCCAGGGTGGTGTAGGATGAACACAACGGTGCCTGTGTGCGTACGAGAGCTGATGCTTTTTACTGTGGTCACCTCGGCTGTCTGCTCTGTCCCCCTTTAGGGTTAGTTCAGCCGCTCTCCTTATAGCTACCACTTTGGCAAAATGCTTCCAAAGGCCCATGCATCCTGTACTCACACACGTACACACAGGCACACACTCATACACGCACGATGCACACACAAAGAAGTGACAGAGAAAAGCATACCTTCTCAAGGTGTTTTGTTTCTCTTTCAATTTTATTTATATTATTTTTTAATAACACATATGTGTGAGTCTGTGTGTATATGTGTGTATACATATGGGTGCCTGTAGAAGCCAGAAGAGGGCCTCAGATCCCCTGGAGCTGGGGTTGCAGGCAAATTGTGAGCTGTCCCACGTGGGTACTGGAAACCAAATTCTGAGAATCTGCAAGAACGGTATGTGTACTTAGCCTC
Organism: Grammomys surdaster; assembly: GCF_004785775.1. Lineage (NCBI taxonomy): Eukaryota > Metazoa > Chordata > Mammalia > Rodentia > Muridae > Grammomys > Grammomys surdaster. The sequence goes on along the minus strand of NW_021605377.1, from coordinate 6,257,143 downwards.
TGAGCCATCTCTCCAGCCCTGTCTTTTCTTACAAAAGAAAAGCATTATAAAAAACAAAAACATAAGCAACAACAAAAAATTGGTCAGGTAATATAGCCCAAAGAACCCTGTAATCCCAGCTTCTGAGGAAGGAACATGATAGGCTGGATGGTAAGACTCTCAAAACAAACGAGTCAGGCGCCATGGCTTAGTCCCCCACCCCAGCACTCAGGAGGCAGAGGCGGGTGGCTCTCTGAGTTCTAGGCCAGCCAAGGCTACATAGTGAGACCCTGACTACAAACAGATCCACAGAAGCCCACCTAAAGAATGTGCTCTCACATGCACACAACCACACACCCTAGTCTTGCCTGTCAACACCTACCCTTCTTTTGAGAAAGAATCTTGCTTGCCTCCTCTAAGAGGAGACACAAGCTCTCCCCATGAACAAGAAGGAGAGAGGCAAGCAGATAGACTTCCAGGCTGACAGGCACTTCTCTACTGTTCGGAACACACTGGCTCCTGCTACTTAACTATCTGGGGCTCATTCAGCTTATAAGAAAGAAGTTGTTGTGTCTCTATTTTTAAACTAGACTAAAAGCCATAGAAAATACATAATTTGTTCAACCCAACAAAGGCCGTTTGCCACACAGTAATCCTTTGACAAATGTCAGCTCCTAATTTTCTGTTTTATGGGCAATTTAAGGGATAATTTTCTTTTCCAAAATCACTTTGTGCTCCTTAGAAAGGGTTGAAGTGCCAGGGGACCTCACAGTTTAGAGTTTGAAATTAATTTGAATCTGCCAGTCTTGTTTGCGGGCATGAGCGCGTGTGTACCATAGGGTGCACACGGAGGTCAAAAGGCAACTTCAGAAATTGTTCTCTGCTTCCACCTTATGGGTCCCAGGGATAGAAGTCCAGTCACTAGGCTTGAGTGGCAAACGGTTTCATCTACTGAGCCATTACCCCTGCCCTGATAGCTTTTACAGCAGCTGCAGGAGCTCAGGGAAGATGCTTAGATGATGTACAAAGATACTGCTTGATCCTCTAGGTCCTCACTGTGCTCAGAGCATGTCTCCCCAAATTCATAAACTGGAATTTAATTGCTAGTCTGACTGTAATGGGAGACGGGGCCACCGGCAGGTATCAAGTCAGCCATGAGGGTGGGGCTCTCAGATGAGGGATGAAGGGAACTGATTCTTATGTTCCTTTTTGTACCTCTGGCCCTTCTGCCACGTGATGAATATCGATTCAGCTGGGAAACAGAGTGGGTCTTCATCTTGACTCCTCAGCCTCCAGAACTTTGCAAAACTAACTTTTTATTATAGATTATTCAGTCTCAGGTATTTTGTTATAACAGCACAAATAAACCAAGTCAATATTCTCAAATGACATTCTTGCCAAACCGTTCTGAAGAAGCAGACCAGGGCGGAGACTGCAGACACTGCAGGCAGTAGCTGAAAGGGGTTTGGACCTCGTCCCAAGACTTACAGCCCTTCCTTCCCAGCCTTCTGCCCAGCGCTGACAGGCTGGGAATGAAAGGCCATAGTGAAGGGTACAGCGTCTTCTACTTTTTAGGCAAAGTTGTTGCCAATTCCTTACCAAATACAAGACCCCAAAACGAGACCCAAGAAGAGTTTACTGGTGGGTAAGCCTTGGATTGGCTGTTGAATGTCCTGGCCAACCGCTTTCTGGATTGCTTTAGGAACAAGCAGGTTGGAGCCCAGCCCTTCACTATTCCCTGAGGTCATCTTTTTTTTTAAATCTCCCAGCTGCAAGTGAAGGCTCTGTTTCCCCTCCCCCACCTCTGAGATCTTCAGATCTCTTCATCAGTGATGCCTCTGCCCCTGCTGGTAATTTCCCAGGCTGAATCATTCTCTGATTATCTGACCATCTCCTGGGGGAAGACAAATAGTTTCAAACATTCTCAGTGACTCATGTATCCTCACTAATTCTTCTGTTTATTTTGTTGTTGATGTTACACACACACATACACATACACATACACACACACACACACACACACACACCACGCCCCACTGAGAAAGTCATAGACTACCAAATCTTTCCCTGTGCATGCCCTTACTTGAATTTTAGTTTCTTTTCATGCAACAGAAATGAGGGTCTAGTTATTTCTTCTTTAACCAACTCTTGGGACTGGATTCCTCCCCCCCCACTACCCCCAGAGCTTGAGACTTTTCCTGATGACAGAAGATCAATATGACAATTTTATAGAAAGAAAAACCTCTAGCTGTTTGGTATGCTGGGCCACTCGCTTTGCTTCCGTTGGTGACTCCAGCATCTGAAACCCAGCAATAATGAGAGTAACAGAGGCAGAGGCACAACCGTTCCTTCTGACTTAAAGCAGTTCCAAAACTAGTGTCCCCGTGATGAAGTTAGCCTGAGGTGGGAGCCGGGTGGGCCACTGAGAATAATAAGTACCTGACTTTTAGCATCTGCCAAAGGCTCATCTCTTGCCAGCTTGAGATCATCGCGGGGGTCTGTTGTTGCCTTTTTGTATTCTGTGGCAGCCATTTGGGTTAGCAGGGGCTAACTTGGGAAGTTATTTTGGTCTCTGCTGTAGGTTGGTATGAGTACCCCAGGCTACCAGCTTCACAGCACGCCAGATCCTCCACCCTCAGTCCAGCACACTTACCCAGCCCTATCTGGTTGGCTTTTTCCCCACTCCACTGCACCCTCCTAAATAGATTCTACGGTCCAGGAATACATCATAATCACACAGTTGCCGAGCAAGCCAGAATGCTTTCACGTCAGAGATTCTGAACACATTGTTCCCTCCCAGCCTGTTCTTCTACCTCCTCTCCCCAGAGAACTCCTACTTATCCTTCATGGCCCGACTCAAGCATCTTTTTCCCCCCAGTATCCAAATAGCCTCAGAACTTCTGACCCGCCCTGTACCTAATGTACAATTCTGTTACACAACTCTCTTGACCTCAGGTCAGTGGCGTACTCTCCATTCGTAAGAATTTATTTTGCAATATTTATATATTTTTCGTGATATGGCGTGATGTGGTAATAGAAAACATAGGAAGCCTATGAAGAAACCAACTCCTGGACTGTGTAATCTCAGCAGTCTGTTACTGTTGACATTTTGTTTCTGAACTGGGGTGAGTGTTGCTACACACCTGAGCTCCTAGCTGAATCAGAGTGTCAAGTGCAGGAGTCTGCTCTGAGTAACAGAGTTATTTCTTCTTTAACCAACTCTCAGGACTCGATGTCCCCCCCTCCCCCAAGAGCTTGAGAACTTAAAGAAGAAACAGTTTCTTTTTTTAAGTCTCCATTGATATTCTTCTGTATTTTAAAGTATCAGCTGTATGTATGTACATGGTATACAATTTATGTACCATACAACCAACCATTTAATTTATATAATAAATTTGGTGATTTCTACTGTAGAGTTATCTATCCTCACAATTAATTTGTAAACATTTATCACTCATACCCTTTGACAAGTTCTTTCCTATATCCTCTAGTCCTAGTTCATCACCTATTTTCTGCCTGTCTAGACTTGCCTAATCTGAACATTTCATATAAGTGGAATTATTCAACACCTAGCCCTTCTTGCCTTAGCCTGGCAATATATATTAATTATGTGTTGGCTTCATATTACTTATACTGGCTGAGGATTTTACGACTCCATACGACAGTTCTCTTTTATTGGCTCTCTGTGTCTTGTTTGGATCTTAGCAGCTATCCTCCTAGAATGAGTCGGGAGGCAGTCCCTACTTTTATACCTTTTGTGAGTTTCTGAGGAATTAATATTCATTATTACTATTATAAACATCTGTGCAATTTGCCAGTAAAACTATTAGGGCCTTTAAAAAAAATCTGTGGATAATTCTAAAATTATTGATTGTAAATAGAGATTATTGTCATTTGAATATTGTAAGGTCAACACATTAAGAAATAAGCCCCAGCGAGAGGACAGCTTGTTACTTATCGTTCCCAATCGGACCAAACCGTGGGGAAACATCAAAGGCCACATGGGGAAATATCAGGGCAGGCAGAGAGTAAAGGGGTCAAGGGGGAAACACGGGCAAGAAGCAGTCTCTGAGGAATACATACATGTTACTTTAATCAGTCAACATTATTCTTCCTCTCCTCCATCGCCCCTTCTCTTCTTTAAAATGTTTTTAGTATGGTGTGTGTGTGTGTTGTGTGGGGGTGCATGCATGGCATAGTACACACTCGGAGTTCAGATGACCTTAGTCGTCTCCTTTTACCATGTGGGTTCCTGGTATGAAACTCAGGTCCACAGACTTGGCAGTAAGTGCCTTTGCCCACTGAGCCCTCTCTCTCTTGGCAGCCCTCTTCTCTTTCTCGTGAACAAGGAAATTTAAAACATATTCATGTCTGAGGTAATCCATACAATCCCACAATCCCACTCCAGAGGTTCTCCCTGTGCATCCCCGCCTCTTCCTCAAATGCTGTCATGCCTATTGCATTGGCTCATTCCATTTCCATGTGTTTGCCTATGAATTTACAGACACAGAGGGGGGGGGGGGGGGGCGGGGGGAGAGAGAGAGAGAGAGAGAGAGAGGAGACAGACATGGTTGTGACCTTACATCGGTGACGGTCAATAACAATGGACACATTTTACCATCCTACTTTGATGAATGTGCAGATTTCCACCCTCAGAATACAAGCTTACAAGAGGAGTTACCTCATTAAAAATCTCTTGACATGAAATTGCTTTCTAAGAAGTGGGGCCAGTCTATTTTCCCAGGAGGCATGTATAAGAATTCTTACTAACACAGTACGTGGAATATGTTAGTTCTAATTTGCATTTTTATATTACTTTGAGACTAAGCCCTTTTTCTTTTGTTGCTGTACAGAACCCTGACTAATGCCACATTTATTAGACAATTGTGTTTTCTTTCTGGATTATGAAATTGTTGGCCTCTTGCTAGCTTTCCAATAAGTTCTACTTTTGTGTTGTCATACTTATTTGCATGAATAATATATTGTGTCTATTTTCCTATCAATCGAATAGTTTCAATTGAAAATATTCTTTCATATGTGCTTCATGCACTTAATTTTTAAAAAATATTTTTCTGTCTGCAGACACCAGAAAGAGTGTCAGAACTCCTAGGACTGGAGCTGCAGATAGTTGTAAGCTGCCATGTGGGTTCTAGGAATCATACCTAGCAGACAGTGCTCTTAACTGCTCAGCCATTTTTCAAGCCCCTGTGCATTTAATTTTTATGCACAGATTTTGATATGTTGCGGGAAATACTAAAAAAGACAAGGCACCATTCCTGCACTAATCCCAGCTATTCGCTGCCTGGAGGTCTTGCTGCCTCTTGGCTCGCCACAGTCGGCAGTCTTCCTTCTCCAGTTCGCCTGCCTCAGAGCTGCCTGTACCTTCTCAGCTATCCACCCTCTGTGGTCGGTAGTCCCACACCCCAGTAAACAAGTAAAATCAAAACTCTAGAAGCTTATAATTAATCAGTCAGATTTATATATCGATAAATTCTCAGTTCACAAGATGCCCACACAATAATTTCAGAGCCAATTAATAATGACATAAGCTGCCCACGTAGATAGACAAGATATCCCTATTATTCTATCCTCTTATGATATTCGAAGCTACCTGTGGCTGTAAATAGCCACTCAGAATCTGGATCGTCCCGTCCTTCCTCCACCTTCCTTCTCCTCCATCCTCTCGGTCTCTGTCTCTGAAACTCTCAGCTCCACCTTTCTCTTCCCTGTCCAATCACAGGCTTCTGTTGTATTAATATTTAAATTAATTGGGGGAAAATTCTGCTACATTGATAGATTTTTTTTTTAAAAAAGTGTCACATTAATAAAAAAGCATCCAAAATTTCTTCTCTCGCCGGCAATGGTGGCACACACCTTTAATCCCAGCACTTGGGAGGCAGAGGCAGGCGGATTTCTGACACAGTGAGTTCCAGGACAGCCGGGGCTACACAGAGAAACCCTGTCTCGAAAAACAAAAAACAAAAAACAAAAAAAAAATAAATTTTTTTCCTCTCCCTCTCTCTCCCCCCCCTCTCTCCCCCCGCCCCTTTTTTTTCAAGATAGGGTTTCACTGTGGAAGATTATCCTGGACCGCTGTAGACCAGGCTAGCCTCAGACTCAATAGAAGAGACCCACCTGCCTCCGCTTCCCAAGTGCTGGGATTAAAGGAGTGTGCTATCACCTCCACTGCCTGGCTAGGAGAATTATTCTTTTGTTTCCTTCCCCTACTACATAGCCGTGTACTATTTGATCAGATAAATTCTCAGGTAGCTTAACACAGCAACAACTTTGTAGGATCACTTGAGAGAACAAGGAAGGACTGATCAAGGAGTTTGGCATCCTTATTGACGAAACAGGCGCCAGTGGGAGGAGTTCTGAGAGAACTGGTTATTCTCACCTCACGTTTACGGCCATTCTTTGTGCCTCTGGGCAGAGGATAACCAGTTCGTGAAAGTAGTGGTTAAATTTATACTTAATTCTTGTACACGTGTGTGCGTCTGTGTGTGCGTGTGTGCGTGTGTGTGGTATCCACGTGTGTACGTATGTTCACATGTATGTGTATGCCTATACCTGTGCGCATGTATATGGAAGGCCAACACTGATTTTGGGTACCTGCTTTAATCACGCTCCACCATGATTATTGAGGCAGAACTCACTGATTCTAGATAGTCTAACAGGCCAGGGAGTCTCCTGTCTGCTTCTTCCATCCCTAGTACTGGGATCGCAGTTGACGCTTTACGTGGGTATCCCAAATTGAAACGTCAGTCCTCATACTTGCGTGGAAAGGGCTTCGTCCATTGAGCCAGCTCCCCAGCTCCCACACTAATTCTTGATAATAGTTACAATACTGGGAACATCTGGAGAAAAATAGCTCGCACTAATTAGATACCTGTCATAATGAAACACCCAAGACAATTTATCAAAACAAACAATGTCTTTTGGCTTCAGTTTTGGAACTTCCGGTCCATGAGTTGTTTGGCTCGTTGCTTTGGGGTCTACGGTGAAGCAGTACATTACAGTCAGTAGTGCATTGTGGGACAATCCATCTCAAGACTGGGAAGCTAAAAACAGGAAGAGGAGGGTTCTGGGGCCTACAGTCCCCTTTGAGGTCACACCCCCAAAGACCTAAAGACCGCCCATTGTGCCCTATCTTTTAAAGTGCCCACCATCTTCCTATAGTGTCACCCAGAGGGGTAAGGATCTAATGTATGAGCATCTATCTGGAGGGCATTCAAGACCGGAACCACAGCACATCTTACTGCTACTCGGCTTCAGTACTGCCATTTGGAAATGGGGCCAAACCTTAGAATGCAGTTATTTGAAACACTAGGACATAATATATAGACAGGGTCAAGCATGCTATCTGGCCCACAGTTGGATTTCCCTCCCTTAGGCAGGGTCTCACCAGGTTACCCAGGGGTGTTCTGGAACTCTCTTTGTAGACCAGATTGGCTTCGAAGTCCCAGAAATCTGCCTCCCTCTCCCTCCCGAACGCTGGGATTAAAGGTGTGTGCCTCCACACCTGGCCTCCATAGTTGATGTTTAATAAATTATAGTTAATTCCCCTTACTATTTCTCAATCATTTTTATTTCCCCAGGAAATCATTCATGGGACAGATGAATGAATAGAATCAACTTTCTGGGAATTCGAATAAACTTTACATTTCGTGTGTGAATTATTCTAAGTCTGAAATTCATGCATAGCTGAGATTTCTCTTTCACCCTGTTCCTCTACGTGCAAGTGCAAGTTTTCTGTTTTCCTAAGTGGTCTCACTTCATCTCCTGCCTGGGTCCTAAGAGCTCAGGCAGAAGGTGAAGGAAACACCCGCTCTGTGGGAGCATCCAGCATCCGTAGCTTCCAGTCTGGTCCAGTTGCTGGTGAGTTTTCATTATTTGTTAGTACCCCTTACTCTTTTACCCTTCTTTTGCTCTACCTCCCCACACCGCTCTCTGCCACCCCCACAAACAGCTGCTATTGTTGGCTGTTCCCAGAATTATTCTGTGAACACTGGGAACAGTTCTTTGCTCCAAAGTCTTCCCAGCTGGCTCCCGTTTTTTTTTTTTTCTTCCCAAAACTGAAAAGTTTCACAGTCTCTAGTTTTTCACAAAATCTGGGCTGTCTGTATTAGAGATAGTCCTGGGGGCATGCTTTAGGCTCCAAGGCTCCCATGCTTCAGCCCCTCCCTTTTTATCATGTCTTTAAAACGAGACAGAGAGTTCAAACTCCTAAGACAGAAACGGGCCACTTAGTTCTGTTCTGCTTAGTGTGAAGACTTGTCCCAAAGATAGTCTGGTCTACTCCACCTCTGGGCCTTGATTCATCTTGAAATCCATGGGGTTTATCCTGCTACAGGATAAATCCTGTAGAGGAACAGGGTGCAGTTGTTTTCTAAGTTATCTTCTGCTTTTTATTTTTTTGTGAATAGTTCTTAAGGAGTTGCAGACTTTTGAATGGATACCAGACTTTTGAAAAAAATCTCATGGACCAAAAAAAAAAAAAAAAAAAAAACAAACCCTCAAAATGACATCAACAACAAACAAGTTGGAGAGTAACATACTCTTACTATCATTCCATGTTGCTATGAGTAAAAGAGGTGATGCTGGGTACCATCTTTGATTGGTACAGTGTCGTAGGAGAACAGTTCACATCAAAACCAAGAAGGAAATAATCCCAGGAGAAAGGAACACGGGTCAAGCAGAAGGCATTTAAAATAAAAACTAGCTGTGTGATGCTTCTTCTCGGCTCTATCCAAGACTAGTAAAAAACTCTACAAAGACACCCTCTGAGTGAAAGGCTCCCTCTATACCTTCCTCCCAGCTTACTGTGAGCTGTCCTTTGTGACACTGTCTTTATTGGGTCAAGGTTGTTTCTATCCAGTACTCCTCCCTGTCATTTCAGCTACATTTACAGACCTTTCTCGTGGCAAAGGCAACAGTGCCACTTGGGAGAGCCTTGGCCATCAATTCCGTTAGCCTGTGTGTCACAGGAGCTGGTGGTGGTAAAAGGAGCAGCAGCTGGGAGCTCTGAGGAAACAGCAGCTGCTCACTGTCATGCCAGAGCTAGCTCATCATTCATCAGGCACAAGGGTAGCCACGATGCCCTCCCTCATCCCTATCCTGCTCCTTGTGCAGGTGGAGGGGACCCAGTGACCCAGTAACTTTCATCTCTGTGCCATTTGTCTTATTCTCTCCAGGGACGTTTTGTCAGGTCTTTGTATCAGATGCTGGCATGTGGTCCAATGTCACAGACAAAATGCAGGTCCACACAGAGGGGTCCCCACTCTTTGGCTTTCCTCAGCTCTGCCTTTCTCTCTCTCTCTCTCTCTCTCTCTCTCTCTCTCTCTCTCTCTCTCTCTCTCTCTCTCTCTCTCTCTCTCTCTCGGCTGGGTTTTGCATAGCCAAGGTAGCCTGCAACTCTAAGTAGCTCAGGCTAGCCTCAAACTTCCTATGTAGCCCAGGTTGACCTTGAGATTCTGGTCCTACTTTGTTTTCCCAAACCTGGGGATTACAGGAGTTGAGTGCCCGTCCCTGCCTCAGATTTTCTTTTTTCTTTTTCTTTTTTTTTGGTTTTTCGAGACAGGGTTTCTCTGTGGAGCCCTGACTGTCCTGAAACTCACTCTGTAGACCAGGCCAGCCTCAAATTCAGAAATCCACCTGCCTCTGCCTCCCAAGTTCTGGGATTAAAGGCATGCACCACCATCGCCCGGCTGCCTCAGATTTTCTTAACCCCAACTACAAGGTCTGCAAAACCCAGAGGAAGAGGAAATGTCTGGTGTACTTGAATGTTCCTTCACTCTCCCTCCCCTTCCCTCCCTTCCCCTCTCCTCCCCTCCTTTCCCTTGTCCTCCCCAATCTCTTCCCTTTCCTCCCCTCCCCTCCCATCCCCTCCCCATTCATCTGGAGTTCTTTCTAAGAACTGCGGGTTTCACCCTGTTCTTCTCTCTTCTTCCAGAATGCAAGCAATCAAATCAAACCACATGCACTAGGGGTCAGGACTTTAATCTCCCTCACAGAGATTATTGAATACAATAGTTGTGGAAAGAGAGCCCAGTTTTGGAATCTGGAAGATTTCATTCCAGTCATGGCTTATCTTGCTGCTGGGGAACTTGGGCAAATGAGAGTAAAAATAGTAAGAGAAGCCTCGTGGGACTAATGTAAGAATAAAATGAGATTATAAAAATGCTATAAAGACTTCCTAGTCTTTTTTTTAGGGGTTCTAAAGACTAGGAATGTCCATGAGATAGCAAAGACACTGGATTCCACTAGTCGTATCTCATGAATTTTTCTCCCTTCTAACAACAGATCCTTCTGGAATTCAATATTTGGTTCTTACTCATGTATGCACACGGTGAAGCTAAGATTTCCTAGCCTTAAGTAGACACTACACCCATGAGATCTCACCAACATAATTTTAAACAGGAACTGAACAAGGTCAACAATGGATATGCTAATGTGGACAGGGAAAGCCCACAGAACCTCAGCACTACACAAAGCTACAAACAAGGAACGCCCAAGAGCCGGAGAGATAGCCTTCTCCAGGGAAGAGCGCACCGATTGGTTATCCAGTACCAAATGGTCAGTCCAGAAAACATCATAGAAATTCATGTATTTGGGAAGGAGGAAAATGGGTACATGGGAGGATTTGGAGGAAAAGGTGGGAGAAATGATGTAATTATTCTGTGATCTCAAAAGCCAAGAGAAGTACTTTAAAAAAGATTTTCTAGTCATTTAAAAATAAAAAGATTTTATTTTTAAAATTAAGTGTGTCTTCATGTGCACATGAGTACAGGTGCCTGCTGAGACCAGAGGTAGAGTATCTCCCTAGAGCTGGAGACCCAGATGGTTGTGAGCCCTCTGGTACGGGTGCCGGGAATTGAACTCGGGACTTCTGCAAGGGCAGTCCGTACTTTTAACCACTGAGCCACCTCACCAGCCCCTTCTAGTCGTTTTTTGCATCGATAAAGAGCGATGTGACTGAAATTCAACAGATGGCTCATGGAAGCAGGCAGTATATGTCTCTTAATGGGTCTGGTTAAATTAATACCCCAAACCTGCTGAAAATCCCAGTTTGGCAATGTGGCACACTGGAGTACTGGTTACTTACTTCTGTGATAGCATGCTTTACAGTCACCAAGAGCTCCCAGGATGCTTTTATACCCCACATTGCTGGCCAAGGAAAAGAACGAACTTTGCAAAAGGTAACACACTTTGTACTGAATGTGTCCCTTTTATCCCACCATGAAGTTGAGCCATGGTGATCCCGCAAGACTTTGTGGGGAGATTTGCAATACCCTTTCCTTGTTTGGGGGTGGTGCAGGAAAATCCCCTCAGTGACCCCCCCAGAATGGATCTGCAATGTATGATAAACAAAACAGAAGCCGGTCCCCCCCACCACCCAAAGTGTGCTTGTTTTGTGTATTCATCCCTTTCTGCCTGAAGTGTCACCTTCCCCTCAGCTGTGATGTCATCCTGGCTGATTTCAGGACTCAGCTTCTGAACACTTTCAGGGAACGGCCCACTCATATTCAGGGTTAAATCTTTGTGCAGTACTCTAACACCTAAATATGCTTCCTTTGAAAAGTAACAGTTCTTCTACTGCAAAGATCATAAATGTTCAGAATGATTCCTAAGGTTTGATATGATTGGGATGTGTTTCCCAAGAGGAGGTAGGCTGGGAGCTTGCTCCCCAGAGCGGTAACAATGGAAGGTCTCTTAAGCAGGAGCCCCTTCCTCTGGCTTTCTGTCTTGACCTGTGATTTTTTTTCTACCTTGTGACATCACTGTGATGACATCTTCCATGAAGGACTTGTGAGGGCTGAGTTGATTCTAGTGTTAGACTCTCAAACTTCTAGGGCTGTGATCTAAATAAGCCATGTTTTTTTCTTTAAGTTATTTGGCCTCGTGCAACATGGTGGCTGCTGTCACCGCTAGCTATGGAGATAGTGGCAGGTGGGGGTTACCTCAAAGTTCTGCCTCGGGCTTAGGCTCGCAGTGAGGACTCACTCCCGCACCGCCCTCTATGAGCTGCTGGGTGTTCCCTCCACTCTCATCTCCGAAGCTTATCTGGTGCTGGGCAGTGTCATCCTCCGTTCGTAGCAAGTATTATTGAGGTCTGCTCAGCGACCAGGACCTGCGCGGACCCGGTGTCAGGCCCTCTAAGATGCCTGTGGCTGATCTCAATCCCCCCGACCACCACCACTTCTCTGTACCCCTCAGGCTCACAGTGGATCTCAGGCTTCTCCTTGAGACCATGTCACTGACTTTGACGCCTTCTACCAGGCGCACCACCGAGACAGCTACCTAGAGATCTGCGTCTGCCAGCCCTGAGGGAAGCCCTTCGCAAAATGCAGGGGTCCAGGCCAACAAGGGGCCTCACTGGGACGATATCCAAGATGTCGTCCTTTTCCTTATCTTCCTCTTTGTCTGCTTTCGTATTTAATCGGAGAAAAGGAGGGAGAGGGATTCAGCTCAAGAAACCTACTTTTCTTGACTTTCGAACAAAGATGCAATACCTCTGGTGGTGTTCTCTTGACCCTCAGTACCCTCTAGCCTGGTGGGTGATCAGTATGTCTCTCTTCTATGGTCCAGAAAAAGACTTTTCCGTGGCCAGGAAAGAGGCTCTAGAATAGAGATTCCTGAAAACCAGAAATTTAAGCGCTTTCCAGAGTCCCCTGAGTGCCTGCTTCTTTCTAAAAGTTACCTTCCAGATGCCAACCCCCAGAACATTTGCTGCGGTTTTATCCAGAAGCCCTGACTGAGGAAGATTCACCCTGTCCCTCGCCATGTTTGTATAATGGGTGGAACTTCCTCTGTAGTCTCTGAACCCTGCAATTCGACTGGTTGTCCGATGCCAGTAAGATTTCATCCTTGGGGGCTTGCATGGAGTCTGTTTTTGTGTTACCCCAAGCCACAGGTAAGACTTGATTAACCATCCAGCAGATGCTGGGGATGTAGCTTTTAGGGGGTGGTTCTGATGCTACGGTCCTGTTCCCAGCGCCTCAGTGAGAATGCTAGCATGCAACAGGCACTGGGTTTGGTCCTTAGCTTTTTTGTCTTCGAGTCTCGCTTCCCCACTAAGAAAAAAAAAAGTTAGTGAAAGATTGCCAGTTTTCCCTCAGGTCTGTGCCACACCAACTCTGTCATGTGGGATTGAGAAAAGCCCTTGAGGTTGGGGAATACATTCTTGTGTCCATATCTAGCTGGGGAGTGGTCTTGTGGGAAGATGCTGTATGAGTCTAACAGCACAAGAGAAGACGATTTGACCCTCTAAGTTCTGTCCTCACTACTCTGATTCTACTCCAGTGGTGATGTAGGGTGATGTTACTGGGGCCCAGTTCATCTTGGGACAGCGTGCCTGTCCTTGGTCTTTCTTTCAATAGCCACCTGCATTGCTAAGCGTGCAGCCTGTTAACTGTGACAAGACTTGGGGTTCCTGAGCACGGTCCTCTCATCTGCGGTGTTGATCACAATCGTCATAAATCAAACCCCTCGAAGGGGGCTGTTGGACTGTGTGAGTGATTTGGTTCTCGAAGAAGCAGGAGGCTCACTGGTCAAGTTACAGATGAAGTGTAGACCTGTAATCCAGGGAGGCTGAGGCTGGGGGATTGTGACCAATTTCATAGCTAGGCTTGTCTTTAAAAGGATACAGAATGCCACACAGGGGCCATGTTTAAAGCCAAGAGAAAACAGATCCGCAGCAGAGCTCAGGCTGTGACTCAGTTGATAGGGTACATGTCTCAAATGCACAAATCCCTGGGTTCCACCCCCAACATAATCCAGGCTTGATGGTGGTGCTGTGATCTCCTCCCATTTTGGAAACAATAGCAATTATGTGTCACAGACTGGCCTAGAACTTTCCATCCTTTGCCTCAATCTTTTGAGTGCTAAGACCTCAAGCATGGGCCACAGACCCACAGGGATATAGGAAGCTTTCAGGAGGACTGCCATGAAGTGGTTCCCTTGATAACATTGTATGCTTCCCAACTCCCAGGATTTTACAGAGTTTTCTGTCCTGGCAAGAAGAGGAAACTTGACAGTGGACATTAGCCCTGCCTTCTAGGGCTCGTCCCCCACCCCTGGCAGTGGAGCCAGGGGCTGAAGAGATGAATGCAAGCATGTAGGATGGCTGAGGGGACAGCAGGCATGAGGCTCAGTCAGGAAGACAGGACGCATCTGGCACTGTCTTCTTGCCAGACTGCTTAAATGGGTAAACTGAGTAAAATACCCCTTTGCTGACACGGTGTTGATACAACCGGATCCCGTCCTTCCCACATTCTGGCAGGTCATCCACACTGTGCATCTTTGGCCTCTGTCATGGTTCCAGTATGATTCAAGAAAGGACGTGATAGTGTCTATATAATCCCAGCACGTGGCAGGCTGAGGCAGGAAGGTCTTCGTCTTAAGACCAGTCCAGGCTATACAGTGAGAGCCTGTCTCAAAAAAGCTAGACCCTGAGCATGGTGCTCGACATTTGTAATCTCAGCACTGGGAAGGCAGAAACAGGAGGATCACCCAAAAGTTAGCGGACCAGCTGGGTCTCTGTAGTGAGTCTCAGGCCAGCTAGGGCTACTTTGTGAGGCCCTGTTTCAAAAAGAGAAAAGTGGGTGGGGTGGACCTATGAAGTGGCTCAGCGGGTTAAGGAGTTTGTCTTGTCCCTAAACCTAACAACTTGAGGTCTATCCCTGGGACCTCCATGATAGAAGGAGAACACTTACTCCTGAAGTGTTCCTCCAACCTCCGGCTAAGCCGAGTGTCTGTGTGCACCTGAAACCTCAGACCTCACAGCAGGCAAAACAAATAAACATAAACAAATACTGTAAACGAGTGTTTACAAAAGTGATTTGGCCTCAAGCATTTTGTTGTAGGAACTATTGGCTAGTTGCTTGCTCCAGGTGCAATTGATTAATTAACAAATGCTTTGCTACAAAGTTTGGAACGTTTACATATTAAAACAAACAAACAAACAAACAAAACCACAATCTTCCATTATTCCGACATCTGAGGGGAACATTGTATTTCCACACACACAGTTTAGTTTCCCAAATTTCCGTTTTGTATTTGCTCTCCCTTATAGGTCATGAAGGATTTTCTATTTACCTCTAGGACACTGTAAAATGAAGTATGTAATAGCTTGTAGCTATTCCATAATCAAGCAGAGGTGTCAGATGCCCCCGGAACTACAGTTTCAGGTAGCTGTAAGCTGGAGAACAGGAGAGCTGGGTACCAGACTCAGGTCCTCAGCAGAGCGTCACTTAACTTCTGAACCGTCTTCTCAGCTCAAATTCTAGAGTCAAGGGGTATGCAAATGGTCTGGGGTGAGGAAGAATTGAGTACCAAACCTTTCCAGGAACTGCCCTGTCCTACCCAACATTTCTCCCAGTGCCTCTTGGACAGAATTACATCACGTACATGATAGAATCCAGGATATAGCTAAAGTAGAGAGACTGCACACTCAGCTCAAAATTCACAGGTGAGACACCTTTCTTTCTTTTTTTTTAACTGAAAAAATGTTTTGTTTATTCATACAATATCCATTGATACACATTTTCCCCCTCCCCCAGTTTCTCCTATGACACACTTCTCTAATATTGGCGAGTCAGTTGCTGAGATGGCTCAGTGGGTAAAGGGACTTACCACCAAGCTTGATGACCTAAGTTTGATTCCTGTACCTGTTGGGTTCGGGGTGGAAGCTGAGAAAACTCACTTCAGAGATAGAAGCTTTAAACTGAAAGCTTTATTTTCTGAGCGCGCAGGGAAGGCAGCTAGTTCGGGATCTGAACTGCATCCCCATAGAGAGGTTGTACAACGTTTTTAAAGGATGAGAACACAAAGCAGGGGTGGGGGAGGGGAGCAACTGCAGTGTTAGCCAACTGTATTTTGACTTTTTGAGAGTACCCGTTGGAGCCTGGGTGGTATCCAGGTCACCTTCAAGGTCCTTAATTCATTCTCCTAGACAATTATGTCTGGAGCTCAGAGTGATAAGGGGACAAAGGCGCAGGTCAACTGCATGTGGTTAATTAGACCATAACAGGCAATTGGTTATATATTTTTATAACTTATGCACCTTGGTGTAGATAACAGCAAGTTCTATATTCTTTACCGGTTAACAGACAACTAAGAAGTAGGTATTTGTTCCTAGGCCTGGGAATATGAACTTGTTTGATCCTGCCCGCAAGATGGACAAGCTGTCCTTGAGACGGCTGGACTCAGACAACGCTCTCCTTACAAGTGGTCCCTGAGATGTCTGGATTCAGATAACTGTTTACAACAGAAGCTGTTCAGCTATTCGGAAGTCCCCAGCTCCCCTAGGGCCTGGGACCTTGAATTTAATTTCTACCTAGGATTTAATGGAGTCTGAAAACTTAATGGTAGAACTTAGAATAAGTTTCTTCTTTGGCTTGTTCCCAGCATATCCACATGGTGGAGAGACAGAACTGACTCCTCAAAGTTGTCCCCCAACCTCCATACATGTGTGGTGGTACACGCATGCCCTTCCCCTACAGAAATGTAATTGAAAATTTTAACTTGATAGGAGACAAATTCTTCCTCAGTCACTTTGTTTACATTCTGGGATTACTAGTGGATATAAACATTTCCTCCCCGAATCTCCACTGGCTGCTGCATTTCTTCTATAATTTGTTGAGTTATGACTCAAATATGATGCATCATGACTTTCAAAAGTATTTATGTATTTAATCCTACAGAACCACAAACTGCATTATCCAGCCAGCCCAAAGGAAAGACTTTATATGAATGGATATTTATGTTTCCATAAGACCACCCATAATTCAGAGTGTGTTTTCTAGTAATAAGAATAGCAGTTCCAAACACAGTCAAAACCTCTAGAGGCTAAAAGTTCTGGGGAACTGACAGGGTAGCCCAGAAACAGAAATTAAAACTTTCTAAGAGCTCGCCATGAAGCCTTGCCCAAACCCAGCCTTCCTCTCTGTGCTTCAGAGCATTTTCCATTGGCCAATGTTGAAGTAACCTTTGCCATAACCTTTGTAATACCATCTTTTTTGAAAACTATAGAGGAAAAACATGAAATCTATCACTGCATAAAACCAGAGCCTAGACATTAATTACAGAGTTGTCCATTTGGGCTGTGAGGCTTTTGTTAATGAACCCTTGTATAATTATCGCCCAGTTTTTACCAAGTGTGAGGTCCCAGTTGGGGGAAATTGCCGTGGTCTCCTAAGAATAAAACTGTAGAACACTGGAGAACACAGGCAAGAAATGTCAGTTCACTGCCAGAAAGCTAATATGGTGAGTCACTGGCTGGAATCTAGCATTTTATTGGCTCTCAGTAAGCCAGAAAAGCTTCTCAAGTTTTCTTTGAGAGGCTCAGGAATTCATCTTCCAAACCCAAGAGCTTCAAGTTCTGAATGGGGAAAGTAGGCAGATTTTTTTTTATCTCATGATAACAATGTTTAAAACTGTTTTATGTTTGTTTGGGTTTTGTTGTTGTTGTTGTTGTTTTGTTTTTGGTTTGTTTGTTTGGCTTAGGGATGGAAACCAAGAACAGCCTGGAATAAATGAATCTGCTCTCCCTTTTTGTTTGAATAACCATCTTCATCGGTACAGACATGCATCTACATTGCGTTCAGGTAATAAATGATGGTGTGTTCTTTGCTCTGTCGATAACTAATTACGTGACTGTGTTAACATAACCAACCTTGGCGCGCACAGTTATATAGGTGTGATTAAACTGATCTTCACAATAATCTGTCCGAGACACAGTCTTCACAGTTCATGCTTGTCAATAGGTAGCTCAAGCAAGCCCCACCTCTTTCTTTTAACCTTAGGGAGTAGATACATCAGAGGGCCCTCCAGTCTCCAATAATTAAAACCTTGGCATGGCTTCTGCATAAAAGATATGGGAACTATTACAGGACTGTGGGTAGATTGCTACCTTCCCTAATCAACTACAGAGAGCCATGTACCACCTGAACAGGAGAACCATCAATGGCAAGCTGGTGAGAGTTACTAAGTGCCCAGGGTGGGAAATCATTCATTTCTTCTGGCACACATGTACATGAAGAAATTATAGAAATACATCAATTAAAGGAACCATTGACTTTTGGACCCCCAGCCGCCTCCATCCTATGACATTTCTGGCTGTGAGGAGCACTCTTCTGTTGCTCCAACCTTGCCTGCCCATCTGAGAATAATCTTCAAAGTTAAGCACTATGCTTCAACTGATATTATAGACTGTATGTTTATGTCCTTTGGACCCCAAATTCATGTGTTGAAAGTTCTAGCTCCCACTGCAATAGTATTTGGAGACAGGGCCTTTGGGAAGTAATTTCTGGTAGATTAAGTCATGGTTCAAGCCTTTCCAATGGATTAGTGTGGAGTTTTGAAGATGCTTGGCTCAGGGAGTGGCATTACTGGAGGTATGGCCTTGTTAGAGGAAGTGTGTCACTGCGGAGGTGGGCTTTGAGACCTTCCTCCTAAGCTTCCTAGAAGTCATCCTTCTCCTAGCTGCCTTTGGAACAAGAAATTGTTAACTTTTCCAGTGCCATGCCTGCCTACATGCTGCCATGTTCCTCCCATAATGATAATGGACTGAACCTCTGAAACTGTAGGCCAGCCACAATTAAATGTTGTCCTTTCTAAGAGTTGCTGTGGTCATGGTATCTCTTCACAGCAATGAAACCCTAAGACAATTAGTGTACAAAAAAAAAAAAAAAAAGAAAGAAAGAAAGAAAGAGAAAAGAAAAAAAAAGAAAGAGGGAAAGAAAGAAAAGACACCACACCTCCTTCTCCCTCTGTGTTTCGTAAAGCTGCAGTGAAAATCCAGCCCTCAGGAATCCAGAAAGAGAATACTTGCCAAGAACCTTACTGACAAATGCATTAAGCTTAGACTCAAAGGCCTCCAAACTGCGACAGGCTGTCGATCAAACTATTCAGTCCACAGTAAGCATCTTCATGGCAGCCCTGCAGACTTAGAAGCAGGATATTTCAGGGATAGTCTCTCGTGACTGAACCTTTCTTTATAATCTTTTCTCTTTTTAAAACTCAGCAACCACTATAATAGATCATCAGCGTTTAATGGGAAATACAAGAGTTAGTGCCACTATTTATAGGATTTTATTTTATACATCCTAACAGCAACTTTAGCACCAATCACTGTAAAGGAGAACCTAGCAGTTTATTCTTGAATTGTAAGTAAAGAAACACGAGGGCCACAAAAAGGGACATAACTGTACAAGCTGCAACTGGAATCTAAGGTCTGTTTGTTCTAGAAGATTCCAGCAAGGTATCTAGGTTAGAAGACATCTGAATTTTACTAAGCAATTTAGATGCATATGTAAATTTATTTTAACATCCTAATGCTACGGGTCAGAAACACATAGAAAAAAATACTATAATTGCCTTTTGTGTATCCACAACTCAAATTTCATGATAGTACATTTTGTTTTAGGTGTCGTTCCTCACTGGTTTTGGGTTATTTGTCTTTGTTTTTGACACAAGGTTTCTCTGTGTAGCCCTGGCTGTCTTGGAACTCACTCTGTAGACCAGGCTGGACTTGAACTCGGAGATCCTCCTGCTTCATTGTTTTTAATGTTTAGAAGTGAAATACAATAGTGATAGCTTTGATCTCATCTTTCCTTGCTTTACTTTTCTTCTTCAGAGATAATGTCTGTTCTGCAATTGCTGAGGACAACTGTCTGTGTTTTAGAAAGCTTACGTGTTGGTAAGTATATATGTACAGTGTTATTAAATATATTTTTAAAATATACATAAGGCTATTCTTCTAAAACACACTGTTTTATGTTAATGTAACTATATATCATTTCATGTAAATTAGCTAGTCTTCCATTTTCGGGAGGGGCAATGAGTCAGTGAACATTCATGCATATATATGTGTGTGTGTGTCTTAGTCAGGGTTTCTATTCTTGCACACAAGAAAATCATGACCAAAAAGTGAGTTATAGAAGAAAGGGTTTATTCAGCTTACACATTGCTGTTCATCACCAAAGGAAGTCAGGACTGGCACTCAAGCAGGTCAGGAGGCAGGAGCTGATGCAGAGACCATGGAGGGATGTTACTTATTGGCTTGCTTTTCCTGGCTTGCTCAGCTTGCTTTCTAATAGAACCCAAGACTACCAGCTCAGGGTAGCTGGTACCAGCTCACCACCCACAATGTGCCATCCCCATCTTGATCACTAATTGAGAAAATGTCTTACAATTGAATCTCATGGAGGCATTTCCTCAAGGGAGGTTCCTTTCTCTGCGATAACTCCAGCTCGTGTCAAGTTGACACACAAAACCAGCCAGTACAGTGTGTATATATTTATACATACATACATACATACATACATACATACATACACACACATTCACACACACACACACACACACACACACACACACACACACACACACCTTAGTTACCTTTCTATTGCTGTGATGATACACCATGACCAAGGCAACTTATAGAAGAAAGAGTCTATTGGATGCTTAAAGTTCTAGAGCGTCAGAGTCCATGACTGTCACAGCTGGGAGCATGTCAGCAGGCAGGCAGGCAGGACATTGGATCAGTCGCTGAGAGATCACATCTGATCCACCAGGAAGAGGCAGAAAGAGAGATAACTGCAAACGATGTGGGCTTTTGAAGCCCACCTCCTGTGATACAACTCCTCCAACAAGCTCATAACCCTATCCTTCCCAAACAGTTCCATCAAGTGGGATCCAAGCATTCAAATATGAGGCTAGGGGGCCCATTTTTATTTAAACCACCACAATATATCTTGTGAACATGAAAGAATATTCTCCAGTTTCTATGTCTAGAGACGGAGGGTGTTCATTTGTTTTAGAAGGGCTCTCTATGTAGACCAGACTGGCCTCAAAGTCTTAGAGCTCTGCCTGATGCTACATGTCAAGTGCTGGGATTAAAGGTATGCACCACCACACCCAGCTGGAGATGAAGTTTTTAACCAAGTTCTTGGTTTACATTTTAATTAGCAGCATTTTTCCTATCTAGGGAATTGTTTCACCACTTGAACATAAATTCAATAAAAACCCTGTTAACACTAAAACAGCACACTCATTACTGGTGATTTCCTTTGTACCTGGTATTGAAGTGGCTTATGTGAATTCATTAGTTTAATATTTGCAAAATGCACATTTAATGTACCATGCTCTTTAATTTCGTTGGACTGGACAGGAAGAGACCAATGAGTGACATTTATGCTTCTATCTTATTGGTTAAAGTTAAATGACCACAACTACCTTCAAAGGAAGCTGGGAAAGACATCTTAAGCTAGATGTCTATGTGCCCAGGAAAATTTTAGGGACATAGGTGGAAAGATGGCTCAGTGGTTAAAAGTACTTGTTGTTCTCGCAGAGGACCTGGGTTTGGTTCCCAGAAACCACATGGAAGCTCCAGCTCCCAGGCATCCGTTACCCTCTTATAATCTCTGTGGGCACCAAGCATGTTCATGCTACACGGACATGTATGCAGGCAAAACACACATGAAAGGAAATGAGTAACTCCAGTAAACATTAAAAAGTAAAGATTTACTTTAAAAAAGAATTCTCAAGGATGTTTACTATAGATAGAAAAAGAGAGTGGAGGCTGAGAAATAAGTCTGTTTAACAATCGTTGTTGATTTTTATAGGTGTAGAAAAGCAAAGAGAAGAGGAGTGGAGAGACGTCAGGAGGTAAAAGGAGTAGTCTGTAGTGAAACGCCAGATGTGACAGTTCAGCTGCACACACGAGGTCACGACAACTGGTGCTTCATGCAGAAGACGTGTACAAGACCAAGTCAGCAAAATCCTGGGCATGGATGGGAGAGGGACTCATGAAATCCCACCTGGAGGATCGATTGGCTATTGATGGCTCCTGGGAGGGCGGTTGGGATGCCGATCCCGAGAGACTACCTAGCCTCAGTCGATGATCCTCCACCCGTGCATGTACAGGCAGCACTTATTGGACTCTGTGTCAAATGAGAGAGAGAGAGAGAGACAGAGAGACAGAGAGACAGAGACAGAGTCAGGCAGACACAGAGAGAGAGACAGAGAGACAGAGAGACAGAGAGACACAAAGAAAGACAGACAAGGTCAGGCAGACACAGAGAGGGAGAGAGAGAGAGAGAGAGAGAGAGAGAGAGAGAGAGAGAGAGAGAGAGAGGAAGAGAGAGAGAGAGGGAGACAGAGAGACAGAGAGACAGAGAGACAGAGAGAAAGAGAGAAAGAGACAGAGAGACACAAAGAAAGACAGAGAGACAGAGTCAGGCAGACACACACACACAGAGAGAGAGACAGACAGACAGACAGAGACAGAGAGACAGAGAGAGGGGCAGAGAGAGACAGAGACAGAGAGAGGTTGAAAGAATGATGTGTGAGTAGAAGGGGAAGAATTAGATAGGAGGGAAGTGGTTGGTGGATTGGATCCAAACACACTGTCTTAGTTAATTTTCTATTGCCATGAAGAGCCGTCGTGACTGAGACAACTTATAAAAGAAATTATTTAATCAGGAGCTTACAGTTCACCACCATGGCACGAAGCATGGCAGCAGACAGGCTGGCATAGCACTGGAACAGCTAAGAGCTTTCATCCTGATGTGCAAGTTGGAGGCAGCGGGAAAACTGGTAATGACACGGACCTTTGAAGCCTCCATGCCCAACCCCAGTGACACACCTCCACTGACAAGGCCGCACCTTCTAATCTTTCTCAAACAGTTCCACCAATTTCAGGCCAAGTGCTCAAACATATGAGCCTATGGGGATAAACCACCCTACTATTCTTATTCCTATAGATAGGGTCTCACTAGATAGCCCTGACTAGCCTAAAACTCACAGAGATCTACCTGCTTCTGCCTCCCATGTCACTATGCCTGGCTAACCACCATGTATTCTATGCATGTACAAATATTAAATAAAATGTTTAATTTTCAAATGGTATTTTATAAATCATCATATAAACAGAAGTTTCATCACATACATTTAAGATGAATTGAAATGCTAATGTAAGTCTTTCTCGTGGCTATACATTTAATAAACTTATGAATTAGTATAAAAAGGAAAAGAAAACTGAAGAACAGAGAATGGAAATTACTTGTCCATAATTATATAATCATTATGACAAACAGGAAGCCCCTTGTAGCCCAGGCTTGCCCATAATTATATAATAATTATGACAAATATGAGGTCCCTTGTAGCCGAGGCTAGCACCAGAATCATGATCCTCCATCTTCCATCTCCCAGCTGCTGGGACTTCAGATATGTGCTAGCATGCCAACAAAGATTTGTCTGGTTTTTTTGTTCTGTTTTGTTTTAAACAAATCCGGTGGTCTTTCCCTTTTACTAAATTTTCTGGTCACAGAGCTATTGTATTCTAAGTAACCTGTAATGGAAATATGAAATTAGCATCCTACAAAAACACATAAATTTCATATTGTTATTGACAGTTTTCTGGAAGGAAGTCAAGCTTCCACTTACTGCACGGTGAACCTACTATAGTTTTATTTAACCAGTAACATAGACTCAAGCATTCAGTGGTTCATTATTTGCCTTTTGACCAGACTGTATCTTCTTTCATGATCTTCCGAAGGTCATAGCATCTAGCAGATGAAATTCACCCACACATAGGAACCCAAAGCTACTCAGCTATTTTGAGCCTCATTCCAGGCAACACTTCCTTGTCAGTGCCTAGTCTTTGATGATTCCTGGGATCACGGTGTTTATTTTTTTTCCTGTTGTTTTGTTTTTTAAATATTAGTTGCATGCAGGGGTATAAAGTGGACATTTTTGGTTTCTTTGGAAACTCAGTTGTGTCACATAATGCTTTCCTGGAAGCTGTCTGTGAGAGGATTTTTGCTGACAGACACGTGAGAGGGCGTGTGTTGTTTTGCTGGAACAGACTCTTGAGAGAGAGTGCGATGTTTGAAAAGAGTATAAATGGAACCCTACAGACAATGAAAGGATGCTCTTGCATTGCTAGCTGTGCAACAGTTCACTGGCCTTCGCTGGCCTTGCAATGCTTCACCAGTCTTTGCTGGTCTTTGTCGGTCTTTGCTTCATAGAGAGAAACACACCAAAGGACTTCTCATGGTATTCCGGCTGATTCTGGTCACTTCTGCTGACTCATGCTGATTTGGTGGAGCCTTGTGGTTTCTGCTGGATCTTGCCTACTACTGATTCATGTTTGGTCTTTGCTATTGGACTGGACTGCTGGTATCCTGACAACGAAGAGTGGAATCACCCCAAAGAAAGATTTCTAACCAGGTCCACATCCCTCTTTTCCTATCAATCTTCTTTCTCCCTTACCTCTGGTCAGTTGGCTAAAAAGGAGGTTGAAGTGATTAAGAACCATTCAATAAAGTAGGTTTGGAGAACAGTCTAAGCCCACAGGGCCCTGCAGTAGTGCAAGCTGTATTTGCATAGAGAAGGTAAGACACAGAATGTCTAACATATCCAAACACTCTGCGTTAGTCACTTTCTCATTTCTGTAATAAATTACCTGACAAAAGCAACTTAAGGAAGAAAGGTTGTAAAATGATTATTAATAATATTCTGTATATATTAATTAATGATGGAAATTAATATGGCAGCAATTATTCCTTAGCTAGCTTGTTTCCCAAATAACCACACAAAGACATTTTAATATTTTAAAGCTTAGGCCTTAGCTGGGCAGACTCTCAAGTAGCTCATTTAAGGTCACGTGGCTAGCTATACCTTTCAGTCTGATAGCCACATCTGTCTCTCTCATGTCTCCTGGAGAAAAGGCCTTCCTTTTTCTTCTTCCCAGAATTCCTTTCTCCCTCCCAGGAAGTTCCACCTTCCACTTCCTGCCCAGATAATTGGCAGTAAGGTTTTTATTAATACCAGTTAGAGAATGCCTTAGGTAGGTGAGGTAGGACAGCTTCACACAGCGTACCTCAACAAAAGGGTTACGTGAGTATGGCCCATCGTGACAGAGAAAACATGGTGGCAGAAGACTGGTGTAGCCTGTCATGATACACCCATAGTCAAAGAGAAGAGAGAGAGAAATACTTTCATTCAGTTAACTTTCTTCTTTTTATTCAGTTTGGGATGCTAGCTCATACAATGGGACCAACCACCATCAGGAGGTATGCATGTCCATCCTCAGTCAAACCTTTCTAGAAACAGCCTCATAAACAGACCTACAGGTGTGTTTCCATGGTGATTTTCAATCCAGTCTAGTAGATGATGATCGCAACATCAGAGACCACCCTCTTTCCAGCTAAGCATCTTCCGTCCGGGAGCTAGTGAGAGTTTCAGCAGCACATTCATTAAAAGTACCCATGGTATGGTAAGGGAGTCTGCGAAACAAAGGAAGAGCGACAAGGAAAATGAAAGATTGTGATCTCCATTTAGTAGAAACATAGAGTAATTAAGAATGCAAGCTCTGGGACTTGAGAGATGGCTCAACAGGAGCACTTGCTGCTCTTCCAGAAGACCTGAGATCTGTTCTGATACTCGTGTTAAGGGGCCCACAACAGCCTGGAACTCCAGTTCCAGAGATCTGACCTGAATGAGCTTCTGGGATAAGACCACAGCATAAAACTGCTAGATTCCTTGGGTACCTCCATATGTGTGGCGTTCCCACACAGAGATACATAAATATAATTCAATATAAACCTGAAAAAAAGCATAGTCTGAAATGGTGGTATTTGAAAAGCCAACCCCAACTAATAATGTTTAAAATTCTGTAGAGTCGTTTTCCAGCCAAAATATTCACACAAAGCTGGCTTATCTGGTGAGGACAAGGATCCCTCAAAACCTCAATAAGAAGTTCTGAACTCAATGATCATTAGGGAAAATAAAAGGTAAAAATGAGAAAAAAAATAAGGCGGTAACATAAAACTAAAAGAACTACTAAGATGCTACTGTGTGATGTTTGCATGTAAAAATCTGTTGATATGTTGAACACATTTCAGATATGTGAAAAATGGTGATGGAATTCAATTTATGCTGATGACGTTTTAGAGTCTGGATGGCTTCTCAGAGAACCATTGTATTTCATAAAAGAATGAAGAGCGATAGAGGATGGTACCTATGCCTTCTACCCTCTGTGCCTGCCTGTGCATAGGCATCTACACACACACCTGCACATAGACCATATGAATATAACACACACACACACACCAAAAAAAAAAAAAGAAAAAGAAAAAGAAAGAACTAACAAAAGACTAGGAAAACAGAGCTATGAGCTACCGTCAGACTGCCATAAAAATTAGTTAACAGCCACTGATCAGCGCTTTGGATAACACGTTTCATGTTGCAGGTAAGATTCTATTCAGCAGTTTCCTTTGAAAGATTCTTCAGTGTACTGAACAAAGAAGTTTTATTCTTGCGCAGTCTAGACTCTATTCAGTTGCTTGGCAATGGGTCCCACCATACCATTTTAGGCTTTGTGTTTAGCTTTCCAAAGGAGCGCTATACCACAAACTTTACCACAATACTCCCATAAGGAAGGACTGATAATCATTCCGTAGTCAATCTAGCAGGGGAAAAATCTTCAAGATGACAAGGGTTATTTTCAGATTGTTGCAAATACACTGTCTTCTTTCTTCAAAATGAAAACTTGTGTCCTTACTCATCGAGGTAAGGGATTCATTCACCTTTGTGATAAAACAAACAAAAACAAAACATAAAAACACTCAGCAGCTAATATAAGCTGTTGAGTATTCCACATTCAGTTGTGGGCTGGACAAGTGGAAGATGAAAAGGGAATTAAACAGAGGGTCTGCAGACCTGCTCTGTATGCCGTAAAGCCAAAAGCTTAAGATACAGTGTGTCCCTTGTGAACTCTATGATGCTCGAGAAAGACTAACTTGGGAGAAAAAGAAACAAACGTTGCAGGTTACAAGACACTATTGCAATTAGCTGCTAAATGATGAAGGGTTCAAGGAAGACCCTTTTAGGAATTTCTGAGAGGGTTAAGGAAAAGAGCCCATGTTTATCAAGTGTCCCCACCCTCACCCTCACCTCCCATCCTCCACAGCAGGAACGGCAAATGCACACTCTCTTCCAATAGCCATAACAGGACCTTGAAGTCACCACTGTCATCCTCTTCATTTTCAGGAGAGAACAGAAAGTAGAAAAGGTTAACTGGCTTTCTAGTGAACAAATCCAGATCTGGGTGAAATGAAGAACTTTGTAAAGGGTAACTAGGGAGAGATCCGCCTACAGCGCTGCCCTTTCCCCCAGCCTCTCTTTGCATTATTTATAAACTCGGGGCTGGATTCCAAGTGACATGGTCCTTAGGGAACACAGCTAAGCTTCCATTCCTGCTTAGGAACCTTTGTGAATACCTGTCCTTTCGGCCAACAGGAAGTCCCCTGGGACACAGGTAAAGGAAGCAGGATTTCTTTTCATATGGTCTTTGAACAATGAGTCCTGTGGGGTAATGGATGGTATCTACAGAAGAAGACTGACCCATGAAACACAGTGTTTTTACAACACTTCTACCCTCCCCGTTTTGGTGCCCGTTTACATTTCTTTCCCAGCTATCTTTCTCCTTGATTGCATTTGGAACACCCTGGGGCTCTTCTGATGAAACATTTCCTTGAATTTTATCACCTACCCTGTCGTAAAGACTTCTCCTGGGTAACAGTTTGCAATATCATCCAAACTCCCTGACACAATGCCCAAAGGTCTAGTCTCACTTAGGAACATATAAGTATTTTCCTTGTTCAGAGAAAAGAGATAAAAGACTTGGGAGGGAAAGGGTCCCTCAGGAAACCTGGCAAGGTTAGGAAGTGTTCTGTGTCCTTTTAAAAGGTTGTCTGAGACAACCACAACAGGAAACAGAAAAGGGGCTCAAGTTAACAGAGTTGGTTTTCTTCCCAGGTCCTGGAGACAGGAGGCATAGAATGCCACCATTACAATGTCACACTATTTCCAAGGAGTAGGTGTGTGTGTGTGTATGTGTGTGTGTGTGTGTGTGTGTATACCATGTGGGGGTCATACCACAAACTCAGGTGTTAGTTGTCAGCTTTCATTTTATTTGAGACAAGTTCTCTTGTTTTTCTGTTTTATTAGGCCAGTTGGCCCATGAGCTTACCAGGGATTCTCCTGTCTCTGCCCCCATCTCTCCATGGGAGTGCTGGAATTACTGCTGACCCTACAAGTCCAGCTTTCACTTTGGTTCTTGAGATTCGAACTTGGATCCACTTGTATGGCAAGTGCTTTTACCCACTGAACCCTCTCCCTAACCTCTGTTTAGTTTAGTGTTGTGCAACATTTCAACAAGAACCTGTGGTATACAGAACACGAATTACTAGCTACAATTTCTGTGATTCCATATATCAGTTAAATGTTTTTATACTGATATTTTAAAAATAGTACTACAGAATATAAGGAAGAATGGAAATATTTATGCTAATAATTTTTGAAAGGTTTGGGATTCAACCCCAGGCCTCATGTATGCTAAAGTCTACCAGTGGGTTACACCACTAACATAATTTAAAGAAAAGATTTTCTATCTTAAGATGTTTATTCATGTTCTTTTCTTGCTTTTTAAACAGAAGGACTGAATGGAAAATAAAAAAGAAGTAAAAAGAAAGGGTATGACTATTCCTAGGTACAGGAGAGAACATTAGATTTATTCATTATAGATTAAAGGGAGAACATGGACAGAGGCAGAAACATCTGGGAGAGTCCATAGTGAAGACACTCCACAAGTCTGGGCCATGTGAGGGGGTGGGGAAAGAGGAGAACAAGGAGAATGCAGAGTAGACAGAAGATGCCATGTAACCAAAATCACTGGATTATATAGGGAAAAGCAGCTGAGGGGAGGGTCAGCCCAGCTCCCGGGATGGAGAAGTTTAGGTTAGGGGGTATAGGCAGCTATACTCTGTAACAGGTAGAGACTGAGAGATGGTTAACCTGGTGTCTTGTTGATATGTTTAACAGGTACCTTAGTTAGCCATTTGTCCCAGGTTTAAGACCTAACAAGGACCTGGTTTTCCGTTTGCATTGAGCCCCATGAATAATTTAAGGGATACCTTCTGGCTGTTCCATCTGTTCTGCTTAAGAAAAATGGTCAGTAAGCAATGAGGTGGTTGCCTGGACAGTTATGATGTCAGCTTGACTGTAGCTCAGGGGTCCCTAGTTAGCTGGAAAAGTGTTATTTCAAGGCGTGTCTTCCAGGGAGGTTCTGGAAGAGATCAGCATTAGAAATCAGTAGTTTAAATAAATAAGATGGTCCTCAGTCATAGGGTGAGCATCATTCAGCCCTCAGAGAGTCGGGGTACAAGACAAAGATGGCGGGAGAGGGGATTTACTCTTCCTAGCTGGAATATCCATCTTTCCTGCCGACAGATATCAAAGCTGCTGGCTTGCAGGCCTTCAGGCTATGCTAGGAGTGACATCACCTGCTCCTTTGTCTTGATACCACCTAAAACCTATCTAATCTGCCTTAGCTGTAAAATGGGTGGTTAACAGAGATATTTCTAATAGTAATTGTGAAGACTGAGGGTATGGCGGCTGTTAAATATGAAGACATCAATAGACATTAGCTAGGTCAGTATCCCAAAGCCCTCAGTTCACTGGAATCTTCAGTGTCTGAAAGAGAATGTGTGTGTGTGTGTGTGTGTGTGTGTGTGTGTATACACGAGAAAGCTCAGCATATAGATAACAGAAGCTATGCAGTATAGGTTCATGTACTGCCCTGCAGCAGGCTAGTCATGAATCCAGGTCTGTTTCTCCTATTGCCTGAAAAAGGACACACATCTTACATAATTTTTGTGAGACTTTCTGGGTATGGTGGTTTGAATAGGTTTGGTCCCCATAGATGCATGTGTTTGAATGCTTGACCATAGGGAATGGCACTATTGGGAGGTGAGTAGCGTTTTTGGAGAAAGCGCCTCACTGTGTAAGTGGGCTTTGAGATCTCCTGGTCATGTTGTCCTTTACAGCAACAAAACCCTGAATAAGACACTGAACAACCTGTGGGACTACACGGAGAGCTTTTCTTCCTCGTTTTCTCGTTACTATAACCATCATCCTTACTCATGGACCCATTAGTAGTTGTCCTAAAGAGCACATGGGAAGGGCAAGGCATTTTACCCTTCTGTTTCTCAGGGCTAAGTGTTTACTAACTTAAAGATGCACAAAAAGCAAGGTTGTGCTCCTGTGTTTTGTTTCTCAAGTGGAAGCAGGAAGGAGACAAAGGGGTTGAGAAACGTGTGTATGTGTGTAAGGGAGAGGAAATCACTACTTAATAAAGAAGCTTGCCCTCCACTGTTCATTGTGCTCCTCAGAGCAGCCAAGGTGAGGAAACCACCCATGAGTCCACTCGTGGACAAATAGATCAAGAAAATGTGTATACACACACACACACACACACACACACACACACACACTGGATTATTATTCCACCTTAAAAAGAAGGAAGTCCTGGGTTTGACATGAGAATTGGCGAACCATTTGTGAAGGGAAGAAAAGCCAGACACAGACACACCCACTGTGTGATGCACATAACAAGCAGACAGGAAAGGGTTAAGTCTAGCTTGACCGTAGCGGCCCACTGGAACCATTCTTGAGCCGCCATTTTGAACTGGCAAACAAATCTGCGGTTGTGAGTCAGACGTTCCATACAGAACAAATGGCAATTGTGATGGAGTCACTCCTCAAGGTCACCTTCACATCCCACTTGCTGGAACTGGATCCCTGTGTGAGCACCTCCTACTTGATTGCAAACTACGTAAAGAAGAAAGTACTGGATATATCATTTATCCACCCAATACTCACTGGGCCTTGCAGCATCGTTGGTATTATGATAATAAGCAATGACATATTTATATATTAAGCAATGGGATTTTGCCCAGTGTTCGAATTAGAGAGGATCTCCCCTCCTTCCTTTTTCCGTTTTCTTTCCCCTCCCCCTCCTTCCCTCCCTCCCTCCCTCCCTTCCTCCCTCCCTTCCTTCCTCCTTACTTTCCTTACCTCCCGCCCTTCTTACCTTCCATTCTTTTTTTTCTTCCTTCTGCCTTCATTCCTTTTCCTCCTCTCTGTATAACCCAGACTGCTCTGGAACTCATGTAGCCCAGGCTGCCCTAGAAGTCATGATCCTCCTGCTTCAGTCCCCTAATACTTGCATTACAAGTACTATCTGCCTGAGAGATTCCTTGAAGTCGGTTGTCCTATAAGTGAGAGAAATTACCAATCGGAACATGACTAGGTGAAGCTGGACGTTCCGCTGAGGATGCAATGTGGCTTCGGTAGATTAATGATGGCTGTGCATCCTTTGACATTCTTCTCACTGAGAAGTAGGACCTGCTTCTCTCCTCTTTGGACTTGGACTGTGACAACTTTAACCAAGAGACTGTGACCAAACTGATTGGGAGGCTATACCGTGAAATACAAAAAAAAAAAAAAAAAAAAAATCAATCCATGCTATCGCTGGCAAGGCTTGTTCTCATTTCCTGGAGACTCTCTGACCTGGAACTCCGAAATCTCTCCACCGAGCTCCCTCAGTTCCCACTGGTGGGTTGATAACACGCCAGCCCCATGCTTCTAAATTCGCACGGCCTTTTGGGGTGCACTTCTTGCAAACCCACGCTTTGCCGCCGTACCTTTCTCCCTGGAACCCAGTTGAGTCACAGCGTGAAGGAAAACATCCCACCAACTTAGTTCAGAATCAACAAGTAACTCAGTCGCTGGGCGCAGCAACCAACATCCTAATTTTGTAAGCTATACTAAATTTAACTCCTCCCGTGGCGATGGCAGATCCGCCATCTAAACCAGGGGCCTCTTGTTAGCTACATATTGTCCTCCAAGCTCTCCCTGTGGGAACTTAGCGAGCTGGTTGGAGAGATTTTGGAGCTCTGGGTAGACAGTGCCCACAAGATGAGAGTAGGCCAGTGCCTTGCCAGCGATAGCGTGGGTTGATTTTTTTTTTTTTTTAATATTTCACGCTACAGGAGGCCTTGGGAGGAAACAGGCAGCTTGGACCTTAGTCTCTTGAAGCTTTGACATTCTCTGGCAGACATTTTAGTAACCTGTTGTAGGGAGCCTGTGGAACGCCAGAAAAGACCCAGAGAAGAGGGAAGTCCCACTGAATCTAGCCTGTTGGCTGATCCTATTAAGAAGCAAGTGTAGGAACAAAACCACCAGATGGATGCTATCAAATAGCCCTGACAACAACTGTGTAATTAATCCTCTGGCTCAACAAATGACTAAACTAGAAAGGGAAAGCAAGCCTAGTAAGAGTTGTATGGAAATACCTTTCTTTTTCTATTTGTGGATTCCGTGTCTCGAGGTCATTAAAAAAAAATCAATGAGGGTCATACTCCACAATGCCTCCTGCCTTTTCTTAAAGTTAAGACACCATTTTTGTCTTAACTTTAGTATTCTCTCTCTGTTCAGAACTGTATACTTCCTGTTTAGCTGTCATGCTGGTTGGATCCATGCCCACTCATCACCATAAATGACAGGAAAGGAAGCCTACGATTTCCTTCTAACCAGTGATACATGATGTCAGCGCATACTCAGTAGACATTTAGTTATCAAAATGTGCTTCTCAGGAAACTTAAGATTAGATGTTACTTAGTGCGTGTGAGGGTCTCAAAGGACATCTAATTGTTCAGCTTCTGTCCTGCATTTAATTGTATCACTAGGAAACCAATAACTGGGACGTATTCTCTCCTGCAATATATGTTAGTACCAGAAATGGTACTTGATACTTCAATATCATATGCAAAGCATCATGGGAAAACCTACTAATTTATTTGATATTATTTGATATCAAGGCTCATTTGACAAATTCCTGCTTGAATGAATTCCAGAAAATTCTATGTGGGTACATATTGTCTTAGGATTTTTATTGCTCTGATGAAACACTGTCTTAGTTAGAGTTTACTGCTGTGAACAGACACCATGGCCAAGGCAACTCTTTAAAAGGACAACATTTAATTGGGGCTGGTTTACAGGTTCTGAGGTTCAGTCCATTAACATCAAGGTGTGAGCATGGCAGCATCCAGGCAGGTATGGTACAGGAGGAACTGAGAGTTCTACATTTTCATCTGAAGGCTGCTAAGAGAAGACTGGCTTCCACATGGTTGGGAAGAAGGTCTCATTGCCCACCCGCACAGGCCCACATTTCCTCCAACAAGGCCACACCGACTCCAATAAGGCCACGCCTCCAAATAGTGCCATTCCCTGGGCCAAGTGCATTCAAATCACCACAAACACCATGACCAAAAGTAAGTTCAAGAGAAAAGGGTTTATTTGGCTTACACTTCCAAATCGTAGTCCATCATTGAAGGAAGCCAGGACAGGAACCCAGACATGATAGGAACTCAAAGTAGGAAGGAGTGGATGCAGTTCATGGAGGGGTACTGCTTACTGGATTGCTCCCCATGGGTTGCTCATCCTGCTTTCATAGAGAACTCAAGATCACCAGTCCAGGGATGGCACCACCCACAGTGGGCCGGGCCCTCACACATTAATCACTAATTAGGAAAATGCTCTACAGGCTTTGCCCACAGCCCAAACTTCCAAAGGCATTTTCTCAGTTGGGGTTTCCTCCTCTCAGACAACTCTAGCCTGTGTCAAGTTGACATAAAATGAGACAGCACAATATACATCCATATACATGCATATATTTGAGCTACAAATGTTAGTTTCCTTCTAAAAATTAACATTTTTTTATATGTAAGAGTGTTTTGCCTGTGTGTATGTCTATGTACCACAGTCGTGCTTGTTGTACACAGAGGCCAGAAGAGGGTGTCTGACCCCCTGAAACTGGACTTACAGAGAGTTATGAGCTGCATGTGGGTGCTGATAATTGAACCCGAGTCTGCAGGGCCCTTGACCATTGGTGATTTTATAGCACTTCCATGAAGTATTTGTGGTGGGAGGTGGTGCCGGCAGCAATAGGGAGAGATACGTCCATTTTCCACTGCCAAATTCTGTTTGTATCATTTCTGGGATGGGTTGTATGAGAAACAGAGACTGTATGGGATTCTATGGTATATGTCAAGAAAATAATTGAGGAGGGGTTATATAGTAAGAAATATTTTCTTCCCTGCCTCAGACCATTTGTATTCTCAGATGAAAGGCACACACAGCCTTGTGTTTTTGAGTAGTCTCAGGCAGCACAATAGCTGGGTACCTGCTACCCTCCATGCTGTTAGAATCTGCCATCCTTTCGATAACTCCGAGTTATCCCTTGCTAGTTACTACATTCCATCTGGGCTGCTCTTAACCCAGTTGGGCAGCCAGCCCTCCAGGCCACGTTCTCCTGGCCCTTAGCCCATGTCAGCTCACCTTCTCCCTCCTGCACGTTCTTCTTCCATGGTAGCTTCCCTTCTTTTCCTTTCCCTCCTTGTGGTCCTCTTTTTCTCAAGCCGGCAAACCTCATCCCTACCTATGTCTCATCTGCCCAGCTATTGGCTGTTGGCATCTTTATTCACCAATCAGAATTAACATGGAAGTAGGATGCCAAGGGTTGCAGGCAGACTCCAGGTCTTGGAGGCCCACACTTAGCATTATAGCAGATGGTAAAAGACAAAACCTCAACAGGGTTGAGGTTCAGGCCCTGAGCTTTTGACTATTGCTTTACACTCTTGTCCTTTATATACTTTACACTTCTCCAGTCTCCAATCTCCCCGCTCTTGCTCTCTGCCTTCCTAAACTGTTACAGTTTTAGTTTTCTTCCGTCTGTGACAGTTTCCAGTTCTTCTTGATCCCTCTGGACCTTGACACTCTTAAAAAATTTTGTCATGCGCTCAGCAGAATTTTTTTCTCAACTTGAATTTGTGTGATGTTTTTAGCTGTAATGATTGATGTTCCAAATTTTGGCAGCAATGTTTTGGAGGGAGAAGCCTTGCTCATTACATCAAAGCTGGTGATAACCTATAGAACCTTTTGTTGTCATTTTGAGACAAAGTCTCTCTGCATAGCCCAGGATAGCCCCTGGAATTCATGATTCTCCTGTCCTTATTTCTCAGAGTGCCAGGCTCATAGCAGGTTTCTGAGACTACAGTGTGCCTCTTCAGACTTTCACTGGTGATCTTTAACCTTGATTACTTGTTTAAGGTGGTAACTTGCCATCTTGTTGAGTTTTTCTCTGCACCTCCTTTCCTATCTTTTTACATGTCTTCTTTTCTGTTAAATGTGTGTGATTTTATTATTATTATTATTATTATTATTATTATTATTCAAGAATTTAGGAGGGCCAGGAATGGTAACACTCACCTGTAATTTGGGCTACCAGGGAGGCTGATGCAGGATAATAAGTTCTAGTCCAATGTAAACAACTTAGTGGGCTCCTGTCTCAAAACAAACAGGAAAAAAATAAATAAAAAAAAAGAGGCCTGGGACTATAGCTCAGTGGTAGGGTGCTTTCCTGGTATCTGTAAGGATATAGGTTCAACCCCCAGTACTGAATACAGCAAAGTGTAAAAGTATCTTCTATTCAGCGGATGTAATTGCTATCTTGGAGGCTTACTGCCTCAGTGTGCTAACCCAGGCCTAGTCCTGGAAGCTTCTAGCTTCCATAAAATCTTATCTAGGCCTAAAGTGTTTTAGCCTTTGAGATTTATTGCTGAATAGGCTCATTTTTTCTAGCTCTTTCTGAACTTTGACTGTCTGGTTCAACTCAGCTGTATAGGCTCAAACACCTCTCTCCAAGCTGACTGATTCAAATTGGCTTCTCTCTCGGCCTCTGACTTGTTGCTGTGCTTGGCCTCAACCTAACTCTCACAATCTGTTTTAATCTTCTGTCTCCTCATTCTCTGGCTCATTGTGTCTTCACCTGTGTCTAGCTTGTTCTCTTTCTCTCTGCAAACTGTTTCTGTAAAACTGTCAAAAAACTGTCCCAGTAAAACTGTCTTTTCTCCTTTTACACTGCCCCCAAGTAGCCCCCTTTCCTCTCTCCTCTTGTGAGGGTTGGGCATATCCAATTCTGTCAAATCTTTCTCTGATTCGTCACTTTGTCTGCCCCTCAATTAGATGTCACTTTCGAACATGGGTGCTTTCTTTTACAAACTAACTTTACTTTCATTGTTTGGGATTAAGGACCTGTCTATATTCCAGCCAGAGGGACTAAAGGTGTGTGCTAAGGGCTGAGTCATACCACAACTAGAAACAGGTTTTTTTGTTTTTTGTTTTTCAGCAAATAAGAAAATTTTGGGGTTCACAGTGTGATCAAATACCTGACAAAGTAGGAAGATTCCTTCCCCTGAGCTAATTCTCCTCTTCCTATAGCTGTGTATTTTCTTTATGCTTCTGTTTTTTTCTCCTGGCCCTTGCTACTGAAATAATGATTCTGAGACTCAAACCTATTTACAAATACCTAAGTTGTTAGCTTTGGCTGTTCCTTGACTCATTAGCTCATAAGTTAATTATCCCATTATTTTATTCTAAGTTCTTCAACGTGCCAGATTACCTGGTCCTCAGATTTTTGCTTTGGTCTCCATCAGCATTCTGGGTCCCACCTTTCTCTATCCCAGCCCCTCCCCCCCCATGTCCCACCTTTTGATTTCCTGCCTAAGCTCATTGGCCAATCAGCCTTTTATTGATAGGTGAATGTTTTTACACAGTACATGAGAGATTTATCTCTATACTCAGACTTATTTGGATGATCACAGAAACTGTTGTTGACAGGTGTTCATCTAATTTTTTTTTTTTTAAAGAACAATGATTCTAGAGCTAAAGATAATGAGGGAGTCTCTGTGTAGCTCAAGAACGAGTGAGGCAGTGGCAACTGGGTGATTCACTAATAATATTTTGACTGCCATTAGAACAGTAGAGTTGATCATACATGGTTGTGTGGTGTACTGGAAAGAGCATGAAATCGGAGGGACTTGGTTCGAATTTAAGTTTTACTCTGTATTGGCTGTGAGACTTTGGATGACACAATTGACTTTCCTGACTCTATAGACCACATGTATTTGAAATGCTAAAAAGAATTCCTACCATTTTCATAAAAACACTGCCAGTAAGACAGCTAGTACCCGCATAGAAACCCTGGAGTATGTTAGCACTGTAGATTGCACACACAATTGGAAGACTTTGAGGAAGAAGATCCAGAACTGTTCACTGATGTGTTTATAGATATTTTATCTTCAATTAGAGGTACTGGTAGAGATATTCTTTTTCTATTGTTAAAATTTTTTTTAGCACATACATGTTTTTTGTTATGTGTCGTCCAATTGATTTAAAAAGTAATCAATGCTTACTATTTGGTTTATTAATTAAATAATTAATTATTATTTGTATTAATTGCTTTATTTTATAAAGTAATTTGTGCAAGTATGTGTATTGTATTGGGAGTTGAAGTCAGGACTTAGCTGATAGAGTAACTTTCGACCAGCTTATGTGTCAGGCTTTCAGGGAGTTTTGGGGTTAAGATTCAACAATTAATTTATTCTTTCACTTAGATAACTTAGCTCATCGGTTCTCAACCTGTTGCACTCCAACAACCCTTTCACAGGGATAGTATAAGAGCATCAGAAAATCAAGATATTTACATTTAAGATTTATAACAGTAGCAAAATCAGTTATGAAGAAGCAACAAAAATAATTTTATGGTTGGGGACACCATATGAGGAACTATATTAAAAGGTCAAAGCGTTAGGAAGGTTGAGAACTACTGCCTTAGATTCTTTAAACCACTCTCTCTCTTTTTTTTTCTTCTAAACCTAGGAGAGGTTGCCTCTTTTGCCCACAGGAAACATGGCAGAGAAAGCTTCAACCCGACCTCTTTCGCCCTCAACAAAGATGGCTACAGCACTTCCTGCTCTTGCCTTCAACAAAGATGGTCACAATACTTCCTGTCTAGGACTTTTGCCCTCAACAAAGATGGTGTTTATGGTACAGGCTCCCTATCAGTCTGGATTCCGGTTGTAGTTTTATTTATTTATTTTTTTAGCGATACGTGGTCGCAGACGTAAGTAACATGACTCCATCTTCTCTCGCAATCCCCGCGCCGTGGCGACATCGCCCCTGCGCGGCTCCCGCAGGGCTGGGCCAGGGTTCGGGTGGCGGTCCCGGGGGTCGGTTTCCTCCGTGAGGACAGTCTGCGGGTTCATTCACCGTGAAAATCGCCGGTAGCTCTTCCTGTTTGTGCCACAAGCGCGGCTTTCAGCTGCCGAGACAGGGAACTTTTTCCAAGTTCCAGATGGAAACACGCTGCCTAAATATGGTCACACACGCCCTCCTCACCTGCCACCTCCCGACTTTGCAGAGGGTTGTGCGCAATGCTGGGATCGGGTGTCCGGCTTGTGTGGGCAGAGGGTGTCGGAAGCCCCGCCCGCCACCCGTGCTCCCCCTTACCTTCATTGCCCCCACCAGTCACCTCTCAGCACACTAGCGACCTGAGCTCATTAAATGTCCCATGCATGTCTGCTCGCGGCCGCACTGCGACCCACATTCTCAATTCTTGTGAGGCTTATCATAAAAGGCACACAAATACTTTCTTTCTTGAAGGTGCTGGTCCTATAGGGACCTTTTCTGTTTGTAAGAAAGATCCTTAAACACCTTTCCTCCAGGTTGTCTTCCATTGCCGGTCAAAGTCTATAAATGTCGCCGGTCCTTTTAGTAGTTTTTGCATTGTGAGTGCTGGACTAATGCTGGCAAAGCTATATTGAAGTCCACACTATCCTCTGGCATTTACTTTTATATAACAATATAAATAAATAGATTAATAAATCTATAATCCTTAGGGGCTGCATTTTAAGTAAAGGATCAGATCTGTTTTCTGTCGGATCTCTTACTGCACAAGGAATTGAAATAGGTCCCCATTATCGTGAAAAGCAGAGAGAGAAACAGATCCATAATTAGTCCTGTTCATTATGCTGGCAAGTGTTTGAAATATATGTGGTTTGGCTTAACAGCCACTTAGGAAACACCATGGCTCAGGACTGTCTTAAGATAGAAAGACTGTCTGATTTTGGGGTGCTTATTAGTGACTTTGCAGCAATACTGTCTTGAGGGGCCTATCAGCATTCCTGAAATCTAGGCATTGATTTTGCCTCTTTCCAGGGAGAAATGGATGCCAGAGACAAGCAAGTACTCCGCTCACTGCGTCTGGAGCTGGGTGCTGAGGTACTGGTAGAAGGACTGGTTCTTCAGTACCTTTACCAGGAAGGAATTTTGACAGAAAACCACATTCAAGAAATCAAAGCTCAGACCACAGGCCTCCGCAAGACAATGCTGCTGTTGGACATTCTGCCTTCCAGGGGCCCCAAAGCCTTTGACACCTTCCTAGATTCCCTCCAGGAATTTCCCTGGGTCAGAGAGAAGCTGGAGAAGGCAAGAGAGGAAGCCACAGCTGAGCTGCCTACAGGTAGGCCTCAAGGAGATGACTTCAAACGCAGCTCTGGCATTGTTGCAACCATGTTCAGTGGGTTGGAAGTTGGTATTTTAGGAGGGCCAGGGGTCATGAACATGGGCAACAGTTTGGACCGAGAAGACATGGCATTGGAGGGTCAAGATGAGGAGGTGGTGTTAGGAAACGCAAGGGAGGAAGGGAAAGGGAAGCAAGGCTGAGAGGTTCAGGAGGGAGCTCAGAGTACAATTTAGACATGCTTCCAGGGAAACTTGGCAAGTCACTTGGGAGGCATGTTCTCATCGGAGCCAGGTCAATCTGAGCCCTTTGGCAGCAGAAGCCGTTTGGAAAGCGCAGATGGGAACGCAGGCTTTGGCCTACTGATAACTGATTTGTGGGGTGCCAAGCAGCCAGCTGGAGGAGGTCAGATCATGGGAGACAGCCTCTAGGAAGGCATGCCCTGCACCTGTCCCTACAGCCAGCCTCTGAGGCCAAAGGGATTATTTTGGAGCCTGCCTTAGTCTGTTTTTCAAGGCTGTTGGTGTAAAGTGGCCCTTTGGAAATTCAGCTTTGTGCAGACACCTGGGGAGTTTTGTTTTGCAAAGGCAGTCATTTGTGGGGAGAAACTGATTTTGGATTTTCCAGGGAAACTGGAAGATGTGATCGGAAAAGAAACAGCTCCGTGTTTGTGGGAGGTATAAATCGCTGCTCTCTTCAGTCCTCTCATACATACTACGTTTTACAAAGATGAGGGGCTGACCTGGAAAGGTTAATTTTTTTTTTTTTAATAATATAATAGAAAGTTGACCAGGCCAACTGATCCAAACCAAATCAGTAGATTTCCAGAGTTAAGAATTTAATATTTCCTGGGTTGTTGATATAGATACAGGACCGAGTCAGTGGTCTCCAGAATTTAATGTTATTGTTTTTTTTTTTTTTTTTTTTAATGACTGTAACAGAACCGGGGGCAGGGGTAGCGGTGGCGGTGGTGCTTGCCTTTATGAAGGCAGAGGCAAGTGGATCTCTGGAGTCTAGCCTGGTCAACATAGTGAGTTCTGGAATAGCCAGAGCTACATATCGAAACTCTTTCTCGACTCTCAACTTCCAAATGACTATAACTGGTTAAAAAAATGAAATGCTACCAATAAATTACTTTTAAAAGTAATTTAAACATAAGACTATGGGTCTTATATTTTGAATGGCTTTGAGAACACATATATTATCATAATTAATTTTTTTAAATTAATGACATATATCTGAATGTTTGACCAGAATGGGATAGCCAGTTAATTTAGAAGGACCTGGTAAACATTCAGTGGAAAAATCTAAAAATATCTTTCTTCCTACTAGCTTGTCCAAATTACACGTCTTTTTGAAACCAAGAGAATGCCGTCCTTTGAGGACCTCTCTAGCATTTTCAGCTTGGGTTGTCCTTAGAAAATTACATATTTCATGTGTTTGAACAAAAGCAGGGCCAAATATCCCTGACATTTCTACCATATTGTTACAAGCAGAATATATACCATAGAGCTGGGGAGGTAACATCAATGAGTCGTGCCTTTCTGGTATTCATGTAGAAGGTTCTCCTGACTGCATGCAATTGGAAATGACAAAAGACCAGAAAGCTTTGCACTCTCAACATGTTTAGTTTAATTAGGTGATTATTTGAGTTATATAAATATTGTCATGAATTGTCATAGTCATGTGACCCTCATTCTTACTTCTTCAGGTTTATTCAGAGAACAAGAGAGAATTAAGATAATCCTGAAGAGATGTAATATAATATATAATATATGATATATGATATATGATATATAATATATGATATAATATACAATATACAATATAATAAATAATAAATATATAATAAATATATAATATATGATATATAACATAAATATAATATATTTTTATAAAAGTTAAAGAGAAGCTGAGGGGAGAGGCGCTTTTCCATCTAGCTATTTATTTTATATGTATGGGTGTTTTATCTGCGTGTATGTATGGGCACTGCTTGTGCCTGGTGCACATGGAGGTTAGAGGAGAGAGGCCTGGAGCCTTGGAAATGGAGTTGTAGATGGTCGTGAGGTGTCCCCAGAAAAGAAAGGAAACCAGGTGGTCTGCAAGAGCAGCCAGTGCTCGAAACCGCTGAGCCCTCGCTGAGCCCTCGCTGAGCCCTCTCTCCAGCCCTGAAAAGCAGCTTTAAAAAGGGAGTTAAAAAAAAAAAAAAGAACATATCTGAATATACACCTAGAAAAGTAGGTTTTCCCCAAGACTTGTTAACTCTGTGGAAGGGTTAAATGGAAAGCTGGCTGGACTCACAACACTAGTGAGTGTTGTGAATTGTTTGTTTGTTTGTTTTCTTTTTTCTATAACTAACTCTGCTAGTGAAAAAAATTCCAACCTGGGGCTTTGATTTATCCATTTCTTGGTGACATAAACCCACTGTAAAGTATGACTGTAGTTAAATATTGACGACTTAAATAATACTGAAAATACAAGTAAAGTAGAGACCAATGGTAAAGTCAACACCTTTCTCATGCTCACTTTAAGAAGTGTGATGCTTTGTGCAGGGTTAGTGCTCCCTTTGGGTGGTGTTTGCACATGTGTGTGTTCTGGGCTACTGCAGCAGTGCCATGCCTGTCTGTCTACTGCCAGGCTCCTTGCCCAGATGGTCATGGATTCTAACCCTCTAGAGATGTAAGTGAGACCCCAATAAACTCTTTCTTTATAAGGAAAAAAAAGTGACATTACAATGGTCTTCGAGAACCCTGTCATTTCTAACTCTTACTAATAAGCCCTGAATTCGAGGTTTGTCAGTCATTGTCTTCTTCATTGGTAGTTTTCTAGCTCACAAGAGTCTCTGTAAAAGTCCTTGTTGATGATTGAAAATCTATTATGCCATAGTCTAGTGGTAAATGTGTATATCTATAAATTATATATTATATATATTATATTTATATATTATATATATAATAAATTATATATAATTTATTATATCATGTACCATATATTAGATAATATTATAATATTCACACATATACATACACACACATACACCTATAGTTTTTGGGGGTGAAGATAGAAGTTATATATTTTAAAGAAGTAGGTGCCTAATTGCTTTCTGTCGTTTAAGGCCTTAAATATTTTTAAGTGTCTAGTTTCATGAAAATACGATTTTGACATTAGGTTGAGGTTTAGTGAATTGGAAGCTTATGTGGGTGTTGGGTTCTTTTTCTAGGGGGTGGGGGGATGAGGGGAGGCGTAAAGCCACACACCATCGTCAGAGCTGAAATGCCTTCCAACTTAACATCTCTGGAAAAAAAGCTAACAAACCTAGAGTCCTATTTTCTGGGGCCTCTGTGTTCCTCTAACGCGGTGTCAGAACAGGGTAGCACACTTGTATCTTTGCAAGGGCATCTTGGATTTTTGTGACCCAGGCTCAGGGAAAACAGGGCATTTGTGAGGTGCACACACAGTAACTTTTTCTTGCTTTTTACTTTTGTTGGTTGTGGTTGTTCATGAACTGGTTTGGTGCCTCGCCCGCGGGAAGCCTTGAGACGAAGTGAGGGGGGCCCTTTGCTTAGCCACACGGCCGATCCTTTCTCATGAACGAACTAACTTTATTTTCATGACAGTTTTCCGCTTGGTTCCTCTGGCAGGCTCTTGGTTTTCCCCTTCTTTGTGTACTAATTTCTGTGTTTCATTTCTAGATTTTTGAGCTGCTGCGGATATTTTTGTATTTTGTTATTTGCTTCTTGTATATACACACTAAATATAAGTGCTTTAGTGTAAAACTGAGTTGTGTCTCAGTCTTTGTATTTCTGACTCCCATGTCTCAACCAATCCGCAGGCAGAAAAGGACAAAAACTACCCCAATCTTCTGATTATACCTCAGAATTTTCTTAGGTCTCCTAATGTCTGTTTTAAAAATCAAAGTGCAGAAGTCCGAGACGTTGAGTGGTTATTTGGTTTGCGTCTTCCTTACCCCACAAGGACTCTTACCTTTTAAAGAAAGAATTCTGCTGATAAAATGACTTAATCCACCTTGGCACAGCGGAAGGGACACTTGGCAGCTCTCCGGTGTGACCAAGGTCACACACCAGACATTAGATCAGCTGGAAGTCTTCTCTGGGTTCCTGCTGGGTCACTTTAGGAGACAGGGCAGCGCTGGGTGTGGTAAAGGCAGCCTGTGACTGGTGGCCTGGCTTC
Organism: Grammomys surdaster; assembly: GCF_004785775.1. Lineage (NCBI taxonomy): Eukaryota > Metazoa > Chordata > Mammalia > Rodentia > Muridae > Grammomys > Grammomys surdaster. Next base: position 6,213,702 of record NW_021605377.1, on the reverse strand, counting down.
CCGGCCTGGTGGGCCTGTCTGAGCTGGAGCTCTCTGTGGTACCCAAGTTCATCTGGTTTGGGAAAGGAACTTTTTTCTGAAGCCCTGGCCTCAGGATCTGATAGGACTCAGAGTCAGGCATGGTGGAGTGGCTCTTGGGCCACAGGACTCTCTGTTCCAGCTTGTTTGCTCTGGCCTGGCTGTGGGGCTGCAGCTCTGCCATGAACCTCCTTAACAGCCTTCTGGTAGCCTTGCCTTTCCCCTCGCCTTCCCTTTGGCTTGGGCCTTGTTTTTCTCTCCTTTACCAACAGGATTTCTGAGTTGTATGTGCTTAGCCCACTACGAAAGAGTGAGCCACAGTTCTGCCTCCCACCTAGCATCAGACAGATGCTTCCTTCCTTGGCCCAGTTCAGTGGCTGCCCTGAGGCTAGCCCCTGTTTCAGCCTTGCCTGACCTTCAGTGGGTCATCCTAACAGACAGGGTGTCCTTGATTGCCTGGCCGTCTGCACTGGTGTAATACACGGGGCTGGCTTGCCCGTTCCTCTGGGCCCAGTCTGTCCCTTATGAGCTGGCCTTGAGTGACCCTGCTGAGCTACATCAGCTGGTGTCTCTCCTAAGAGGTACAATCTGACTCTGAGGTTTATGCTTGTGTGTATTTGAAGTTACTGAGCTCTCACGACAGCTGTATTACATATCTCCATAGGTTTATTACATTGCTGCCTTGGGATTCTTCTTCCAATTGGGCCCTATACCAAAGTCTGCCCCGTGAGATAAGGGTTGTGTCAGTCTCAGTTTATTCAGCCTGGGCTCTATATCCAGACAGTGAGATTGTTCCCTCTGGTGTCCCAAGCTTGATTATCATATACTTCCTGGGAACTAAGTATCATGGGTCTAACCTGAAGGGCCTCCAGATAGCAGAAGGTCTTCTTTCCTTAAATTCTTTCAGATGTGTAGTGGGTGTTGACCATGTGTTAGCTGTCAGGTACTGGGGCTATAACAGTAAACAGAACCGTGGACTTGGGGTTCCCTATGTTCTCCTGGAGGAGGATCGGGGTGGGGGCAGATAGCCGATAAATAAATTACCATCGCATGTGTGTGGTGATGAGGGTGGGCAGGTAAGCCTTAGAAAGCCTCTCTGATGTGTTGCTCTCACTCCTGGGACAGAGTAGACGGAGTTAGGTAAGAGACTTCCCTCTCAGGGATAAATTTCACGCTGTACCAGCGCAGGCTCAGTGACTCAATTACGACCTGCTGTTTCCCATTGCTCCTTTGAGACCTTGTGTGATCCTGAAGATGAATGTGGATCATCTCGGACAGGGCATGAAAGAATAGTGAAGCCCGCGATGAGAGATGAGAAGGCACTTCCGCTTTACTTCCTCCGTAGTCCAGATAAGGATGGAGGTACCATGCTTCAATCCTTGCAGGCAGTGGGATCCCAACAGCGTTTAGTTGTGTTGCCCCCCCCCCCCCCCCCCGCGCCCCGTGTGTTTTCCTACTTTCAGAGGGTGGCAGAAACAAGGGAGGAAACAAGGGAAGATTCACTACCTGTGGTTTAGAAAAGGAAGGGCCCGTGTAGCTCAGACGCTGCCACACAAAGAGCTTTACCTTGAATATTGGTCACAGGCTTGGGATTCTTCTCATGGGCTCTGGCAATTCCGCCACCCAGCTGAGCATGCTCTGTTGAAGCGAGTGTTGCTCTCCAAGCCCGCGTTGTCTCCAGGCATTTGAGACTGTGCCGTGGAGTGGCAGGAGGACAGGAACTGGTTAAGTTTATCCGTAGCTTTATGGGGTTAGTAACTTTGTATCCAAACACCCCGTTTGCAATTATCGCTACGCTCAGCAAGATGCCGCCAGATCCTGGTATTTGGGAGCTGGGTGGAACTCACACATCATATTCTTTTTCTCTGTGAAAACAGAGGCCTGGGAGATTAAGTCAGTTTGCTCATCATCACACAGCTAGTTGATGTAATTTATTGCTGGGCCTGGAATCCTAGCCTACCAGGCCTTGATTTAGGACCTTCCCTGCCTCACAGGTTTTTTGGCTCCCCACTGGGTCTGAAATGGAGTTGTTCTATGCTGTGGTGTTAATAGCCGAAAGAGGCTTTTAAACATTTGCACTAACATGTTTTTTTTTATGTTTAAGAATAAAAACTTCAAGATTTTTAAGTCTAGAGGGTTGAGATCGTCTTAAAATATTTTATTTTTATTAACGCAAATTTTAGTCCTCTAACAGGGAGTTGTAATAGTCCAGGGCTGTGTCTTATCGGAGGCTTTCCCCAGCTTCTGCAAGGCTGATGTAAGGCGAGGCAGAAGACTTTTATGAGTATTTATGGGCCTGATGAAATAATGCATCTGGTGGCAGCTAATTGCCACTCTTTCTAGGAACAGCAAGCCATGTGACGGGCCTGCCCCAGCAGGGATCACGCCAGTTCACTTTCAAACGCATTTAATACTCTTTTTTGAGAAAGTTTGTGTCTTTTTTCCTCCCTCCCATGGCCACATGGACCATTGAGCTGCAACATTCACCTGATTGCCTTCGGTTCATTAACCGTGACCGTGTGTTGGAATTACCTGGGCGACTGAGAGAATACTGATGTCCCAGGGCTGTTCCTGGCCACACCAATCCATCACAGAGTTTCTGGAAGTAGACTCTAGGCAGTGACATTAGACACGTGTCCACTGACATGGGTACAAACAGGCCCAGGCACACATGGCTTACGGGGTAATTTAAAGCATAGCAGGGAGAGAACCCTGAGATCGGGCTGGGTGGTTTGTTGATGGCTCCTTATTTACCATCGATTCACAAATTTGGGCGCCCCAGAACTACACAGGGCTGGGTGAACTAACTGCTCTTGTTCTCAGTGGGGCCACATGGCGAGGTGGTAGAGCATGGACACACAGAAGGCCATTACTTCACAGGTGTTTTTAATACTTGAATTTCTTGAGCACTTTCTGAAGAATTTTCCAGCCTAGCAGGCCCGAGAGCAAGTGTGACTCAACCACTGACATTAAAATGTTGGGGATATACAGGCTAGATGCACGTAAAGACAAAATTGGAGGGATTTCGCATTAGCTGGAGAAGTTGAATTTAGGCCCTGGTGGTGGTGACACACACCATTAATCCCAATACTCGAGGGAGGCAGAGGCAGATGGATCTCTGGGTTCCAGGCCAGCCTGGTCTACAGAGTTCCAGGACAGCCAGGGCTACACAGAGAAACCCTGTGACATGGAAGGAGTTGAATTCAGGGCATTTTTTTTTATTGTTTATTCACATTATATGATACTTGCAAACCCCTCCCCCATTCTCTGTGTTCTATAGATCAAGCACTGACCAGCTGAAGATAGAACCTGCTAGTGAGGGATCAGCTGGACACCACTCTCAGATGCAAAGCTGACTGAACATGGCTTGTGGGTGGAAGAGAGAGGACAGACAGGTAGCCCTGGCTCATCCTGTCCACCTCTTGGGTAGCAGGCTGTATGCCTCTGATTTTATTTATTTTATTTTTTTGTCACTAAAAATGAGTTTGGGGGCTGGAGAAATGGCGCAGGGCTTAAGTGTCTTTGCCGTTCTTCCAGAAGGGCCTGCGTTTGTTCCCAGCACCCATGTATGGCGGCTCACAACCCCTAGTAACTCCAGCTTCTAGGGACCTGGTGCCCTCTTCTGGTCTTCATGAGTGCTCACGAGTGTGTGTGTGTACGCACACGCGCATGCATGTGTATCTGTGTCTGTAGTGCCAGCCTTGGAGAGACACAAAGATCCAGAGTTGGTCATCTCCAGTGGTCTAGGGAGGTATTGGCCTGAGCTCTGCAGAGCCCTTTATTACAGAGATGAGGCAAGGTAAACACAGGGATGTTTAATAATGTCCTTAAGGTCACACAGGTATGCGGAGCCTAATTATCAACTTCAGTGCTTTGACTTCAAAGTGTGCTAATGTCTACCCTATAAAAGCACCTTATCAAAATACACTTTTCCCTTCGCCTGATTCGGATAGCTCAAGTGTGTTCCCATGCTAGAGTCCCCACTTCTTCTCCCTTGTGTCAGACACAAGCCCAGGGGCTTTTGGGAAATCCTTATTTTTCCTGTAGTCTCGGGAGTCACTCATTCCTGATGTCTCTCCTTCCCTGGTCCCCTTTGGTCCTTTGAAGAGGAGGTGGGGTCTGAAGCAAGGCCATATACCTCTCTCCTCACAGGTTCTCTGCTATCTTGAGAGCCCTAAAGACTAAAGCTTGGCTGTGACGGATGGACAGCCCAGTAGCTCTGCTGATGCTGCAATCAGGTCCCACTTTGCAGCTCATAAGTCATGCTATCTCCAGCCGGTGGGTACCAGGAATCAGATTTCCTGCTGGTACAGCTCCAGTGCCGCAGCGACCGCCTAGCAAGGTAGCCTGTGTGTGAGCGAGAGGCTCAGACACACAGGTTGTGGTTCCAGCCAGCTGCAGGAATGTTTGCTTTACCTAAATTTACTAGGCAGCTGTGTTTACACTTGTTGTTCAGTTTGGCCAGTAAGGAGCATAGATGTATATGATCCTGGGGAGGATATCCCCACCCTGCCCCCTCCTTTTAAAAATGTGATTTTTTTCCGAACAGTAAACCTGAATTCGAAAGGAAGTCCGACTTCTGGATGTTTCGGGTCAGGTTTTAGTCCTAGGCTTTTATTTTCGTTAATGATCTGAAAGATTTGCCCCTTGGTAGGAAGTGCCAGGCGGAGAGTTCCTGGAAATGTTCACGTTCTATTTATATCCAACACCATGGCAGAGAGGGTGGCAACACGGTTACCAAAATAACACCGTGGAGATGTCTGAAGTGGTTGAGAGGACACGGATAAACAAACCCAGGGCCTCCACATTCTCTCAGTCAGCCCTCAATGTGGACCGAGGCAGTGACTAGATAAATGTGTGGAATCTTTTCCCACCCAGGTGTCTGCTGCTTCACCTCAAGTCTGACACCCACCAGTCCTCCTGAAGCTAGCATGTGACCCCACAGTTGAGGCCCCACTTCCCGAGATCGCCTCTCAGTTCCAAGGCCAGTCACAGGTTTCCATCCTTTAGTTTCAAGATGGAATCCCTATGATGTTTTTCCTCCTGTTCAATTAATGTTTTTACAGTTACTTCCCCAACCAAGAGAAGCACATTTACCAGTTTTATTATAAAGCATGCTATGAAGGATACAGATAAGAGATGCACAGGGCGAGGGGTAGAAGGAGCACCTGTGAGTCTTTCCCACGTGGACCACATCCCGGCACCTCCAACCAGAACCTTTACCTGTCTGGAAGCTCACTAAACCCCGCCCCTTGATAGCATCATCACATTGACACACCTGACTAAATCACCAGACAACTTAAACTTCAGGTGCTCTCTCATCTCTAGCGGGACAGGATGTGAATACTTACTGTCCCAGCACTTGGAAGATAGAGGCAGGAGGATTAGAAGTTGAGACCGTGAGTCTCAACTCCCCACTCCTGACTTGGATTTTGAATGACTGTGCCCATCTCGTAACTATCAAGAGACTGTTGGTCACTGGTCAGTTTAGTAAAAAGACAGGAGCTACTTTGAGGATCACCAGAATGTGGAAGGTGTATGCCAGCCAGTACGACAAGAACCAAACGTTACTTATTTTGTGATGTCATAGTGGCAAATGAGGCCTTGGGTCATGAAGCCAGCGTCCAAGTCCTGAAGAGCAGGTCGCAGTCCAGTCGTGTGTGGACAGGGCTGTTGCCAGCAGCACGTGTGTGGTTTGCCTGCCGGGACTTGTCCTGCTGCCATAGCTATAGAGGCTTAGAGCTGGAGTGGATCTTAGAGGCCTCCATTTTAGAGGCGGGGAAGGGAAGGTGTGTTAATTTAGTTTCTTGTTGCAATGACAAAATACCTTGACAAAAGTAACTTAAAGGAGAAAAGGCTTGTTTTGACTTTGAGTTCCAAAGGGGACACTGTCCATCCTGTCAGGAAATGCACCGTGACAGGACCAAGAGGCTGGCCTGTCCCATTGTACCAGCAGTTAAGAAGAGAGAGAGAGAACAGGAGACAGGGACAGGTTATACAGCTTCAAAGCCAGCCCCCCAGTGAGCTGCTCTCCACCAAGGCCCTTTAAAGTTTTCTTCCCATCCAGTGTCAGTAGCTGGGGGATCACGAGTTCAGATACATGAGCCTATAGTAGACGTTTCTCATCCGAACCAGAGCAGAAGGACCAAACCTATAAAAAATACATCAGATGGGTTCTTTGGTTCAAGCAGTAGGACTTTGTGGTAAGATAAACAAAGATAAAAGTTTCTCTGAGGCATGCTACGTAAATTCACACCTTTGGGGAAAAAATGGCTAACATCCAAGGACTCAACAAGGGGCCTGATGAGGCAGTGAGTGGGGTCTGAGACACCGGATAATGTATCCAGGAAGTCCTCCATTGTGCCTGCCTCGGGATGCACACTGTGGGCCAAGCCTGGGTCCTAAGTCTGTTAGGTGCTGGAATCACCGGGAGTGGTGAAAGTCATCGAAGCGGGAGGGGTCTGAAAACTTGATGGCTCTCTGGAAGTCTTCTGGAACCTTCGGTTCCTCTTCCCTGCTTCCTCAGAGCCCTTTATCTCTCTGTGGTCTTAGCTTCCCCTTCTACCTGGTGGCTTTTGCACTGCCTTTCCTCCCTCAGCTCTGGCCGCCCTCCGCAGCCACTGCCTCACTGGCTGCCTTCACAGCTTGACTGCTCAGCAGATTCTGCCACTTCTGTTTTGCTGTCTCTTTTGTGTTAACAGCTCAGCAGAGAAAAGACCATTTGCAGGAGAAGCCTTTTATTAGGCTTATTACCGCCGCGCCAGCACAAGAGAGCATCTCTCAGTCCACTCAGGGAGTCTGCTCAGCCAGCCAGAAGGGGTGTTCGGACCAATCACACTCTTCTCCTCAGCACCTGCCAGAGTCGCTGTGTTTGGACCAATCACAATCTTGCCCCTTAGCACCTGTCAGCCACCAGGCTTGGGTTTTGTGCCCTTTGTAGCCTTGTCTTAGAGCATAAATCATAGCCGCCCCTCTGGTAGACCCCTGGCGGAGCGCTGCCTTTCTAACGGTGCTGGAAACTGTTCTAGGGTTACAGAGTTCACAGAGGCTACAACTGCAAAGTCCTCCAGGAGCCGAGATAGGCAGGCTTATCTTTTGCACATAGTTGTCTCAAGACGACCAGGGAACTTGGAAAATTTATTATGAAGAATTCTTTTTTTAAAAAATATTTATTGCTTCAGGGCTGATGAGATGGCTCAGTGGTTAAGAGCCCCGACTGCTCTTTTTAGGAAGTCATGAATTCAAATCCCAGCAACCACATGGTGGCTCACAACCATACGTAATGAGATCTGATGCACTCATATGGTGTCTGAAGACAGCTACAGTGTACTTTGGGCCAAAGTGAGCAGGGGCCCGGAGCGAGCAGGGCTGGAACAAGAGGGAGAAGGAAAGGGGAAAAAACACTATTGCTTCAAAGTTTCATACATACACATATATACTGTGTGTATAAATATGCATGTGTGTTTATGTGTATATCTATATCTCTATGTATATCTTAATCATACATAGCCATCCCTCAGTCCCTCCTTCCATCTCTTCCTCTTCTTTACAAATTCATGTCCTCTTTTAAATATAAAAAAGTTTAAAAAGTGTTGAGTCTTTTCAGAGGGGCATGGGTGGGTTGCCTGCCAGTGGCCACCCCTTAAAATGGTGAAGAATTTTTAGCTAGTAGAAAGTTACTTCTGATTAGCTTCTAAGTGACTGACAGTGACCTCCAGGAGACACAAGAATCACATTAGAAAAACCTTTTTTTTTTCTTCCTTTTTTCTCTTTCTTTTTCTGGAGCTAAAGGAGAGTACAAGGTACAATCCACAGTCTCTTTAAGAGCTTATAAGAAGCCCCCTCTCCCATTCCCCACCCCCACCCCTTTCAAGCCCTAGAGTCAGTCCTTTCTGGAGATGAAGTGGCTTCCTGACAGGGTATGTGGATGGACCAGAAAGCCGTCTGAGATAGAGGAGCAAAGTGGCTGCTTGGAAGGTAACAGGACATCTCAGTTGTCAGAACATCCCAAACTCAGAGAAAGCCCTTCCTCCTTGCCAATGTCTTTATTCTCCCTCCCTGCCCTGTAAGGCGGAACTAGCTTTGTTTACAGAACAGTGATGTCACAGGGATCCAGCTCAGGATCCAGAGCAGAGAAGGCAGGTTCCGAGCAAATAGCATTTGGACATTTACCATTGCTGGTTCTCCTCTGGTATTACAGTTATTATGATGATGATGATGTCTATGTAACTAGACTGCAGTGTTCTTTAAGGCGGACATCATCAACAGTTTTTAAAGATTCAGGCTTTGAAACCATAGCGAAGCACAAGGCGCACGTCAGCCATCGTGAGTTTCTGGGATGAGCAGAAGAATTACTTTAAAAACCAAGTCGTACTTTCTAAGAGTTCCAACTGTAACTAGGGAGAGACAGGAGCAAACCTGTATAATGTAAGGATGCGCTGATCACCTTCCTCTCTGTTGCTGTGTAAAACACCCCAGCTAGAGTAACTTCGGGGAGAGATGATTTATTGTGGTTCATAGTCCTAAAGGGACACAGTCCATCATGACGGGGAAGGCAGAGGTGCCGGACCAAGTGAGTGCTGGTCTCTTTACATCAGCAGTCTGGAAGCAGAGAGAACAAGAGAACAGGGAGTGGGCCTAGGCCCTAAAATCTCAAAGCTCACCCTCGGTGGCGTACTTCTTCCATCAAGGTTCTACGCCCTATGAGCCCACACTCTTCTCAGTGCCTTGCGAAGATGTGACTAGTGGGTCCTCTCCCACCAGACACCAAGTGGCAGCCCTTGACCTAGGATTTCTAGTGTCCAGAACTGAGAAATAAGTTTTCATTTGTTTATAAAGATACCCAGGCTGTGGTATCTTGCTATAGTATTAAAGCACAAGCCATGATACTGTACATAGTAATTATATATAATCTTTATTTGTTAATTTAGTAACATTTTAAGAGATAACTATGACTTGTAATAAACTAATAATAAAGTATAATTTGAATTGAATACTTTTTTTAATCTCAAAATTTTAGCCTGTATATATAGGGTATAGGGAAAGCATAATCGTTTTTCTCAGACATCCTAGGTTTATGGCTGAGTCTCACATTAAAAGACAAATGAAGGAAGTATGCAACCTAAAATAAGTTAGTTATTTATTTTTGGTGTGTGTGTTGTGGTGTGTGATGTGTGGTACCCATGCACACACATATGGAGAAAGATACACGGGGGATATCACTCTTCACCCCATTTATTACTCTTTTAAACGTAATTTATTATATGTGTAAGTGTTTTGCTTGCATGTGTGTCTGTGTATCATGTGCTTGCCTAGTTCCCACAGAGACCCAGCTAGGGGCGTCAGATCCCATGGAACTGGAGTTTTAGACAGTTGTGAGCTTCCATGTGGGTCCTGGGAATTGAACCTTGGTCTCCTGGAAGGACAGCTAGTGATTTCAACTACCGAACCATCTCTCCAGCCTCCAAACTTAATATAAGGCTTATGGCATGGATATCGGTTTCTAAGGAAATTCAGACCCAGGGAAAGAGACTTCTCCATGTTTATTTAGGTCTGAAGAAATGATGACGGTTGTTAAAAAACAGTGTAGTCCAATGGTAGTCATGGGAACAGACAAGGGTCTGCACAGCCATGTTCTCCTCTTTGACCATCGTCTCACAATGTGCTTCAAGGAAGGGGCAAGGAAAGGTGCGTTGAGCAGCCTGCTTCTGCTGTATCCCCAGATCCCATGATCTGGAACAGGGCACCTGAAGGACCGTCACCATCATAGGAAATGCATTTCTCTGGTGGAAAAGCGCTGGCGGTTCACCTCACTCATTTTTTTAAAAAATAATTTATTTATTTATTTTTCAAATCGTAATTTATACTCATTCACACTTCAGGTTCTTCAGTATTTGCTCTTTTTTTAAAAAAAAATTATTTTTATTTATTTTTTAAAATCAAGTCACAATTTTTACTTATTCACACATGGGTTATAAACGCAAAAAGGCAGGGTATGGGGAAGGGGTGACACTGGAGCATGGGTGTTCGGGGGAATACAGATATCTTTCAGAACAGAGTATCAGCTGAGTGGAGGTTCAGGGGACAGGTCACTATGACTCTGCCTATGACTCACTTGTCCTTATCTAAGTTGGTATTGTCTCCCAAGGCTACCTATTTACAAGGTCTATGACTACTCAGGCTGGTAAATTGTCACAAAAGCTGCCTGTTTACAATAGCTTATAGCCACCTCACTCATTTCCAAAAAGTCACAGTTTTCTTGCTGCTACCAATGCTGAAATCTGGGAGTCTTACAAGATGCTGAACCAAAAAGAGAAGTTTGATTATGTGTGTGTGAATACATTGCACTTTTTTTTGAGTCCCGAGTCAACTGGAGAAGGTTTTTTCAAATTATTACAGTGATCTGCTGCTGCTTCGGTTAGCAGAGACTGGGGGTGGGGTAGTGGACTTAAACGACCTCCCCTAAGTGCCTCTTAAGGAACTGCAGAGGATATTTTCACTCTGCTGTTTAAATAATCTTTTTGTTTGTTTATCTTTCGGTGAGTATTCTATTTCAAAGTCTTTTACTAGATTATTATATAACCGTTTCATTCCTTCTTAGCGTCTTCTATTCACGTGCTTTCTGACATTGAGTTCCAAAACTCTTTTCTTTGTTTTCCACAATCTGTTAGATTATAGATGGTTCTGGTTTTTTGCCAGTGCTATATTAGAATATTCTCCAGATCGGCTGGCTTTGTTCTGGAGAGTTGGCTTTTTTTCTGCCTTGTGCTTGCTAAGGCGTTCCTGATGACTCTTTCACTTAACTGTAGAGCCTGTTTCAAAGCGACTATTAAAAGCTTTGGCAGAACAACTGCATCCCTCTCTTCTCACTCCTGCCTAGCTGGTTCAATACCACACAAGGCTATAGGACACAGAAGGCTCTATTAGTAAGTGGAAAAAAAAAAATCACAGCACAACCAAACCACACTTTTTTTTTTCTTCAGTCAGTCAGCATTTATTGAGGTCATACTATGTGTCAGGAGTTAAGTCAGTTGGACTAGTCAAGTATAATCTCTGACTGCTTCATCGCAGAAGGTTCTCCAGGCTGATGAGATTACAGTCTGGTCTCTCATACCGACCAAGGGCTTCCCATGGAGCCCGGTGGATCAGTTGTCCTCATTGGGTGTCATCCTCAGATGGGACTGAAGAACTGAGCCGTGCAGATTCAGCAGGACTGAATGCACTGGGGGAAGATGGCTGTGGGGTTGGGTGTGCTTGTGGCTGGAGGAGACAGTCACATCCGTTTCCAGAGTACTCGCCGTGACCTAACCCTGATGCTATTATTCCAACTTCTCAGATGAGGTAGCTGAGACTCTGCCTGGGCCACACAGCATTTCACTCTGTACAGATGCTCTGAAACATTTCCTGGTAGGGTCAAAGCCGGGTAAAGTCTGGTTTCTACCTTCTCTGCCAGGTTACTGGAACTTTCTCTGCCTCCAAGCTGAAGTACTTCATCCCTCTATTCCAGTGGTTGTCAAGACAAGTGAATGAAATTTTAAAACCTAAAGTGCCACATTGGGGGCAGTGTTATATTTTTCTCACTTTATTCTATGCGTATGGATGTTGTACCTGCATGTATGTCCTTGTACTGTTGGCATGCAGCGCCAGTGGAGGTCAGGTGTTGAATCCCTGATCCCTAGACTGTGGTCTGAATGTGCTTGTCTGCGGTGGTCCTGTTGGGGACTGAATCCCTAAATTCACATGAGAGGCCTTTGAAGCAGTTAGGATGAGCTAAGGCCAGGGAAACAGGGCTCCTGTGACGTCACTGATGGTTTTATACGAAGAGGAACAGAGACTTACACTACCTAGTTTGCCTGTCTCACAATGTAATTAATACCTTTTATCAGGTCAAGAAGCAGTAAGAAGGAGCACACCAGATGTCAAATAGATACTGAGAGTATTCTCTTATGCCTCCTAAACTCCAGAAACCCTGACACGACTTCTCTTCCTTACAAACGATCAGGTCTTATAGTTAGCTTAACTGTCAACTTGGTATACTAGGGTCACCTGACAAATATTCTCCATTGAGGGGTTGCTTGGATCAGATTGGCCCATATGAGTATCTAGGGATCGTCTGGGTAGTTTATTGATGTAGAAGGCCCCAGCGTACTGTGTTCACCCCTGTTCCCTGAGCATGTGGTCCTGTCCTGGGCTATGGAAGAAGGCTAGTAGGCATGAACCTGTGATGGAGGCAGCAAGTAGTGTTTCTCCACGGCTTCTGCTTCAAGTCCCTGGTTGAGTTCCTGCCTTGACTTCTCTCACCCATGGGCCGTGTCCTGGAAGAGCAAGCCAGATAAACTCTGTCTTCCCTGAAGTTGCTTTTCATTGAGGTATTCTATCACACAGAAAAAAAGTAAAAACAAAAACAAAAACAAACAAACAAAAAAACGAGTGCACCTGGTCTTGGCTCTTTTTGTTATAGTAACAGAAGCAGACTAAGAAACCCATTATGTCTATAATTTATCTTACTTTTTTAGCTTTCCTTGGACGGCTGGAAGACACGTCTCTGCCTGACCTTCAGTGACAATGACTCTCGGGCACTTTTTAGTGCTTTCTGTGTAATGTGTACTGAATATCAGTTGTTAGCTATTCATTTCACCAGACTGAAGGCAGTCTGTTCTGGTCACTTAGCCAGGTAGTATCTAACTTGTCTGGTGGCAGATGCATCTTACTGTTACCATTAGTAACTATTATAATAGTGGATTTCACTTGGGAACATGTTCCTTATCTTTTTTTTTTTTTTAAATGACTAGAAATTTCAGTCTTACATGTCCTGGTTAAATACAGGAATGGGCCTGTGATTGGAACCCTTGGGACCCATCTTTGTCCAGGGCCAATTCTTTTTTTCAAATAAAAGAAACTTTTTTCAAATGAGTGAAAATCTGAAGCTCTCAGGATTGGTCCCCTCTGAACTGATTTCCCCAGGATCACTGTACAAGCAGACAAAAAATGAAAACCACCTCCCCCACAGAGCCCAGCGGTTCTCTAACCTTAGAGCAGACTTTTCTGGTTGAACAAAATAATATTCTATACATAGCGGCTTTGGCTTTGGTACAGGTTTGTGCAAGTTCGTTTTGTCAGTTTAGAGTCATCTGGGGAAGAGGGGACCCCAGCTGAGGGCTTGTCTTCCTCAGACTGGCCTGCGGGCATGTCTAGATTAGTGATTGATGTGGGAGGTCTCGGTGCCATTCCAGGGAGCATGGTCCTGGGTTCTGTAAGAAAGCAGGCTGAGCAAGCCATGGGGCGCAAGCCAATAAGCAGCATCCGTCCATGGCCTCTGCATCAGCTCCTGCCTCCAGGTTACTGTCTGCTTGAGTTCCTGCCTTGGCTTCCCTCCATGTATGCTGGTGTAGAAATGTAAGCCAATAAACTCTTGACCCCTCCCAGTGTGCAGCACTATTTTGGGAGGTTTGAGGAACCTTACGAAGTTAAGGTAGATCGGGTTGGTTCCTAAGGGGCCATGCCTTGAAGGCTTTCCGTGGTGTCCAGTTACTTCTACTTGGTTTGCCCTCCACCACGATATAACCAGCCTTCTCTGGCTCATGTTCTGTTCCCATTTGTCTTAATCTCATGAAGACTTGTGACTGAATCCTTCAAACCATGAGCTAAAAGAAATCCTCCCTCCTGGAAATGGTTTCTATCAAGTCCAGCTGTGCAGAAGAAACTAATACTAAATTCTGTGTCTCTCCCCTGGTCCTCCACATCTCTCTTCTAGGTTAATCTATAGCCCAACTGCTGGGCTGGTTGTTAGCTCTGAGCCTAGTCCTCTCTTGGCCCTTCCTTTGTTTCATGGAGGGATGCAGAGATACTGGGGCCTCTTGCCGCTGCCTTCTGCTCTGCACCATTCTCTTAGTCCTCCATTCGGACAGTCTGCAGTTTTCTATCTCTGCTTCTTTTAGGAGGTACATAGTTTTAAAAATGAATTCAAGTCTTCAATAGGAAGAAACGTTTATTTAGTGCACTGTAGGAGGCAGAGGGCTGGGTGGTAACAAAAATGTTATGTATATATGTTTGTGTGTGCATGTATGCATGTGTGTATGTATGTATGTATGTATGTGTGTATGTGTGTATGTGTATATGTATGTGTGTATGTGTGTGTATGTGTATATATGTGTGTGCATGTGTGTATATGTGTATATGCGTTTGTGTGTGTATGTGTGTGTATATATGTGTGTGTGTGATACTCTCACTATGTGGCAGAGGCCGGATTCCCATTCATAATCCCCTTGTTTCAACTTCCTGAGTGCTGGGCTTACAGGTGTGTACCTATAAGCTGACTTCTAAGGATGGTTTACACTTCCTTTTTTTTTTTTTCCTTTCATGGAGGTGCTGGGGATCAAACCCAAGCTTTGCACACGCTAGGCAAATTCTACCGAGATGGACTTCCAAGTCCAATTTTAAGTGTCTGTAAAACGGAAAATGTTTCATGATGACTGAAAGTCACATGGCAGTTCAAACACAGCACATAGAAATAAAGTTTTATTGGAACACGGGGATGCTTTATTTGTTAACATACCGCCTCTGGCTGCCCTCACGCCACAGCAGTGGAGTGATGTTGCTGCCATAGCACTTTTAGGGCCACACAATGCAAAAGCTACAGCAAGAAAGGTCAGGAAGCCTGTGGTTCTTCTGATGCCGAGAGTCACTGCTCTTCTCTTGGTGGCCAGCATAGTGTTGGATTACAGCTAATGCTTAGTCTAAGTTCATTGTTTGGGAGGAAAGACTAGAGGGACTTTCCTTCGGGGTAAACAGTCCCTGTGAAACCCTGTCATTATCTCCGCCATTTCTTGTGAACTGGATTTTGCCAGAAGAGATTTGTCATACCAGACCCATTGAGCCTTTTCTTTCAATTCTCCAGCGTGCAGAAGAGGAGAGAGCATTAGGTAACGCTAACTGATACAGAGCCTTTGTGCTGTGCTCTCTCGCACGAAGATTTGATTTCAGCGCACCCTGCCCCTGCGTACCCCCTCAGGTTTAGTCTCCCGATCTTTAAGTTCTGGGCTGTGAGGTAACATTAGCATTTAAATACCAACCACACAAAGAGTTAGGGAAGGTCTGCACCTACGAAGCCTTGCTGTTTGTTCCTGTCTGTAAGGTACTTTCTGTATTCCCACTCAACCATCCATCTTGGCTTTGTTCTCCTCTCTTTTGAAGGAAACCGTTTGTTACCAAGTCTCAAAACGTCCTCACAAGTGATCCTAAGCAAGCGTGAGAATCTCTTCTGTCCCCTGAGCCCATCGTTGTGAGCTTTTTTGCCTTTCATTCTGAGGTGCACCTGAGTTGGGTTCTCCGCTCCCTAAGGACTGGTTACCACAGACAGTGCTATGGGGCTCTGGAAGGCATCAAAAGGACCACATCAGAAACTGAACGAAAGCCTTTCTCCTTCATTCGGCTGACAGTCTATGTGGAGAGAGACAGAGAGCATATGGATTAGCTTCTTCACTTTTTGGTTTTTTCATGGTGCTGGGGACTGAACCCAGAGTCTCCCCGATGTCACAGCTCTGAGCCACATCTCTAGACCCTGAGTGTGAATTTCCAAACAGTTACCAGAAAGGGCTACAAAGAAATTACAGTGAGACGGGTGTCATGGCCTCTACCTTCAGCCGTATCACTCCAGAGGTGAAGGCAGGTCGAATCTCTGTGAGTTCAAGGCCAGCCTGGTCTACATAGCATGTTCTAGGTCAGGCAGAGTGACTTAATGAGACTCTGTTTGAGAGAGAAAACAAAGCAAGAGGTAAAGAAAAAAAAGAACTAGTGAGTTCCACCAGAGTGTACACACTACACACACACACACACACACACACACACACACACACACACACACAGTCTGTTGTCCCCAGAGCCCAAGGCTGAGTCCCATGATGATGCTCTGCCGCCTCTATGACATACCTTGCATTCTCATGCCCCTGTGTTGCCTCTGGAGTCATTCTAGAAGAGAGGGGAGACTAGAGAGAAGACAGAAAGGCTAAGTGACACACCCTGTAGCCCCAGGGAGAACAGCTCTAGGATCAAACCCCAGTTCTTCTTTGGTCTTCTGGGAAGAGTAACCATACCTCCACATCATCTAGTGTTTTGATGAGCCCAGCTTCCTGTGGTAACGATTAGTTACCTAGCCTAGCCTTTCAGGGACTGCTTTGGAAGAGAGACATTTATCAGCTTTTCCCTCCTGTTGTAACAACACCATGTCTTTTCACATGCAGTTACTCAAGGATCCTCCCTCTCTCCCCCCTTCCTCCCTCCTTTCTCTCTTCTTCCTTCCTTCCTTCCCTCCCTCCCTCCCTCCCTCCCTCCCTCCTTCCTTCCTTCCTTCCTTCCTTTTCTGTTTAATTTCCAATCTTTGTTTCTTGAAAACAGACAAGCAAAAACCAAAATGAAACAAAACCCCCAAACAACAACAACAACAACAACAACAACAAGAAGCACCTCCATTTCAGGTCCCAATAAAACCTTTTCTCAAAGCCTGTCAATATTCTATTGAATTTGGAGTGGGTTCCCCCTCCCGTCCGACTCTCCCTAGATTTTTGTAGTAATATTTTAACTATCTTTGGTCATAGTTACCTGTAATCATCTGTAGCTCCCCTAACTCCTCCTCACCACCCGTTGCCAGGCCCTCTGGGTAAGCCACAGCCATCACAGAACCATGTATGGGAACTTAAACTTGAAGGAGTTGTTTTGACTCACAGTCGGCCAGGGGTGGGGGGTGGGGAGGGGGGATGGGGGGTGGGGGCATGGTCAATGATGGCAGGAAAGGCAGGGAACAGAAACGGCTCGTGGCAGTAGTATCAGAGAGTCTCATGGGGCTTAGCTTGGCCATCAGTAGTCAGTAAGTAGAAGACACTGGTCCAGACTGGTCCAGAAATGGTTCACAATACAACCCCCAGAAATTTGCTTCCTCTAGTGAAATTCCACCTAATAAAGGTCTTACAGTTTCCCCAAATGCCAGTACTAACTGGGAACCACATGATCGAACATGAGTCAGCGGGGAGATTTTTTACATTGACTCTGTAGGCTAGGGTGAGGGCTGAAGTTAAGGGCTCTCTGCCTTAGGCTGTGAGGTAGACATCACCCCCCAATTCCCACCTTTGACAGTCACCCCCCATGTTAGGATTCGAGCGCAGTTTGGACAGACAACACCAAAGCCGATC
>NW_021605377.1:6194572-6196491 GCF_004785775.1 Grammomys surdaster | reverse complement strand
GCCACTGCCAGGTGACTGTGGAGGTGGAGTTTAACAGATTACTAACACCCCATCTACTGGGTTGCTTCAGATCTGGTGTGACATGACGACTTCCGTTCTGTTTTCCACCTTAAATGAGAAAGATCAACCAGAGTGGGTTCTAGGCTGCTGCTGCTGCTGCTGCTAGGCCTGACAGTGATTGACAAGCTTTAGAAACTGCAGGTTCTGTATCCCAGGCTGTGTATGCTTGGCTCAAGTGCTGCAATGCTCTTTGCTGCGGTGTCAGGCTAAAGCGGGAACCCATTCAGTCTGTCCTTTGACTGTTCTCAGTGGTCTTCTAGGCAGTGGGTTTCATAGAGCAGTGCTCACCAGGTCTCTCCACCCCCGCCTGTTCCTCCAGGCTTTTCTTTTGCCTCCCTTGCTAGTGGAAACAGCTTTCTTTAAGTAAGTGCACCTTTCGGATGCTGTGGTGGCCTTCCAAGGGGGCGCAGCTGCTTGCTTTTTAGTAGTGTCTGCTCTGTAGGCTGTTGAGAGCGTCGTTCCTCATTCAGTTACACAAAGCCCACCTTTTGTGATAAGTCACATTCCGGTCCATTTCACAAGCGGCTTAAGTCATTTATGTCATTTTGTTTCACTCAGTCAGGAGACAAGAGGGTAGACCTCTTCATTGTTTTGAACCACGTTTCACACCTCGTACCAACTTCCTGAAGCAGCCAAATGTAGGACTTGGCTCTCAGATTGCTCACTGTATGCTGTGTTCTTGAGTGTGGGAGAGACAGGGCCTAGCCAAAGATTGGGATTACCTTCAAAAAGGGCCAAAGGGCTGTTTCTCTTTTGTTCAGGAAAGAAAACAGGTGCCAAGTAGGTGTTCCCTTTTAAAAATACTTCTTTTAGAGATCATTTGACTAAAACTTGTGGTGTAATAGAACTAGCTGATCTAGGCTCAAGTTTTGGCTGATTTCTGTTGGTTCTGCAGTTCTGTGCAAACCACACAGGGGTTTTAGGCATCAGTAACTACCCATGGCAAGATGTTTTAGTGGTGGTGATATTTTGTTACTTTTAGATTATTTTTATTTTCAGGATATGAGTGTTTTTCCTGCGGTTATGTAAGTGCACCAAGTGCCTGCCTAGTGCCGAGGATTCAGAAGAGGGTGTCATAGCTCCTGGACCTGGAGTTATAGATAGTTAGGAACCACCATCTGAGTGCTGGGAACAGAGCCCAGGACTTCTGCAAGAACAAGTGCTTGTGACCACTGAGCCATCTCTCTGCTCCCCTGTTGATACTTTTAAGTGATTAAGACAAGAAGCTGTAACACAGAGGTCCCAGTACTCTTTGCTTAGCTTCCCCCAAGGGTAACACTGTAAGCGACCGTGTTACATTGTTAAAAGCTGGAACCTGATTTGGTGCAGTATTGGTAACAGATGTTACTGGGATCCAGTGTACATATATTTGTATGTGTACATCTCTGCGATTCTGTGCAATTTCATGTTTTTGATTCACCTTGATTTGTAACACGCTCATTTATCATGAAATTATTTGGAATGCTCCTGTGACTAAGGAGACAGCACTGGAAGTGACATCGTCGGGAGAGCTTGGTTTAACGTACTTAGTGAAGGCTTCTGGATCAGGAAGTAGAGTCAGGTTCTAATTCCAGTTCTCTAGCCATCCAGCTGTGCTGTTTCAATGACATCACAAATGCTTAGAGCATCATTCCCTTATCTCTGAATGGGGTCGCTAAGCCAGGCAAGACTCTTGATTCCACTTTCCCCTTCTCTAAATCCCCTCACAACTACGGCTTTTCAGAAAGCACGCACTGCCAGTCACTGAATTGTTATTGCCCCAAACCTGGGATGGACACACCCTGTCTTCCTCCTTGCTGCACCTGTCCTCAGTGGCAGTGCCCGCTGCCCCAGGGAGCCCTCTCTGTCCTCAGTGGCAG
>NW_021605377.1:6181656-6194562 GCF_004785775.1 Grammomys surdaster | reverse complement strand
CAGGGAGCCCTCTCTCTCCTCACTGGCAGTGCCCGCTGCCCCAGGGATCCTTCTGAAGTCTTCCCTCTACCTGCCGACCTGCCTCATTACTTGTCTGGGTTCATGGAATAGATCACATATGTGTTTCCTACCAACTATTGTCTACACAGCAACCAGAATTTAAAAAGCAGATCCCCTTCGGTGACCCCTGGTGACACTGAAGGAGCAGTTCACCCCAGCTCCCACTGCTAATCTAAGTGTCAGCTATCAGGTTCCCTTCCTTTCCCCGGGCGGGCACCAGTCACACGGGCTTCTTGCTGTTCCAGTTGCTGAAGTCGGCGCCTCCCTGTGGCGTCACCGAGCTGCTTGCTCACAGTGTCTCATGTTTTCTTCTGCTAATTAGCCCCATCTTGTACCTTGCTGTGCCGCCTCCCCAGTGAGGCTACTGTATCAGCGCCTCCTCCAAGTCACTGTCCATTATGCCACCCCAGCGTGTAATACCAGATGACTTGGCTGTCCTTGGCTGTGACTAGGCTGGCGAGCTAACCCTCCCTCCCGGGACTGCAAGCTCCCCAGAAAGGTCTGCCTTAGCCGCCTGGTTCACCCTGCATTAGGATAATTCCCGGGTCAAAGAAGGCATCAGTAATTGTTGAACAGGTGCAGTATTGGACCAGATAGTCATAATAGTTCTTGAAATTGAAAAAGTAATTAAGCCGGGCGGTGGTGGCGCTCGCCTTTAATCCCAGCACTTGGGAGGCAGAGGCAGGTGGATTTCTGAGTTCGAGGCCAGCCTGGTCTACAGAGTGAGTTCCAGGATAGCCAGGGCTACATAGAGAAACCCTGTCTCAAAAAACCAAAAAAAAAAAAAAAGAAAAAAAAAAAAAAGAAAAAGTAATTAAATGAAATAATTTTATGGTAAAATGTTTAATTTTTTTTGGTATGTTTTAGATTCTTCTGGGAACGTTCTTAACAAATTCCTGTACAGATTTCTTTTATGTGTGTGCATTGACAAAGGGTCTTCTCTGAGGCGGAACCTTTTAAGGTGGGGAGGGTAAGTTTTCTGTGGCCCGATAAGAACCAAGGGCCTTGAATATGCTAGGCAAACACACCATCACCTAACCATATCCCAGCCTCAGCTAAACATACTATACAGAGCCGTATCCCAGCCTCAGCTGTGGTTTTGCTTTAGAAAAATCAGGGTTTGACTTTTTTGGCCTTTCGAAAGTGTAGGAAACTTAGAATCATGCGGTTTGACATTTAGCCAGACTTGCTTTTGTTGTCAGCCTGCATGCCTTCTTTTCCTTTTGAATTGAAGTTGTCGATAAGGGCTGGGAGCTGCTAATGCTCTCGTTTAAACTGAAGGACGAGGTTTACACCCTCGTCTCTCTTCTTAAATTCTTGTCTAATTCCCATTTATTGTTGATCGGAGCCACACAACGAAGCTGTTACCGTAACAGGCCCTCAGACCGTAGCACAGCAGACTCTATGATAGAAGTACCATGTAGGCCATAAAACAGCACACAGACAGCACCACCAGCCAAAATGAAAACAAAAAGGACCTACTCCATCAAAGTCCACAGTTCTGGGAAAGTCTCTAAATGCACTAACTTTCCTTTTTGGCTCCTGTGGTTCCTCTTCTGGCTAACTGTTTTTGTTAACTGAGGTATGTCAACCTAGCATATGGTTTTTGTGCTTATAATCTTGCCCTGAGAAAGGCTCAGGGCATTGGTGGGATCCCAAACACCCAATGTCGTTGCCAGCCGGCCAATAAAGACTTTCTATTGCCTTAAACCCATGTCTGAGTAGTCTCCTCTGGTGATCCCCGCAGTATTTCTTGCTTGCCTGTTTTGTAATCGTGAAGGAGGGAAGATGGAGTATGCATCCCTGGGTCATTCCGAGTAGATGATTTGCTGCTACGTCCAGAGTGGTTTTATGGGGAGGAAATACTTCATATTTCATTAACCATCCTCATCAAAGGGTGATTTTCTTTTCTCTCAATCAGGGAGGATTTATTTATTTACCCTTTTTTAACATGCAGTAGAACTCAACCTCCAGCCGCACAAGTGTTGACACTTTGGCTTCTTTTGTTACGTTGTCTTTGTTAGCGTCACTACTAATGAATTAATTTCCAATCAAGCACAAGTGCACTTTATAAAATTATAAGGTGGCATTTTCTCTTAAAAGCATTGTACTGATTGTTTTTTATTGTTAGGCTATTAGTATCTAGGGTGTTTTCTTGTTGATTTTTAAAATTAATGTATCGATATGAGTGTGAATCCAGTTATGAAATGGGAGTGACAGAGAAAACGGGACACACTTCAAGACACCTTTCCTGGTCTCTCAAGCTTGCTTTCTTGTCCGTGTTCTCTCTCTACACTGCATAGCCCAGGGTGGACTCTAACTAGCTTGCTAGCCTCTTGCCTTCATCTCCCGATTGCTGGCATATATTACCACCACTCCTTCCTAGCTCAAAATAATAATTTCCATGAAAAATATTTTTCTTTTTGTTTTGAGACAAGATCTCAGGTATCTCAAACTCCCTCTATAGGATGACCGTGAATTCCTGATCCTCCTGCCTTCGATTCCCAAGTGCTGAGATTGTAAGTGTGCACTGTGCCTAGCTTAAAATCATTCATTCTCTTCCCCAAGCCTAACCTTAATAGCTCCATAGTTTTGTGGAGAGATAAATCTGACTTGAAAAAGGTGTCTTGGGAGAAGGGGGAGGGGCGCAGGATGAAAGGGCTGTTTTGCCAGAAGCTTCTCATTGGCAGGGCTGAAAATGGCTGCCATGGGGAAGGGGGGGGGGTCAAACCAACAGGTAAAAGAGGCTCACCTTTCAAGAGCCTTTTGGCTCCATGATAGAGCTTCTTAGTACACACAAAAGGATGCTGAGAAGGAAAGGACCATTTGCAATCAAGTGTTTTCCTATCCTTGTGGCATCTGAGGATAATTTTAGAACTCCCCACTGTCAAATGCAATCATTATTTAGAGGTTAGAATATTTATATGTATGATGTGATTGCATATTTCATTCCTGTTCTAGGTCTTGCCTGTGCCTTTTAAGTAGTGTCATAAATGATTTTCTTGTCTGCGGATGGACTGACAAAGAATGCACATATAGTTTGCCCTGTTGCCGAATTTTAAGACGTGTGCAATTCACATCAATGTTGTAGCTTTGCCTTGGGTACATTTCAGGTGACTTTTGTTGACCCACAATCCTGTCAGAATGATTGACTCAGAGAACTCCTTTTGAGTCCCTTAACTGGTGTGTTTCATGTCCTGTGAGTTAAATCTGTGTGGAGCTATCACTGGATATTAGACTTGACTGCGAACCTGCCACTTTTATGAGGCACTCTGGCAAGTTACAGCCAGTAGCAATGTAACGTAGTCTTTTTGCTTCTTTGTCTTGTCTCAATATACTGGGCAGCACTTTGTCCCCCAATTTGGTATATTAAAGCCACTATTAAACATAGCTCATTATATCACAGATGAGAAATTCAGAAGAGGTTAGCACGAGTTACTGTGTATTACTTGAAGCAACTGGCTTGAAAGATGCACTTCTAAGATGGCCTCTTCCTCAGTGCCTGCAATAGCTGACAGCTGGGGCCAGCTCCTGGCTGGGCACTTGGCTGGGTTCTTGATCTAAGTATTGGCACATGGTCTCTGTCAGTGCTACACTTTCTCATAGTGTGGAAGCTGAGTTCCTCAGGAACTGAGGGCAGAATTTCAGGGTTCAGGGTTTCTGTGCAAGCATCACCTCCGTACAACCCTCAGAAGACTAGTCCTCTTGTATATTATGGTCAAGAATGTCACTAAGATCAGTCAAGGCTCCCGGGTTGGGTGAGGGCAGAGATGGAGGTGTCTCCATTTTCACAGGAGAACAAAGAAAAGATTTCAGACCACCCTCAACCCCAACAGAAGAGTGTTTACTGAGTAACAATTTGTAAGCACTACCACCCCTGCTCCTGAAGCCCAGCAAGCTTAGGATGTGATGATCAAGCGGCCAGTCTCTGTACCGGAACCCTTTCCGAGCGCTGTGGTGTTCACTTACACAAACATATCTGCTGCAGCACATCCTTGTCGCTTTAACTAATGTCAAACTAACTAGAAAGCTGTCAGTCCTCTCCGAGTCCTCCTACAAACTCGTTTGTCAGCAGAGTTCGAACCATTTACCCTCCAGCTGGAAGGGGCGCTAAGAGATTGCGCCATCATAATTGATCACCTTCCGGAAAGATTTATTGAGCATCTTGTAGGTGCCAGACCCCACATATGCAGAGAAGAACGTGCCAGACTCTTGCCCCTGAGACAGGGATTCAGAAATAGAGGAAACGTGTAAGAGATGACTAGGAGGCCAGGGGATGTCGGCTGACTGGCAAGCAAAAGCACCACAGTGAGGGGTCATCATGTGTCACACAGTCCCAAATGACAGCAGAGAGAGGAAGTTAGCAGACAGGTTGTCTATTGCATTGAAAACAAAATCCAAAGGGTTAGTCATTGCCTACAAGTTCCTCTGAAATATGATTCCTGGCCTCCCCTCTAATCCCATTGCTTCCTGACTTAAATCTGGTGTTGCTATAACAAAATACTTGAGGTCTGGTACTTTATAAAGCCAGAAGGGTCTATTTAGCTTATGGTTCTGTAGGTATAGGAACACGACCCTGGAATCTCATCAGCTTTGATAAGAGCCTTGTGGCTCATGTCAGGAGTGCATGTGACAGAATGGGACTCACCCTCTAAGAAGAGTTATTGAGGGATTTCTTATATTCTCATGAGACCTCTTCCAGCTGTATAAGACTTGTGTCATTCTTTTCAAGAGCTGTTCTGCCTACCCCATAGCCTTGGATTTCAGTGATTCCACACTTTAGTAGTTTCTCACTGGAGGCCAGGTTTCTGGTACACTAATATGGGGGTTGGGGGGGGGAAGCCGCAGCCACTGTCTCTGTTTCTTACCGCTTTCTTTTGAGGTCTCCAGGTTATGACAGGCTCCAGTGCTTGCTGCTCCTCCACCTCTAGAACTGGTGTTCTCTCTTCCCATTTCCACCGATTCTGGCCTCCTCCTGCTTTCCCCTACTTCTCTATCTGCTCCTCATTCTTTACCAGTGTGCCTCATCAAGGAGACCATTGTATCCTTAGCATGCAGAACAGTGTCTGGCGTAGGGCTGGCGGCCAATAAAATGTGGTTCAGTGATGCCAGTGATGCGCTTCAGCAGGTGGGGACAGGAAGTCAGGCCTGGTGGCCTTACTCCAGCGCTTGTGGTGGACAGAAAGGATAAACTTCACAAGTTGTTCTTTGCCCTCCACATGACATGCTCAGACCCTCAAACAAACAAACAATCAAACAAACAAACAAACAAACAAATACATGCATGCCCTGGCGTGCTCAGACCCTCCTCAAACAAAGTAAATAAATAAATGAATAAAGAAATATTTAAAAGTATTGGTTAAGCATCTGGTAAAACCTTAAATGGTAGAACAGAAAACCATAAACCAGATAGTTCACAAACAGTGGCTTATCCATCACAGTTCTAGAAGCCAGGAAGCCCGTGCATTACCAGATTTGACATCTGGTGCAGGCTATGCCCTGCTCATAGGTGGCACTTCTTGGCCTGTGGAGACTCTTGCATGCCTATGTATGTTACACACACACAGATACACACAACAACAACAACAACAAATAATAATAATAATACAATACAAATCTTAAAAAAATATACACACAGAGGGCCAAGAATCAGAGGAGCTAGGTTGTTGCTGTGGTGATGATGTAATGTTGACAGACAGTGGAAGGAAGCTGGAACTGTGCAGTTGACACCATCAAGTCAGGACTGGCCTCTTTGGTTCCATTCCTGTCTCCTATGTTCTTGTCTCTCACATAGCAACCAGTGGGACTTTTAAGAAACACTGCCACTGAGGACCATGGTAGTGTGCATGGCCTGTGCCGTGTCAGAGAGCTGTGTCGATGTTTGCAGTCTGTACTGCCATCAAGGGCTACGCGGATGTTCACAGTACGTGCTGTTGTCTGGAGCCGTGTTGATGTCTGTGGGCCATGCTGCCAATGAGGGCAATGCCTGGGTCTATGACCCTGCTGTAGATGGGGGCTAAGATGGTGTCTGCAGCCCTTGTTACTCCTGAAGGCCATTTGGATGTCCATGGTCGGTGCTGCTACCCGAAGCCATGTTGCTATCCATGGGCCAAGCTGCTACTGGAAGTTGTGTCCACGTCTGAGATCTATAAGACCATGCTGAGGTCTGTGGCATGTGCTGATGCCAGAGACCATGTGGATGTCCGTGGTCTGTGTGGAAAGACTTGTAGAAGTTCATGATCTGTGTCCCTGCTGACCGTAAAGAGCATAGGTATTGATGACTGGAAATGCACAGTTGACAGACATAGAAGGCTTCTA
Organism: Grammomys surdaster; assembly: GCF_004785775.1. NCBI lineage: Eukaryota > Metazoa > Chordata > Mammalia > Rodentia > Muridae > Grammomys > Grammomys surdaster. Next base: position 6,188,184 of record NW_021605377.1, on the reverse strand, counting down.
TGACAGCTCCACCCCGCCAAGTAACAGTCTAAACAGAAAGCCATCGAAGAGAACTCTGTAAAAGTGAGATGAGGATGCTGAAGTGTAGCTTTTCAGAACTGATGGCTTCTGGTGGGGATGCAGGCAGGAGAGGCCTCAGTTTCTTTAAGGGACTAGCTACTGGGAGTCTGACCGTCCTCCAGTGAGTATATGGGCAACACAAGTTGGACTTGTTTTGTTTGTTTGTTTACTGCTTTACTTATTTATTTTTCGTGGGGACAGTCACAAGGGGAGGGTTGGACCTGGGAAGACTGGGAAGGAAGTGTGATTGGGGTCCTTGATGTGAAATTCCCAAATATTATGTTAATAAAATCGCGTAGGTTGGGTTGTATTATTCTTCTGTTCAAAATACGCCAACGGGGTTTTTGCTGTGTTTGGGATAAACACAGGCTGTCCGTTACGTTAGCATCCACGCTGCCTTCGGCATCTCCTATTTGTTCTCCTCTCTGTGATGGAGCCGCCTTTTACTCCTTTCTGTTCCTGGAGCTCGCCAGGCTCATCTCGCCAGCGTCATTGCATCTCCAGACCCTGGTATTTACAGTTCTCTCTCTGGACTACTCTGGACCTCCATCTCTGTGCGGCTGCTTCTTCATCCATGCCTCAGGCCAGATCACCGCAGCAGGATGAGTGTCCCTGCCTAACTCCTCCACCCGTCTACTTCTTGTTTGTTTTTAATATTTACTATATGTTTTCATTTTGGTTGTGTATTTGCCTCTGTGCATGCAGCTATACTATGGGCCTAGTATTCATGGAAGCCAGAAGAGGGCATTGGATCCTCTAGAAGTGGAGTTACAGACCATTGGGAGCTACCATGTGGGTGCTGGAGGCAAACCGGGCTCCTCTGCAGGACCAGCCGGTGCTTTGTAGTCGCCGAGGCCCCTCTCCAGCCCCTCTTGTTCTTACCGACAGAGCCCGCAGTTTTCTCTTATGTAAGGTGTCGGTGGTACACGTTCAAACTTGTTACCAGAGGATACATTAGGTGCCGTTAAAAAAGAACAGCCGGTACCTGATGTGCTCTCCATGGTAACTTTGTCAAGATGTCACTTTTTACTACCTAAATGTCCCTTGATTATATCCACTTTATTGTCCCTCATTTGTAACTGAAGTATCTGCTTTTTGAAAGTCCTTTTCATTCCGCTTGCACTAATGGCAGGTTGTCATATCCAGTGCACCCTGAAAACCTTGTAAAGTCAGAAACTAAAGCTCAGTGGTCACAGCGGATAGGCCAGAGAGCCATGAAGGCGGAGGCTGGGAAAGCTGGCAGGGCTGTAGGAGAGGGTTTCCTCATATGTACTGGGTTTGGGATTTTAAGTGAGTGTTGGGTCCCAGGACACTGAAAGAGTTTGGGGGTAATTTACTGCCAATTTCCCTTATGGGATTTTGAGATGTTACAAACAGGATTATGTGGACAGACAAGTTCAAGTCTGGCTTATTCAGGAGTGAAGGATATGAGTTTTAAATTTAGGTTGCTAATCCCAACATTTGGGAGGGTGAGGCAGGAGGATTGCAAGCTATGTAGTAACATTTTTTTTTTTAATGTTGTTGTTTACAAAAATAAAACCAAACCAATAGTCTTGCATTGGGAGTTTTCTGTGTGTGTAGTTTAGAGTGTCTTCTTAATGATTGTTTGTGGTCACAAGCGGGGCCAGACTGTAATACCAGCACTGCAAGAGGTGGGAGGGTTGCTGTGAGCCTGGTCCACTGAGTGAGTCATGTCCAGAAAAAAAAAAAAAGACTAGGAGGGGGGAAGGGGATGAGGAGAAGGAAGTGGAGAAAGAGGATTAGGAGGAGGAGGAGGAAGGGGAGGAGGAGGATGCAGGAGGAAAAAGAAGAGGAAGAGGAGGAGGAGGAGGATGCAGGAGGAAAAAGAAGAGGAAGAGGAGGAAGAGGAGGAGGAGGAAGAGGATTAGGAAGAGAATGCAGGAGGAAGATGAGGCAGGAAGAGGAAGAGGAGGAGGAGGAGGATGCAGGAGGGAAATGAGGAGGCAGGAGGAAGCGGAAGGAGGAAGAGGATTAGAAGGAGGAAGAAGAAGAGGAGGAAGAGGAGTAGCAGCTTGTGAAAACTAAATGTTGTTCAGGGGAAAGTGTGGCATCCCAAGAGAAAGGAGCTCTGGAGAATCCAATTGAAAATGTTCAGGTCATCACTGATTTTTGTAGCAGAATCAGGATGAACCCCAGGCTTCCACAAAGCATCAGCTGCTCTCAGCCACTGAGCCAGCTCTAGCCCATTTGCTTATTTACCTGTGGTTGGTTGTTTGTTTGAGACAGGAGCTCACCTTGTATCCCTGGCAGACCTGGAACTCGGGGACTTTTTATGTAGCCCATCATTTGAGTCAGTGGCTCAAACGCTAGACCTACCAGACTGTCACCCACTAGTCTTAACTGTGCCGGTGAATGCTGCCTAGGTCCGGTTTTAGTAAACTTTAAAATGAGACAACAGGAAGAGAGCCATTCACGCTCTTGCTCTACATCAATTCCTCCCCAAGGAGGGGGGTGGGGTTCCCTGCTTCAGCCTTTTACCTTCCTAACTTATCAGCAAAGATGAGCATATTGGTTTTATTTTCAGCTATCTGAAAATGTCATGATCATAACAGTTATTATCTGTCATGAGCGTGTTGCTAAACAAACACAAATGTTATCAGTTCTCAACAGACATTTGTTGCAGAGGAGACCATATGTGACAAGACGTGTGGGAAAAAGTAGGAGGCTAAGCCGTTATCACGTAAAAGGCGAGAATCCGGCGGAGTTTAGTCTTAGGAATTCTTGTTATCAAAGAACCTTTATCGAGGATAGCCAACACCACAAGCTGCAGGCATTGGAAGCCTGTGGCAGCTAACGCACAGAGATCTGACTTTGTCTGTGGGAGCCCTGTGGCAGTAATGGACTCTTGCAGCCCTGTGGGCGGTTCTTGGATCTTTCATTTGCTTTGGTCTACGGTAAAGATGTAATTTCACTAAGAGACAGCTGTCTACATCAGCTCATTAAAAGGTCTGTACCCGACCAAGAGCTCTGGATTTGCAAACGAAAGGCACACACACACACACACACACACACACACACACACACACACAATGTGTGTCTTGACTAGCTTAGTGGCTGGGCATTTCCAAACCTTCTCATGTCTAGCAAGCTCTCCCCTTCAGTATTCCTGACTTAATACATCTAGATGGATATTTTATCTTTGGTGTCCTGTTACCTTCTGGGTCCACAGCGCGTCTCCCCCCTCCCCCCACCCCGCCCCATAAGGCCTCTTTCCCTTTCCACCTACATTGTTGGATAGTTTCTCTTCTGCAGCTCTTAAGTCTCATCCCTCTGCCTCTGAGTCATGGTGATTCCTCCCCTCCTTCCTGTCTCCCTTGGTCCCTTGCCTGAGTAATCTAAAAGTCCCGCCTCCGTCTCCCTGACCAGCCATTGGCTGTCTGGCAATTCTTTATTATCAATTGAAGCCAGCTGGGGACAGACCTTCAGGTCTGGAAGCCCCCGGCTTTGGGAGCAGAATTAAGACAAAGCATTAGAATCAATTCCCAACACATCACACTCAACACACCACGATGCAGCATTGGGGAGTGAAATCTAGGGCTTCAAGCATGCTATTCAAGGATTCTATCAGCTGAGCCGCGTCCTGGTTCTAGCCATGAATCCTGTTTTACTGTTTTTGTGGTTTATCTTTGCAGAACACAGCATCATTTGGATCATGTGGTAGACAGCCCAGCCCTTTAGACTGCCTTCTTCCATGCAGGAATGGTCATTTACTGTTCCTCATTTCCTCTTTTCACTAGCCTCTTTTGGGTGACTAGCTTCTTTTGGGTGCTGAGTAAAATTCTGTTATCTGGCTATGCTGTGTTTACTTATCCATGTGCTTATGGAGGGATACCTTGGTTGTTTTTAAATTTCAGCAGTTTTAAATAAAGCTTCTACGAGCACCCATGGCATGCTTTCTTTCATGATACACAGTTTCAGTTTAGTAAGTAGATAAATACCGAGAAGCGCTCTTGCTGGGTCATACGATAAGAATGTTTCGTTTTGTAAGGAACTATCACACTATCCTCTAAAGTGGCTTTGGAGATTTGCATTTCCATCTGTAGTGAGTGAGGGCTCTTGTTGCTCTGAGTTCTTGCCAGCAGTTGGTGTTGTCAGTGTTTTGGATTTTGGCCAGTGTAATAGGTAGGATCCCATTGCGATTTAATTTGCAGCTCCCTAGAGATTTAAAATGCTTGTCAGACTTCACCTGCCCACTCACCATCTGTGTATCTTCTTTAATGAAATATCTGCATAAGTCTTTGCGGTCTCTCTCTCTCTCTCTCTCTCTCTCTCTCTCTCTCTCTGTCTCAATCTCGGTCTCTCTCTGTCTCTGTCTCTGTCTCTCTCTGTCTCTCTCTCTCATTGCTGAGTGCTTTGTATACTTTGAATAACAGTCTTTGATTGGGTATATCTCTCACAAATATTTCCTTTAATCTCTGGCTTCTCTCCTGTTCTCTTGACAGTTTTTACTGCAGTGGAGAGTTATCTTCTATGGGTCCCTGTCGGATGTACCCAGCAATCATCACTACACCTAGATTATCTCTCATTTTATGTACTATTTCTCACAAAAACGAGGAACTGGATCTAGGGCCTCACACACACTAATCAAGTACCCTACCACTGAGCTACATCCCAGCCTTCTTCCATACTCTCTCAACCTCTCTCCTCCCACTTTTTGACAGGGTCTTGCTGTGTATCCCAGGCTGACCTCCAACTTACAGTCCTCCTTCCTCTGTCTTCCAAATCCGGGGTCACCGGCATGCACTGCCTTACTTGGACAGAATCTTTAGAGTTTCCTGCTTCGCAGTAAGATTTGTAATGGTGGTGTCTAGATTTCTATTTGCTCGTTAGCATGCCCAGTTGTTCCAGCACCATTTGTTGAGAGGTGCATGGCACTGCTGTTCTGTATATGCTCTACTGTGAGGCCAGCTGACTGGCTGCGTTGGTCTTCCCTAAGGTCCTGTGTTCAGTTCATTGCTCTATTTGTTCTTCTACATTGCACTACAGTGAGCCACGCCACTTACAGCAAGTACGTAAGTTGAGTGGCGTCACTTCTCCAACTTTGTGCATCAGGACTGATTGTCATTTCTGGATGGTTCTTCCCTCTGACTAAACTTTAGAGTCAGTTAGTTTGTCAATATCTACAAATAACTAGTTTGATTTTTATTGGGACTGTATGTATGCTATAGATAAATGTGGGAACAGTTGACACTTTAGTAGTCTAGAGTCTAGAGTCGAACATTCTCCATTTTTTTTAGCTCCTTTTCTCTTTGTATCTTTTTGAGACAGTCTTTTGATAAGGCCCAGGCTGGCATGGAACTTGCTGTGTGGCTCAAGCTGACCTTGAGTTTGAATTCTCCTGCCTCAAATTCTCAGGTGCTAGAGTTACAGGCCTGCATGACCACGCTGGTTGTTCAATTCTTCCATATTTTCCATCAGGGTTTTGTGATTTTCATATCATGTACACATTTTATTAGTCTACACCTAAGCATTACAGTTCTGGATGTGCTAATATATACAACAACATGTTTGCAATTCATCTTAATTTATACTTGTTTGTTGCTGGAAGACTATTATTGTATTTTAACCCTTTATCTTGACATTTGCTATTATAGTGTAAATGTCTCCCTTGTTCCTGGAGTTTTTGTTGATCCTTTTAGGTTTTCCTCATGGATGATCATGTCATCTGTGAAGAAATCTAACTTCTTTCTTCTTCTTCCATCTTTATAAGCTTCCATTCTCTTTGTCTTTTTGCAGCATCTAGGACTTTCAGTCCAGTCTTGAAAAGCAGTTGCAAGTAGAGGACCCCCTGCCTGGCTCCCTGCCTTCGTGGGAGAGCCCCAGTATCTCCTGGCTAAACTCTTCCTTTACAGTATGGTGTGTGTGGACATTGGTCATCAAGTCATGGACACGCCCTTCTCTTCCTAATTTGCTGAGAGATTTTTCATGAGGGCTTTTGGATTTTGCCAGATGTCTTTACTGCATGCAGTGAAAGGGTCCTGTGAATTTTTTTCCTATCTAGCGTATTAATACAATGGATTAAATTAGTTGGTTTCATATGTTGAAAGGGCATCACATACTTGGGGTAAATCTCATTTAGTTTAGTTTGTAGTTCTTTTTACACAATGTTGGAATCAATTTGTAGCTATTTATTGAGAATTTATGTCCTTGTTTGTGAGAAAACTTAATCTTTGATCCTTTAAAAATATGTATTTATGTATGAGTGTTTTATCTGCACATATGTGTGTCTATGTATGTATGTATGCACACATGTGTACCACTTGTGTACCTGGCATACACAAAGGTCAGAAGAGGTCATTAGGTTCCCAGGGGCTGGAGTTACAGGTGGATTTTAGCCTATGTGGGTTCTGGGAACTGAATCTAGGTTCTCTGCAGGAGTAGCCAGTGCTTATGAGCCGTGTCTCCATCATCTTATGAGCCGTGTCTCCATCATCTTATGAGCCGTCT
>NW_021605377.1:6176432-6181646 GCF_004785775.1 Grammomys surdaster | reverse complement strand
TGTCTCTCCATCATCTTATGAGCCGTGTCTCCATCATCTTATGAGCCATCTCTCCATCATCTTATGAGCCGTGTCTTCATCATCTTATGAGCTGTCTCTCCATCATCTTATGAGCCGTCTCTCTAGCATCCCTTTCTGGTTGTTTTTGTTTGGTTCTTTCAGGCAGGATCTTGCTGTATGGCCGGAGTTGGTCCCTAATTCATTTTTTCCTGCCCCAGCCTTAGTGCCAAGTTACATGCATGCACCAGCATGGCAAGATTATAGGCTTGTTTTGAGACAAGGTCTTGCCATGGGGGCTTAGCTAGCCTGGATCTCACCATGTAGAACATACTGGCCTCGGACTCAAAGAGATGTGTCTACTTCTCTCCCAGGTGCTGGGATGTAAAGGTGTGCACCCCACCACTACATCTGGCTCAGTTATACTTTGAAAAGAGTCTTACTTTATTTTATGTATATGGATGTTGTACTGGCTGGTTTTGTGTCAACTTGACACAAGCTGGAGTTATCACAGAGAAAGGAGCTTCAGCTGAGAAAATGCCTCCATGAGATCCAGCTGTAAGGAATTTTCTTAACTAGTGATCAAGGGTGGGAAGGCCCCATTGTGGGTGGTGCCATTCCTGGGCTGGTAGTCCTGGGTTCTATAAGAAACCAAGCTGAACAAGGCAGGGGAAGCAAGCCAGTAAGTAACATCCCTCCATGGCCTCTGCATCAGCTCCTGCTTTCTGACCTGCTTGAGTTCTAGTCCTGATTTCCTTTGGTGATGAACAGCAGTGTGGAAGTGTAAGCTGAATAAACCCTTTCCTCCCCAACTTGCTTCTTGGTCCTGTTTGTCCAGGAATAGAAACCCTGACTAAGACAGATGTTTTTCCTGCATTTATGTCTGTGCACTTAACACTGAGGCCAGAAGGTGTGGGAGTTAGATCCCTGGAAGGAGTTGCTGGGTGCTGTGAGCCCACATAGGTGCTGGGAATAGAAGCCCAAGGAGCTTCCATAAGAACAGCATTTATCTGCCAAGCCAGTTCTCCAGCCCTTTAAAACAAACAAATAAACAAACAAACAACAAAACCCCCAAATGTATGTCTTTGTCTTAATTTTTATAGGATATTTTTTCAACTACCTGAGTCCACTCTCAAATAATGATTGACCTATGGGCAGTACAGTGTCTTAATTCCTTTGCCCTGCCTCTTGTATCATTGCTGCCATTCACTTGATGCACATATAAGCATATACAACTGTCACACAGAAGCATATGTAACTGTCACACAGAAGCATATACAACTGTCACATATAAGTGTATATAACTGTCCCACATAAGCATATACAACTGTCACCCAGAAGCATATATAACTGTCACACATAAGTGTATATAACTGTTACACAGCAGCGTATACAACTGTCACCCAGAAGCATATATAACTGTCACACATAAGTGTATATAACTGTTACACAGCAGCATATACAACTGTCATACAGAAGCATATACGGCTGTCACAAAGCAGCATATACAACTGTCACACAGAAGCATATACAAGTGTCACACAGAAGCATATATAACTGTCAGATTAGAAGAGACTTCTTTTTTTTTTTATCAGATTCCGGAGGTTAGACAAAAGTCAGCATCCCCCCAGGAACTTGGGAAGCTACTTCCCACTTGTCAGAAGTAGTTATTCTTTTTATCCATAGCAGAACGGATATATTGCTATTCCATTAACCTCTGCCTGTACTGCCTATCAGCATAGGAATGTCCATGCTAGCCTACAGCCTCCCTCAGTCCCTACTCACAGGTACTTGTTATACACTTCAGAGCTTCCCACCCCAGCTCAGAGGCTCCCTTTCTCTCAGGTGCCCAGCCCCTTATAACCCCTCAAGATTTCCTCCCTTTTCTCTGTGCCCCACACCCCATCTCCAACAGTCTTGGCAGTTTGGAATAAACTTTTCCTTCTCCACTCATGGAATAGTAGTTTCCATTTCTTTACCTCACCCCTTGCATTCAATATACACACATACACACCCACATAGTAAAGTGCATTGCTTTTGTTAGTATTTTGAGGAAACATTGTTGGAGCAATTAAGAATATGACAAACTTTCAGACGAGCGTGTCTTTGATTTGTGTGCCTTCTCTTGGGCTCTTTTTCTTCTGCTTGTCTTGTCCAACTTCAGTGTGGTAGTTTTTTATTGTATTTTATCTTGTTATATTTAAAAAGAAAATGAAGGAACGAATGAATAAAAACCTGGCCACTAGGGTAAAGATCACCAACTGAACTGTCACTTATGGGGGAGGGAAAAATCGGTCTTCTCCAAGGAAGTGATGCTGGGTATGTCACCCACTCCAGGGCAGGCCTCATGTTCAGAAGTAGTTGACCAGTGCACAATAGACTCCATAGTGTGTGTGTGTGTGTGTGTGTGTGTGCTTTTATTTGGTTACAGGATTTTTTTTCTTTTTATTCTTTTTGTTTTTTTGGTGGTGTCTTATTTTCTTTTGGGGGTTTTCTTGTTGCATTGGGCTTTTGATTGTGTTGAGAAAGAACTTTAAGTTAGGTGGGTAGAGAAGGGTAGAGGATCTGGAAGGACTTGGAGGAAGGGAAGAATATAATCAAACTATGTTTAAATTTTAAAAATAGTCTTAAATAATAAAGAATACCATAATGAAAATGATATAAAATAATTTTATTTCACTTTCTCTTACCGTCTCTGGTGCACTCCCTCGTTTTGAGTGGGTCTTCTTTTCTTACCTCTACTTTTTTCTTTTTCTCTAAAGGACTTCCTTTAACCCTCCTTGTGTCTTAGTTATGGTTTTACTGCTGTGAACAGACACCATGACCAAGGCAACTCTGATAAGGACAACCTTTAATTGTGGCTTGCTGCATCTGAGATTTTGTGTCTGATATTTGGGGAGGAAGTTCTCAGCATTACTTCAAGCACTTCTGCCCCCTTTTCCCCACCCAGTCCTCCCCTTATACCTGCCTCTGGGTGTCTTACAGCTCTGGCATCTGTCATATTTTGCTGTCTCTGTTCTTCTTGCCTTTTTGGTTGGCGGGCTGCTGTTGATGTGACAGATACCGTTTCCTTGACTGTGTCTACCACAGAATTCACCGGAAGCTTTCCGTGCTTTGATCGTTAGCATGTTCCTTCCTAATGGGTTCTTTCTCTGTGCGTCCCCTGCCCATCCGTTGTTGATATGCTGACTACGTGTTGGAACCCTTCCCTCCTAACCACAGTTGCATTAAATTCCTGATTGTTGATTTCTATGTATAAGCGGACTTGAGGACCGAGTAGAGAGAGGGCACAGCTGTGACTAGGCCTCCAGGTGATGTGATAAGGTGTGAGAATGCAGCCTCTTGTGGGTCTACTGATGAGGTCTTCGTGGTTCGGCAAGCCTGCCTTACTGCTCTTTGAACATCACAAGTAAAAGGGGGCTAAGTGGGTAAAGGTGCTTGCTCACCAACCTCATGTCCTGAGTTCAATCCCCAGAACTCACATGGTGGGAAAAGAGAGCTTCCTCCCATAAGGTGTCCTCTGATCTGCACACATGCCAACATGGGATGCACGTGGAAGGAAGCATATGCGTGCACACACACATACACACACAGATACATGCACACGCACACACACATAGGTAAATGTTAAAAAAAAAAGTAGGTCAAAAAATCCATTCCTTATTCCAAGATGCTCAGAAAGTCAACCCTTTGGCTAGCGAGCAGAGTCTGGAAAATGGTGACCTCTCAGCAAGTCTCCCCACTGCTGAAGAGACAGCAGGCAGACACAGAGGGGGAACCTTAGGTACTGGGACAGAAATCTACAAAGGAAAACCCTTGCGCTTCCAGAAGGTGGTGACAAAGAAAGTATGAAAAACACAGGCAGGTCTGCTCAGAGGGGAACTAACCACAGATAACCTGCTGGGCTGACGTAAGGTCATAAGTGACTTGTGGGAAGGGAGTCCCCCCCCCCCACTTCATCCCAACCTCGCCATCCCCCAGCATGAAGCAATGTGAACAAGGTGGTGACAGCAGCACTCCGGTGAGTTCCCTCCAGCAGCACCCGCCAGTGTCATGACCCTCTCTAGAGTCTCAAGACCTCACTCCGTGAAGCCACGCCTCACGATTCCCACCCACATCCCTTGTGAGTTACTTTGGGAATGCCGTCACTGGACGGGACGTTTAAGTCATGGAAGCTGCAAGAAATTCTAATTGTGTTGAAGGGAATTTGTCTGTGGGAAGCTATAAGAGTCTGTGCGGTGAGCAACGGGCAGACTTTTGTATATTAAGCAGAAGTGTCTGCTGTTGGATGAGGGGCTCCGACGGTTGCTTTGGCCATTTAGTGTGTGGAGAATTTGAATAGGGTGTGGGTGACCTTCTGTCCCAATTGTCGTTATACTTACTAATTTCTTATAAGCTTCAGAAGCCTCTTCCTGTCTAGCTTGGTGACGCACACCTTCAATCACAGCGCTTGGGCTACTGAGGCAAGCAGATCTCTCTGTGAGTTCAAGACCAGCTTGGTCAAAGTGAGTTCTAGGACAGCTAGGGTTATGTAGAGAGACCTTGTTTCAAACAAACAGCCTCCTGTGGGGTAGTTACTGGTCTCATTTTACAGACAAGGAAGCTTAGAGAAATAAGTGTTTCCAGGGTCTCAAATCATATGATTTCACTTCATCCCAGCCGTGTCAGAACCTGCGATCCCACTGAATTCACCTGCGTGTTTGCGGTGTGTGCAGCCCCGCGGCACACATTGCGTTTGTGGTTGTGCACAACTGGCAAAGAGCAAGTACTTACTTGCTTTCTCAGCGTTGTTAGGCCTCCTCACTTGAGACAACATGGAGTATTATAAAATCTGTAGTGGGAGCCAGGAAGCAGCGTTTCTTATGGTTTCTGCTGGAGTCCTTTCCTGAGTGTCTGTCTTGACTTCCCTCAGTGAGGGCTTGTGACCTGGAAGCGTAAGCTAAGTCAGCTCGTTCCTCTCTGCCTGGTGGGAGTGTTTTGTCATAGCAGATGAGAGAACTAGAACAGAAATTGGTGTCAAGAACAGGGTGGCTGCAGTCTATGTTGCTTTGGGGGCAGTATTATGGAAGCGTTTAGAATTTTGGGCTGGAAAAGCTATTGAGTGCTGGGAGGTTAGTGGGAAGTTAGTGGGGTTAGTTGGAGGTTAGTGGTTGGTTAATGGGAGGTTAGTGGGAGGTTAGTGGGTGGTTAGTGGGAGGTTAGTAGGAGGTTAGTGGG
>NW_021605377.1:6153681-6176032 GCF_004785775.1 Grammomys surdaster | reverse complement strand
GGTTAGTGGGAGGTTAGTGGGAGGTTAGTGGATGGTTAGTGGGAGGTTAGTGGATGGTTAGTGGGAGGTTAGTGGGTGGTTAGTGGGAGGTTAGTGGGAGGTTAGTGGGTGGTTAGTGGGAGGTTAGTGGGAGGTTAGTTGGAGGTTAGTGTGTGGTTAGTGGGTGGTTATGAGAGGTTAGTTGGAGGTTAGTGGGAGGTTAGTGGGTGGTTAGTGGGTGGTTAGTAGGAGGTTATGGGAGGTTAGTAGGAGGTTATAGGAGGTTAGTAGGAGGTTAATGGGAGGTTAGTGGGCTGTCCTGTGGGAGCTTAGTGAATAGGAGGGTTGGAGGAAACGCAGACAACAGAGGATTGGAGTGTAAAGTTCAGAGGGCAGCAAAGACCCTAGCAGTCATTTATGTGATAATTTGGATTAAGGATCTGCAATTACTGATCAGATGGGGCTGAAGACTCAGCTGTGATTACCAAGGGGCCTGCACCACACATGTGAAACCGGCCATGCTTGACAGGGACAATAGAGCCGGCACACAGAAGCTGTGATCCAAGCCGCCGAGGCCGCATTTAAAGCTGAACTTGGCAACGTGTAAGAGGCTCCCATGTGGTACTGGTTTTGAAGACATGAAAGCTTGCAAGTCCGAGGGAGTCATAGAGGTCAGCTGAGGCCCGCATTGTTGGACTTCCCTGGAGGCCGAAAGAATCCTTTGGTGAAGGCGCAGCCATCCTTTGCAGGGGAGATCCAGGGTTCTGGCTGGAGATGCGTCATCATACTGGATGACTGCCAGTGAAGTGGCAGGTGTTCAGTGGAGCTGGCCTGAGGCAAAGACATAAGCTACAGGTGCCGCTGGCAGAGCTGGGAAAGTAGGACTGCCCAAGACAGAGATGTATGTTGTGTATAGCAACACTGGAGGGGCGGGACCACCAAGCCAATAGCAACGCTCGAGGGGCGGGACCACCAAGTACATAGCAACACTGGAGGGGCGGGACCACCAAGCCCATAGCAACACTGGAGGGGCGGGACCACCAAGCCCATAGCAACACTGGAGGGGCGGGACCACCAAGCCCATAGCAACGCATGAGGCGCGGGATCACCAAGCCCTTTGAAGTTGACGCCCAAAGCTGGGCGTGAATTTATGGTACTTGGTGTATGCCCTGCTGACTTCCAGCCGTGCTTCGGTCTAATCTTTCTTGCCTGTACCTCCAGTCCTCTCCTTTGGAATGGGAAGAGCCCATTTCTTTTTAGAGCTTATTGATTTCACCGTTTTAGGCCAAGAATAATTGACTGCTTATTCCTAAGTGGCATTTTAAAAAATCAATTTTGAGTTTGAAAAAGTTATAAAAAGTGTTGGGACGGCATACAAGTCATTTAGGGGTAAAAAGAATGAAGTTAAATCTTAACATCAACACTAACTACTTACATAGAAGCAAATAAGGCCTCTGTTAAAGTGGCATCACAAAATCGATACCCATTTCGGATGTATTGTCTGGTGTCTTGTGGGGGCACCCGTGAAGGTCTTTATAGGTGTGACACCATTAGCAGGACTAGAGAAGACCCAAAAGGAGAAAGCAGATACAAGTCTGTGAGAGTTCCCTCTTTATAATGAGAGCTCGGTCCAGAAGACTAAAAACTAACGTCAGTATGGGAAAGTAGTTGGCTACGTATGTAGCAAGCAGAGTTATCGTCCAGAATTTACAGACTAGTAAGCAGAAGATGAATTGTTCAGCTAAAGTGGAATACAAGTATAGACACCGATGGCCTATGGGCGCCAGCACATCCCCATCCCGATTATAACCATCACTGCTTATCATTTACTGTTTGCCTTGGGTCAAGAGCTTCATGTTAACACTTAATAAAGGACCGGGACAGGTGTGTCAGCTTCCAGAGAAACTCAGGACAAATGGCTAACTGTGGTGTACACTAACTTACAAAGAGCATGCTGCTCTCGGGCTCTCTCAGCAGGTACCTGTTACAGAGTCCGTGATCCTGATCCGGTCCTGATCCTGATCCTGGCTCCTCTCAGCTCTCTCTCCCTGTCTCCCACCCTAAGCATCTAGCTCAGGGGCTTTACTTTCCTCCCCCCACCCTCCCCAAGCTTCTGATTCTTATGAAAGCCAGCTGTTAGGCCACATAACTGTCTTAGTTAGGGTCTTACTACTGTGAACAGACACCATGACCAAAGCAACTCTTATAAGGACCACATTTAACTGGGGCTGGCTAACAAGTTCCAAGTTTCAGTTAGTTATCATCAAGGCAGGAACATGGTAGCATCCAGGCAGGCATGGCACCAGAGGAGCTGAGAGTTCTAGATCTTCATCTGAAGGCCGCAAGTAGAATACTGACTTCCCGGCAGCTAGGATGAGGGTCTTAAAGCTCATGCCCACAGTGACACACTTCCTCCAAGCCACACCCATTCCAACAAGGCCACACCTACTCCAACAGGGCCATACCTACTCCAACAGGGCCACACCTACTCCAACAGGGCCATACCTACTCCAACAGTGCCACACCTACTCCAACAAGGCCACACCTACTCTAACAAGGCCACACCTTCTAATAGTGCCACTCCCTTGGCCAGGCAAATACAAACCATCACATGCTCCTTGGTTCTCCTCCCTTGGTCCTTTTGATCTCCCTTTTCTCTCTTCAGTTCCTCTCTCTCTTAAGTTTCCTGTTCTCTAGAGCAACAGCACAGGCTGCTTTTGTACTTGAAAAGAAAAGCGCAACCAGAAGTTACTGGTTTTCTATCAGATCGGCAATTATTGAAAAATATTCCTTGTGCTGCAAGATTTTTTATGTCAAATTGACACAAGCTAGGATCATTTGGGAAGAAGGAGTGTTTGTAGAGACAATGCCTCCACAGGACTGCCGTGGAAGAAGTCTGTAGGGCGTTTTATTTATTGATGTGTGGTGTGGGAGCACCCCAGTTCACTGTGGATGGGTCCAACACCGGGCAGGAGGTCCTGGATGGATTAAAAAGGAGGCCGAGCAATCCACGGGGAGCCAGCCAGTAAGCAGCACTCCTCCATGGCCTCTGCTTCTGTTAGTGCTTCCAGTTCCTGCCTTGACTTCTCTTCATGATAGACTGTGACGGGAGACATGGAGGCCGAAGTAAACCCTTTCCTGCCAAGCTGATTTTGGTCATGGTGCTTATCACAGCAGTGGAAACCCTAACGAGGACAGTACTCATAGCTAGGGAACGTTAGTGCATGAAGTTTGCGATCAGATATTGTCGGAGCGTATATCAACAAGCGTGCTCCTCATTTTGACAGTATTTATCATAGGCCACACCCTTTGGCATAGCGTTTCCACTTCTAAGAATCCTTCTGAAAGGAGCAATTAAAATTAATTAATTAATTAATATTTGAGACAAGATATTACTTTATAAACCAGCCTGGATATGAACTCATAGATTCACCTGCCTCTGTGTCCCAAGTGCTGGGATTGCAGGTGCTCGCCACTCCTGCTGGCTCTACAAGGACGGATTGGACAAGTACTTGTATGTAGAAGAGCATCCATGCCAGTATTGTTTATATAAGTAAAAGGCCCAAATTAATATCCGTCATTGATCCATTGCTGAACTCAGGGGTGGGAGAACCGAAGCAGCGGCATATCTAGTTACTAAGTTTTAAATATTGCCCCTGATTTCCAACTGGCTGTAACAACAAGGCAGAACAAAGTACTTACTTAACTTTGCTTTCACTCATGAGCATGGAGGTGCTTTTTAAACTTCCATTTCCTTGAGAGCAGTTGATGCAAGTATCAGCTTATACATACGCATTAATTCTCAGGTTTTCCCAAGAATTTTAGTAGTTGGCCAGCTATCTGGTTTTCAAATCCCGTCAGTGTGATAGCTGTGCTGAGTAAATTTCATGCTAGAAAAGAGGAAGTTCCCTCAGTCAGTAGATCTGTAAAGTTAGGTTTCCTCATCGGACTCACGTACCTTCTTAAACTCCAAAACGAAATGCTCTAATAGGATCTAACAAAGTGGCTGAGGAGACCTGCCCGAGGAGTCTTCTGCTCTAGAGAAGACTTTTTCTGATAGTCAGATAGTCATGTTAGGAACATCTCGAAGGGTTTGACATAGCCAAAATTAATTATGAAACGCAATGGGCATGGTGGTGAACCTTTAATCTCAGCACTCACGAGGCAGAGGCAGGAGGGTTTCTTCAAGTTTGAGGCCAGCCTGGTCAGTGTAGTGAGTTCCAGGGCAGCCAGGGCTACATAGCAACATTCTGACCCAAATAATCAAGGAGCAGTGAGAAGTCTGCACAGTGGCTAACCATCATCCTGCCTACTCGAAGAACACTTTCCAGTACCGAGCCCAATAAGGACCAGTCAACACAGTGCCTCCCAGTATCTGGATGCAGATATGTGCATTCCGTTTAAAGGAATGGGTGGATTTAGAAAGAGTGCTTAATTTCTCACCAGAAGGAAAAGGAGAGGCACAAGTAGTAAAGACATTGGCTATAGAAAACTCTAGAGGCCCTCAGGGAGCAGCTTGAGGAGACTGTTGCAGAGAAAATGCTCTGAGATGGCTTTTGGAGGAGTCTTTTAATGCAGTGGGAATTCCGAGTTCATTTTTAAGATGTTGCATTGATACTGTCCTTTCATGTTGACATTCTCTTTCAGAGGCATTCAAGCTGTAGCAGGGGTGTCTTGAGGAATGAAACTCTTAGTAGCTAATTGAGTGTTTTTTTTTTTGGGGGGGGGTCAGGCTGACCTCAGCTAAAATTAAAATCCAGGCTCCTTCACTTGAGTAGTTTTTAAAAAACTTGGGCAAGTTCGAGCTTTTCTAAGCGTTAGTGTTCTCATCTGAAAAAACACAAACTTTCAGAAGCTGCCGAGATTAAATGAGACATTGTTATCAACAACCTAGCCGTACCACACTAAATGCCCCATAAGTAGCTTAGTTTGTCCTGCACGTTTGTTTCTTTTAGAAGAGTTTTTCATGCTACACCATAAGGCTGGGCATGTTAGGTAGCAGCCCTAGGTTCACACCTGCTTCTACTGTTTGACAACCCATAATCTTGAGCACATTGCTTCTGCTCTGAGCCTCAGGTTTTTGCCCTCATAACGGCATCAGTATTCTTTATCTTGTCAGAACTTGTGAGGTTAGAGGAAATACAGGCCATGCTTGCCAAAGCCTCTGCCTGGGACAGAGTAAGTGTTCAGTGAGTGGTTATTGTCACAAAGCGAGTAAACACCAAAGAGCATCTTAAGTCTCGTCATATTTTCCCTCTTGCCTTTGCTTTTTACCTTCAGCTGTAATCTTTAAGAAATTGGACGTGTACAGTTAAGACTACAGTCCAGGGCATTCTTACGAAGTAACACTCAAATGTATTGTGAGGAGGGGGCCTGAGGAATGGCTGCTCTTTCAGAGGACTCAGATCAGTTCTCAGCACCCACATGGCAGCTCACAGCCATCTGTAACTCGGGTTCCAGGGGATCTAATGGCCTTTTCTGGCTGTTTGTGGGTACAGGCATGCACAGCGCACAGAGATACATACGACGCTATACTCGATACAGATATGCAGAATCACCACGACTGGTGGGTTATATTAGGGAAGGGTGTCTTCCCTGGGCCTCCGGTCTTCTGGGAAGAAGTGTCAAGTGGAACCCGTGATTGTTCCACTCACTGACTTCACTAATGAAGGGGATGTCATTGACCTTTGACTGTGCAACCCAGCTGAGCAGCCAGCACCGTTGTCTCTCTGGAGGTACCTGGCATGCCAGCTGGCAAGCATGCTGATGAAACCCTTCCTGTGGAGACTGTCCCTTGGACAGACTTCTTCCACACACCCCATCATGTTCCACTAGACCACAGAACGATGCCTAATGTGAATTTCCAGATGTCTGTCATCCACTGTCTTTTGTCCATCTACAGTCTGTCATCATCCAGGTATCCAGCCCCGAGGGGTTGCGTACGGCAGTGAACCTGGCAGAGAGTCTCTCACCTCAAGGAGCTTACCTTGTAGAGAATGGAAGCATCTTTTTAAAGTGTTACCACATTGGCTGTTTGGAGCAAGTATGGAAATTCTGAAATCAGGAACGCTTTCCTTTGATAGACGAGGGAAGCACAATTAAGTAATCAGCCCGGATTGCAATGTCGTAAACAGAACCTGCGTTTCCGTCCCTCGTCTTAGCACCTTTTACCTGTAGCGCTGCGCTTTCTATTCTGAATATGCCTTCAATCATTAGCAGATCCCCACACTGAGTTTTTCTTACTACGTCAACCATAGATAGCGTAGGGAACTTGAAGGGCGTTTATGTGAGTTCTGTTCCTCTTCTTTAACCTTTTGATACATTTATTCCCGTTGCTCTTAAAGTGAGATTTGAAATCCAGAACGTCCCCTGTGGTGCCTTACCAGATCTGGCTCCTGCCTTTTCCCAGCCCCACATGCAGCCCCAGCCCTGTCGTCCCTGTCTGCTCCTCCCAGCCTCAGACCTCTGCCCTTTCTCTGGCTCAGCGTGTTCCTGCTCCTTCCCGACTCCTCCACCCATCAAGCCTTGCTTCATGCACAGAGCTCAGCTCTTGCTCTGTACTGTGTTCTCATGGTCTTTCTCTACTACAGATTTATGTGTGTGAGCGTTTGGCCTGCACATACGCATCTGTGCCATGAATGTGCCTGATATTAGTGGCCTTCGGAAGAGGGTGTTAGATCTGCTGGAACTGGAGTTATGGATGGTTGCGAGCCATGTGGTTTCTGTGAACCAAACCCAGGTCCTCTGCAAGAGCAGCAAGTGCTTGTAACCACAGAGCCAACTCTTCAGTCCCTATATTTGTATTTTATAGTACACCTAGCACAGTGTGTAGATATGATGACTGCTTGCTTTCCTTGAATGGCTAGGGGATACAAGGGTGTGGCTTCTACCTATGTTCTTCCTATCACTGCTTCCCCAAGTGGCTTCCTGATGACACTCCATATCATATTACTGAATGGATGAAGGAACTCATAGCGTCACGATAAAGTTTAAGTGCATACGGTGTGTCCTCCTCCTGGGGCGTGACTTTAGCAATGAAGGCCGCTTATGAAGTAGTACAGGTTTCTCAGGTTTCGCTAATGTTTAAATAAAGAGCAAGATAGCATCTACTAAGATTTGGAAAATTCATAAAGTGTAACATGAAGGGGTACAGACCTGGTGGAGATAGGGAAAAGAGAATAAGTCAGTTTATTGGGGTTTTTTGTTTTAATGCCTCTTTCCCCTTAGACTGTGAATGGCTTGATGCCGGCCATCAAAGCTTATGTTTATAAGGAGAATATATTCCTCTGTACAAATCAGTTCTTGAGCAAATTTGAATGAATTGTAGACCTTTGAAGCAACTTCATGTGTTCTTAATGCTGATATTACATACAGGGGCAGTGTAATTTATGGAACGAATACTGTATATAGAATAAGAGAGATCTAGTGTCTTAGTTACTTTGCTATTGTTGTGATAGGCCACCATGAGCAAGACATCGTATAGAAGAAAGAGTCTATTGGGGTCTTACGGTTTCTGAGGGTTAGAGTCCATGACAGTCATGGCAGGGAGCATAGCAGCTGACAGGGAGGCACTGAGGTAGAGCAGTAGCTGAGAGCTTACGCAGTAAGACACAAGCACCAGGCAGAGGGATCGAACTGAGAATAGCGTGGGCTTTTGAAACCTCAAACTCCTCCCACAGTGAGACACCTCTTCCAACAAGGACACACCTCCTAATCCTTCCCAAACAGTTCCACCAACTGGGCCTAAGCATTCAAATGACCCTGTGGGGGTCATTCTCATTCAACTTCCCTTACTAGGGTTTAAAATTATAATTAAGTTTAAAACCAGAGTTTAAAAATTATAATTAAGTGAAGGCTAATTGTGCCCATCAAGTAGAGTGTGCTGTGCAGGTGTGGTGTGTACACAGCACTCAGCCAGCACCACGTGTGTCTCACCAGGTGTGTGTCTATCCTTTCTGCCTTAATATTTAGCCTAATCCCAGAAAGATATTTGGGGAGTATAGTAACTAGATCATTAAACAGAAGCAGGGAACCTCAGTGTCTTTGAATCCTAGCAATAGAGTTACAACTTGTTTACCCAGACGATTATGGAATGCTTCACCTGCAACCCAAGATAGTGTGTAGGAGCCGGGGAGCTGTCCATTCTTGTCCACCGTCAGACTGTAACTAAAAGTATGGACCAAACGGGTGTCTCACATCCTGGGGTTCAAAGCTGTTTGTCCACTGTCGTCAGTTCTGTCTTTCCTGTCTTACAGGTATCCCCGATGCTTACTTCCTCCTGTGGCTGCTTTTGTTACTAATTTCATCTGTTCTTTACCCACCCCCCATCTCTTTCGATGCCAACTCATATAGCTAAGATGAGGAGAGGGCAGAACACTTGCCTAACACGTATAAGGCTCCAGATTTAGTCCCTAATACAGAAATAAATAAATACAGAATCCTTGTATTTATGTATCTGTTTATTGCTTTTAAGAGATGGGTGGATACAGGCTGCGTCAAATGTTGATAGTAGCCACCGAGTTCCATCCTGATTTCTTTTGGGATGCGACTGGAACTGGTAGGTTCTCTAGTTGCCCAGCCTCACCCCAGCGTAACGAGATGCAGAGGCCGTGGGATTGTGAGCAGTGTTCTTTCTCCTCTGACTGCAGGGTGAGGTGCGGAGGAAGGACAGCCGCCGAATCTGTGTAAATGCTCTACCTGCTTCCCTATGGTTAGAAACCAGAACTGCAACAGCCACCACGTGTTAGTTCTTGTGAGGAGCTACAGAGACAACTAGCTCTCCGAGGAGTCTGGAGCCCAGTCAGGGGAGATGGCCATGGGAGCGAGCAAGCGAATGTGGTGCCGTCTGATCACGTGTATCAGGGAGGGACAGAGGAGGCAGTGGTGGGGCCGGGGAGGGATGCAGCTTAGCTGCTATGGGGAATAAGGCAGAGCTTGCTGGGTATACTGGGTCAGTGAGGGGGCAGCATGGCGTGTTCAGGGATTTCTGACTGTGTAGCTAGCTGTGTAGTTGTCTGTGTACGGTCAAGTGTGAAGTGTGTCGGAGGTAGGCTGTGGAACCTCTTTGTCTTTGCCTCCCCGAATAAAAACGAAGCCTTCACATCTGTCTAGGATAGCATGTCTAGGATATTTTCCCCAAAGACAGTGGCTACTATATACATATTGAGATTATAGTAGCTAATTTAAAAGAAGGACTCCAGATTTTGCTGTTTACCAATCAGCCTCTAGTACCGATCAGGTGCGGGTTTTCGAATCACTCGGGGCAGTGTGTTGTGGGGATGCTGCCCTCTTAGTGGCAGACACCACCACAAAAGCAGTACCTCACTGAAGGATGGTCTATACTGCATGCAGTTCCCAGAAACTCGGTAAAGTAGCCAGGAGAAAAATGAGGGCAGCCCCCACCTCGTCCACCCTGGCTGGCCATGGTCAAAGCGACACCTCGGATACCGTGTACCTTTAAATCACTCCTGTTGTCCGTTTGGTTGCCTTTCCAGGCCAGGGATCTGGGTAGTCAGTTTATAGTTCTAGGAACCGAGCAAGACTGCTGTGTTAGCACTTGCATGCTTTTTATGGAACAGGGAATGTTGTTGAGGGAATTTAGGCAGCTGGAACCTGCCGCATTAGCAATTTGGTCCGAGGAAGAACTTTGGGGGTGAGAAAATATAACTCATTATATAAAGCCATTCTAGCGCTCAGGCAGCTTCGAGGGTAGAGGACCAGTATTCCAAAGGCAACCAGGAATGTCCTGACTGTCCCCCTCTGCTCCTTTCTGTGAGAGCTGCCTCTGCCTTGAGGACCACGTGGCTTGCTTGAAAAGGGCAGTGCTCTGCTGCTGCTGCCTGAGTTGTTTTGTTAGTTGGCACAAAACAACAGCTCTGCTCTTTTTTTTTTTTTTTTTTTTTAGGTTAGAGGAAAAAGGGCTGGCTGAAGAGGGCCTGGGAATGGGTGGGGAGGAGAAAAGAGGGACCAAGGACCTGAGGCAGGCCCTGTGGCCTGGGGCACGGCACGCCTGCCACTCTGCCTTGTGAGGCTGTCACCATCCTATTGTAACTTAACCTTCTAACTTTCTATGGGCTTCCTTCCTCCTGGAGATGTACTTGCCAGCCCTAGGCTCGGTACACCAGAGAGGTGACCCAACTCGGCAAGCTGGGTAAGCGAGTCCTAGGGCGAGCCCAGCAGGATAATGGCAGGATGCAGAAATCCTCAGCCTGCCCAAAGCCAACTTCAGCCCTAACTAAAGCTGGCGTCCCCCTATCCTGTTCTGTGCATAAAGTCCCATCTCCTGCTTTATTGCCACAAACAGTAAAGCCCTTCTCTGTGGAAACAGAAGATAACAGGAGCCAGAGTCAAGAATAAGACAGTAAGTCAGAATGCTTAAAGCTAGAGAGCGAAGGCGGGCTGTGCGGGGTACAAAGGAGTGAGGAAGAGAGGCGCGTCTGGTTGGCTTTGTAAACTGTCATGAGGAGAAACCATCATTTAGTTGCTGCAGCTGCTTTCTGATCTAATTTCTATTGGTCAAGTGGGACTTTGAAATGACATAGGGAATCTGGAACCGATATATGGTGTGGGTCCATCCCCTGACCCAGTTCCGACCCGACCCGCGCTGTGTCTAATCTGTCCACCCTCACCCCAGCCCCGCCCACCCTGTTTCATGACAACTAGGTGTCTGACTGACATTTGAGCTCAGCTTGACAGACTGAAGTTGGCAGCTGTCAGGGTCTAGTAGGAATTAGAATGCTGTGGGCCAGACATTGTAGCCTCTTTAAAAATGTGTATACTCTGCGTATTTACAGTATGAATTTGATGTTGATACGTATCCTCGTCTTAACAGGATGTATTGAATGGTTCTAATCTGTTATTTGTAAAACATGTTATTTGGTTTTATAACACCATTCTGGTTGTGGTGTAAGCCGATGAGCTGGATTTGCCTGAGCCACAGATCTCTTTTATTGACCCCGGAGGATTTCTTTTTTAAAAAAGACTCCTAAGATTAACTATCAAGCATACTGTCAGTACAGTGTAGTCAGAAGTGGCAAGGCTGTTGTCAGTTCCTGTTGGCATGCTCCCTTGAGCTGTGGCAGTGCCACCGAATCTTAACAATTCAAAAGACGACGACCACCACCACAAAAGGAAAACTCTAAGCCCTGAATTGGGCAAAAAAGAAGGATGGTTGAGTTGAAAAGTGTGGTCCTCATCTTACGAATAAAGGAATTATTTTTTATTTATTAAGGAAAAAAATATCCTATGTTGTCCCTTTGTCTCAGTGCAAAGTGCAAGATTTTATAGGGAGAAGATCACAAACCACTGTGGAGGTTACTCTTTTAAACCAGGCTTTTCCTCTCCCACGGCCTTCCTGCCTTGTGCCATCTCATTTAAGTATAAGAGGCTTTTATTAAAACATTCAAATCATTTATTTTGGGAACACTCAGCTTCAGAAGAGGTTTACTGTTTCTTATAATATAAAATCTAAACATTTTCTAGTTTAAGGAACAAATCATAAACTAAGACTTCACCCAGGAGGGGTGTGTGTGTGTGTGTGTGTGTCTGGCCAAACTTGTAGAAGGAAGTGTGTCCTGAGCATCTATGGCCGCCAGCTGTATGCACTGGGACTGGAGTGCCCACTTCCAGCATCCTCATCTGCATAGAACTAACTTTTAAAGTAGGAAAAAAAAAATCTGTTAAAGCAGACCAGGTGATTTCTAGATAATTAATTTGATGAGTTGGAATTAGATGGTCAAGGGGAAAAAACTTGCTTTTCAATATCTAAATGTTTTCTTCCTTAAAAAAAAAATCAGTTAAGTGTGATAAACTCCCAGGAATGAGGTCCCATCCAGCCACAGGAAAGAAATTGTAACTTTTAAGCTGCTGGTATTTTTCTGTGATGTTAATATTCTTCTTTTTTTTTTAAATTTTGAAGGAGATTATTAAATGTGTTGCTTTTCCATAGTATTCCATAATGTGGTTTACTTTTAAGCTAAGAAATATTTTTAAGAGTCCGGGTGACCTTTTGCCATGGTTTCTGTTGCTGTGACACATGAGAGTAACATAGAGTCTGTTCTAAGAATATAAGACTGTATCTTAGTGACAGGCATGCTTTTGTGGTGAGGACCCAACCCGAAAAATGTCACATGTGGTCATTCATAATCATTTGGAAATTCTCTTGTCATTAAAAACTAAAAAGCAGCCACTGACTAACTGCTTGACTTCTTAAAATTGCTGCCGCTGTTTAGCTATTTTGTGTTAACTAAACTCTCTTTCCTAATAGCTAGATACAAAACAAGCATCATCTTTGCTTGGAAGAATGTCCTTCTGATAATTTTATTGCGTGAGAGTCTACCTGCTCAGAGCAGTTTGACTTTCGGTTTTAAGCCGCTCTGCCTGCCGGCTGCTGTCTGCAGCTTCCAGCTTTCTCTGTGGCCTGCTCGCCAAGTAATCACTGCAGCATTTTTTCCTTTGCTTTCTTATAAACAGTTTCGAGTCCTCCTTGTCTTTCTTCAGGCCTGCCATAAAGTTGGAAGCCGGGGAAGTCAATGTGAAACTGTCCCTTTCTCTTTTTCTTCCTCAAGAGGGCTGGGAGACTTTGTGCAGGAGTACCCAGGGCGACTCTGGGGAGGTAATTTTGCCTGCCTGCAGGGCTTTACAATAGGTTCTGTTGTTCTTATGCTTAGACAAAGATATGTCTTTTTGTTTAGAGTCTTTTGTAATGTGTTCCTCCATCCAGAGCACTGCAGCCGGGACTAAGCACAGAATCCTTCTATAACTGCGGGGTATGAGAGATCTGACTGACTAGAAAGAAGGGCCGGTGTTAAAATAGAGGCTAAGGATTTTGAGCCCCTCTAAGGATTACAGAGAAACAAGTTAACTGCATCAAGGAAGGAAGCTACTTACTGTATTTCTTCTTTAAAATTCTCAAGACTCGTTGGAAGCTTTGCATCTGATTCTCAACTACCAAAATAATTTGCGTGTGGAAGATGCCACAGAAATGGAATATACCTAGGCGCCTGCAGCTGACTGTTTTTCAGGTGTGTGGTTATCAGTCATGGCTTCAATTTAGAAATTACACACCTCGCAATCAGTTTGCAGACAGGGTCCATGGGAATTTAGTTATTTTCTTAGATTGTGAAGAGGAACCTGACAGAACACCTTCAACCTCTGTGACTTCCTGGAAATGCTGTTAGCTTTATTCTGGTCTCAAAGTTCTGGTCAAAGTAGATTCCGTAATAAAACAGACATTTTCTTGTTGGTAAAAGGGGGACGAGGCATCCTTTTCCTAGGCTCCGAACTAAGGCGAGTCCCGCGCTTAACCTACTCTGGTGCAGTCTCCGGTTATCAGATTTGCAAGTCGGAGTTATGGAAAGTTTCTGTCGGAACCCAAACAGCTCAGCCTCCAGTCCTTGCTGATACCAACAGCCCAAAGGCGTTTTTCTACCACCTGGGAAAGAAAAAAAAAAATCTTTCTAAAAGATGGCACAGGGCTTTCCTGTACTCTAGCAGGTCTCCGAGCTGCATCTGGCCGGGTCGGGTAATCCAATCTATTTTAACGCAAAGATTTTCCGAGAAGGCAGGAAACCAGCAAGGGGGGAAGGCTTTCAGGCATCTGCTGTTTCGTTTCCAGATCCCTTGTGTTAATTTAATGTTTCTAGGGAACCCGGGGTGTTTTTTTTTTTTTCTCGGAATCTCTTCTCTAGGAACTGGTGTGTGCTGAGATAAGGCTGAGGCTAAGTAAGGGGGCTGCAGCTGGAGGCAGCGTCCCCGCTCCAGGGTGCAGCCTTTCCTCGCCACTGCGAGGGTGACAGCACCCGTCGAAGAGTGTGTTTGCCTGTGCAATTAGGAAAGGCAGCTGTGAAACGATCGACATGCCCTCACCCCATCAAAACCAGGGCAACTCTGTTGTGGAAACAAAACCCCAGCCCCATCCCAAGCCGGGAGTGAAACGTGAGCTTTGCACAAACACTGGGAATACCGGGAAACTCGCGTCTCTTCCAGCGGCCTCAGCAGAGCTTTGCTCAGCCAGCAGTCCCGGGTTGCTGGGGGTTTATTGTGTGAGATGAGTTCTGTTTCCGTGCTCGCAGCCAGGTGTTAGCACTGGTGTGTGCTGGGCCCTGTCAGCATATGACCAACAGCGGGCCTGGCCTCTCCAGCTTCTGCTCTCCTGCCATGGACCTGAAACCTCACCCCCAACTTCGCTTAGGCAAAGGCGTCCTGAACTCAAGAGCCTGCCCTCAAAATTTAGAAGAGTGTATGCTATTCCTGTTTAGACTCTTGCAATGCCGATAATCCATGCCACCCTGAAAATAGCGCGGGGGAACCTGGGGCTAAAATGGAGTGAGTTCATATGGCCCTTTAATAGTAGAAACTGAACCGGAACTCCGATAAACCCGGCGTTCTGTTACTGAGTTACAGAATTATTCTACAGAATCCTAGAGGTAGACGAGAGTGTTGTCCTGTCATTTTTTCCCTATGACATTCTAGCAATCTTTGTCTATTTCTGATTGCTGTGGGAAGCACACCATTCCAGTGCTGGAAAACTCTTAATGATAGCAGTGTTACTTCAAATATTAACTGGAATTCTCTGAGAAATTGTTCTTTAAACAATGAAAGGCTAAAATTACTCTTTCCCACCTATTTTTAATTAGTGTGGATGTACTTGAAAATCATGATAAAAAATGAGTTTTCTATTCTGTTCACATTTAGGTTCCGGACTTGATTGTGTGTACTATGAATTATTGGAAACAATCTTTGGTTTTTAGGTTGTGCTTTGAGGTTATTATAATGAAATGTTATATTGTAATATTTTAACATTTTAAATGATTTAACACTTAAATATTTATTATTATTATTATTATTATTATTATTTTACATGTACATTGGTATTTGACCTGCATGTATGTCTGTGTGAGGGCGTCAGATCCCCTGGAACTGGAGTTATAGACACTTGTGAGCTGCTATGCAGATGCTGGGAATTGAACCTGTTTCCTCTGGAAAAACAGCCAGTGCTTTTAACCATGGAGCCATCTCTCCAGCCCTCTTCCCCCATTATTAATGATAATAATAATAATAATAGTAATTATTATTATTATTAATATGTGTGCCCCAGAGGACAACGTCTGAACAATTGCTACCTTCTTTTTTAGTGGGTCTCTCATTGGCCTCAGTGGGTGCTCATGGATTAGGTTAGCAAGCTCCAGGATACCCTGTCTCTGTTTCCCTAGGACTGGGACTCCAAGCCTAGGCCACTGTCCTGAAGGTTTGTGTGGTTCCGGGTTTCATGCGTCTAAGTAGCAGTTCCTTTGGGCCAAGATCTCTTTGGGAGTCGAAAGGTCCTTTCACCGGGGCCACATATCAGATATCCTGCATATCGGATATTTGCATTATGATTCATAGCAGTTGCAAAGCTACAGTTATGAAGGAGCACTGAGATAATCTTACAGTTGTGGGGGGGTCACCACAACACGAGGAACTGTATTAAAGGGTTGCAGCATTAGGAAGGCTGAGAACCCCTGTTTATAAAGCAAGCTCTCTATTGACAGAGCGGTCTCCCTGGTCATATCTTGATCTTTATGGTATTCAAAAAAAATTATTTTTCTGTGTACCTGAGTTAAGTTGGAATCATTAAATAAAGATGGGTGAGTTTAAGAAATTCTTTAACTGTTTTCTTTTCCCTTTGTATTAGTTTTTCCATCTCCGATAACAAGTTTCCACACAGGTTATAGCAATACACACTCCTTTCTGCCTCTTGCTGTGAGGTAGAAGTTGGAGCGGAGGGAGGATGTCTCCTGTGCTGTCTCTGCCCAGGGCCTAGGAAAGCAGAGGCAGCAGCAGGCCTGAACTCTTTTATCATTAGGACATAATCCAGTTCATTGGCTAAACTTAGTTCCAGGAGATGTTGGGGTGGGGGTGGGGCATGTTGTCTTCAGCTGTCAGTGGGGCTCTTCTGAGGCCTGCTTCCTTTCATCTGCACAGCCAGCAATGGCGCTTGGGAGGAGCCCCTGCTCCATGCCTCTCTGTCTGGCTTCCTCTCCTGCTGAGCTCACTGAGGTCTTCAGTCAGTTGGCTAACAACCTTAATTACACCTTCAAGTAGCGTCAGTTACCAAGTTAATGGCTTGACTGGTGGGACTTTTGCAGTAATGTCTTCAAGTTTGTGTATCACACCCCACTAGCCACGGTTTTCTAAGGGTGGCAACAGACATAATTAATCCATCCTTTAAAGTGACTTTTAAACATCTTAAGGATTAGTTGTTTTTTTTGTAAAATAAAAATTAAAATGCTGGTAACATCAGATATTACCCATTAATCATTTTTTGAGTTTATGCAACAATAAATATTTACCATAATTGTGGCTCCCTTCCCCTCCCAGATGAGGCAGGGTCTTACCATGTAGTACAGGCTGTCCTGGAATTCCAGAGCCTTCCAGAATGGCCGGTGTGTGTTACCATACCTGGCTTGGTGTTTCTTAAACTCAGCCTCTGCTTTGCAAAATCTTCTCCAGTCGTGTATTTGATATTATATATAAACATTTATAGGTATTGGACATTTATAGTACCTAAACATACACATGTACAGAACAGCCATAATAATACTTGTTTTTAAAAAGAATGCTTTCCATGTAAACTCTGATTTCAGCCTTGGAGAATTTTTAATGTACTAAATATAATTACTCTAGAATTCAATTTTCAGTGAGAAAAGCAGATCTCCTGACTTCACTGTCATCAGTGAACTTGCAGCTTCCTGTTTGTAGGGCGTATGTAAATGCTGTCCTCATTTTTTATAGAACTGAGTGCCTCTTACATCTTATTAGGCTTGTTTTTATAGCTTAATTTACTGTTTATAAAATTTGATTACTATTGTTTTATAAATTCTATTTTTTCTTTCAGAAAATGGTGTGTGTGTGTACAAATGCATGCCTGACACAGTACACATAGAGGTCAGTGTGTGTTTGTGTATTTCAGGGAAGCGTTTTACCGCTGAGTCAAAAAATAATTAGCTACATATTCACATAAAAACAGGAAAATTGGGTTTCTCTTGAACTTGTCTTGTTTTGAAAGAGAGACATTTGATTCTTTCCTTCTGCTGAAAAGGTTAACTGTAAATTGCAGCATAAGTCATAAAAACATAGTTTTGGCAGACACTTAAGCGGACAGTCTGACAGACCAGAGGCATCTGCCTCTCTCTCTCTGCCTCTCTCTGCCTCTCTCTGCCTCTCTCTCTCTCTCTCTCTCTCTCTCTCTCTCTCTCTCTCTCTCTCTCTCTTTCTCTCTCTCTCTCCCATTCTTCCGTGGTTCTGCTAGAGGCTTCCCTGATGATTCTCTGAGAACAAGAAGCAAGATTTGATTTTTTTGTTTTGTTTTTTGTTTTTTGTTTCTTTGCTTTTGGCTTTCTGTTTTATAGAATGAGAAACTTTAGTAAAAAGTTTTCTCTATTGTATACTTGAAAAAAAAACACAAAAACTTTTCAGCCCAAGAACTTGTGGTATTCCAGAGTTTATTTTCAAGTTACATACTTGATATTAAGAATATATTTTCTCAAAGAAATAATGTTGTCTATGAAGTATTTTAGATTTTCAATAAACCCAAAGTTCAGAGAAGTTAAAGCCAAATAAACACAGGACTTCAATTTTGTATTCAGACCTTTGTTGGACCTGTGATGTGCACGTGTGATCCTGGCTTTTGGGAGGTTAAGGAAGGAGAATTGCCGAATTCAAGGCCAGCTTGGGCTAAGGTGGGTCTTAAAACAGCAAACAAGACAGATTTCGCTGCATTCAGATCTTTTTTAAAGGCTAGTATTTGTGAATAGCAGTTGTTACACGGCCTTGAGACGTGGTCTGGAGAAGGCCTCTATAATCAAACACATTAATATTTCTGCAGCGACTGATGAATATTCACACACAGTGGCAGACACAAACTATAAATAGCCTCCTGTGAGCTCAGGTCAGGTTCTGTCAGCTAGCAAACCCAGGCCTGTGGAGTTCAGCTCAGGTCAGGCCTTGCTGCCAAATGAGTTATGAAGAAATGCTCGGCCTCAGCGCGTTGGGAGTTCAGATCAGCACATCTCTACTGAACTTAGCTTTTCTTTTTTTAATAGGAAGAACTGCACTAGTATAACACATCCTGGCCATAGGATAATATGTTATGTTAAAATATATTTAATACCAAAGAATCAGTCTTGAAAACATACATGTACAAGTAACATTATATGAACTAGGCAGGTTACATTTATTTATTTATTTATTTATTTATTTATTTATTTATTTATTTATTTTCTTATTCATTTATTTTGGTTTTTTTGTGACAGGGTTTCTCTGTGTATTCCTGGCTGTCCTGGAACTTGCTCTGTAGACCAGGCTGGCCTTGAAGTCGGAGATCCTTCTGTCTCTGGATCCTAGGTGCGGGGATTAAAGGTCTGCACCACTATGCACAGCAACCTATTGTATTTATATATTTAGGGACGTATGTACACACACATATACCACCACCAACAATAAAAAGAACAACAATTAAAGAAAAAGAGGCCATGAATTTGAAAGAGAGCAAGGTAGAGGATACATGGGAAGGTTTGGAGGGAGGAAAGGAAAGGGGTGGGGGAATCACGTAACTTTTAATTATCTCAAAAGAAAGAATAAACAAATTATTAAAAGCCCACAATTCCCACCCAGGGAACCGTTGCTCGTTTGTAGCAGTTAGTGGGAGGGAAAGGTCTTCCAGTTGCTACGAGGCTGGTACTGGTTGGAGTGTGGGATGTGGGAATCATGGTCTGGGAAGCACTGAGGGGCAGAGGAGAGAGCAAGGCCTGGGGTTGACTTTCCTCCTCCCTTTATTTCTCTCCCTCCTCTCCGTTCTTCCTTCCATACATGGCTTTGAGAAGCAGCTAAGCCTAGGTCTCAGGCTCAGCAATCCTTTTCTCTACTTGCAGGATGTCAGGTGTTTTGCTTAAGTTGTAGACTGGAAAAAGGTTTGTGTGTGTGTGTGTGTGTGTGTGTGTGTGTGAGAGAGAGAGAGAGAGAGAGAGAGAGAGAGAGAGCATGTGTATGTGTGTATGAATGTGTGTGCACACACGCTCATGTGTACACATGTGTACACATATGTGTTCGAGCACTTGCTTGTACTTCCAGGGACACTTGAGAAGATTGAATGTGATGAGTTTCAATGGGCATCAAGTGTGGAGGAGCCGTTTAGTCAACAGCAGTGGCTATCCTCATTGGCCCTCCACCCACAGCTCTGAATCTTTCCTCAGCCTCCTGGTACTGTGAGAGTCAGGGATGCTGCAGTATAACGGAGGTTGATAGGTTGGGAAGGAGAGAAGGTCCTCAGATGGTGAGAACCACGCTGTGCTGGGGTGATGGGAAGTGAAGAACAAAGGCCTGCAGGCTCCAGAGTGTAGGTTGTTCTGTCTCACCTAATCACAGGCTCTGGCCTTCTGCCTTCCACAAGCCATATTACTAAGAAGTTTCTGAAAGAAATAATCATCTTCGATGTCTTCTGCAGTTGGATAAAACTAGATGCTTTGGGGACTTAACCTGAAATGGTTGCCACCATGAAAGCTGATTTAGGGTCTGGTAAGAATAAGTCATACCAGAAACCACTAAAAGTTGCACAGTGATTTCCCAGCTTTATCATGGGTCCTGTTGGTGACATGCTGGATATTTATATTAACTCCACGAATTCTCTCAATAACATTAAGTGCTTAATGCATGCTAGTCAATGTTCTGGGGATATGATGCTTAATGGCATAGACAAGATCCTGTTGTCATGGAAACATTGGAGAGTAGTTGTTCGAAAATAACAAGATCAGGAAGGGTGGGTGGGTGAGGGCTCTTTGATCTGGGTGGTTAGAAATCTGTCTGAGAAGGTGACAATGAGGCTGGCTCTATCTACAGAAGAGCAGGAGTTACCCATGCAAGGCCAGCAAGGCCAAAGGATGAGGAGGAACCTGGTGCATCCTGGGACCTGTTAGTCATGTTGCTGGAACTTCATGAGTAGGTGGGAGAGGGCCAGGACAGACACACTAAGCTTTGCCAGCCCTGGACAGGAGTGTGTGTCCTGGACAGGAGTGTGGGTTTTATTCCCGGAACATGAAGCTCTTAAGGTTTTTTTATCTGGGGAGAAAGGCAATTTGCATGAGTCTACTTCGCCTCTCCAGCAGATTACTACAGTGATAAAAAACAAAAAAACAACAAAACAAAACAAAACAAAACAAAACAAAAAGACCAACCCCAACTTGGCAAGGTGCAAGGCTAGCCCAATGGCACATTTGCTTTTGCCTCAAATGCAAATAATTTGAAGTCACTGTTCCTCTTTTTATCTTTTAGGTTTTCACTTCAAATACTATTTACTGTCATTGTTAGTGTCCCTTATTGGTCACAGGACACGCGAGCAGTCATCTCTGTAATACTGATCAGCTTTCCTGTTTTGTTTGTTTGGGCTTCCTACTTTCCTTTTTTCTTTTCTGTTGCAGACTTTGTCTGCCTTCCAGCACCTGCTGCCAGCTTCAGTGAGGTTTCACCCTTAAGCCTTTCCTTTGGGCCTCCCAGTTTTGGAATTATGATACTTTTTAATGTACATCTATTGCATGACCTCTGGAGGCATTCTTTCTTGGCTGCACTGCTTTGCTTTATGAAGCTGGGCTCACTGTAACAAACACAGGATGCCCCTGTGCCTTTGCAGTACTCAGTTCTTGTTGCACGAGTGGACAAACCGGCTGAAGCAAAGTCAGCTGGGCATTGGTGGCAAACGTAACTAACATCGTATCTTTTCTAAGCAGCCTATTATCTAAGGAGGCCACTTTAGCCTCCAGGGTGAACAGGTACCTTAGAATCTTAACAAAGCAGGAAACATACTGCAGAAGCAGCACTGGAGTATAAATGTCACTCCTGAACCCAAGATCCAGTCCCTGGGCCGGCCGTTTACTGATGTATTCTTTGGGGAGACAGAAGCACAGTCAGCATTGTTGTCAACCACGTCAGGGTTCAGTCTCATGAAGAACAGAAATGATCTGAAACTTGGTACTAAAGGCAAGGCGGAGGATGACCTTTCCGAGTCAGCTGAGGGAGGGGTCATAGGAGTCTCTACAGAGTGTAGCTTTGCTCTAATTATTATTCGCTATTAATTAGTCCCAGATTCTGCAAAGTTACAAGTTAGTACAATATGAGTGAGGTTTGGCAGACAGAAAAGGTCATCTTATTGGTTATGGTTTCATTTTTTGCCTTACAGAATACTAATCAGGCCTAGATATAATTTAGACTTCTAACAGTCTCTCTTTTTTTTTTTAATTATTTTTAATTTTGTGTGTGTGTTGGCGTGTATGTGTGCATTGGTGTGTGTGTGTGTTGGCGTGTGTGTGTGTGCATTGGTGTTTGTGTGTGTACGTGTGCACACACATTCCCAGGAAGCCAGAGAGGTGTCCGATCCCTTACCGCTGGAGTTTCAGGCCACTGTGAGCCACCTGATGTGGGTGTTGGGAACTGAACTCAGGTTCTCTGTGAGAGCAGTAGATACTCTTACTCTTTGAGCTATCTCTCTAGCTTCCCTAGCATTTCCTTCTCAACTGATTATATGTATTGGGTTCCCTGCCTCCTTGCTGTCCTTAGTGAATTATATAAATGTTTCATATGTACTCACTGTGTATTTGTATATAGATCATATTTTTTGACTTTCGAAAGTTACCATTTTGACATTCGCATTCAAGAAAGTCCTCAGACGTGAATGTACGTGTCACTATCCAGATTCCATGATTATAGGGTACCGTGTAGTTCATGAATGGAAACATCACAGGAAACTTCATAACAGAGAGAGCTACAGTATGATAGTGAGGCTCAGACATCCGCTGTTAGAAAGCTGTACTTCCGTTGAAGAGTTTCTCCGAGGGTATTGATCTGTGTAGTTCAGTGTAAACAGTCTCAATGAGCTTTAGACCGGTCTCGGGGAAAGCCCTCCTTAATCCAGCCCGGCCTCCCTAGAAGCCGAACCAGTACTGGTATGTAGTAGGTATTCAGTCAGTGTACTCTGAATGGAGGCGGACAAAGCTTTCCCAAGTAAGAGACAACCTTTGTAGTGGAAGAAGGAACCATCAAAAGGAGAATTAGTCCAGTGGGCACAGTGGTAGCGAATGTGAGACAGCCTCTAGGCTTGCTAGTCTGCAGAGCGCCCAGCCCAAGAAAACATAGCCTTTGCCTTTCCACATTGGAAACCAACCGGCCTAAACTGTCTCCCTCCCTCCCTCCCTCCCTCCCTCAATCCCCCCTCCCTCCCTCCTTCCCTCCTTCCTCCCTCCCTCCTTCCCTCTTCCCTCCCTCCCTTCCTCCCTCCCTCCCTCCCTCTCTCCCTCTCTCCCTCCCTCCCTCCCTCCCTCCCTCCCTCCCTCCCTCCCTCTCCTTC
>NW_021605377.1:6095686-6153581 GCF_004785775.1 Grammomys surdaster | reverse complement strand
CCTCCCTCCCTCCCTCCTTCTTCTTTTTTCCTTTCTCTAGCCCCCTCTCTCTCCTTCTCTCCCTTCTGCTGGCCCAGCTGTAGGTGAGAAGACTTGACCACCCTCTTGAGACACAGACACAGTTGAGTGTGAATTAAAAAATAAGTTAATTTCCGGACCTCCTTAAAACTATTTACTAGAAGTATCGGGAGCTTTATCTGGTATTTCCCTATGATTTCAGGGTCTTGTTGGAAGTATCGTGCTCCGGGACTGGCGCACACACTCAGAGCACATGCATAACGGAGTTTTCTCATTATGCTGAAAGCAGTAATTTGTGTTTTTAAGCTCTTCCTGTCTGGTTTTCATTGTTTGGCCTCTTCCCCGCCCTTGTCTGGCAGGCTATTGGTATCCATTTTCTGTGCTGCCTTCAAGGCTACCTAAAGAGTTCCCAGACTCCCCAGATAGAGTCGCTTTGATCATATGGAAAAAAAAATAGATAACTGACTCTACCAGGCTTGCTTAATAAAGAATAATATGAAAATAAATAAAAAGCGATAAATACACAGGGCTTCGTACATAGGTTTTGTGATTGGTACCCATGAGCCCCCTCTTGCCCAGCTCTGGTTCTTCACAATTGTTTTCTGAAAAATCAGGTTCCTCAGATACAGGCTTCTGGATAAGTGAGGTCAGTGACTCATAATTTTTCCATTCTAGATTTTGAAAGTAGTTAGGCACACCGATCAAAGCGTGCTCGTTTTAACCTGATTCTCAAAGAGCCGCAGCAATGTGGCATCGTTGTCGGCCTAGAGCCTTCTGTAAAAGAATGGCAAGGAGGAGGAGAAAGGAACGGAGGGTGGGTGTGTGTGTGGGGGGGGTGCCAGGGAACGTCAGTGTCGGGAAGGATGTGGAAGATTCCTCTGGCTGTTGGAGGGTCATGATCGTGGTGGCTCTTGTAGACGCCATAGAAGCCATCTTATGGGACAGTGATGGCCTATGGGGGACAGAAGAGGTGTGAGTAGAAAAGCAGCCGGACTTAGTCTGCATAGGAGGCAGTCACAGGGCAGAAGTTAGACCGGAGACTTTACGATGCATTAATGATTCGAGTTCACACTCTACCCGTGTTTTGCTAAGGAATGAAGTTTATCAGACCTCATGATTATTGGTGCGACTGTGGTGGACTCACTTCAAAAGGTACATTGACTGTTATTAGAATTAAAACTAGTCTCCACCCCGCAGACAGGAAATAGAAATGTTTTGAGATTAAATATCTACTTGTGCTTAGCAGTGAGCATGAGATTCCTCATCTTCACTGTATTTCTCAAATAGATAACCCTGGGGATTGTTTTAGAAACTCAGCAACTAGCCGGGCAGTGGTGGCGCACGCCTTTAATCCCAGCACTTGGGAGGCAGAGCCAGGCGGATTTCTGAGTTCGAGGCCAGCCTGGTCTACAGAGTGAGTTCCAGGACAGCCAGGGCTACACACAGAGATACCTTGTCGAGAAAAACCAAAAAAAGAAAAAAGAAACTCAGCAACTTTTATGAAAAAAGAAAAACCCACTACATATCTCCAAATCAATACCTAAATATTTCTCATAGGACACCAAGAACTAGAAGTGAACTGGTTTCTGTTGTTTAAACCATTAGTGATTCCTTCTAGACCACTGCAGCTCTGGATAAAAGGAGCTCATCTCTGTCCTTGAGAGTTGTAAATACGGTGGGTGGTTTCACAGATGGCATTTTGCACACACTCTGATTTGCTGCGAGCCTAATTTATAGGAGCGTTTTGCCATTCATTTTGGATTTTCTACAGCCCGATCTGCCCCTTAGATGGACTCATACGCAAAGGTGTCGTTGAGGTCTCACAATGTGCCAGGTTAACCTCAAGCCAACGGTGCCCCAGACAGCTTTGATCCCTTTACTGACGGAAAGGGAAAGCATGGGACCTTGGGAGTGGATCAGTCATCCAGATTCAGATAGGTGCTGTTGTTTGTTATGATTCTGTTGAGCTCTCCTCTTCTGAGAGATCCTTACAGGTTTCCAGGAACTCAGGGGCGAAGAAATATCTTACCGAGAATTTGAAAATATCGAGGCATTTAATTTTGTGTGAGTGTAGAGTGTTTTATGACTCTTTTAAGTTTTGAGGACCAGCAAAATAGAGAAGGGTATTGTGTTACACAGTGTGCTAGTTACAAATGTTTGCTTTTATTGCACATGATGTAACCAGAGTGGAAAAAAACCACAGCAGTAATAATCGTTGATATAATCTTGGCTTAGAGGTGGGGGCACACGGGGGGCGAGAGAACAGCACAAGAGAGAAAAATATCTGTTTCCAATTACAGCAAAGTTACTACATAGTTAAAAAGTTGTACATATGAATAATAATAGGATGTTCTGCTAACCTAATCGAAAGGGAACAGATTTCTTTTTCCTTAGGTACTTGATGAGGGAGAATTCTTCCTGCACGCTTTGCTTGAAAAGTGGATTATTTTGCTTTGTGAATCTCTTCACTTCTGTTCTTACAGAATACCAGCTGGCTATTTTGAAACCACCTTGGATGCACACTGCCAGCCGAGAGCCTGTCTGTCTTCTTCCATTCCCGTGTCTTCCTCCTCTCGGTGTCCCTAACCCTTTTCCTGCAGCCGAGGGAAGAACCTGTTGACCACGGTTCTCTGCTTTAGGAAGCTGTGACTCCTTCGAGATGCTCCGCCTCGGTCAGATCCCAGAAAGGCAAGCAGCAGGAAAACAGGCAGCTAAATCCAACAGGGATCAGCAGATGCTGCCAAAGGGGGAAGCAACAAAGACGGTCCGTGGATTTCCAGGAATGGGAATTATCGGAAGTCTGCTTTTTACAAAATAAACTGTGATCCAGAGCCGAGCACTCTCGTAGTTCCTCCCTTCTGCTGCTGGAGTGTGGCAAACAGGGTATTGTTTGACTCGTCAAGGTCGGCCGGCTAATTGTAGATACAATGGGCAAATAGCTCTCTTCCAGAGAAGTGGTGAATACCAGTCATTTGTCATTCTGGGCCCCAGCATAAGCAGCACACGAAAGTATGGGTAGCATGTTCAGTCAAATAGAAAGAAGAAAAGGAGGGAAAAGAAATGTAGGCCAAAAGGAGTTAGAGTCAAGAGAAACCATTGCCCACTAGGCTATGGCTAGGTAAGCGTCCCCCAAAGGCCCCTGTGTTTGGTCAGCAGCTTGCAGTTCTATTGGGAGGCAGTAGAACCTTTAAGAGGGGGGGCCTAGTAGAGGAAGTTAAATGCAGGGTGGGGTAGGCCCTGAGAGAGGATACTGGGTCCCTAGCCCCTTTCTCTTTGTTTCTTGGCTGCCAGGAGGTAAGAGGCTCCCTTCACCACACTTCCTTCCCATGGCATGCTGCCTTGACGTAGGCTCAAAGTGATGGGGCCAACTAATCACGCATGAAACCTCCCTTCAAACGGTGACCCAAATAAAACCATAGTGTGACTGTCTCAGGTGTCTGTCACAGCAGTCCGAAGCCCCTTGCTTGAATAACAGGCCTGCACATAAATAGCCATAGCCCAGTGGTTCTCAGCCTTCCTGATGCTGGGACCCTTTAATAACACAGTTCCTCATGCTGTGATGACCCCAACCATACAAATGATTTCTATTGCTACTCTATAACTAATTTTGCTATGGTTATGAACCGTAATGTAAATATCTGTGTTTTCTGGTGGTCTTAGGTGACCTCTGTGAAAGGGTCGTTCCGCCCCACAGGGGTCGAGACCCACAGGTTGAGAATTGGTCTTGTAACCTGTAATACATCCTTGTGAGAGCCACTACTAGAGAAGATGAAGCAAGCCTAGGGCTTCTTTCTGAGAAAAGTGACCTTATTGATTTGTAAAGTCTAAGAGTTAGATCTGATTGTTTACACCCATTCCTCTATTAACCCATCACGTGCCAGGCATTCTACAGGGAACTGGAAATAAAATGGCCAACAGTGTAGATATGACCACCACCTCCAGGAAGCTTCCACGCTACAGAGAGCGACAGCCTAGGAAGAGCACTGGGAAGAAGACAGTAGCCGGCAATAAATGAGGGAGCCACCTTCCCGGGCCTTGGGAAGACTCCATGAACACAAATAGTTCAGGAATTATCTGAAGGATGAAAGGAAGCCAGTCTAAGAAGAAGGGGAAGAGAGCTCTAGCCAGAGGAAATGGCATGAATGCAAGCTCTGAGGGGCAGTGGGCTGCTCCAGGGCACTGTACCAGTCAGGGTGGTGGGAATGAGTATGGAAGGGGTTTTCAAGATGAACCCACAGGAGCCTAGAACCTCCAACATGCCGGGTTCTACCCTAGCTTAAGTGAGTGTCACAGAAAAGGACTGTAGGGCTGAACTCTTGCTTTCAAAAGTTCAGACTGTCGAATACATATTAGAATAGAAGTATGGAAGTGGAAATCATCTCTCTCATTTACATACATACACTGACACACACACACACATATGCGCACACGAGTGAGGAAATGGAGAAGGAAGAAGTTATGGGGTTATAAGGTGTTATGAACATAGTGACGTTGTATCTGATCGTTTAGGAAAGTTTGGAATTTTGCCAAGCAGGTTTGGAGAAATGAGGTCTCTAGAGAGGGGCAGGGCAACCACGCGTAGGGCTGAGAGACAGGAGGCAAGTTCCCAAGTGGGGACAGAAGACGTGAGAAAGGAAGACGCTCGTCCCTGCCCAGCTACGAGCAGTCTTAAAGGCCAGGCCACACCTACAGGGCCTGCTTTAAATTTTTAATTTAGACTTAAATCCAAGGGGCTGCTTTAAAATTTTATCTAGGCACATCTCACTTACCATGAGAGAGTTCCGGTGTGCGTGTTTGTTCTGATGTAAAATGATCTAGATCCATAGTGAAACTGACTTCCAACGAGACGCCTCAGCGTGAGGATATTCATATGATTTGCCCTGCTCTGTGGTCTACAGAATTTCATATCTACTGTCAGGATGTGCTAAGCCAAGTTGGTCATGGTGGCATCTAAGGCAGGAGAATAGCTGTGAGTTCAAGGCCAGCTATGCTATAGTAGAAAATCCTGTCACAAACAAACAAACAAATAAACAAACTCAACAACAGCAGAAGAAACACAAGCCAAGCCAGGACATGGATGTAATGGGGCTTCTGCAGCAGGAACTTAAACTCAAACCTTTATATCTTGGTTAATTTGTCATTCATTTATTCATTCATTCATTCATTCATTCATTCATTCATTCATTCATTCACTGTATTAACTGAGCACCAGCACTGTTGTAAGTACTACTTATTCTGGGCGAGTGAAGGGTCCCTTCTCTCTCTGTGCTCCTTACCAGTACTGAGGATTTGGTGATTCTGTGGCTTTAGCCAAGGTTAGGAAGTGACATTTGAGTGACTGTAAATAATGATCCAGGGAAAGGGCTTGAGGAACCAGGGAAGAAGACCCACAGAGATTTAGGTCCTGCAAACCAGTCAAGAGCGGTGGCAAGTGAGAGGAGAACAGCTTCAGAGCCATCTGTCCTGGCTCCTGTCCACCTCGTACCGTGGATCTGAATCTCTATGGAAGAGTTGAGACACGTGCGTTTTAAAGTGTCTCCAGGTGACTCTCATGTGGCTTTGGGGTTATTCTGATTACACTGAGAAGCTTTTCAGAGAAGATTGAGAGACAGAGCTTTATCTCGAAGAACACTTTGAGCCCGAATGTAGTGTGCTGCGCAGACAGTGAGAAGGTAGGGCATCTTCAGGGACACAAAATCCTCAAGGCCGGATGAGGAAGAGCGAATGCTGTGAGCACACCCTGTGAAGCAGCGGCGTTGGGGAAGCCGGGAGTGCAGCTCAGAGGCAGTGTTGGGGAAGCCGGGAGTGCAGCTCAGAGCCACACTTAAGATGAGTTCTAGTGTGGCGGCCTGCACAGTGGAGCAAGTGGTGAGGTCCTCTCCTGAGTTAAGGACAATTGGATGAAGGGAGGTCTGCTGGTGAGGGAGATGGGCAGGGCATCAGATAGCCTCCAGTGCCACGCCCCTCTGCTGTCCCAGGATGCACCTCTCTAAGTCCCTTTCTCTAGAGCCCTGTCAGGATGCACTGCCCCTCAGGCTCCCCCCACACCCCATTTTCTTCTCAGCAGCGCTCACTGTGTCCAAGGGCATTCCGAGTGGTAGCTACGTTCTGTGACAAATGGGAATAAAGAGAGAATTCTCGGTAATTTTCCTCATTCTAATTCCCTGCTTTTTCAGTATGCTTCTGGGTCCCGATGGATTCCTTGCTGATTTTTAGGGGGAAAAAATACGCTGCCCAGGCTTTAATCTAAAGGAGCAGATGAATACTGCAAATTCAGAAAATTGCTGTCTTTCTGAGGATGAGCATTTGCTTCTTTGCCGTTTTCTGTGCTTTGTGTCTTCCTAACTAGAGGAGACACCACCCAGCCAGTGAAACCTGAAACAGAAACCCAGCTCAGCAGAGAGTCGAAACCAACATGCTTAAAGTGCATTAGGAAGGTTCATTACTTAGGGATACTTTTAAGCTGGTGGAAAATTCACTGTTAAGCAACAGTGGTCTCTTCAGCATCTTGATCCATACTGAATAAGGTATTTGGAGGTTGGTGAGTGTGTGATCTCAGCCATCGCTCTGTCCAGGTGCTTTATCCAGAGTTCATCACCTTCATTTCTTGGGTGGCTCAGTGGGTGGCATTGAATCCAGAAAGCTTGGTCCTTACCTCTCTTGGTGGTGCGTGCCTGGCTCTCTTGAGTCAGTTGGTAATGGTGTCAGAGGTAACTGAAAACTTGGGAGAGGGGAGGTCAGTCAGGAAGAGCTCTGAGGTCATAGAGACCCATGGACCGTAGGTTGGTTCTCACAGATTTGGGAGCTGAGCTGGACTCTGAGTGACTTAGGGGCCTTTGTGTAGTGGTAGCTGTTAGTATTTAGGTCTTAATTATTTAGAACTGCTAACGTAGGTGTGTACGTGCCACATGTGAACAGGGTTTCTCTCTTCTGTCCCTAGACCTTTGGTTTCCCTTTCCAGAGGCTGTGCTGGTTCACTTCCTATAAACCTCCCCATAGTTAATGTCAACTTTTCGATAATGCAATTGTCAAACATTTTATTAAAAATATATGTCCTTCTCCCAGCAGTAAAACTTCACAGAGCAGGGGGCACTGCTCTTGTCAAACAGAACAAGGTCAACCTTTCTGGTCTGTCTTCTTAGGCAAACACCCTGAGTGCTGTTCACTCCAGAGGAGATATGCTTACACTCGGATTGGAACATAAGTGGCTACAAATCAAGACTGATACTGAAGACCACTAACTCTAGTTGTTCAATCTCCATGGCAACTGGGTGGTCTTTCTTCTTTACTGCTGAAGAAGCTGAGTCTACACTCTCCAAACACACAGAGGAGGTGGAGCTGGCTTCTGAACAGGATCTTTTCTGTACTTACTGGTCATGGAATCTTGGGTGGGTTTTGACTGCTAGGACTGTACTAACACATTTGCCTCTGAGTTTTAAGTGAACCAAATGGGCACAGAGCACTTAGAGCCGTGGCTAGTCCAGAGTCAACACACTGGTTGCTGTGATCTGTCTCAGCCTCACACGGTTTTATAGCCCTTCTCCTTTTTCCGACGTGCCTCGACCGTTAGTACTGCGGCTTCGTTCTTGGGATCTTGAAGGAGAGGCTGAGAGCAGTGGGCTGGGGAGCTCTGGAATGAGTAAGATGTTCCCTGTAGTTCCTGCTGCTTATGGGTGGTGGTGGGTACAATGCCCTGGATGGGGGACTGACTATACGCATGGACACGACAGAAGCCAGCCATGCTTCATGCCATCTCTTGATCCCTCTGGGTGTCTCTTTATGTCCTTTCAAGATTTCTCTTTCCCTTTCTGTCTTTTCTTTTGAATATTTCATGGGAGGAGGGATATAACAATTTTCTTCCCGATTATAGAACTTTTTGTATGAATTTGTGTGTGTGTGTGTGTGTAGCCTTTTTGGTTGACAAGAAATGTATGTCATTAAAATATTTAAAAATTACTTTTATCTGCTAATATTTTTATGTCGGAGATAAATCATCCTATGGAACCTATGAGTGGGTAGGAAAGGTAAATGTGTAAATGAAAGCTATCCACTTAATCTTTGATTATTTGAGAAGTAGTCCCCGTGGAGAAATTAAAAAGTTTTTTGAATTCAGAAAATTTTCAGAATTTAGAAATTAACATGTCCATTTAGTTCTACCTGAACTTACTAGGGAAAAACAGAAATTTTGGAGAATTCCTGCCTGTTTTTTTTTGTTCTGTTTGTTTTTGGGTTTTGTTTTGTTTGTTTTTTTTTTGTTCTAAGACAGAGTCTCACTGTGTAGCTGCCCGGGAACTCACTGTGTAGACCAGGCTGACCTTAGACTCACAGAGGTCTGTCTGCCTCTGCCTCCCCAGTGCTGGGATCAAAGGTATCTACCACCACAGCAGGTCCAAGGCGGGTTATTTTTTGAAATTACTGATGACTGATTAATGTTCTTGTTGTACCTGAAGACAAACATTGTTTTAGCACAAATCGCCCACAACTCAGGAGCTAAAAGAATTGGATCAGTTATTAGAGAGGTCATGAGAGAACTGCTGGTTTTGTTTCCCAGTAATAGAGATTTTAGTAACTAGTAGCCTTCCATTAGGTTCTCGCAGCACTTTACGGCATATATTTTTCCTGTGTGTGAGATTCATTTAGCCCTGCAAAGTAGGGAGAGCCAAGATTGCTAATCTATTTTACAGATGACAAAACAGCTCCAAGAAGTGTATCTGAGGTCACCTAATTCTGGACTCATCACTTTCCCCAGTAAACACAGATTTGTTGGGTGCCTCAGTGATGTCCGCTCTGCAGTCCAGTGAGGGGGAGGCAAGCCTCATGGCAGGAGAGAGGGACTCCATAGGCTCGGGGTGTGCTTCCTGGATTACAGTTCCAAAATTAAAACCACAACTCCACTCACACTTGTGACTGCGAACCAAAAGGAGATTGGTCAGTGTGTATCAGCTCTGTCCGTGACGGAATACCGGGAGACAGTCATCGGAAGGGCGGGGATATCCTGGGACAGTTGTAAGGAGGGCGAGGCTGCCGGGAGCACACCTTTAATCCCAGCACTTGGGAGGCAGAGGCAGGTGGATTTCTGAGTTCGAGGTCAGGAGACCAGTCTGGTCTACAGAGTGAGTTCCAGAACAGCCAAGGCTACACAGAGAAACCCTGTCTTGAAAAACAAAACAAACAACAAACAAACAAACAAACACAAAAGGAGGGCGTGGCTATCCTGAGATAGTCATAGGGAGGGCAGGGCTATCCCCGAGACAGTCATAAGGAGGGCGGGGCTATCTTGAGACAGTTGTAGGGAGGGCAGGGCCATTTGCCCAGGCCTTCAGAGATTCTAGCAGTTGCTTGACCTGTTGCTCTACTTTGATGATGTCACAGTAGCTCAGGGTGAGGAAATCTGTTCACCTCATGGTTGTCATGGCCAGACTGCCCCATCAGTGCTTGCCCCAGCCCTCCTCCCACTAGAGCTGGGAACACTAAACATTGTTTTTAACCAGTTAAATTTGCTTATGTTCTTGTCTTCTGTTCACATTCCTTGAAAAACCACCAACAGAGACAGGTTCAAAAAATGAAGTATGGAGAAAATGCTTCTCACTGACTATCAACTTTTTTTTTCCTGTTGTGTATGATTTTGGCAGAAACCCTGGTTTAGGTTGGGAACTAAGCAGTCCTTGGAAAGCCACTGACAGAGATCTTTGAAAGTGGTTGAGATTAAGGTGGCTAAAAGGTGCCTGCTGCTTTCTGATGAGTGTTTATATCAGTTCTTAATTCATTTTGAAGGGAAATGTTATACTAGAAACCTGGTGTATAAGAAATGGCTGGTAAATATGGAAACTCCAGATCTCTCCTCTGCTCTGCTTGCTGTCTGTCATCTACTGAGTCTCTGGTTCATCCTGAGACCTTTTCTCCTAAGCTTTCCTTAAATGAACCTAACAGTTTCATGGTGCTGGGCTGTGTCTTCTGTTCCCCATGCCACACCCCAGACTGATGACTGCTAGATTTCGGCGTGTAGCTTAGGACAGAACACACCAGACCAAACGGTTCCATGAGGAAAAGGGGTTTATTTAGGGCAGAGGGCAAAGGTGGGGAGAGAAACGGGAGGAATGTCTGAGGGAAAAGAGAGAAAGGTCAGGGAGGTCTGCCTATTTATATGGGTGGTGACGTAGCCTTTTCCCAGGTAAAGGTGAGGTAGCCAGGTGGATTCTGGGAGTGTATGGTGGTTGCCTTGGCAACAATGTAGGGTTGCCTGGATGTGACGTCACTGATTTCAGTCCTGGTACCAACATACCTCTCTTTTTCTTATTATAAAGAGAAGAAAAAAGGGGAGGGAAAGCCAATGGTGAAAGAGGAGTCCGGGTGCCGTGTCTCTTAAACTACTTCCTGATGTAGGGGCGTAGTCCGTTGTGGGGAGCAGCTGGCTTTCACCATCGGGGTCCACTCGGTAAATGTGTGTATTAGGTTCCTCTGTGGACAGCAGCTGGTAATCCTGTAACAGGAACTGATTAATAATAAATTGATTAGAAATAATACCAGGAGGATGACTAAAAAGGGTGTTACAAGAGAGTATCTGCTTTTCTATGGGTTTTTAAAAATCTCAGAACTGGAGGTCTCACGTTCCCCAAAAATGGCATTCTTCTTGGAAGAACTGTCGAAGACCATCTTCTTTAGCTGTCAGGACATCTGGCACCCGTCGGTTCTGAAGGACCACAGCTGGAATCCCGCAGGTTTTGTATGTAGAAACGAGTGTCTTGCCGTGTTGGTAGAAGAAATGGTTGGTCCGTGAACCTAG
This sequence comes from Grammomys surdaster, assembly GCF_004785775.1. Classification (NCBI taxonomy): domain Eukaryota; kingdom Metazoa; phylum Chordata; class Mammalia; order Rodentia; family Muridae; genus Grammomys; species Grammomys surdaster. Next base: position 6,142,780 of record NW_021605377.1, on the reverse strand, counting down.
CATATGTATCTGACAAGACCAATATGGGCAGCCCCCATAATTGTCTGTCATGCACAATCTTGATATCATGGGGACCTGATGAGCTATCTGGTGACCACTAGAAATGGAGAGAGTCATGAAGCCAGCACAGCTGCTGCAGCTGCTTGACGCAGCTCCAACAAGACCGAGCCGAATGCTGCAGTAGTGGCCATTCAGTCTCTCACTTCTGGGTTTTGGTCTGTGTGTCTTTCATTTTGGGAGACTTTCTGCATTAGGATTCATTTTATGTCTTTTCCTGAGAAAATTATGTCTGAGACTTTTTAGGAAAATTCTAAAATTAACTTTATCTGGCCACTATTTGTAAGACTTCGTTATGCCCTGGAGATCATTAAACACTGATAAGCATAGCCAGATAAGGTCATTCCTCCAGGAATCTTGGGGTATCTGCTCCTGAGCTAACTCAAACAGTACAGATGGTACAGGGTAAATAGAGACAATTAACAAACTCTAACTGGACAGGGGAATAGGTTACAATTTCAAGGCCTCCCTTTGCAATACACTTAGAACTCTCTGAACATGTAGTTTAAAGAAGGGGGGGTCATACAGATTACACCCTCTGGAGGAATAGAACTCAGTAAATAATATAGATTGACTAAAAATTTCCCTGTTTTATAGCACAGATGATGATACATATTATAAAGCGAGTTAGGTATTAATATTTGCTAGTCATAAAAAAGACCGGTTTAGATATTTTCTGTTTGTCTGGAGTACTTTCAGACTGCAAACACTGCCAGCCTAAAAGCAGGCTGTCATACAATAAATGTGTTTGCTTTGGAAGAGACATTCTTTAGATTCTTTAAATTGGAGTTATAGGGCTGATAATAAAAATAAAATCTGTTCTGTTCGTATTTTCTTATTGTGACTATACCTGTAACCCTGGGCATGTAATGAAAAATCAAGCACGTAATCCATACCTTTTGGGTTATCATTAGTCTGTCTTTGTTCTGAGAAATGAAGAAGCAATCTGATTGCTGGTCAGTGACAAGCTGCGAGATTCTCTGGTCCAGCTGCGCCCGACTCCCTCTTCTTGCCAACTTCTCTGTCGTGCCCTGTCAGTGTTAAGCTAGGGAAAGCCCCTGGCAATTTGGTATCTATACAACTGCTCTTCTGATTAAAACAAGCTACAATCATCTCAGTCCATCACCTGTAACTGTGCTGTTTTGGAGTTTCCCACTGGGCTGCCATTTGATGCGGCTGTTTCTCTGGCTGCTGTTCTGTTGTCTCTATTGACTTGGCAAAGCTCCTAGTTCTCTTTAGTTCTTACTTCCCCGTCGGCTAGGGTTAAAAACAAGTTCAGGGTGAAGCTTGTTCTTATGAGTATGCCCAGTCTCATTCTTTCCTAATTAACCTCCCCAACCTCTGCCACCACCAGAAGACAGATGTTTTCAGTGCTGATGGCTTAGCTGTCCCTGGTGAGAAAAGTGCACAAAGACAGGGAACTTCTGTGATTCATCTCCAAGTCCTTCTGTTTGATACCCTGTCTGGAGCTTAAGGAATTGAAACTCCCCATGGGGATGTTGGAGATGTATGTGTCAAAGATCTGTGGGTGCACCTAACTCACCTTAGGATGCTTCCGGGCTTATTTCCACGATTATCTTCTGTGTTTCTAGACAAGGGGCCAGGGAGAAAGCTCATCGCCTAGGCTTTCCAAAATGTAAGCTCTCCTGTCGTATATGTAAACGATCCCAGCAAGCTCATCCGTGATTTCTTCATAGGCTTTTCCTTCCAGAGCTCTGGTGAAGTATTAACTATTGATCCCTTTTCGTTATTTCTGATACGCCTTAGTCCGAGCTGCTTCCTGTCTGCGAAGCCCTTCCCTGCCATCAGGGCCTCGTTTATCCTGCATCCGTCCTTCTTGCTCTGTGTCTCCTCAGCATGTTGCCAGCAGGCTGTGCTGTGATGCCTTGTATTTATTTGTACATCATGTATACATGTGTTCTCTTTCTCCTGCTGTTCTGACGTTTTCAAGCTGATACTGAAGCTGAGTCTGGGTTAAGTCGCCGCCAGTTTTAGAGCCCAGGGGTTTGTCACTAATCCTCCATGCCGTTGTTTGTGATAGGTGTGAGTATCCTTGGTTCCTAGGCTAAAAGCCAGTTTGAGAGAGGAGCCATGCTTAAGTGTGTCTGGTAACTAGCAGAGCTGAGAGCTGGATCTTTTGCAGAGAAACAGGGTCTCATTCTGGATCCCAGGCTGGCATCAAGCTCATGACCCTTCTGGGTCAGCCCCATGAGTGCTGGGATTACAGGCACCGCACTACCTGCTTAGCTTGGAGTTTGAATACTGATCTAGTTATTGTGGTGGTTTGAATAGGCGTGGCCCCCACAGGCTTATGTATTTGAATGCTCCGTTGGTAATTAGGGAGTGGTGCTACTTGAGTGGGATTGGGGACATGGCCTTGGAGTGGGCGTAGCCTTTTTGGAATGGGTGTGGCCTTGTTGGAAGAAATGTATAACTGGGGTTCGGCTTTGAGGTTTCAAGGGTTCAAGCCAGGCCCGCTGTCTTTCTCCTTTCCCGATGGCTGGGGTTAGCTACCACATTTGCCTACACGCTTCCATGCCCCACACCATGAGGATAGCCTGACACTGTGAGGAAGCCTCAGTTCAATGCTTTCTTTTTATAAGAGTTGCTACAGCCATGCTGTCTCTTCATAGCAATAGAACATGAACTAAGACACTAGCTTAACTAGATCATCGTATTTCACACGCTCTTAGAGGCAAGAAACATTGATGTTTCTGCTTCTAGCAGCCACCACCATTCCTTAGGAGTACACCATAGAGAGCCAGGCATTGTGGCTCGCGCTATTAGTGCCAACACACAGAAGGCAGAGGCAGGGGAATCTGAGTTTGAGGACAGTCTATCCTACATAGCAAGTTCCAGGCCAGACATGGCTACACAGTGAAACCTTGACAACATGGGTTATGAATGGAAGGCCATAGAAAGCTTTGATAGGCTTAAATGGCGTTTTGTTTTGTTTGTTGTTTTTAGACAGGATTTCACCAGATAATCCTGACTACCCTCAAATTCAGAGACCTGCCTCTCTCTGCCTTCCCAGTGCTGGCATTAACCAATGCCCAGCTTAAAATGATGCACTTTTATATAATACAAGTCTCCTGAAGAAACACATGCACAAAAAAATCAAGTTTAACATCACCAGAAAACTTTTCAATCAAAACAAACAATTATTAACATTTGTGTCTAGCATTCAGACACCTATTATTACATTTTTTTATGTAACTTTGGCATATTTATATGTGTGGGGGTACATGTGTGGCATGGCACATATGTGGAGGTCAGAGGTCAACTTGCAGGAGTCCATTCCCTCCTCCTACCATGTAGGTCTTGAAGATGGAACTTAGGTTTTCAGGGTTGGTGACAAGCACCTCTACCCTTTCCGCCATGTTGCTGCCCTCTGTAAGCATATATTTTAATAGGGGTTCAACCTCCCCTCCCTCCTGCCCACCTCCCACCAGAGACAGTGTAAAAGAAATGTTAATAGGAAACAGGGGTTGTGAACCTGTGAAGAAATTGTTCTTTGGGGCAATTCCAATCTCTGCCATCAATGGTCCAGTCCTCTAGCAAAACACCAACAGGAATCAGCAGCCACAGTCCAGTCTGTTCAGCAATCATCACTCAAGAATCAGCAATGGCAGTTTGATCGAGAAACCACGAGGCTCTGCTAGTGGGCCCGAGTCCAAAGAAGTGTCAAGAAGCCTCAGGAACCTCATGAGAAGTTCTTTGTCGAGTTTTTCCCTATGAAGTCACTACAAGCAAAGCTCAGCAAGGCAATGTAAGGCGAACCAATACATGCGTGTCATCGGGGGAAGAATATCGAGGCAGAGCAAAGCGAACCAGTGCTCGAGTTCCCACTGTCTGTGGGGCCATATTTATATTCCTTCTAAACATTACACATCCTTTCATGTGTCTGCAGTAGCAAAACAACCTTTCACCTGTGTGTCTCAGCAAAACATCATTTGACATAACCGACTTCCCAAAGAAACCAGAAGTTTCCACTTCAACCCTCCTTCCACCTTTTGATAATGCAAAGAATCAAGTCTTTACTTGATTCAAGTCTGGCTAAATGAATTCTGCTAACTAATCCTCCTTAGCATATCCAAAGTTGTGCCCTTATTAGGAGTCAGTTTCCCCCTCTGATTTATTCCAATTAACTTATTGTAATTATGAACTAAAGTTAAACAGCATATAAATTGATAAACTATAACTATAAAAGTGGAGCCATTGGTTCTGCTAAAATAAAGTCAAATGCTTCAGGAAAATGTGATAACCACGAGGCTCTTACACAGTCATTCTGGAAATAAGAGTGGGTGGAATAGATTTGAGAAGAAATATCAAAAGTCACGAAGGATTCAGCATTTGTATTGCTTCACATATTTAAATTTTTGTTCCACACTAAAGGAGCTGAACCAGAAAGTAGAGCAGAAGATGGAATATGGATATGATTTATGCAGATATTATAGAATTCTAAGTGCTAAGTCAAAATAAAGTGTCCAAGGCAACAGGTGGTTTTTAAATTATTTTTTTCAAACTGAATCCCCCACTTTACTGACTTTTGAGATTAAGCAGTACCTGGGCCAAAATGTTTTAAATAGAACTGCTTGTTCTATGTATGATTAAAAGTAGTATGTAACTTAATGTCTACTTTTTACTCAATCTCTCATGGACATGTTTATAGCCAGTAAGTGTGGATAAAAATATTTTTTAGCCTGTGCTGGATAGTTTTATGTCAACTCGAGCAAGCTAGGGCCATTTTGGAAGAGGAAACTGGTGGTGACACACACTTTTAATCCCAGCACTTTGGAGGGGGGGGGGGGGGGGGGGGGGGGGGGGGGGGGGGGGTAGTTCTCTGAGGTCAAGGTCAGTCTGCTCTACAGAGGGAGTTCCAGGACAGCCAGGGCTACACAGAGAAACCCTGTCTCAGAAAAACAAACCAATAAACAAAACAAAAAAGACAGATACCTCCACCAGATTGGCCTGTGGGCAACCCTGTGTGCATTTCCTTGGTTGATAATGCAGGAGGGCCTGTTCGACAGTGGGCAGTGCCACCCCTGGGTACCAGGATCCTGGGTTGTATTAAGAAAGCAAGCTGAGCAAACCCTTAGGATCAAGCCAGTAAGCAGCACTCCTCCAATGGCCTCTGCATCAGTTTCAGGTTCCTATCCAGGTTGAGTTCCTGCTCTGACTTTCCCCAGTGATGGGTGTGCTGTGGGGGGAGGGGGGTGTGGGGGGTGGGCATCCGTGCTTGCTGATATGCTTGAGTACAGATGTCCACAGAGGCCAGAAGAGGGCATTGGATTCCCCTGGAGCCAGAGTTATAGGTTATCGTGGGTTGCCTGTTATTGACACTATCTAATGAGGTCTTCTGGAAGATCAGCAAGTGCCCTTAAGAGCTGAGCTGACTCTCCAGCCCCAAGTGAGTCTTGTTTGTTCTTAACCTTTCACATCTCTCAATGAAGTTAATGCACACACAGATAGATACATGCGGAGATTCAGATGAGTTTGTTTTAAACTTGCATCCATTGCTTTGAGGTCGAATCTGCAGGAGACTCAACATCTTTGCAATACCGACCTTTGCAGTACAAGCTCAAGGAATAACTTCCTATTTATTTCAGTCTTCTTTGCTTTACCTGGTGTATATTAGTCTTTTAGTTTTAATATAATTCTTTTCAATGGGTCCGGAATATTTTATGAGTAACATGTGACTTTATTTGATCAATCCCCTTTGTTTTATTTCACTAATGTGCAGTGTGTGGTCATATATTCATATTTAAGTAGCATTCTGTCTTTTCAGAAAACATGTGTGGCCTTGGACTTGGGAGTGACACACCACATGCTGTCCTCCTCTTCCTCTATGACCTGATTCCCCCTCCTCCTCTGTGAACCCTGTCCCTTTCCCGATTCCCTGTAGTTGAAATAGGGTCCACTCTTGTGAGTCTCGAGAATGGAAATCATATTCTTATGACTTTCCAATTTGATAAGAAAAAAATAGTAGCTCATTATAGTCTCATCTTGTGTTTTCTGGTTTTGCTTTGTTTTGTTTCGGTTCTTTCTTTCTTGAGGCAGGGTCCTATGTAGCCCAGACTCTGAGCTCTTGATGTCACCTGGTGTCTCTGCCTCCCCCGTGCTGGAATTAGAGGTATGTGCTACTATGCTTGAACTTTGAAATTTTTTTATTGAACAAGTTTTCTTTTGGTCAATAATTTTCATGGGATCAGTATATTTATCCCTTTTTCTTGTTAATAGTATGTTTTTAATTACCATAGTTAATAATATATCATATATTTACAGATCATAAATCTGTATAGCAGATTAATTAACCAGTATTTTTTCATTATTGGAGTAGGCTTAGTTTTTTATGGGAGGTGGAAAAAGAGGTGGGGGGAATGAACATTGTTCTTAATTCATGGATCACTTAACAGTGTCATATCACTAGCATACTTAGTATGTTAATAACTCGATAAGGTAAAAGGAGATCATATGAGTGGGAAGATCTTTGGCCATCCAATCCATCCAGAAGATGGCTCTAGACATGACTGTATCGCTGTTGACCACTGTGGTACTGAATATTCTCTCTGAGCCTGATTTCCTCATATAAACCATTAGATGGACTTCAGCCCTCCCTCCAGGGGCTGCGTGAGATCATCCTGTAGAAGATTGCTAGGGCTTGGGGATGTACCTTAATTAGTAAAGTGCTTGCCTGGCATTTATTAGGACCAGGGTTCAATCCTGAGCACTGGATAAAACCAGGTGTGGTGTTACTCACCTGTAATCCCAGCACTTGGGAAGTAAAGGCAGGAGTATTGGGACTTCAAGGTTATCCTTGGCTACACACTGAGGCCAGCCTGATCTATATGAGACCCTTCCTCAAAAACAAACAAATAAGAAAAAAGGATTGCAAACAGTAACTGTTACATCATATAAATTATAGTGCTAATCGATATGTCATAAGTATATCTAGGCGAATGTATGTTTTACTAAAATTATCTTTTCAGGTAGCCTCATTTATAAAACAGTCCTAGCAAATATCTTTCTTGTTGTATAGCTTTGGGTTTACATCTACTTGCATGACTCCTTTTGAAAGAAATGGTTTATTGCCTTAAAAATTTTTTTAAAAAGTCCAAGCTGATGCCCTTTGCTGCCATTCAGAGGATGTTTGTGGCTTGTTAGCTCTTGGGGCCAGAGGCTCTGTCTGCGGTATTGACAATCTTTATGAGCTTGTTAGCCAGTGCTCTAGAAAAAGCCATCTTGATCTGTGAGGAAGGCTCCCACATTAAAAGAGTATTGAGTTGGAAATCTGTATTTTGGGCCTTTCATTAAAATGCACCCCTTCACAAAGGAGGCAGTGTGGATTTGCATTGCAAAGGGTAGCTTATTTCCTTCTGGAGCTCTGGAAGCCAAGTAATTTAATTATGTCTCTGCCACAGCCTTTTATCTTCTGCAGAGGAACTTTCTCTCCTCTGACAGTTCCTATTGGAAGCCACTCTTCTTATCCCTAGAATTAATTAACATGCAAATACTTGTCGAGAGACAAGGGAACACCGCTTTTTCAATTAGCTTTTAAATGTCACTCTTAATGGTGGTAGATTGTCTCTTTTAAGGGAAAATTAAACTGCTTTTTTCCGCCTGAATACTATTATTGATGTTTCTGGTGACTGGCACCAGTGGGCTCTTTTAAGTTTGCACCATCAGAGACTAACAAAGTCACTTTGATGCAGTGATGCAGGGTTCTCTGCTTCCTCCTGAGGGCTGGGATTCCAGGTGTGCAGGACCACACCTGGCCTTCAAAGGACATCTTTGAATCGGATGTTAGTGAGTGGGTTGCAGTTGGAAACAGATGTGCTCTGAAGCATGGACAGACACACATGGATGCTTGTACACTCATGGATGTAGATTGCCTTGATTTACTGTGGATGTGCATTGGGGGAAAAAATGGAACGGAACAAAACAAAACAAAACAAAAATCAAACTAACCCTAGCATTTTGTTTTTAAATCAAACCTCCCAGAGCAAATGAACATTTAGCCTTTACAAACTGCTATTCATCTATCATTTTGTCAAGCTTTAGCCAGCAAATAATTACACAGAATGACCTTCGGATACAGCTCAGTCACCATCAAGTGTTTTATTGAGCCAGTAGATTTTATTTATTTATTTATTTATTTATTTATTTATTTATTTATTTGGCAGGTCCATTCATCTAGGCTCAGTAATCATGGGTTTTTAGTTAGGTACAGCCCCTTTAAAGAATTTGAAGAGATAGAAGTAAGAAGCGTGGACTACCAGTGAGCTAAGAATTGAGTTACATTGAGCAGCTGTGTGTATGCTGAATGTGGGGTCTCTCTTCAGAAAGGTTTCTGTGAGTTGCTATCTTGAGCTCAGTTTTGCAAGGTCAATGGAATATTTGATTGGCATCTCCAGTGCAATGGTGTCTTAGGGTTTCTATTACTATTTGGTCAAATACCATGACCAAAAAACAAGTTGGAAGGGAAAAGGTTTATTCAGCTTATGCTTCCAAATCATAGTCCATCACTGGAGGAAATCAGGATAGGAACTCAAGCAGGGCTGGAACTTGGAGCCAGGAGCTGAGGCAGAGGCCATGGAGGGGTGCTGCTTACTGGCTTGCTTCCCATGGCTTGCTCATGGGACCCAGGACCCATGAACCCAGAACCACCAACCCAAGGGATAGCACCACCTGCCATGGGCTGGGCCTTCCCATGTTGATCACTTATTGAGAAAATGCCTTCCACCTGGGTCTCAAGGACGAGTTTTCCTCTTTGATGACTCTAGCTTGTGTCAAATTGACACACCAAAACGAGCCAGTAGGAATTGCTAAATAATATCCATAAAGCACACGTTGCCTGTAGACTAGCAAACAGTACTTTGGGGACGGAAGTGTTGAACCAGAGTTCTGTAGTAAGCGGCGGCCTGTCATAGAGCTGGCTTCTCTGATGCTTACACTTCTTCCATGATGGCTTAGTGCCTTCTGAGAGTATAGGTTGGATTCAGGATTTGGGATTTAGGATCAACGTTGCTAGGAATCAGTAAAGTACCAGGAATGCTTGCTGAAGCACCACCAGGTCCTCTGTGGTCCATCCCTTCTGTTCTTGACATTCATTGTCTCAAACTTTCTCATCAGTTATCAACAGTAGGGTACCATGGGATGTTAGAGGGAGTATTTGTATTATTATAAAACACACATTTTAGGTTCTAAGCATATTCTCATGGTAATAATTTAAATTATACAAAAAAGGATAGGAAATTAAAAGCAATTGTCCATTTCCATCACAGTTCTGGTCTTCTTTTTAAGAAAATGTGTCTTTTTAGATATGGATAATCAAATGCACACTTGTTTAATGGAAGCAGATTTAATATTTGCCTTCATTAGAATCTGTAGGAGAGTTTTCGTGGTCCCTCCTTCATGTTATTTTTTTAACCACTATTATAGTCTATCTTTGTACTGAATGCTGGTTATCACAGACTGTGCTGCAGAGAATATTCTTGGAACCATCTGCAAATGTGTAAACGGGTCATTTGCCGAGGATTCTGAGCGAAATTGTAGGTTTGAGTATACGTGTATTTCCTCTAGGAAAACCCAGTTTCAGCAGTTTTCATCCCATGCCCAGTGCCTGTGAATGGCTGTTTACCGTGGATTTCTCTTAAAATAGAGGCCTGAAGAAACAGGAGAGGAGAGGAGTTACTAAAAATAGTGGGTGGCCAAGATGTATGAAAACCTAATGACACAAAAACCTGTGCGTGGTGACATTGTTCATAGCCACCAACATGTGGGGACAACCTCAGGTTCATCAGCTGTTGGATGCATAACCTGGTGTGGAAATACAATAGTAATCACATATATGGACGGATGTTATTCAGCAATGAAGCTACAATGTACGTGATGCTACATCGAAAAAGCAAGTCAGAGGTGAGCATGTATATTTCTCTGTAGTGTCTGGAATGGACAGCCCTGAGAAACAGGGAGTAGGTCTGTGGCTTCTCAGAGCAGAGGGGGCCAAGGGAATTGGTGGCTAATCGGCACAATTGGCACAGTGTTTCCTTTGGGGGTATTGGAAATGTCCTAAAATTAGACTGTGGTGATAGTTGCCCAACTCTGAATATATAAAAATCCACTGACTGGCATATTCTAAGTGGGTGAATTTTACGATGTGTGAACTTCAAGCCGTTGAATCGATTAAAGTAAGCGGCGTCCCATGCATGGGATGGGACAAAAGAATGAGTCACCATGGGCTCGTGGGCCAGGCACAAAGGAGGTCATAACCTGCATGGCCAGCAGTATGTTGGGGACGTGCATTCATTTGGGCTGTTGACAGCCAGCCGCAGGGGAGCACTGTGGCAGACTCAAGGCAATCAATGCCATGCATGTTCTTCAGGGTCAGAAAAGAGGGTAGCGCCCTGTATTAATGCACTCTATGTGGTCAGGCCTTGACAGACACAGGAAGCACTGTACTCCCGGAAGGCAGTAGTCGGTTCTTCTGCTGACCTAGAAAGAAATGCCGACTGTGCTCCAGCATTTGGAAAAGTCAGGTCAGAGAGGGGAAGCTGAGCTCAACTGCTGAGTCAAGGAAAGCGAGAGGAAGACCTAAGGTCACAGACAGAGACAGGGTCCTCTTAGTCAGTTTGAGATTTAGCAATTAAGCTTCTTCCTACACAGTGGAAGTGACTGTTCTTTTGGAAGCGTTTGCTCCTGAATAGTTTGATAAGAATGTTTAGAAGGAAGTTAGCATTTTAAGTGACTCCCTGTTGTGTTGATGGATAACATTTAGCACAAGGAAATAGGATTGACCTAGCACTGCACACCAACAGTTAAAGGAGAAGCAACAGCTGTGCCCTCCAAGTCCACATGTCCCTGTGTCTGGTCTTTAAACACCATCTACATCTCTTCCCTGACCTGTGCTCAGATCGGGTTAAACCGCAGCATCCCAAACCCCATGTTTAATTATGTTCAAGTCTGAGGTTTTCAGAAAGAACAAAGGGTCCCCATGGTCCATATGAAAGCTAATTATTTTTAGGTAGCTGCTGCTGGTCTACCAACTGTTTACCTCAGAAGTCGGGGACAGCACACATGTGGGTCAGTGTTGACCCAATAGCCAAGTGGCTTCGGAACAGGCAGAGAGAAGTCTTTTTCTTTGTTGCTCTTGATTTTTTTTTCTTTGTTTTGTTTCTGTTTTTGTCTTGTTAACCTCACTGAAGACTATTCTTTTGAGAGCTGAAGCCATAACTCAGTGGGTAGAGCAATTGCCTTGCATATGCAGTACCCTAGGTCTGATCCCGGTACACCGTTCAAAAGCAAACAACAACAAAAAACAAACAAAATCCCTGGATAGTAAAAATTAGACTTTGTCCTTGCTTAGGGGGTACCTAGGAACCTCAGCTATTGGGCATAAAACCTGCCTAATAATTTGTTTTCCATTTTCTCTCTTTCTTTGTTTCCGGTTTTATTGTAAATTGCTAAAGAAACATTACCAATAAGGAGATTTGGTAAGTGACTCAGGGTGAGGAGGGGAAGAGGGCCTTGCTGGGCTGGGCACGTGGCTTGAGTGGGCACTGGTGGATATTTTTGCTTTTAGTGCTATTTTTAGTTTAAGCCCCATGGCTGTCTAGCGAGTAACTAAGCTCGGTTATGCTCATGACACTTAGAGCCTTTCCCCTGAATCTGTGAAGCCTCAGACTTTGGGAAAACCACAGTACGCCTCCCTGATGGTCGAAGCACCTCCCTCTCTGATGTAACTTCTTCATATACAATAAATGAAGAATCATGGTTTTGGCAGGTAAACTGTACAAGATAATATGAATTATTCTTTCTGATTATTAGTCAAACACGAATCAGTACACACAACCATGCAGAGGCTCTGTTTGCTAAATGTATTTTTAAAGCCAGCCAGCCAGGGCCTGCAGTAGAATCCCTTTTGGCTCCTGTATTAGTTTATTGGAAATAGCTATGAACTCAGATGACTCGTGAACACAAGAGCAAGGTGTCTCCACCGTCTTCTGTGTTGGGGATGACTTTCATCCTTTGCCAAGCTGCTTAGAGACTGGCTGTGAGCAGCCCTGCCTCCTTAGAGACCTAACTTCAAAGCACAGCTTGTCCCTTTGCCTTTGCCACCAAAGCATCTTAATTATGCTTGGACAGCTATTATTAGTATAGACAAGCGAGTAAGAATTTTCCTTTGTTGGTTTATATTGCTGCTTTGTGTGATACTGTATAAGCTTAAACTCACCCAATTATCACAATCACCACATGCCAATGTACAGCCATTGACGGAGACTTTGAGTTCTTTCAGTGTCTGATAGATTGTTTTAGCCCATAGAAACAAATTGTTTCCTGCCATGCTCTCTTCATAAACCACAGACGGGGACACAACTGTGCTCTTAATGTGCTTCTGACAGACTGAGTGAAGTGTTTATTAACTAAATCCTTGGGCGATCGTAAGCATGGTATTGGTTAGTGACTGCCAAAGAAGAAAGTTGGGTCGAATCAATTTTGTTAACAGTGATTTCAGGAATGTATACTTCAGAGAAAGGCGGGTATTTTCAATGTTCACATACTTAAAAAGGAAGAAAACAAAGGAAGGACAGTCCATACAGCAAAATCATAATATTTTAGATAGAAAAAAAAAAGAGGGATGGGGTGGCGAGAGGGATCTGTTTTAAGAGCAAGAAACTCTTGATGGGCTTGGATCCCAAGAGAACGCACACAGAAGACTAAAGGGGGAACAATGAGGCACAAAATCAGAAGAGTGATCAAACCAGCATCAAAGTAGCCACAGAGCGTAAGGTCATACCCAGCTGTGTCTGGAGAGAATGCGGAGCCCACCAGAAGGGTGCCTTTATGATGGAGTCCAGAGTGAGGGCAGGTAGAGGCTAACCAAGCTCATGGCCAGAGGCAGACGGAGTAATGCTAACACGTGACTGTGGTTGAGAGTAAACCGAGTGTGCACGATAGGTAATGACAATACCAGTTACCACCATCTACTGACTGTCTCTTCAGGGCTGGACACAATCAAAGAGGATTACTTATCCTTTTCTAGTGCCCTCGGCAGCTGCACATGGTAGGTATTATTGTTACCAATCCCATTTTACAGAGAGAATACCAGGCCACGGGAGAGTTCATAACAAGCCTGAAGTTTGTAAATGAGAAGCCAAGATTCCGATTCAGGTCTAACCTGTTTCAGTATCTGGCTCTCTGCAGGGACAATTTCATACATGCGTGACATGTACACAATGTATACATTTGTATTGTGTACATGTATACAATGTGACCATGTATTCAATTGTGATCATGTTGGTTCCTTAGTAACCCTTAGTCCTCTCCCTCTCTTGCCGAGACTCTATCTTCCCAATTAGCCCTCTCCTACTTTCATGTTGCTTCATATTTTTCAGACTCACTGGATTTTATTCGGGTTGCTTGTGTTGGCATTGGATAGGCGTTATTTATTGGTGCCTTGGCAACTTACCAGGGCTACACCACTGAAGGAAGTGAATGCCTGTCTCTTGTGAGTAAGCATCCCAACTCTTACACCTACCAGCACCAAGCTTTTAAACCCGATTGCATGTTTCGGTTTAAATTATATTGTCAGGCACATAAACAAAGAGAAACCCAATAGATGGCATTGAAGAGCCACAGTGTGGAATCATAGCTGAAAAAAGGAAATGTAATACCAAGATCGTAAGGAACAGAGCTGCAGGCTGACTGGCTCACATAGTGCTTAACTACACTGGGCGGGGCCCTGAGCTTGATCGGCAGCGCCAAAAGCAGAGCATCCGGATTTCTTCTTATAGGCTCACTTTAGACTGTTTAGAGCCAAGAATTTTGATATTGATCCTTGGCAAACCAGACATTGCTGCTCTGTCAAGTCCTAAGTGAAGGAAGAGATTCGTAGGTGTGTTCACAAAGCACTGTCAGCTTGGATTCTCCCAACCCTTGATCCTGTCCCCTTCTGTTCCTTCCTAGCTATTTAAATGGTGATCCTATTGTTGGAGGATTTCATAGGGGATTATGAGCAAGGGAATTAGTCTGGGCTCCATAAGGTAGAGTCATGTTTGCTTTAGCTGCTTTTGCAGGGTATTGATCTTAAACAAGGTTTTACTGCAATAATATTGTGGTTATGTCATGCCTCTGGACCATCAAAATAGCAACCCTTATCTAAAAAGGAAATGCATATTTGGCTGGGTTGTTTGGCATTTCCTGGTATTTATTGGCTCCCACATGCCTGTGAATCTTCTGTGTCAGCGTTCCTCACACTTATATTCAGAGGGAGGAGGAAGAGCAAGTCAGTGTCACCTCCTGAAGGCATCAGTGTGCGCAATGCGGACCTCTGTATGACATATCCGTTCATAAACTCTGCTAGGGAGAGATACCATAGTAATCCCAGTGGTCGGTGATTTAGGGACTCACAGTCTTCCCTTTTAAAGATCCAGAGTGATTTGTTTGTCTTCTGTCTGGCTCCTCAGAGACTCCCATCTTTTCTGTGTAGCTGTCCGTTCTTCCAGCTATCTTCTTCTTAGAAGATAACTCTTCTTGGCTTGGTGACTTCAGTGCATATAAACTGGTTAGGCTTAACCTTATTTGGGGGGCTTTAAGCCCTGTTTGTTTTAGCTTTTGAAGTAGGAGGAATCAGGCATGGCATGTCCAATAGCTTAAAGTAGAGGTAGGAATCTGAAGTTATAAATGGAGATATGGCACATTGACATAAGGAAATGCCTCCTTATAGTTTTGGAGATTTGAGAAGAGGTTATAGCACATCTGTTAGTGTGATGAAGATGGCATGCATACTCTGGAGAGGATGATATGGAAGGCCTCTGCGTTTTAAGATTCTATGATTATGAACAGTTCTGTTTCAAGCGTACGTCCTTGGGTACTGTCCAAACTGAAATCAGAGTCAGGTAGATGGTAGGGTGGGTAAAAAGCCACACACGACGTGGTGGCATGCATCTGTAATCCCATCACCCCTGAGATGAGACGGGAGGTGAGGCAGGAGAATGGATCACAGGTCAGCTCTTCTGAGTGTGCATTCCAGCAGCAGAAACAAGAGCGACCCCTCATCAACAAAGTGGAAGGCACGAACCAACTCTAGCAAGTCACATGATCTGCACACATGGGCTGTGGCATGCACATATGAAGGCATGCGTGCTCCCACACACCCGCTAAATAATAAATAAATCCTCTCTCCCTCCTCTCTGCCTCTCCTCTGCCTCTCTGCCTCTCCTCTGCCTCTCTGCCTCTCCTCTGCCTCTCCTCTGCCTCTCTGCCTCTCTCTCTGCCTCTCTGCCTCTCTGCCTCTCTGCCTCTCCTCTGCCTCTCCTCTGCCTCTCTGCCTCTCTGCCTCTCCTCTGCCTCTCCTCTGCCTCTCCTCTGCCTCTCTGCCTCTCTGCCTCCTCTCTGCCAGGATTAAAGGTGTGCATCACCATACCTGACTACAAACATCCCCCTGAACCCCTACACTCTGTACTTATAAACTTTATGAAAGAAAGACCTGACCAACACAGACATGGGATCTGCCTATGTGGTGATTTAAATTAGCATGGGCCCCATAGGCTCATACATTTGAATGCTTGGTCAACAGGCAGTGGCAGTAGTTGAGAGGGATTAGGACATGTGGCCTTGTTTGAATAAGTGTGGCCCTGTTGAAGGGGTGGGCTTTGGGGTTTCAAAACCCCCAGGCAGCCCAGTGTCTTCTTGTTCTTCCTGATGGCTGTGGTCCCAGATGTAGAACTCTCGGCTCCTTCCCCACCATCATGTCTGCCTGGATGCTGCCATGCTTTCCACTATGATAACTATAAACTAAACCTGCGGAACTGTAAGCCATCTCCCGTTAAACGCTTGTCTAAGAGTTGCTGTGGTCATGGTGTCTCCTCATAGCAGTAAAACACTGATTAAGACAGGATGTGTGTGTGTGTGTGTGTGTGTGTGTGTGTGTGTGTGTGTGCAGACATGGCAGTCAGGCACTGGCTGCTTTAATATTGCTATTACTTGTTACTTGTTTCCTGCTCAGCTTTGATATTATTTCAAGTTCATTCTAATCAGGAATAGCCTGTTATTCCCACCCCACCCCCATCTCTCTTTCTTCATCTGTCTCCTCTCCCCCTACCTGTCTCCTTCTTCCCCTCCCTCTTCCTCTTCCTCCTCCTTCCTGCTTCTGTTTCCCATTCCTTCTCCTCCCCAGTCTTCTGTCTGCTAGTCTAGTCTATGTGAACAAACTCATTCTTCACCTGTAGCCCGGACATTATTTCAGACCTCCACCCACCTTCGTTTATAGCCTGGATTGGACTTCTCTGTTCAGGTGAACCTCCCTTGTAGAGCTTCAAAAAAATACCCGTCAAAGGACATTCAAAAATAATACAGAAACAGAAAAGTAGTTTTAAATAGTGCTTTTCCCTTCACAGTCTCTTTCTTTCTGTGGGGGAGATGTTGAGACTCTTCCTGCACACATCTCTCAGAGCGTACCTCCTCATGTCACCGAAATGCCGTGCGTTGCACTGGCATGCACACGTGTGTGTGTGTGTGTGTGTGTGTGTGTGTGTGTATGAGACCAATCTCATTACATGTTCCGTAGGATTAATTATAGTCTGGCATTCACTTAGACAAGGACAGTCTCTGTCCTTGTTCTCTGTCTGTCCCTGTTCTCCCCCATTGCTGGGACGGAACAGGAGCTTGGGCTTCCCATCTGCCCAGCTCAGGGGTACCTGCCTGTTTATGAGCAGTAAGTCATATTTGATGACTCAGAAAAGCTTTGTACACTCAATTATCCAGGAAAAAAAACCTGGCCCCTAACATGTATGCTAAAGTAGACTCTTAAAGCTGACCTCTGACAAGGTCAGGTAAAGTGTTCTCTTCCTATGTTGGGGTATTTTAATTCCTCTCTCTTCAGTAAATGGTGACTCAGGATTATTTTCTCCAGCAAAGATTCTGAAAAATCCCCCCCTTCCCATCCATCCAGCCTGCCCTTCTGCTACTGGAAAGTTCCATCTTTACCTCCACATATTATGTAACAAGACTTTGTGCTGTATTGAAGGACCGACTTTCTCAATCAGAGGATAGATGCAGTTTTACAGCCAAAATAAATATAAATAAATAGGTAAATAAGTAAATGTGAACTGAATAGTACATATTTCCTCTACTTTGGAAAAATTACAAAAAAAAATTTATAACAGTTCTGACTGTCATTTGAAAAATGAACACACTCCAATCCTGTCTGTATCCGTTGGCTTAAGAGAGCCAGACTGAAAGTACACCATGCACCAGATGATGGCAGAACAGATCCTTCTTTAGGACATTTATGACAGGCCAGGCTTTTCATTTCTTTTCTTCCCTTCTGTCTGCCTGTGCCTCATTACTGGCAATGACTTCTGAAGCATCAGGCTTTTTCCACCTTTGCGTAAAGTTAATCAAAGGCAGTCTCTTAGTGGCCTTGAGCTGTTCTCCATGTTGGATCGGATCCTCGTCATGGCTACGCTTTGGCTTCTACACAGAGATGGAGTTCACTGAAAAGCCGTGCCTGTGTTGTCAAGAATTCCTTTTGACTAATAGCCAGGTTCTTTTTATAAAAGCCATCAAAGGAATCAGAGAATCAGTAAATGCAGGGATTTGGTTTGGTGTGGGTAGGCATCATATGTGTATGTGTGTGTGTATGTGTGTGTGTATGTATGTGTGACTGTGTGTGTAAATGTGTGTGTGCATGAGTGAGTGTGTGAGTGCATGTGTGAGTGTCAGTGTGTGTGTGTCAGTGTGTATGTGAGTGACTGTGTATGGTGTGTGTGTGTGATCTATGACTGCGGGTTTGTATGCCATGGTGCACGTGTGGAGGTCAGAGCAGAGGACAGTCTTGTGACTGGGTTCTGGGGACAGAAAACAGGCTGTCAGGTTACATCATTGTGTGACAACTGTCTTTAGTCACTGAGACGCCTCCCCAGCCCCTTGTTCTTTCCTTTAAGTTCAAATGAAGGAGGCAGATGTTCGTGATGGAGGAGGCGGTTTTTACTTGAGCATGTTGCCCTTTCTGTTGTCAGATGCTGACATTTTAATCTGGTTTGAACTTCACAGAAATCTCATGTCAGGAATGACCAGTTCCAGAGCAGTAATTGGCTGGGAGTCAGCACCAAATATGAGTCAGTCGGTGACCCCAGTAGGGGCTTCGGTCCCATTGTGAATGCTGACTCTACCTTCTGGGGAGCTGGCTGTTCAGCTGGGTGGTTGGTTGGTATACAATGGTGGAGATTCAAAAATTCTTAAACTCATCTTATAGTCTAAGTAAAAACACACACACACACACACACACACACATTATGAATTTTCAAAATTGGTTTTGCAGCACCTGTATATTCAGCAGCATTTCTGACATTTTTCTTCAGAAAGGAGGAAGAGTACAAGAAATTTCACAGGTCTTGTTACCCTGAATATTGAATAGCTGAAAAACTGAACAGCGAGCTGCTGTTTGCTTTATTGGTAATCAAACACACTACAGCTGACATCCAAAGGTTTCTCTTGTAATATTTTTCCCCCGGACGTGTCAAGAGTGTTCTTTGCTTGTCAAAGATGAAAACCATTGATGGGAACTTCTCTGCTTTAGTTTGCACTTCCCTGTATAGATTTTCTTCTTTAGGGGAAGATAGGGGCCAAGCATTATCTGTAGGACAGGGAGTGAATGATGGAGAGGAAGTTGAAGATCTGTCTGTCTATTGTTTTGTAGTTTTGGTCTTGAGCCTATGGAAAAGTTGAATAAAAAGGTAAAAAGGAAAGCAAGTTCCTCAGAAAACTGTAAGAATTGAATATAACTGTGCATCACAGAGAATTTGAAGTATTTTGACTCTGCATCCCTTGTAGAAATCAGCTTAAGGCAAACTGGAAATGATCACAAGGAATACTTAAACTATAATTAGAATTCTTATTATTAATTTATTGTTAATTAGAAATAAGTAAGTAAGTTAATACAACTAGGCACTAAATTCTAAGTAAGAAAAAAAGGCTCAGGTATGAATTCCAGAGTACTAGTCCAGTTAATCTTTCATTTAAATAGGAGATAGTGGTATAAATACATGATTTATATTGTTAGATACTTCCAACAAAAGAAAAAAAAAGCAGGAAACTCAGAGGGTGCGGTAGCCAGTAGCATTTAGTACCTGTGGCACCCAGATTGGGGTCTCTAAATGGTGCTTCTCACTAGTAGGCTTTAGGGCTCCTTGAAGAAATGGCTTACTCTGGGTCTGGATTGAGGAACATGTGGAATGGCCTTCGAGCATCTCAAAACTTAAAATCGGTGAAGAGGAATCTAGGATGATGCCAGAGGGACTCAGGAGCCAGCCTGAAGGAGTCCTGGGGACAAAAATGGGATGGTGAACATTAACAGAATTGAAATACATAAAAATACTCAAGTTTATGATAATTCTTGGAAAACCAGACATGACAAAACCATGCCTATCTGTTGCACTTAAAGATGTGAGGTGGTTCGTTATGGTTCTGACTGTGGATTAAGGAGAAACAAGGAAGTCTGGCCTCCATCCCCACTTTCCTTGTGATCCCATATTTTAGGGCAAGTCTACCATACAGGCTCGAGGTGAGTAAGTGAAAAGAGATGCTAGGAAAAAAAGACACGGTCTGGTAACACCCAGTAAATTAAAGAGGTTGGTGACAACCCTGAACAGCACTGAAGGCATTGAGTGACAGTGGGACTTTATAGTGGAAGATGGCGTGACAGTGCTGGAACCCACAGGTCCATTGACAGTACTTCATTCTACAGGTACACTGACAGTACTTGAACCCACAAATCCATTTACGGTACATGAACCCACAGATCCATTGGCAATACTTTAAACCACAGATCCATCGAGAGCACTAGAACCCACAGGTCCATTGACAATATTTGACACTGACAGTATACTTGAACCCACAGGAACATTGACAGGACTTGAATCAACAGATCCATTGAGAGCACATGAAACCACAGGTCCATTGACAGTACTGGAACCTATACATCCATTGACAGTATTTGAACCCACAGATCCACTGAAGGCAATTGAACCCACAGGTCCACTGACAGTGCTTAAACCACAGGTCTACCGGCAGTACTTGAGCCCACAGATCTATTAACAGCTCTTGAACCCACAGACCTGCTGCCAGTACTTGATCCAGCAGATCCCTTGACAGGACATCAACCTATAGGTCTATTGACAGTGTACTTGAACGCACAGATATATTGACAGATTTGAACCAACAGATCTATTGAGAGCATCTGATCCCACAGATCCGTTGACAGTACTTGACCCACTGGTCCACCGACAGTACTTGAACCCACAGATCCATGTCCACTTTTTCAAACATGAGCTATCCACACACTGTGCTGCCCAGAAACAGCAGCACCTGTGACGTGTTCTTACCCACACTCCTGTCTCCTAACAAGGCTGAACTAAATGTCATAAACATCCGTGTCTAATTACAGTGGAGCTCTCCTTAGCCACGGGCATCCGTTCCAAGGATCTCGTCTACCACCGCCTCCACCCATTGGCTGTGCGCCGTATGCAGTACAGTACACATGCTGATTTTTCCCTGTATATACATGTGATAATGTTATATTTTTAAATTAAAGAAAGTGATTAGATATTCAGTAGCAACTAATAGTGAAGGAGAGTAGTTGACAATAAAACTTATGTAATTGTATCCGCTTTGCACAGTGTCCCATAGTCTCTCCTCTCTCCTCTCCTGTGACATTTTTTTTCCTCTTCTATGTTGCTGGAGATCAAACCCAAGGCCCCACACACAGTAGACAAGCACTTGACCATTGAGCTACCTCTGTCACTAACTTCTTTTTCTTCCTCCACACGCTCAGAAATAGAAGCTTCACTGTTATCATACATCTTAGTGACCATGATACACTTAAAAATATATAAGTTCAAAATGTTAACTCTTTCACCTGAAGGATGCGTGTATGGCTTCTCTTTCGAATTTTGAAACTTTAGCTTCCCTAACCTTGCATTTGGGGCCATTACTAGATTATCAAATAAAAGATACTGGAATGCAAACCATGACAGTCAATCAGATGACCAATATGGCTCCAGACGGATGGGCCAGTGGCACCTTTGTGACTTGCCCTCAGGGGACTGAGCAGAGCATCAGAAAACTTTATCACGCTTCTCACAATAGCATCCATCTCAAAACACACAAATTGTTTGTGTCTGGATTTTCCATGTAATGGTTTCAAACCTTGGTTAACTGTGGAAACTGTTCCTGAGAAGAGGGACTCACTGTAGTAGTTTATAGGAAACACGAGGGACAGGAGATCACGTTTAACAACACAACATTTTTTTTTCTCAAATCATAATTAATTCACACAGGGGTTATAAACACAGAAAGGCTGGATGTGAGGAAGGGACTGACACTGGAGTGTACACCACAACATTTAAAGTAGTCTGTGCCTGAATATAGAAGTTCTACAAAACATCTGGGTTCATCACGTCTACAAGTAAACGTTACAGAACAAGGTAGAGAAGGGACTAAGCCAGGACTAAGAAGATTTATTAACTAGTTGCAGGTACTAGCCCTGTTTGGACCTTAAGTCATACAGTCTAGCTGTAAGATATCCTTTTACAACAATAGGAGAAAGCTGAATACAGTCTCTGTGTTACTAAGGGATCTTTGATAATTTCTTTGAGTGTTGACGTTACTGAGATGATTCTTAACAGTTCTTATCCACTAGACATACTTACAAATGAATTCAAAGGATGTCTGAGATTTTCTTTAAAATAGTCCATCATGAGGTCCAAGACACATTTGTATATGCATGAAATTGTCAACCAATAAACAAGAGATAGAGGGAAGGAAGGAAAACATTCCATTAAAGGTAAAGAGGCCCACATGAGGCCATCGAGAAAATCAGAGGGGTTGAATGTGGTCCTAGTGTTGATGAGGAAGTCGTGAAGTTCTCTATGGCTCTTCTCCACCGCTTACGAGAATTGTACATGATAAAAACAATTATCTTTCGCTGCGTGAGAGGCAGAGACACCTGGATTTAACTGGAAAGACTCTGCTGTTTTCTCACTTTTCTCCTCTCTTTACACCCCCTTTCCGTTCCTTCAGACATCATTGTCGAGCCCCATTTGTGCCTATTACTCCCGCTTCACCGAGGAAGAGAACAAAGCTGAAAGATCAAGTTTCTGCCCATTGTGGAGCCACTATGACAAAAGTACTTGACTCTCTTTCTGAAACAGTGGTGACAAAGTGTCATATGCTCAGAGTCTGTGGCCAGAGAGCTTTCCTTGTCTGCTGGTGGTTGGGAGGGGTGGGGAGGGGCCCTCCGTATAGCAGCTGTTTCTTCTGCTGTGCCCCACTCCTGATCCTGAAGGTTCCATCTCTCCCTGCAGTGCCCCAGGCGGGGAACTAGGTGTCCCACACTGAAGGCTGAAAGATACTGAAGATCAAGCCCTATACCCACCTTCCCACCTGCCCAGACTCCGAACTCATATGCCTTATTTCACACTGGTTTCCAGAAGCATAAGACATTTTTATCTGTTTAATTGTTTTTTTTTTTTTTACTTTGTGGGTAAACTTTGAACATCCAAATAAGAGCCCATCAAGTGGGACAGCATCTGTGTTTCTTGTGAGAGGGTGTAGGTGTCCCTCTTATGGTAGGGTTGTGAAGACCTAGCTGGAGGCAACAAGCTATGATGACAGAGAAATACGTGACACCCCTGCCTTACATTCATAAAATAATAAAACCCTGCAAACCAAAAATAACATTCATCTGTATTCGCTCCTCAGTGACACGTGGTTCAGTAACCTTTCTACTTGGATAAGGCCTGAGGGTAAATAGATGATTTCAGTTCTTATGTGCTTGAAAACACTTGTGTGACATTTAAGGACCATTGTGCTGGTGATGATGGTGATGATGGTGGTGCACTTTACTAGGCTGCACTTTACTTTGCTTCCTGGTGAAATTATTTCATCTTTTGTAAAACCCAGGGCGCCTGAGGGCACGTACAGATCTTGCTGTCATCTGTCATGTGTCACACACACTCGACATCAGGAGCAGCAGTCAGCCGTCAGGGACGAGGATTGGCTGCCTTGCCCGGTTCCTGCTGCAGGCTGTGTGAGATCCCTGCCTTCTGCTCCATGAGATTTAGTGAGAAGTGGGAAACACCCGAAGCTCAGAACAAGATCTGTGCCCTACACATCTCTGACCGGGTCTGTGGAAACTGCACGGATGTTTCTAACATTGTTGTGTCCTTCAGAAATCAAGGCTCTAGATATAGTCAAGATAAATGAGAAAGTTTTATTCACATTCAGGGACCAGTGAGAATATTTAAAAAAGAAATGAAAGAATAACTATCAGTGCCAAGCATCGAGTCTTACAGCACACCAGATGCAGTTAAGCCTCGTAACGACATAATCACCAGTAGCCCTCCCAGTAATCCCATTTTATAGCTGAGCTGTCCTGTGACTTGCGCGGGGCTTTACAGTTAGGAAAAGGCAGAGCTGGGTTCTGGGAGCCCTTTATCTGATGCCAGAGCCTTTGCTTTCTATCTCCCTGTGTAGTTTTAGTGTCAATAGAAGGTAACGGACTCGTAGTAGTCCGCCCAGTGCTGGCTTGGTCTCTCACCACCTCTGTTCTGTGTGGGATCTCCGTTTCTTCACGTTTTTAGCTATCTGGAGGTGAATACAGGGTAGAAGGGGCTGATGGTGCATACGCCACCACTCTGCAGAATCGGTGTAGAACACCAGGTGTCGGCTGACTCACTGTCTAGGGTGAAAGCCACGTGGCCTGGCTACCACACACAAGGCAGGTAAAGCCCATCAGAATGGATATTCACTGGAGCTATGAGGCAGAATGTGCATCAGACTTGAAATGTAACCAATGGCAAAGAAAGGCCATGTAACCATAGACACCAAAATAAAATCTATCCTCACTCAATCAGGATGTGTATATTCTTTACCAACTCACTAGAAGAGCACAGAGACTATTGACGTTGAGATCCCAGCCTTCCTCAGGCACAGCTCAGCACTACAGACTTTCCTCAAAAGAGTGATACTTTGACAACTATAGTCTCTTGCTGTGGTAATTTCTTACCCCATTAAGCCTGTATTAAAAAACACACACACACACACACAACCCAGTTATTATAAGCTATGTGCCTAGATTGGGCAAATCTATCACTATACTAACTTATTCCCAGCTATGAGACCCCCATGCTACCTGCAGCTTCTCCGAGCTGTGTGGTTCTGCTCCGTATTAGCTTCTACCTCCTCCTCTTCCTCCTCTGTCCTCTCTCTCCCCTCCTCTCTAAGACCCCCCCATCCCACCTTAACCTTCTACTACCCAATCACAGGCTCTAACCTTTATTTGACCAGTTAGAATGGGGAGAAGGTTCACATGAGATCACCTGAGTACGTGATCTACCCCTCCTCGTGGACAGCCCCTCCTGAGGAAGCAGAATTAACATTGGAATACAAACAGCACCAGGACAACCCGCAGTATCTCCCCCCCTCCAATAAAAGGGCTCCCTTTCTTCAGATCTAAATTGAGCACGACCATAACAATCATGTAAATATAATATATGACACACGCTGACTATCCAGTCCACCATATTTGTCTCTAGGTTCTGTCCCATGCAGAAACACTGGAAGGAGCACAACATACTGCTCTGCTTTTATTTTTAGACAGATGAGACCTCTACTTGAAACTATACATGTTCAGACACCTCTAAAAGCTATCTTCAACTGGCAAATTATTCTGGGTGCCTTGCTCCTTCTCCGTGAGAAGGAGTTTTAAACCGCGTATTTGGTAAGCTTAGCGTTGTTAGGAGTAATGAGGCTCCAGCTCACGAGCTTGTATAAGTGGGATGTACTTTGTTACTCCTGCAGATAACTGAGATGACTCGGTTATCTGATTTTCATTTTCTCTAGCATCAAATCGAAAGTAGAAACCGTGTCCACACCAGCAGGTTCTGGATGTGAGTCTCCCCTAGTTATGAATGGCCCACAAGTCACTGCATGATCTCCATCTTCCTCAGCTTACTGGTTCCCTGATGGGTGGGCTAGATCTCAAAGAGGGACTGCTTTCTCGGCCCAGGCTGCTCACTGTAGTCATGTGACTTATCTGAAACCACCTTCCAAGGTGTTTTTGTTGTTGTTGTTGTTGTTTTGGTCACTCATTGCAAGCCAGAGTTATCTGGGGAAAAAAACCCTTGATTAAGAAAGTGCCTCCATCAGATCGGCCCATGTGTCATTCTCTTGAATAATGATTGATCTGGGAGGGCCCAGGTCACTGTGAGTGGTGGCGCCCCTGGGCATGTGGTCCTGGGCTGTATGTAAAAGAGCAGGCTGAGCAATCCAATAAGCAGGATTCCTTTTTGACCTCTGCTTCAGTTCTTGCCTCCAGGCTCCTACCTAGAGTTCCTGCCCTGGCTTTTGTCAGTGATGGACTGCATCCTGAGATGCAGAGAAGATGAAACAGTCTTCCTCACTCCCGCCCCCAGTTGCTTTGATCACGGTGTCTTGTCACAGTCACAGAAACCTAAGAAACAGATGACATTGTTTCTCTCAGCATCGTGTATGGAGTCAGAGGAGGCAGGACATTTGAGGACACTGAGAACCCTGAAAACTGGGCCTTGTCATTGACTCCATGAGAATGAGGGCTTTCTTTCCCGCAGCCTTCTACCACAGCGGAGTTCACGGCTCTCCACTCCTTCCTTCTGTGGCTTCCTTCTATGTCAGAGACCACGGTGGCCATGCCCAGCCCCTGTTGTCCAATCCCTGTGTCAACTGAAAGTCTCCTTTCTTCCTAGCGGTGCCTCAGTATTTTTCCAGGAAGCTACGTGTTCCCCTCGAGCCGAAGCTGGGCAGTGTCTGACGCAGTCATTTGTTTTCAGAGTCGGCGGCTTGTCGCTAGAGTCAACTAGAAAGTGTGAGGTGGCTGCCAAGGCCAAGGATGGCACTGCTTTCCCCAAACCCACTGGGTGTGCAGCCTCCATCCAGCAGGCCCTAAGCTAGTCTGAAAGAACTGGAAGGTGGGCGTGGCCGGTTACTTGCTGGTAATTTGAGACAGAAAGAACAACTGATTGGCTTGGAAAATTACAGAAAATGACTCAGGAACATGGCCAAAATTAAAATATCAAGTACACATTTTACTTAAAAAAAAAAAAAGTTTTAGACTTTAAAGTAGACCAGCAGTTCCTTGGGATGAGGGTGGAGGGAGAGGGGAGACCAAGAGGCCAGCCCGTTGGTCAGAGGAGCTCTTACAGATCACCGTGTGTCCTTGCTAGCTCACAGCTGTAAAACAGTGTTGGATTGTCCACAGTACGTCAGATCCCTCAGTGAACTTGGCTAAAAATCTGTGTCTTCAGCATTCTAGACAGGAAGGAATTTTGTAGAAGAGATGTTTCTAGAAAATAGTACGGTAGAAAGACAAAGCAAAGACAGTCCAAGTTATTTTATGGTTGTTTTGTTGTTGTTGTTGTTATTATTTTCTCCACAAATAATAATAATAATTATTACTATTATTATTATTTCCTCCACAAGTCCCTTGTGTGGGGCTTTCTAAGTAGAGACCTCACAGTACATAAAAGTAGTCTGAACCGTTTAGAAGGAACATCACAAGCCTGAGCTACTTCCTGTATGCAAAGTTCATGAGCCTGAGCTACTTCCTGTATGCAAAGTTCATGAGCCTGAGCTACTTCCTGTATGCAAAGTTCATGAGCCTGAGCTACTTCCTGTATGCGAAGTCCACGTCTCTCCCACCATTCTGAGAATCTGCCCTCTACTGGAATTTTCTTTTGAGACTTCCTAAGCAGCTGGAGTTGGGGTGGAGCAGCGGGTGTCGTGGAAGCTGACAAGGCCATAGAGTTGTAACTCATTTGAGGAACGTTTTTCGACTGCAGCTCAGGTAGAGATTTTCTGGTTGGACACAGTGTACAGGCTCCCTCCCAGTAACCAATGCAGTGCCACGCCCTTCTCCTCATCTCTGAGAAGGGAAGAGGTCAGTTCTGCCAGGCCTGGCCTGCCTGGGGTTCACTCATCTGAAATTCCTACTTCATTTTACCATTTCCTGACTTTGAGTCTCTGTTTCTTTGTAAATAGTGAGGGCTTTACCCTCCCCCCACCCCATTCTTTTTCTAGTTATTCAGAAAATGAAATCTGTGGTTTAGTTCACAGACTGTCCTTTAGTCAAGAGACACTTGTGCCAGAAAAAGTCTGAGTATTTGAAATTTGAAAAAGCAGTGTGGTTTGTCAGGCTTAGTCACTATCTTTAACTTTTCCCTGACCACGTTGATTCTTCTAGCCAAGTTTTGGCTAGAAGTCAATCTCTTATGATAAGAATAATATCCTGAATGGAAAGAGGTCAATTAGGAGTAGTTATTGTCAGCAGCAAATCAAATGAAAAGCATTGGATACATTCTATGTAAATTAATGCACACACCCTAACTAGTCCTACTGATTGCTTTTCTTCTTCTTCCTCTTCCTCCTCCTCCTCCTCCTCCTCCTCCTCCTCCTCCTCCTCCTCCTCCTCTGTCTTTAGTCAAAAATGAAGATCCCAGCTACCATAGGAACTTTATAGAGAGGACTTATAGAATACAATGTTATATGAATGAATATAGCCATTACAGAAACTAATACGGAAATCCTCTAAAACTCCCAAAACTTAAAGTATGTGGTTCTGCATTGGGAAATGAAATAAGCGCGTTGAGCAGATGTCTGTGTTCACAGCATCATTCAGAATAGCCAAGAGATGAAACCGACTTTAGAGACGGTCACAGACGAATGGATAAAGGATGTGCATACACACACACACACACACACACACACACTGTTAAGAGAAGAAAGCCAGGCACAGCAAGATGACTGCCTCATGATCCCACTAATATGTGAACTCATAGAAGCTGGAGCGGAACAGTGGTTACTGGGGGCCAGGAAGAGGGCTATGCTGGGAAGATACTGGTCAAAGGATACAAAGTTTCAGAGAGACAGGAGGACACAGCATGG
The DNA here is from genome assembly GCF_004785775.1 of Grammomys surdaster. NCBI lineage: Eukaryota > Metazoa > Chordata > Mammalia > Rodentia > Muridae > Grammomys > Grammomys surdaster. The sequence goes on along the minus strand of NW_021605377.1, from coordinate 6,114,745 downwards.
TCTCTATAGTTAACAATGCAACATTTATTTTAAAATTGCTGCGAGCAGACTTCTCATGTTGACACCACAAAACTATCAGTATGTGAGGTGATATTCAATGAATACATTTATTAGACTATAGTATTTTCTTATAATTATATGGTTATTCTATATTAATAATAAACATGAATATTATGTTATCTCAAAATAGAAAGTAATGCCGATAGTTTTTTCTGTCTCAAGACTAACTTCCAGAACAGAATGAGACTTTCACTCAGACTGGTTGAATTTTTTCACTTATCTTTGTTTCTCTGCATTAATTTGTAATAGTTTGAGATTCTGATAAGACATTTAATTTAAGATTAGAAATACTCATGGGAATCCTAAGAAGCTGCTAACCACATGTAAGTTGGCACAGATTTTAAAAAACATTTCTCACTGTATGCTTCTCTGGCAAAACTTCGAAAATAATTCGTATTGAAGAACAGACTGCTGGAAGAGTAGCCTAGTATTACAGTAAAAGACTCAAGATACAAATCCAGAATTCAGGGACCCAAGCCTTAGAAATCATGGGGAGAGAAGGTAAGAGAAACTTGCAGAAAGAAGGTGAGAGGATGCTGGAGGCTCCCCACTAACTCACCCCATTGCCTTGGCTGGACCACCCTATGGGAAAGATTCACATCTCACTGCTTTCTGCACTAAATCGTTTACACCTGAGAATTCCAGCTAACGCTTGCAGTGAATAGTTTGATAAGTTAAATAGTGGACATAGTAGAAATGAGTTAAGTAGTAGAAAGCTACCCACCACTGATATTTTTAGATCTGTCTCTTAGGGAAGTTTAAAGTTACACACTAGCAGATTTTCAGGATGTCTTCTAAGAATTCTAAGGTCACCATGAACTGCCAGTAGTTGTAGCAATCGTTGTTTTAGTGGCTACAGTAGCAATGTTTTCTATCAAAGGTTAGAAGTTAATATATATATGAGATACTGGTCCAGTTATAGGACAGTTGTTTAAATTATTGAAGTGGATGCTTCGTTATCCCCATTTATAGACGAAGATGCTGACAGATGGAAGAAGTTGATCGGTTTTCAAAGAGTCATAGGTGCTAAGTGGCAACACTTTGACTCGAGCCCAGTAGCTGTAGGTCCAGTTTCTGTTCTGAACTGCTGGACTGTCTCAGCAGAGTGAGATTTGCGTAGCTAAGACAGTAGTAACAGGCTTCCCCCAGAGCACATAATAAATTAACACTAGATAGATAGGATGTCTAGATTTGGAGTTTTCCTCTCTCAAATCTTTGTGCTCAGGACCACAGGTAATTGTAAATTAACAAGTTACAAGTTAATCAACACAATTAATTAAATGACCTAAATTAAAGGTACATCACCACTACTGATGGTTTAGCCAGATAATCCCAAATAAGTTGCATTATTGCTAAAGAAGGTAAATCATTTGTGGCCAAAAAAGCAAGAATAAATGAAGGGGCCACAGAGATGAATGTCTTCGTGAGGAATCTGCTTCCCATGCAAACACTCAGACCCGAGTTCAGCCCGCAAAATGCACATTTCAAAAGCCCACACAGTGCACACCTATAAACCCAGTGCTGGGAGAGAGACTGGAGGCTCCCTGGTCAGGCCAGCCAATCCAGCTGAACCTGTAAGCTTCAAGGCGGAACCTGTCTCAAAGAATATGTTGGAGAGCTAATAAAGATGACATCAATTCCAATACGCATGTGCCCACAGAAAACACTCAGACATTAGTAAGTAAAAGCTAGAGTCAGGTTTGGTGTGATATATTCATAATGTCCACCCTTGAGAGATAGAGACAGAAGGACCAGGAGTTCAAGGCCAGCTAGGGGTTATAGGAGAGCCTGTCTGGGGCGGAAGCAGGCATAGGAGAGAACTTCCAGCCCTAGCCTACTCAGCACACACATGGGGGGTCAGGAGGCCTCCCCCAGTTTCCAGGACTTCTGACCATCTGTGGCCATTGTGTAGCAAGCCAGGCTGTGAGGCTTGAGGCTGACAGGCAGCTCACCATAATTTTGAGTAAGAATCAACCACACACTCTGTGAATGTTCCAATTTTAGTAAACCTAGGTGATTTCCCAGCAAGAATGTCACCTAGTCACCCACAGATATAAAACAAAAGCAAAATAAAACAAAAGCAACCTGGCAGGAGTCTCGAGAGTAGGCCTTCGCCTGCTGCTTAGAAACTGTGTGATTCATCACCCCTTTGCTCTGAGTCCCTCAGAGCCCGGCAGAGTCTTCGCTTGACAGCGACTCTGACCCCTTTTCTGGTCTTCAGATAAACAGCCATGTGCCCTTCTTTGGTCCTCTGAGTCTCTCACATTTACTAGAAAGCTTCTGCCTTCTCGTTCAAGCCTGAGCCAAGTCGCCTGCCCAGAAAGATTTTCTCTGGCCGCTCTGCATGGTTTCCCTGTCTCTCCAGGCACACTCTAATCTATAGCCTATCTTATTCCAATTTATATAAGAAAGGCACCAACAAAACAAACAGACAAATACAACCCCAAAAATGTCAGTAAATAAAGCATGCAAGTTATGTGGTATCTAGGTTTCTGCTCTTGCCTATAAACCCAGAGGGCAGGTCTCATTCGGTGCTGTGTCTGTGGTGCCTAGAATAATACATAGCATACTCAGGGGATGAATATTTATTACATGCATGAACAAATGAATGAATTCTGTCTATGGCTGAAGGTCTGGAAGTCTGTACCTATGGGCACATCTGTGCCGTTTTACCCCAGCCTGACTCTTTCTTCCCGAAGCCCACACCCATTTGTATATTTGACTCCATGTAGTACAAAGCTCATTCAGCATTTCTACATCGATGGAAGAATCACTGTACCTTGGCATTTTATCGTTAATATTCGACAGCCACATTTCATCCTGGACACCAACCAGAGGCATCTCATTCAGCTTCTTTGAAGGGTAGCAATACTCCACAGCCGCTAGCATGCTTCTCCAATTGCTTTTCCACTAGCAATGCTCATCCATCAACATAGGACACACCAGCTCCACTTGTCCTTGAGCTAAGACAGAAGTAAGGCAGAACTGTTTCTTCTTACCTTCCCCTGCCCGTATTTAGTGGTCAACTTATTCCTTCTTTTCCCTTCCCTTATGTTTTTGTTTGTTTGTTTGTTTAGCAGCCCATATATTTCTCAGTTCTTAGAGAACCAATTTCCCAGGCTTGTATATAAAACCAAAAGCTACGCTCAAACATGGACTTGAGTCTGATAATTGAGCAGCTTCCTGGGGGATGGCTACAATCAGCACAAGGATTTAAACCTGACCTCTAGATGGAAGTGGGTTCGAAATGCCCGAGAGGTGTGAGCGATGATGCCTCACTGCTGTGAACAAATCCTAGTCCTATCTCAGTGGGCACGGATGTTCCTAACAGATCAAACCCTTGGCCACGTCCCAGGATAGGTCCTACTTCAAGAGTTTTCCGTGTAGATGAAGGATACAGTAGAAAAGCCAGCTACATCTCTCGATCCTGTGTGTGTGGTCACAGCCGTTCTAGTCTACGTAATAGATTGGATGGGAGGATTTTTCTTTTCTTTCTAGGACTTTTGTCCCCAAAGAATTAAAGAATTACACCTTTAGAATTCTTATAGAAAGCTAAGCCACCAGGAGTATTTGTTTTGGTTTTGTTTTTCTTTGTTTTATTCGTTTTCTGTCATAGTAAACAGGTTTTGTAAGTAGTATTCTTTTGCAGGGCATAGACAGAATTGTGTTCTTGGGCAGCAGCATCTGCGGCAAACTACTGCTTACACACTTTATGTCTTTACTTTCAGATCAGTAAAATCACTTATCGGGACAACACTTTCCTTGCCAAGGTTATTTTCATTTGTTTGTTTGTTTGTTTTTATCAGAGGTCCTTATTTCCTAAGGCCTAGGACAAGAGGGTCTCTTTCAGGGTCGTAGTCTTCAGTTTTGTGGCTCCGTGGCTTCTGCTCTATTAGAGCCTTGCTCCTCACAAATCTCTTTTCTAGACTTGGCCGTGTCTCACAGCACACGCAGGTCTGAGATCACCTGATACCTCCCTGTGCTGTTTACCCTGGCTGCTTCCACCGGGGCGAGCCCTCCACTTACATACAAGCATCAGGAGTCAGGGGAGATGAAGTGGCTGCTGTTAGAACATCTGGCATCAGACTCTGCTTTATAAAGGAAACGATTTTAGAAGAAACATCTTGATGAGGGAAGATGATGAGGCCCCAAAGGCCCAGACCTTGGCAGGGCTGCTCTGCGTGAGTCAAGGGGAAACGTTTATTGGTTGTTCAGTGAGTGAGGGCGACTTGTGCTTTAATAAAAGGGAAGGGAAGAGGTGGGATTGGGCATCCATCAACAGGAAGAGCCGTGACACAGCTGGATGCTGAGGTCTTGAAGCCTCCTCTGAAGTGTCCTGTGCTAGTACATGCTGACATGGAGAAACTTGTGGGTGGGGTAAATTTAAAAATGTGTGTGTTAGCAATTTGATCGACATGGTGCAAGGTACAGATGGTATTCATGTTGTAACCAGTCTGGCAGGAGTAAAAAGATGCGAAAAGAAACATCTGTACCCTTCCCTCCAGCTATCAGACTCTTGGGACAAATGACCCCAAAGAGTTAGAACCACCCTGGGAATCTCTTACTGGATGAGGAAAGGGCTGAGTTATTGGTGACAGCCAGGAAGTGATTGCATATATTTTAGACAACTTGATCCACCGCTTTGTAAAGGAGACCAGGAGTTAGTGGTGGACAGGACTATACCTTAACCAATGCTGCTCTGTTATGCATGCTTCTTGTTCCTTATTCACATAAGAGGACCCAGGGATGGCCTGGGGATAGGGGTAGGGGCATAGTCACGGGATCTCTTCATTTGTTCTATCAAGCCTAGTCATCCACACTGAGTATTCTTCTGTTTTTAAACGATGACTTCTCTAATTGTCATCTCAAAGATGGGGGCCAAGCCTAGCTTGTTAGTACTGCCAAGACCCAGGCTCTGACCTAACAACTCTAGGGACAACATGACCAGGAACCCTGGAATGGAAGGAGGCTCTGAAGGTGTAACCCCACCAAAATGTTGAGAAGGCTACAGAGTTAGTAGACTGAGCCAACTTTTCCTACATCTCAAGGGCAACGAGTCTCTGAACTAATATCTGGACTACATCTTGGTAATCCTTGGCAGTTCTTACTAATTCATACTGGGCCCCGTAAGTATGTGTCAGATTTACAAAATAGTATGTGTCATTTTTAAGATTTAAACTTTGGGGCTAGTGAGAAGGCTCAGTAGGTTAAGATATTTACTTGCTGATGTGCAGGTCTGACGATCTCAGATTGGCCTTCAGAACTCACACAAAGTGCATAGTAGGAGAATATTAAAACCCAAGGTGAAAGATCTCATTTAGATCATTCGCGTACAGCTCCTTTGCAGGAGGAGGACCCTGTAGGTGGATCCTCAGTTCTAGCACTGCGTGAGTCAGCTCTGTTTTCCGCTCTTCTAATCCTAGTACTTGAGAGGCAGAGACAGACATGTCCTGGGTTCCAGGTCATCTTCCAGTACACAATCAATTCATGCCAGCCTACACTACAAACAGAAGGGATAACAAAACATCTGCACTGGAGCAATCAGTAGCTTATTTACTTTATAACTGAGGCCACACGTAGCTCACCATCTTTGAATATGCCAGTTTACAATAGTTCATAGTAGGCAACATGGTAACAAGTATACAATGATAACTTTCCCCCAAATCCAGGACCTTCCACATGCTAACCAAGCACTCTGCCACTGAGCCACATCCCTTGACTTTGTTATTTTGTGACCAGGTCTCACCATGCAGACAAGCTGTCTTTTAAGTCACTATCTAGCCCAGGTTGGCCTAAATCTCAGGATCCTCCAACCTCTATCCCTTGAATGCTAGAATTACAGATGTGTACAACCTCCCGAATGCTAGAATTACAGATGTGTACAGGCTCCCGAATGCTAGAGTTACAGATGTGTACAGGCATTTTTCATTAGACATGGGAAAGTTTAAGCCAGGAATGGTAGCACATCTCAAGAGGCTGAGATAGAAGACTCCAAGCTTGAGGCCTCCATTTCAAACGCAAAACCAAACAAAGTTTGTTTATTTTGGGGTACACTAGGTTAGAGTTTGACAGAGAAACAGAACCAGTGCTTCATAGATACACATAGATACATAGATAGGCAGATAGATAGATAGATAGATAGATAGATAGATAGATAGATAGATAGATAGGCAGATAGATAGGCAGATAGATAGATAGATAGATAGATAGATAGATAGATAGGCAGATAGATAGATAGATAGATAGATAGATAGATAGATAGGCAGATAGATAGGCAGATAGATAGATGCGTAGATAGTGGATAGATATAGATGATATAGATAGATTGATAGAGATAGGTGATAAATAGTAGATTGATATAGCTAGATGGTAGATATACTGATGATAGATGACTGATAGATGATAGAGAAATAGATAATAGAGGGGATAGATAGATGAAAGATGGATACACACACACACACTCACACACACACACATATATAAAATCTCCAACAACTTACTGTAGGGACTGGTCCGTATGATTGTGGAGGCTCATAACTCTGTTGCCTGGGATCTGGAGAACTAGGAAAGCCAACAGTGTCACTCATTGGAGGAGAAGGATGGAGAGATGGAGCAAATCCTGCTCAGAGTCCAGGAGGAATGCCAGCTCATGTATGAGGATAAGAAGGGTTGGGTGTGGCAGACCGGGAGGAGGGAAACTGCCTCCCCTCACACTTTCATTCTGCACGAGGCCCTTTCACACTGTGCGAGTCTCACCCACGCTGCTAAGGTTGATCTTCACAGTCTTCTGGGTCAGAAGTTACTCTCTCCTAAAACACCCTCACAGACATATCCACAAGTAATGTCACAGCTACTAGGAATTCTTCACACCAAGTCCAGTTGACACACAAAATTACCCATCACATAAATTCTTTATTTTTTAAATTATTATTATTACTATGTGTATGGGTGTTTTGCCTGCGTGTAAGTTTGTGTACCATATGTATCTCAGGTACCCATAGATCCCCTAGAACTAGAGACGGTTATGAGCTACAATATAGAAACTGGGAAGCCATGTCCTCTGGAAGAGCAGCCAGTGCTCATAACTGCCGAGCCATCTCTGCAGCCCATACATTCCTAAGTGTTCAGTTGTGCTGGCCCTGGATTTTAATGGGTTATCTTCATGATGGCCTTTGGCATACTCTTTGGCCAATTGTATTTCCCATAAGCTAGTAGTTAGATCTAGAGGCTCGATTCGATTCTGGTTGGGTATTTCAGCAAAAGCCTACTGTATGATGCTGTGTACTTTGAATGAACACGTCACTGAAGCATAAGCTTGGCAGCCCCATTCGCCTTGCCGATCCTCCATGCTAAAGCTCCTGTCAGCCTTGTGCACCGCTCAGTGTCAACTGCTGATCACCGTGGAGAACTGGGATCTGGAGAACTAGGAAAGCCAACAGTGTCACTCATTGGAGGAGAAGGATGGAGAGATGGAACAAATCCTGCTCAGAGTCCAGGAGGAATGCCAGCTCATGCAGCTTCACAGATGCAGTTCCACACTCACTAGCTGGCCTTCATCTCTGAAGGCTTTCTCTTTCCAACTGCTTGGTTATCTTGATATGTAGTTACGAGGTTCCAAGTTAGATCACAGCACCCTGAGTGTGGTCTCACATACGTAGGTAGTCAGCACCTCAGTGCGAATGCAGAGTGGTCAGCTGACACTGGTAGGCAGCTAGAAAGCTGCCTTGGGCATTCCCCACCCTATCTAGAAAAGACAAGTGTTGTGACAAGCTGCAAGAGATATTGGGTGCAAAGGTATTTGACTGTCCCGTGGGTAGATTTATCTTTGTCAGGCCTTTGAGCACGCCTCTTTGGTCTTATAGTCTCCTGAGAAGACTGAGAAGGTGAGAGACAGCATAACTCAGCCTTTTCTCAGAAGCAATTTTTGTTTTGCTGAGGTCTGCCAAGCAAAGACTTCGTCATCCCTACTGCACATGCATTTCCAGATCCCTTTAGCGTCAGGACTGACCGCCTCCTCCTGGCAGGAGCGGGCCCTTCAGGGAAGGGTGCGGTAACCGCAGGCCTTTGTCCCATGTCCTGAGGGCTTCTGAGAGAACTCTAGAAGCTTTCAACAGCCAGCCTCTTTTCCTGTTTGAGAGGTTCGTGGGAGAGCACTGGGTAATAGCAAGCCTGGTGACAGTCTGGAACTCTCCTCACGAACGGAGAGAAAAGCTGTGGTTTCAAAGCAGTGTCTGTTAGCCCCAAGTACTGGTTTTATTTTACAGATAAAATGCCGTTCCTCAGGTCCTCAGATGGTAATTGTTGTGATTATTCACTTCTGGAAGTCTCTACGAGCATTAAGTTCTGAGGAGAGGCTGGAGTAGACCACTATACCCTCCCTGCACACATGTGCACAGACAAGATCATTCTGCCTTCTCTTCTTCACATGCAGACTACAGTACCCAGCCTTCACTGCAGTGAGAGAAATGGAGGTTGCCTCAGGGGGATAGGAGTAGGGGAATAAACTCCACGAGTTCCATCCCACACGAACTTAGCACGCGCATCCTCTCTTTTGTGTTCTTCCTGTGGACTGGCTGGGCTGGAGGCAACAGCACTCAGGACCACTTTGAGAGCTGGCAGTCTCCATCAGCCCAGGTATCAGGTTACAGGGAGGAGACCCTGTGTTCCAACCGGCCTACCTGCATAGAACTAACTGTTCATGAGTAAGGAAAGAGATATATTCCATGTGCCTTGGCGAGTACAGTTCTCTTTAAGAGTCATTCCACACTTCTTTCAGCTAAGTATCTAAACCCATCCAAAAACACCTCCCAAGTACCCCAGTCTCGCCAATAAGTAATAAGTCTTAACTCAGGAGATCTGTCTCCCCTGACATTCTGAGAAGCAGAAGCCCCAAATTACTTCCAGCTGAAATGGAAACCAAACAGAACAAAACAGAAACTCATCTGTGGAGGGCAGAGTAGGCCTTGCCTTAAAGATGCTCGTCCCTTAATCAGTAGGACCATGTTAACATAATATACAGATATTGTTGAGGGTATTGCTGTTGATAGGGACGGTTGTCCTGGGTCACCTAGACGTACTCAAACGCATCACAAGGAAAAGCTGGAAAGGGAAGCAGAAGGTAGGTCATAGCCACGCGATAGGAAAATTCAACTGGGCATCACTGACTTGGGAGGGGCCCCAAACCCAGGGACACAGGCAGACTCCAGAGGTTAGAAAAGGACAAGCCCAGGGAGTCTCCCTAAAGCCTAAAAGGAACACAATCAGCTGATGACTTAATTTAACTCAGTGAGTCTCATGTCAGGTTTTTGACCCACAGGACTGTCAAATAACAAAATTGTATTCTTTAAGGCTGCCTGGGATTGTTTGTTATGGCAGCAATAGAAACTAGTATGCCACTCACATAAGATACTAAATAAACTGTTTGCAGTTTATCTATGAAATAGAGACAACAGCAAGCCTTACTGGATGATTCCAGATGTCTGGAGGTCAGACTCACACTGCCAGGCACATCTCAGGGGGCTGTTTAGTTCCCACCTCAGTGCTCTGGCAAGTGCTCACATATCAGAAGATGTGAGCTCCAGAGCATCCCCCATGTCTCCGGAGGACAATGCTGTTCCGCCCCGGGTATCTGCCTCGCGCATGGAGTACTCATTAGGACTAGCCGCTCATACTGTGGTCAGGTCCTCGGGCAAGCAACGCAATTAAGATTTCACTTCTTTCTAAATCCTCCTCCTCCTCTACTGTTGAAATGTGGCTAGCTGCTTCATCTCCGAATTAAGAGTGTCATCCTTCTAATTCACACCAAGCAAAACAGTTGGAAAATAAAACAGAGTGGCTCGGTCAGGGGGAAGGAAGGGGATGGGAGAAAGAGCCAACAGTTAGGAACGCGCTGGCCTGAAGGAAAGGCTCTAGGTGCTGCTCTCCCTCAGCTTGCCCATGCACTGGGCTTGGCCTTTCATTAGCCCTTGTGACCCGTCTCAGAAACCGGGGAGGATGCTCTCTGTGTGCCGTACAGAGGTGGTAAGAATATTGGAGTCTAAGAGCTCCTGCTCTCCAGGGTTCACAGAATGGCTTAGGACTCTGACGAGTTCTAGTCATTTATGAGTGGAGAACCAGACGTCTCTGAGGACTCATTATTCTCAGAGTAATTCATAGCATTTTCCTTGCTATGGTTATAATACAGTCAGAAGGTCAAATGCGCGTGTCTTTCTATAATTGTTGAGGTTTCTTCCCTTCCTGTGCACAAGAATCCTACAGCAGAGATCAGTCTTATGTTGAATTGGGGACGAAGAAATATTTCTGAGTCATTTGTTTAAATATAGGTGATAAAATTCTTACTACAGCAAGAAATAAGGAAATCATTATAGAAATTATTCTGAAGGGAGCATATACGCTCTTACCTATTCTTAAAGTCACTTACTTATTGAACTTTACCTTACTTCATAGTCATTTTTCCTTTCTGATATTTTAGCAGCTCCTCAGAGCCTGCTACTTGGACTGCCCATTTCTTCCACCCAGTTCATCGAGTAAGTGGGCAAAAAAGAAGACAGGATTTTATATTAAAAAATATGTAAATAGAAACAAAGCAAAAGTTAGCTAGTGTAAAAGAAAAAAAATCACAGATTCTCTGGAGAAATATATATTAGACAGGCCGCTAGAAATCCGAATTTATTTGTTACATGAAACTGGAAAATGGAGCTATGCCTCACTGTTTGCTATTCACATCTTGCACCCCTTGGGCCTAGCCTGCCTCCTGGCCATGAAACTGTGTAGTGAGTGTCTTGATGATGCATCTGTCAGAGGGAAGGGGGACATGGATTATGACGCAGCGCTGCGTCACAGATCTTGCAGAGACAGTCAGGGTAAAGCACAGCAGGTCCCAGAGGGATGTAGGACTCCACGGGCCTGCAGAGGGAAGAGTGATTTGTGACTTTGCTATATCCCTTAATGTTGGCCGTGGCAACCGCTGGTCATGAGCTGACTAGGTCAATGTAATTTTCCTGCTTAAAAAGGTTTCCTAGTACACATGGTTTTTATTTCCAGGGGCTGACGTGTCAGTTCCCAGCAGACAGGTGTATCTCGCCTTTGGAGAGACAAACAGCAGACGTCCACGTGGTCGTTCTGTGTTCCACGCGTCTGCAGCTCAGCAAGCAAGTCGCTTTTCTCCGCTCTGGAGCTTCTTGCTGTTCACAAATGTCTGTTCTGGATGCCTCTGAAAGGGGTAAATACCTTAAAAATAGGTACCTCCTGTCCTTTTAAACCAGAGAGCTAAACAGTAAGAGAAAACACTTCACAAACTGAAATAGGCTGAAAATTGTACATGGAATAAATCCTCCAGGACATGATTTGATGAAATAGGTCTTGATAACCTTATTCAGTAGCATGCTAAATCTAAGACAAAGCAATAAAAACTTACCTGTAGTATTTATCCAACTCATATAAAATAAAAAAAAAAAAAAGAAAGTCTGGTGGCTCTAGAAAACATGGCAGCTGCCTTAGAACCAGTCACACCACACTTTGTTATGATCCAGAGCTTCCCAGTTCTAGCCTGCTCCTCTCTTGAGCGTCTTTGCAGGCAGGATTAAAACAGACACACACACACACACACACACACACACACATACATATACCCATGGCTTCCCCCAAACCAACACTTTTAGTCATGTAGGACATCACACCATAGTAGGGTTTGAGATACATGAGGAAGGACTTTTCTTTTGTGTAATGAGAGAGTGTTTATGCCTAAAGTCCTTGGCCCGTTTTGGAAAGAAGTTCATATCTAGCTGAGGACATAGCTGACATTTGTGTACTACCCTCCAGATCCTGTCTCTTTGGAAAGTCCATCTGAAGACAACTGTGATTGGTCACAGGCCTTGATGTGTCAGTCAGCTTTGTGCGACTCTAATAAGGGTACCGAATCACAGAAGGAAGCTGTTTGGTCTGGGTGTGGAGAGACGGTCCAGGAGTGAAGAGCACTTGCTGCTTCCAGACATTGTTCAGTTTCCAGCACCTACTTCCGAGGGGGGGGATGTGTGAGGAGGGGGGGCGCATAACTGCCAGAAAGTTGAGCTGCAGGGAATCTGATGCCCTCTTCCAGCCTCTGCAGGCATCAGTACACATACACACATACACACAAATAAAAATAACAAAAATAAGTCTTAAAAAATAGTGACTTCAAAAAAAAAATAGTGACTTCGCAGCTTTACAGGTTCAAGTTCAAATGGGGTATGAGCTGCTGTCCCACCCCCCAGCCACTGTTGATGGCACAGGAGGAATAGCTATGATAGGTATGTATACAACTCTCACCAGAAGGAGAGGCAGCGCCAGATAGGTCAAAGTTCTGTCCCAAGAACTTTGAAAGGTCACACCCTCATTGAACCAAGAACTTCCACTGGACTCCAGCTAGAGAAGGAACAGGGACACTGGACTTGCACGTTACAGGTTAAGTGTTTTGAGAGTATGCTGAGGTGCTTGTCTGCAACAAAAGAGGTAAAGGTGCTTCCTCCACTGCAGCCGGGTCAGAGCACTCACAGCATCAGTGCCCCCACACCCCAATTCCTTAAGACGTTGGATCATGAAACAGGGAACCAACGTTATGATGTAAGACACATGTATGTCTGCTACGCGCTAGGCACTATTCTAGGTACTGAAGGACCTCTATACATGTGATCTAACACAGGGTAGAAACAAAGGCTATGGTCAGGACCACCCGAGTGCTGGCACCAAGATGCTGCTCCAGCAGGTCAGACAAGGCTTCTTAGAGAAAGTAGTGTTTAAGCTGAGACTTAAAGTCACACTGAAAACAAATAAAGAAGAGTTGACACATTTGTCAGACACAAGTGCTTAATTGTGTGCCCATTATGTGCTAGGCACTGTTTAGGTACTCGATTGAGTCTGGGGAGAGCAGAGAAAGAGATCTTTGCATGGGCATTGACTGCCTAATTTGGTAGAAGGTAGTAGCACTCAAAAAGCATGTTTGTGTGTGTGTGTGTGTGTGTGTGTGTGTGTGTGTGTGTGTGCATGTGTGTGTGTTTGTGTGTGTGGTGATGATGACACAGGAATTATGAGATAGTAAGTTATATAATATGTTCAGATGGGTAAAGTATTATGTAAAAAAAAATATACAACAGGGATTATGTTTTCAGTTAGAGAGGTGCCACCGACCAGGTAACCTCTGAGCAGACACTTGGAAAGTTAGCTGTGTGCATCAGCTGTGAAAGGAAGCCAGCACAAAGGCCCTCAGTTAGAACATGACTGACATGTGTCTAAAGAACAAGAATGTGGCCCGTGTTTGGACAAGAAGCCAAAAACATCACCGAAGGTCAGATCTCCCGGGCCTCCTAGGCCACTGGGAGCATTGTGTATTTTCTTTCTAAATATAATGAGTGTGTGTTAGAGGAACTCCTGTGGAGTTTTGAGGCAAGGGGTGACCTGATGCAGCTTGGGTATTAATAGGCTCACTCAGCTGCCATGTGGAGAGCAGCTGTCAGGGACGCTGACAAAGACAGAGTGACTCAGGTGTGAGGCACTCTTCACAGCCCACACGCTGCCCTCACTTCGCCCAGCCATACCTCTCACCATTGCCTTTCACGGAGCATTTGCTTTTCCAGCATTGTTCTAGGGACCACTCAGGCACCATACTCCAGTGTCCGTTTGACACCCTGCCTTATCGACCACAGCTGCTGTGCTCCCTATGACAGTTGATGGGCTGGGTGGTAACGATGCCATAGAAGCCAGAAGTATGGCGCTGTGGGAAGGTACAGCCTGTGCAATGAACCCAGAAACAAACGTTTGTTAAAAGTATCTATGTCGGTGTCCTTTTGATAGAGGATAACTTAGCAGAGCCTGCCCAGGTTTGATGTTGGTTGTAGAAATGTCTGAGGTTCTGTGGTCTCTGAAATCTTACCTTAGGCTGCCTCTCTCTGCCTCTCTGCCAGTGGCACAACAGAGAGCTATACGATGTTCTCAAATGGAATAGTTTTCCCAACATAAGTGTTAGTCACCACAGTTTCAAGATACGTTGAAATACAAAGAAAGGAAAAGGAGGGAGGGAGGGAGGGAGGAAGGAAGGAAGGAAGGAAGGAAGGAAGGAAGGAAGGAAGGAAGGAAGGAAGGAAAGTGAAAGACAAAGAATCTTAGGACCTAGAAAGAGAGCTCAGGGCTTAGCCTTTGTATCTCTTGCCGAGGACTGGTGTTCAGTTCTCTGCAGTCCTATGGTGTCTCTCAGCCACCGTAGCTGAGGATTCCAGGGAATCCTATGCCCTCTTCTGAACTCCACAGGTACCAAGTACATATGTGTATCTGTGAAATTTCATATGTATGTATATACATGTATGTATGTATGTATGTATGTATGTATGTATGTAAAAAGCCCATTCACATAAAATGAATAGTTTTTTAAAACAGAAAAAAAAAAGCCAATTCCTAGAGATCTAGAGAACCATAGGTATAAATCATGATCTTACAAATAGACAGCTTTGGAAATGCCTTTGGAGAAGGAGATATTTATGTTTCAGTGCTCACACTGGCTTTTCTCGTTTAAGTTTAGTGTGGTACAAGAAGTTATTGGTCGAAACCTAGAGGGATACTCTTTCCCCAGTATATAGAATGTTAGAAGCGTTAATGTTTCTCTGAAGTATTTGTGTTGGAATCAATAAAATTGGATTTTTCAGCTTCAAACTTCACTCCGACCCCTTCGGCATGAATGTGATGCTTTTTATCTTCTAAAAGCATACAGTCACCGATAAAGATAAACACTTATGTAGTGAAGCTCTTTGCTTTGTGGCAACATGTGGTAATTGTAATAACTAAGGCCTACATCTCCTGACCGTGAGGTTCAGATGCATGGGCTAGAATGCACTTCCAGTCCTTTATTCCTGCTTCCGTATAAGTCAGACACTTCCCCTAGACAGCTCAGTTTTAGTGTTAGAACGGGGGCAGGACCTGGGAACTTTTATAGTCTGCCTTATCTATCAAGAATACAGATAAAGAAGTGGCTACATTTCCATCGGGATGGAGACATGCTGAGAGGAAGGGACAGGATTGGTGAATAAGAAACAGAGCTGCATTGAGGTCGAATGCCCATGTGCCTACCTGCCAAGGAAGGGCTGTGTTTAGTTCATTTTCACCTTTGATGAAAGAGGAGGAATGATACAAAGACAATACTGATCCAAACACGCCCATGCCACAAGTTCGAGGCCAGCCTGGACTACATAGTGATTTCTTGTCTGGCTAGGGCTGCATAATGAGATTCTATCTGAAATCAAACAAATGACAGTAATGATTAAAAAAAAAATCCTCGCTGGAATTATGTGACAGCAATGAGGGCAAAGACCACATCTTCTCATGGCAGCCAAAGATATGCATACTGGTGTATAACCTCCTCAGCCAACAGTGGAAAGCTGTCCAAGCGCCTTAAAGCAATGACTGTCAGCAAAGGGCTTTGCTTCTAGGCTGTCCAAATTGCTATGTAAAGCGTGCTTCCTAAGTTAACCTCACTCAACTTGCCACGACACTAAACATTGCTCCTTTTGGTAAGCTTCTTAAGCCACGTCTCCAGGCCGTACTAAATGCACCTCTTGAAATAGGATGATTCTTTGAAAGCAGGTGTGACTAACGTAGCAGAAGCACTTCGGGAAGAGAGGGCGGGGGTGGGGTGGGGAGTTGGTGAATCGATGTGCTTTAAGGATGCAGAACCATGCTGCTACCTTTGATGCACACATAACAGCTGGTCCATGTATCATGACAGGGCAGATTTACTCTCTGCCTTAAGACAGCAGAGAGTCCACCTCATGCCCAAAGCCATACAAAGTGGGGCTGACCTTCTTAAACAGTAGCAGGCTTAGGTTGGCCATCCTCACCCAGTCTGATGGCTGCCCTTGCTTCCTGCCCGACTCCTGAACCGTGTTGTGATGGTTGGTTAAGCAAGGAACAGCTGTGTTGGGTTCAGAATAAGGACAGTCTGAGACCACACCTCAAAGGTACAACGTTGAACTCTGTTGTCTCCAACTAGAATATTTCTAAGTTACTACATGCTATATAGATTTGAATTTTTGATTCTTCCTTTTCTTTTCTTTCTTTTTTTTTCCCCTCAGTGCTAAGAATAGAATCCAAGGCCAATAGACTTGCAGTGACCTGATGTGCTGGGAGTGGGAGGAGTGTGGGTGAGGTGATACCTAGAGGGGGGCTCCCCCTTCTCAAAGGAGAAGGGGAGGGAGGAATGGGGAGGGGTGATTCTGCATGAGGAGGTCGTGAGAGGAGAGGGGGAGACGATATTGGGATGTAAAGTGAATAAATAAATATTCTAAAGCCAAGCATAGAGTCCAGTTCTATCTTCTAGGCACTGAGGCATACCCCCACACCCCAGCCCAGGGAACAAGAGCTCCTCTGTTACTGATGCTAGAATAGAGATGCCAATGGCTTTCTTCTTTAATCCCCCACCAGCTGCTGCTCCTGACATAGTTTTAAGGAAGCCCTGTATTCATAAGCCTGTTCCAGAGACTTTTACTTAGAGAGAGAGTCCTGGTTCAACTTCAGATTCCTGGACTTTCTGATGATGCAAAACGCAATACCCGTTCTGTAGAAACGGTTTACGTTTTGAACTCCGTTCTCTCCCTGAGCCGGTGATATTGTTCAAATGGTCTCTTGCAGTTTCTGGCAATGACAAGAATGAGTAGCAAGTTGCAGCTCTCACGGCTAGCCACAGTCACGAGAGGAAACAACTGACCCTCTGCATGTAGCACGTTGCTGAGCTGGCGAGTTCAGTATGTTAGGGGTATTCAATGCCTTCTTTGCTGACGGTGGTTTTGATTTAGGATGTATTTATCAGGATATAGCCCCATTAAGGAGGGCCCATATGTATGTCAATAAATGTGACTTATGGAGTGATTAGACAAGGTTTCGTTGACAGCAGGCTGTCTCTGCCTGCAGCTATAGTTATATTGGCGAGTGGCTGCCTTTGATCCCTGTAACCTTCAAGATCCACTGTGCCTTGCAAACCTCACCCTGGGTTTATAGCCAGGGGAGAGGAGACGGGTGACTTTCTGGTTTAAGGAAGAAAGAAAAGTAACAGGATTCAAAAACGTTAATCTATCCAGCAAAGGTTGACTTTATGCATTCTCTCCATTGGAGAATCTGCCTGGCTGAGCACCGAGGTAGCTTAGAGGGGCAGCTGGAGAACCACCACCCTTAAAGGCAAATCCCCCAGGCGGTGGATCCCAGCGTTAGTTTTCACAGTTCTGTGTGACTTGAGGCTTATACCTTGAGCTACTTGACACCTTAGACCCTCGGATTTCCTTTTCACTGGAGAGGCAAGCATAAAATAGCTCACACCCAGGACTGCCAAAAGATTCAGCAAAAGGAGGAGGCATGTAAGCCACCTGGGGAGTTCAGCAGTTTCCTACTGAGCTAGCCATAGCTTACCTCATGACCCGAAAGTGCTCCCTGCTGTTTACTCAAATGCTCAAAGCCTCTGGCCACACAGACACTGATAGGAGAATGTTTACAGTAAGTAGCTTTATTCACAGTTGCCCAGAAACAGCTAAGACACTTCAATAACTGAGTGGAATAAACCATTGCACGTCTATATGGTCAACTGTTACTCAGCAACAAAAGAAACGAGCTGGCGAGCAATGAAAAGACACGGAGGATATTGACTGCATATTGACTGGTACAAGAAGCCAGCCTGAAAGGGCTACCCACTTTGTCCCCCAACTGCATGACTCTTGAGCTGA
Organism: Grammomys surdaster; assembly: GCF_004785775.1. Classification (NCBI taxonomy): domain Eukaryota; kingdom Metazoa; phylum Chordata; class Mammalia; order Rodentia; family Muridae; genus Grammomys; species Grammomys surdaster. Next base: position 6,096,953 of record NW_021605377.1, on the reverse strand, counting down.
CGTTTCATTGCTGTGACAGTACCAGAAACAAGGGTAAAAGAAAGGTTGGGAGGGAGTGGGTTCCTTGGATCTCAATTCCAGAAGATTCATCCCATGGTTGGTTGTCCCCATTGCTTTGAGTCTGAGGTGAGGCTGAAGCACTGTGTCATTGTGAGCATAGCATTATGTCATGGCATCCAGGAAGGGATATAACACAAGACACATCCTTCATATACCAGCTCCTTGTTTCTTCCTGTCAGTGCACTGAGCCATGAAGTCAGAGCTCAGAGAACCCAGTCACTTCCCCCAAACTCTTTACTTCTGAACTCTGCCACATGAAAAGTGAGACACGCAAGGAACGAACCTCCTGGAGGGACGCCTCACGTTCAGAACTGTGGCAATGTCATTCTGGGGAAAGTGAGACAACAGAAATAGTAAAAAGACTAACGGTTGCCCAGTGTTCAGGAAGGGGGATAAAGGGGGTGCCTAGGTGAATCCCTGGATACTTACAGCAGGGAAGCCTTTCTGTGTAACCCTGTAATAGATAGGGAGGCCTTTCTGTGTAACACTGGGATAGATAGGGAAGCCTTTCTGTGTAACACTGGGTTAGATAGGGAAGCCTTTCTGTGTAACACTGGGATAGATACACAGCACTGTTTGTGTCCAAACCTACATTGCACAGCACAGAGAATGAGCCTTTATGTAATCTGTGGATCTTAATAAATAAGTCAGTTCTCTGAAAGATTAAATAGGCTAAGCATAAATAGGACAGACCTGACTCCCCAGCACACAGTGGGAGTAGCTTGGGGACAATGAGCATAGTTTCTATTTGTGTTACCAAAAATGGCACCACTGCCAAATGAGAGCTAGCCACCCTTTACAGCCATAGATGGGCTCAAAAGGGTGTAGTGTTCTCTCCCTGGCTTCCTATCTTAGACCAAGTTAATGATAATCTGTGGCCAACACCAAGGAGAGCAAACTAGCTTGCGCAGGAATTTGGATCTGGAGGCACCATGATTTGTAGCTGGTGTGAAGTCTGGGTCTGGACTTGGTTAGTCACTGTGCACTTGCAGTAGACCGCATCTTGAGTTGATTTTTCCCAGATCTAGTATTGTTATGTAAAATGCTCACTTTAATCAAGAACCACCCCAATACAGTCTCCTTATTTGTCTGCTTAAAGTTTCTCCTCTTTTGTTTCGGAGAGCCTTTGTGAATGTTGCCTGGTTTTATTTTGTTCTCTCTCTCTCTCTCTCTCTCTCTCTCTCTCTCTCTCTCTCTCTCTCTCTCT
>NW_021605377.1:6085076-6095676 GCF_004785775.1 Grammomys surdaster | reverse complement strand
TCTCTCTCTCTCTCTCTCTCTCTCTCTCTCTCTCTCTCTCTCTCTCTGTGTGTGTGTGTGTGTGTGTATGGTTTTTTGTTATTATTGTTTTTGTTTTGGCATGGCTTAAATTAATGCAGGAAGAAAAGGCAGGTACTATGAATTTGAATGAAATGCTAAATTATGGGAGCATTCTAAACCCATAGAAAACTTCTGACAGCACCTAATGGACGGAAAGGATTACAGAGTTACATAAAAAGCAACCTATTTTATAACTGGAACCCTTCTGTGCCAGAGTCCCCTTCTTCCTGAGATGCTATAAAACCTTCCAAAGTGACCCCATCCAACAAAACCTCCAATCGACTGCAGCAATGAGGACGTTGTCAAGAGCCTGCAATAAACAGACTCTGAATTTATAGTACACTTAATATACACATAAAGTAATATAACTGTTACATCCTCTGCCTTCTCAGTTGGCAGCTTCTCTTAGCTCATTCCAGAAACACGAGGTTATAAGCGATTCAAAAAAGTTGGCACAGAAACTTCCTCTTTCTTCTAGGATATACCCACTGTGTGTGGATGGTGCATGTGGTAGGTCAGGGGACACCCTGGAGGAGTTGGCTCTCTCCTAACACCACAGGGGTCCTAGGTATTGAACTCAGATCACTTGGCTGGGTGGCAGGCTCCTTTACCTGCTAAGAACCTCCTTTACACATTAGTGCCTGTACATATATTCACACTCATCCGCATTCTGCACGTCTCTGGAAACTCTGATGCCTGCTTCACTTTCTTTTCTTTCCTTTTCTTTTCTTTTCTTTTCTTTTCTTTTCTTTTCTTTTCTTTTCTTTTCTTTTCTTTTCTCTCTCTCTCTCTCTTTCTTTCTTTCTTTCTTTCTTTCTTTCTTTCTTTCTTTCTTTCTTTCTTTCTTTCTTTTCTTGATCTGGCCTCTGTCACTATTCCCAGTTGAGTTTTCTGGTTCATCCACTGTATGATAGATGAAGCTCTCAAAGCCAGGAAACCCTCAGTGGTTCAGGTGCCAGCAGAGAGGCTCACGTCACGAGGTGGCATTGGCCTGGGATCCTCGGATGTTAAGGAATCATTGGCCAGAGGAGGGTGTTTAGCTGAGCAGTGTAGGGGAACAAGATGAGCTTAGGGTGGCCCAGGCAAAGTAGAGAAGGTGTCAGAATCTGGGAACAGACGTTCGGACAGGCCAGCCAGAACCTTACTTTTTTCCAGATGCTGTTATCCCAGAAGAGGAACTGTCTGGAGACAGAGGATATCGCTCTCCGACAAAATCCAAATTGAGGGGGTGAGGCAGTGAAGGGCAAGTGAGGGCAGCAGAATTGGTTGTCATCCCTAGTGGCCTGAAGAGGTTTCTCCACAGCCTGCTGAGTCCGTGTTGGGGCAGTGCCAGCCATGAAGTCCAAGCCAGGCTTGAGCCCTGGCTGTAGACATACTGTTTTCCCATAACTACTGTCATTTAAACAGGATCCAATTTCTTGGCCTGAGCAGATTGTTCCTGCTGAGGATGCAGGCTCTGCTAAGGGGCAAGGCCTCCGTGGAGCTGACCCGACCTCCCATTCTGAAGCGAACAGTATCGGGGGAAGAGTGATGACTAGACAATGTCGTCCCCGAACTACAGAGGGGTCAAATGGATCCATTGTGACTGTAATGTAATGTGAGAATCTGAGCCTTTCCCTGTGTCCTCATCAGGAATCCCAGAATCCCGTGGAGGCAGCAAAGGCTGAGGCTCTGAGGGTAAACTCTGCTATCGCTGTCAGAACAGGTTTGACTTCAGCATCTGAGCCACTGTAGACTCTCCCACAGGAATCAGACCCTTAGGTGCCTAGCAAAGAGCTGGTGCCAGGAGGCTCAGCAGCTCCCACCTGCCTGCCTCTGGGTCTCAGGTATCAGCTCTAGCTCTGTCTCTTAATAGATAATGCTTTTGAATATTTTGTTTCTGATCCTCCCTTAACCCCCGCCCCACGCACATGTTGATAACTAAGATGAGAGTGTATGTCATCTCAAGTCATCTCCAGTCAGCCTCTCTCTCCCTCGTTCCCTCCCCACAAGGGGTGTGTGTGTGTGTGTGTGTGTGTGTGTGTGTGTGTAGCGTGAAGAAGGATCTGCTAGGAGGGAGAGTATACAAAGCGTCTGTGTGGTGTAGAAGGCAGAGGAAAACATTGGGTGCCATTCTTCAAATACATCCACTTTTGACTTTGTGTTTTGTCGCTCACTGGCCTGGAGCTCACCAATTCGGCATGGCTGGCTGGCCAGCGAGCCCCAGGGATTCACCTGTCCCTGCCTCCCTGGTGGTGGAACTACAAGCCTGCCCCATCACAAGGCATTTTTTTAAACGAGGCTTGACAGACTCACAAGCTAATCCTTACACAGCAGGCCCTTTACCAACCACACTCTCTCCAGCCCAGCACTGCTAGATTTTCCTCACGTGTTCTCAGTGGTGGACTTCCAGTCGGCTCATTTTTATAACTTGAATTTCTAGGGCCAGTTGGTTATTGTTGGAAATTCAAGTTTTAGATGCGAGGAAGACATGACAGAGGGGACCCAGGACAAAAATGTTAGCCTCCCTTCGGTTCGTCAGGCCATCCTGCCTCCTGATCCTACAGGAAAGAACATGTTTATGGGTGTGACTTGAGGAGGAAGATCAGCAGTGAGGAGTGTGCAGAAGGATCTGCTAGGAGAGGGGAGTACACAGGGGATGGGACGAGGACCAGAAGCCGCCTGCTGACAGCAGTGCTCCCAGGCATCTGCAGGGAGCAGCCTCCCAGCCCCTGGGGAACGGAACAGAAGACTAGAACAGATACAGTGGGGAGCACTGCTACACAGTACCCCCAAATGCAGTGGGACCCAAAAACCGATGTGAGGGGCGGCCTGACTTCTGAGCATCCCCGCTGCCGCACAAGGTCACAGGGCACACCAAATAAGGTGCCTTCCAGTTTTGATGCTGTGACCGAGAGATGGTACCGGCAAAGATCAGCAGCAAGAAGGAACAATTAGCCAATTCATTATGTTGACATTTCTGGCCACAAGGCCAGTATTTTACAAAATAAGGCCCTTTCCCTTAATTGGGGTTGTGACAGATAAAAGTGTATTCCCACCTGACTCACGGTGTCCACGTGGCCAGGCCCTATTATCCCCACTTGGCCTGCCCCGTCTGTGTAAGAGGGCTTGTTCTGTGTACCACTCTTGGCATCACTGTAAAGGATTCAGGTGGAGTAAACACAGGGCCTGCTTCCTGTTCTTCATCCAGAAGAGAAGACTTATTCATATACTGACCGAGAGCCGGCGAACCTTGGTTGGATCAAGAGTGGAGGAAAATAGAGGGAACGGGGGAGGGGTCATCTAAAACCCAGTTCACATGAGGAAAACCCTAACAGGAAGTCTGGATACCAGTTCAGATGAGGAACAGGGATATTCAGTGTGAAAGCGGGAGACTAAATGGTGCCGCAGACGTCACCTGAGATGCCGGAGAGGCAGCAAGAGGCAGCATGTGATGTTCCAAAGCATGTCTAAGGGGCCGGGTTGTCTGGGTTCAACTTCTGGCTGGTACACTTCAGGGGGTCTGACCTTGGCGAGTTCCTGCTCCCTGGGCTTTAGTTTCCTGCTTAGCAGAGTGAAGATCATGTGGTGCCTGTCTTTAGCGCTTCTGTGAGAATTGAGCAGTGATGGTTAGCTTTATCTGCCAGCTTGGGACCCTAAAATCACCTGGGAAGAGAGTCACAATGAAGAGTTGCCTTGATCGGGTCAGCCTGTGGGAAATGTCTGTGACGGGTTATCTTGGTTGCGTTTATTAAGATAGGAAGATCCTGCCGGGTGGTGGTGGTGCACGCCTTTAATCCCAGCATTTGGCAGGCGGATTTCTGAGTTCGAGGCCAGCCTGGTCTACAGAGTGAGTTCTAGGACAGCCAGGGATACACAGAGAAACCCTGTCTCAAAAAAATCAAAAAAAAAAAAAAAAAAAAAGGTAGGAAGATCCAGCCTGATTGTTAGAAGCACACTTGCCTGGCTTAGACCCTAGACTGTCTAAGAGCAGGGAAAGCTACAGGACTACTAAACACACATGGCGTTACCTCTCTCTGCACTTGGCTGTTGATGTGAGACGAGTCTCTTCAAGCTTCCCTGCAGGGATGGATTATCAGGGATGGAGAGTGGAAGCCAACCCTTCCTCTCAGTTCAGGGATAGCCTACCACACAGCAGAATTGAAAGTCGGACAAGCAAGTGAATACGCAAGAAAATGATGCCTGGCAGGGAAAACAATGCATTTACTACTGTGCAGAGGAAGGCAGATGCGGGTTACACCAGGCAACCGAAAGAAGAGCCACTGTTGAAAACCAGCGTTAACATACAGCTTAACGTCTTTTATAATTAGTTTGCCCAAAAAGTACCTTGAAAATTAACGAACCAAGAAAATGACAGAATTAGGTGAGTTTATTTGTAGCCCAGACCCATGCGGGTTCTGCCTTTCTAGCCGTGTGGTTCAGATTTTGACTTCTGCATGCCCCAGGCATCTCCCACCTATCCCATTCAAATGTGTCTCTCTGTCTCACTCCTACCTGCCACTCCTGCATGCGGCCTTCTCTGGGTTGTCATCATATGTATATGTGGTGCACGTGTTCATGGTGCATGTGGGTGTGTGCCATCTTGTGCAGGTAGAAGTCGTGGCACAGATTCTGGGGTGGGTTCTGTCCCTCTACCGTGGGTAGGATTGAACTCAGATAATCCATTTTGCCCCGTAGCACTTTTCACTTGCTGAGTCATCACCCTGGTCCAGCCTTCTCCATTTCTGTTCCAGCAGTGGCAACTGCAGTCACCCAGTTACTCAGACTAGAAGCTGGGTAGCCTGTGACTCCTCCTGTTTTGCCCCATGTTTAACCCGTCAGTCAACGTCCATTTCCTTCCTGTCTACTCTTCTGTTAGCTCCTGCCCCTATCATGGGTCAACGGTCAATTTCCCCCTGAAGTGACTTTCTAACTATCCCTCTGGCTCTATCCTCGCCTGACTCAAGGCCAGAAAACCTGCAAGGAACTGTGGAGTAGGAAAACTACATCCATCCCTTCCAAGGTTTTCAGCCCTGGGTCTGGGAGCACCGCTCCACTGTCCCTGTGCAGGGCATCAGTGGGCTTTGCTCGGCCTTGTGCACTGGCACCCCCTTTCCAGCTTACCCTTCCAGTTACAGCCAGAATCGTTTTGTCAGCTAGGAACTGGGCCATGCCTCTTGTTCCAGTCTGACCCTCATCCCTGGTCTTCCAAGGTTTTCTGTGCCCTTGAGCTCCAAAGCAGATCCCAGATCTGCAGTCCTGTACTGTGTCTTTTCTGCCTCCGTTATCAAATAGACATTAATCAGGGCAGCAGTTTTGCTGTAAAAACATGCTCTGGAGCAAATCACAGAATGTAAACTCTTAAAGAAAGCTCAGAGACACGGCCTAGTGCTGAGGCCACAGATTGAACCCTTAGGCTGCAGTGAACCTGCACACAATATTTTGCTTGGCTTACATACCATACTTAAATATGTGTGAGTGTTTTTTTTTAAATCATTGACACTATGTAAAATGAAGAGATTTTAGCCAACGATGGGGAGGTGTGCCCATTATCCTGGTACTTGGGAAGTAGAGGCAGGAAGATGTGTTCATGACCAGCTTTGGTACATAGGAAGGTCAAAGCCAGTCTGGGTTATGTGAAGCCCTATCTCAAACAAAACAAAACAAAACCCCAAAACAGAACCAAACAAAACCCAGAGAGATTTTTTCCCCCTAAAGTACAAATCTGTAGCTTTCTTCTCAAAGATGCAATGTGGAGACATTGGATGCCTCTCGGAGAGCTACAGTTAACTCCTTCCAAGCAGCAACTGACCCTAAGTGGGACATGTCCTTACGAGGTCTCTTCAGCCCCTGTAGAACCACGTTTATACTTGTCTATACTCTTTACTATTCTCTTGGAAATATTTGCACTTGCAGTTTCTGGGTCTGATTCAACCCTTTCATTTTACAAATGTGGAAGAAGAGCCCAGATGGTGTCACACCCATCCTGAGGTCATGGACTGGATTGCATGTCTCCTGACCCCTGGATCTCTTATCTCTGTGTTGAACACTCGATGCAGCTTGCTTCAATAGCCTCCCTACTGTGCCTGCCAGCTAGCATGCCCTTCCATTGTTCTTGTTTGTATTTGTGGCCACGTGGAAGCTAGACCTTGCTCTGGAAGGCCAAGATGACATCCTAAGGATGCCCTTACTTTATAGGAGACTATAGCCTCCTACAAGCAAGGTGACAAAATGGGAGGATTGACTGGGACAGGCAAGGTAAATCTAGACTTCAGACTCCTCTTGTACTGTAGGAAGGTGAGGGAGAAAGCTTGGCTCTTCTCTTCCTATTGGCATGTACTTGAATATATAGACAGCTAGGAGTTGATGGAATAAGGGTGAAGTTTTGGTATCTGTACTGATATTGTCCCCCGCTCCCCATACAATTATTGTGTCATTGCTAAGAAAAAGGAAAACCTGAAATTTTCCTTAATGAGCAATGGCCTTGGCCAACCAAAAGGAGCAGGAGTGACTTGTGCCTCAGAGCCCAGACTCTTAGGAAAAACTTCCTCCTGGGTCCTTTAGTGAGGGAGACTACATTCACCCTTGGGGAAGCTAGCCTCAAGGACTGTGGGGAGCTCCTAGATACCGAGCCATCCTTGTGTCCTGTGGGATCGTTGCTGTGCCACTAGCAGACAGATGCATTAGTTACTTTCTTGGCACTGTGATAAAACACACTGATCAAAAGCAATTTTAGAAGGAGGAAGGGGTTAATTTTGGTTTACAGTTTCAGAGGGTTAGAGTCCATCATGGCAGGCCATGCAACAGAAACAGGAAATTAGCTGATCACAGACTTATACAGCAAGGAGAAAGTAAGCAAAGTGGGGTATGACCTCAGGGCTCTCCCCCAATGATACATTTCCTCCAGCAAGGCACCACCTCCTAAATGTTCCATAACCTCCCCCAAACAGTGTCACCAGCTGGGGACCAACCATTAACCCATACACCTAAATGAGATATCTCATTAAAGCCACCACACAAGGTTACCCCCGTGTCATGATTGACTCTAGACTTTATCTGCCCTGGCAACCATAAGCTTCTGTATAGGCTGCAGAGAGGCGGGATGTTTGTGAGGAGGAAAGGCATGATGGGACAGGTTCTCAAAGAGAAACAATGGATGGGTACACGCGTTTGCCCTCTGGGGTCTGTTTCTATTGGACCGTTCTCCTTTTCCTTGACCATTGGAAACTTGAAATGCATAGTGATGCTAAGTGACACCTCCTTTCTTTGTATTTAAGCATATCCAAGAACTCCTGAGACATGATCTCTCTAACAGTTAAGTAAATGTCACTAGAATATTGTATCAGTGAGAGGATCCAAGAGCAAGATAGCTGAATCAGCAAAGCACTTACCAGTGCAACCATGAGGACCTGAGCTTCACTCCTAGAACCCGGATTAAAGAGCCAGTTGTGGTGGTATGTGCTCATAGTCCCTACACAGGGCAGGTGAAGGCAGCCAGATTCCTAGGCCTCACTGGCCACCCAGCCTAACCTAATTGGTGAGTTTCAGGCTACTGAGAGACCCTATCTCCAAAACAAACTGGACAGAACCTGAGGAACAACACATGAAGTTGTCCTGTGGCCTACATGCATACATGCACACATACACATACACACACACACGTACACACATGCACTTGTATGCACACACATAAACATCCATGCACTCATGCATGCATATACATACTTGCATGCACACACACATACACACATACATACACACTTGTATGCACACACATGTATACACACACACACACAAGCATATGGGGCAGGGAAGGAGAGGGGAGCGAGAAGAGAGAGAGAAATATGTTGTCCGGGGCCAGGCATAGATGTACAATCAAATTCTCTTTCAAACTGTGAGTCATTGCTCAGAAATGGCAGCCTGATTTATGATGCAGGGATGTCATCTCCTGCAAACAGTGGACTAATGAGGCTGGTGATTTATGCTACGAAAGGGACATGTGTGAATAGGCTCACATTGTTGCTGTGTATTTGTGGAATCCCAGGGACCTCTATCTGTTTTCCACTTTAGAAAGTATACCAAAAAGAGTAAGCAATCGATCAGTAACTCACACCATCCTCTTCCACTTTTTACCCACAGACAGACAATCATAACTTTTTAATTGCTTCTGCTAATGCATTTAACTGGTTGGATCAGTGGAGATACGAAGCACTTTTTTTTTTCTTCTTAGTTCTAAAGAATTCTCTGCCACTGAATTATTTCAACCAAAGAGTGCTGGCTCTTATTGATCCGTCTTCAGTTCAGGCTTTGTTTATATGGAGTGTGAATCCATTGCTGCTCTGGGCTCTGCCCGTCCTTTTAGAACTGAGGCCCTTTCCCTTGCAAGGCTATGGCAGAAGTGGCCATAATGACTGAGCTAAGAATGGAAGAAGACTCCAAGGAGTTCATGGAGGTGAGGTGGGCAGTAGAGAGTAGTTGGAAGACAGAGAAGAGCTTTCAGAATAGACGCACTCTTAGGAGCTCACATTGGGAAAAGGCAGCAGCAGGCTCTGGGCCATTGTCAAGCACCAGAGCGTCCACAGTCAAAGCAGCTTGAGAACAGCTGTAGCCACAGCAAAACTGTGGAGGACACGGTGACCCAAGCTGACACAGTAATGAAATAGGTGGCATTTCTCCACCAAGTTGAAAGTTGCTTTTCACCATGTTCCAAAACACTGGCTCAATTGTGTGTGTGCTTGGTTTGTGTTTGTGATACTCGGCATCACTGTTTCCTGGAAACCCTCCCTGGAGTCCATGGAGGCATTTGCTCACCTCCCTCTCCCCTGCCCCTCCCCCCACGCAGTTCACCCCCATTTCACCTCCAGGCAGTAGTTAGGACATGCCCCTTTCTCATGTACAGTGTCGTAGCACATTCTTAAATGCTTCCAGCAGTTGATTATACAAAACATGAAACCGAAAGCAGATGGGATATATGTGGATGGGGTGTTGTTCTTCATCCCTGTAATTTCCTAAGTTTGATAGGAATTTAATATCCTAACCATGCAAGCTGCCTCTGTGTTCTCTGGGACATCTACACAGAAATACTGCCAGGAAACAGACTAACAGAACATGACTGGATTTTTCATTTTGTTTTGCCCTCCTGCTCCTCTTCATCCTCCTCCTCCTCTCCATCCTCCACCTCCTCTTTCTCTTTCTCCTCTTCCTCCTCCTCCTCTACTTCCACCTCCTCTTCATCCTCATCCTCCTCTTCATCCTCTACCTCCTCTTTCTCCTCCTCTTCATCCTCCTCTTCCTCCCCCTCTTCCTCCTCCACCTCCTTTCTTTCTCCTTTTCCTCTTCCTCCTCCTCTTCTTCCACCTCCTCTTCCTCCTCCTCTTCTTCCACCTCCTCTTCCTCCTCCTCTTCCTCTACCTCTTCCTTCTCCTCCTCTCCCTCCTCCTCTTTCTCCACCTCCTCTTCATCCTCCTCCTCCTCTTTCTTTTTACCTTCTTCAAGTATTTCTTTGTATTTTTCATAGTTTCTGTTACTGATCTCTGTGGAACTGACCATGCTTCCCAGCCCACAGTGGGGTTACATCTTGGTAAAGCCAGTCTAACCTGAAAATATCTTAGGTCACAAATGCATTTCAACATACCTACCCTATTGAGCACCGTAGCTCAGAAGCACAATAAGAGGATTGGGTATCCCTGGGGTTGGGTAGCATGGCTGGTAGCTAGCTGGCCAGGAGCATCAGCCTACAGCTGCTGCCCAGCATCTCAAGAGAAAAACATACCACAGATACCAAGAAGAGATCCAATTCCTAAATCTGAAATAGACTTTCTACTGAATAGATCTTATTCTGCTGCATTATAAAGTGAAAAACTGAGAAGCCAGGGGCCATCGGTGCGGCATCAACACCAAAGGATGATGATTTGGCTGATGTAATAGCCGAATCCAAGATCTGGCCCCTGGTGAACCTTCTTCCTAAAAGTAGTCACCCTAGAAATATTATATCCATTTACCAAACTGGGGTGGTGTTGGCTGTGTCCACATCTTCTGCAGACAGGGAATGCTATTGACCTGTAGGGGGTAGAAGATGCCACGGAACAAAGTCAAGCATGCTGGGAAGAAGTTATCAAGCATTATAGTGTCTCTGTGGACCCACTCATCTCTTGGTCAGTCAGTCACTGGTCACATTGTCTCTCCAAACAGATATTACCAGACGTATCTTTACAAGGTGCTGATCCTAAATCGATCCTGAAAAAACATAAGTTTCTGTTGTTATTGGTTAAAGTGTAGCTACCCCTGCACAGTCTCACAGGAGCTGTTTCTCGTTAGGATTCTACAGCTGCAGCATGAATTATGGAAGAATGTAAGAATCATCTTCTCCCTCCAAGGCCACATAGCGTTCTTCCCCGGAGGACACAGGTTGGCTATTCAGCAGGAGTGTCCAAGAGTCCTAATCATCTTAATTTGAGAATTGCAGTCAGACTGGTGTGAAATGGTCCTATTCTCCCTCTCCTCCCTCTCCCTCTCCCTCTCCCTCTCCCTCTCCCTCTCCCTCTCCCCCTCCCCCTCCCCC
>NW_021605377.1:6014365-6084676 GCF_004785775.1 Grammomys surdaster | reverse complement strand
CTCTCTCTCTCTCTCTGGATTTGTCGACTACATTTACCTCATCAGCATCTTAGCAGACTGTCTGGAAGAACCCAGACCTTCAGCCAGACAGAGCTGGATTTAAATCAGTCTCAGACTCTTACTAGTTAGTGTTTGGGGGGATGTCATTCAGTGTCCCCTAATACTAGCCGCTCGTCTTTTGAGAAAGTTAATGCTACCCGCCTGTGGCCGTGACACTGAAAGCACAAGTATTTCTTTGTCTCCTCTAATCCTTGTTTTTAAAATGATACGAACAGAGAGCACACTTGTGTCAGAGCTCTCTGGAACCAGAAGGGACTGTACTAGGAAATGTTCCTAAGCCGGGAGCACAGCAGTTGCCTTATTAGTCATAAAGGCATGAAGGAAATTATTTCATCTTGCTTCCCTTCCCTTATCTACCCAGTAGCTAGGAGGGAAATGTGGGGCTGGGTAGCCTAGGATAAAGGGGGACAGTGCTAGGCTGTAAGGACCTGTCTCACAGCTCTTTCTCAACCCCGTCCTGGGAGCAGAAAGCCGTAGTACCAGGAACCTTTCAAGGCTAGGATGCCAGGGACCCCAACCACAGAGGAGGAGGAGGCATATCTGTACCAAGTTCCCTCCACTTTCTCCTGTCCGCCTCCTTTATGGTCTTGATTTGTTTGTTTGTTTGTTTGTTTCCAATTAAGAAAAGCCTGGGCTGTCGGGAATGAGCAAGCATGCCAAGCAGCCCTGGAACCTGACAAAAAGTTACAAAACTCTGCTTTCATTTTACTACGCTCTGCCTGCAAGATGCCCGGGTTAAAGGCAAAACCTTCATCAGCAGGACCTGAAGAACTTAGCGGCATGTGGGACACCTGCCTCCCGTGAGGTGACATTCTTTGTACCCGAGGCCTATCTGTGGCTCACAACCTTAAACCACAGTCTTCTTCCTTACACCAAGGATGAGCCAACAGTCAATTTTGTGGAAAGATCTCTTTAATAGGAAGTGAATAAAACTATCAATGCTAAATAAAATCGACCACTGTGAAACTTGGATTAGATCCCACGGGGAAGCGTATGTGCAATTAACTGCATTATGTAACCAGGCCGCCTTTAATAGCTGGCCTGGTTCTTTTTGTTGTTCTAAGGGAAAAGTGGCCAAGGCTGAAGCCAGAGCACATGATATTATTTGAAAGTGCTGCAGCCTCTGGAAATGCTCCATTGAGAGATGTCCAGAATCAGAGTTTTCACTGTGATTTATGGTTGTTCTAAAAGTTTTATACCTCTTACATTTTCAGAGCTATACCCTCTGCTTCCAGAAGCCTCTGGGTATGTTTCTGCTGCTTTGAATCTCATACATTATTTGCCCATTCAAGAGGGACATTTTAGAAGTGTGCAAAAAAAAAAATGTTCTGTAGTACTTGATTTTGAATAATCCCCATGGGTGAAAGGGTTGAGACCGTACGGCAAGGCCCACAGCCTTTTCCAAGCTACTTTAGAGAACCCAGTAGAGAGGTCACTGGACAGAATAGTTCCAACATGGCAACCCCTTCTATTCAGCCACAGCGCTGGCTCAGAGACTCCCCAGGCCTCTGAGCACTCGATGTCAGGTGTGGCTGGTAGGCAAGGCCGAGATTAAGCCGGGGCAAATTCCCGTTCTATCAAATCAGAAACGGAAGCATATCAGAAGTTCTGCTAGCACAAAATCAATCAGCTGGGTAGGAATTACACTCAGTGATGAAGACTGACTAAACCAGGGTGGCACTTCATGGGAGAGTCTGGGAACATGGCTCGGGGTTGGGCACAAGGAGGAAGCGATGGCGTCTGAGTGCTTTAAAGGAAACAAAGCCAGCTTCTTCGAAGAGGACTCGGCATGAAATACACCGTGTAAAGTTTGATAAGCTATGCTGGATACGGCGGCACGTACCCATAATTCATCACTGGAGGAGCCAGAGTTCAGAGTCAGTCTCAGCTCCAAAGCAGGGCAGAGCTCTGCCAAGACTGAGGCCCTATCTCAAACACAACAGTGGATTGGCACGCTCTGACTCATGCATACAACATCTCCACAGTCAGGGGAACGAGATAGCTATCATCTCAAAGCTTTTCTCATGGCCCTTTGCAATTCCTTCCCATCTCCCCAGGCCCCGGGAAAACATGGATCTACTCTCTGTCATTGCCTGCCTTCACCTAAATGCAGCTCCGTACTCCCCACTCCCTCCCTCCTCCTTTCTGGCTTCTTTCATTCAGCATAATTATTTTGAGACTCATTCAGGTTGAAGTATGTATAGTATTTCATTCATTTGACTAGACAGCAATATTCCACTGTACAGATATCCCATACGCTGTTTACCCATCCGCACGTTGAGAGAATCATAAATTATGTTGCAGCTGTTATGGATGGAGCTGCCGGGAAGCACCCGTGTGTGTGTGTGTGTGTGTGTGTGTGTGTGTGTGACTGCCTGAACAGAGGTTACTTTTCTCTGTGGTAAATGCTTAGAAGTGCAGTTGGAGGAACGAAGGCCTGGCGTATATTTAACTTGTTAAGAAACTGTCGGGCTGCCTTTACAGTAACGTTCCCATTTGATGATCCCCCAGCAGTGGGTAAGAGTTCAGTTGCTCCACGACCCTGTCAACATGGTATATAGCTCTCCTTAATTTCAACTCTTTCCCATTGTCCTGTGAACACAACACACAACCTATACAATATGTCATCATTAACTAGACCCAGTGCAGTCTGACAGGTGTGAAGGACCTATTCATCTTCTATAGCTGAGATTGTACCTGACAAAGGCACTCCATTCCCCGTGCCCTGCTCTAGGCAAGCACAACTCCCACTCTGTGGATGTGATTGTACTGGATCCTCACGCGGGCAGCGTTTTCCCTTCTGTGCCTGGCACCCATGTTCACCCGAGTTGAGTGGTACTCTACTGTGGTTTTAGTTTGCATTCCCCTAATGCCCAGAAGCTGAGCTTATACATGGATGGTCCCCATAGGGGTGTCTGGCGGGGCGGGCGACTAGCGTGCAGATGATGTCAGGGAGCTGACAGGCGAAGCCACCAACATGGGATTTTATGGAACTTCCTACCAAGTTCTAAGTGTAGTTGAACTACAGAGGCCAAACTGGACACAGGTAGCCAAGTCTCATCCATTGCCTCCTGAAGTGCAGCCTCTGGTGGACGGGTTCTTTTATACAGGGTTTGATGCAGGGTTGTGGGGAAAAAGCGCATGGCGGGGTCCCGAAACTTTGAGGAGGTGCCCCTGTGTGGGGGTTGGGGGCGGGGTGTATGGAGTCCCGGAGGCTTTCCATGCCCGAGGGTCCCACAAACAGGAGAAAGTCCGAAATCCCCGGCCTGACACAAGGTCAGAACTCTCATCAGCTCCCTAAAGGATTTATTTCAACACTTGCTTATCGAGCACTAAATATACTCCAGGGGGCATTTAGGGGAGGGGCCCTTCCTCTCCTGGGCCCTAGGGCTCCTGCTCCAAGGGGTTTCGGGTTTGGCATAGAAAAGCATCTCAGTAGCACCTCCCTTTGCTCCCAGATCTGTCCCCTGGAGAAGAGCCTGGCTGATGATGCTTTGAACAGTCCCAGAGGGCTTCTCTGAGGAGGTTACAGTATCAGCTAATGACTGATGAGAATAGGGATCTACCCCTGGAACATATGGTAGGCGGGGCTAGGCGGGGCTAGGCGGGGCTAGGCGGGGCTAGGCGGGGCTAGGCGGGGCTAGGCAGGGCTAGGCGGGGCTAGGCAGGGCTAGGCAAACCTCTGTCTGCAGACAGTTACTAGGAAACAAAATCAATTTTGTGGCTACTAAGGCCGTGATTAAAATGAAACAGGGTGATATATTGGGAAGGTGGTTTCTCCTGTGAAACTTTTCTTTCAGTTTTCACATCTATGCATGTGCTCCTGTTACATGCGTATCTTTTGAAAGAAATAGAGAAATTTATAAAAATATAGAAAAGGTCAGGAGAAACTCACACCTTATCCTCATGGCTGTTAAGGGAATTAGCAACATTAATCAGGGTTGAGAGCCTGCATCATTTCTGAGGTCCTGCGGAATACGCACCAGGATTGTGTGTATTCCGCACATCTTCCTGCAGCCATCGTCGTAGGCCTGGATGCCTCCTAGGACAGCCAATAGCACACAGCCGCCT
The DNA here is from genome assembly GCF_004785775.1 of Grammomys surdaster. NCBI lineage: Eukaryota > Metazoa > Chordata > Mammalia > Rodentia > Muridae > Grammomys > Grammomys surdaster. Next base: position 6,080,545 of record NW_021605377.1, on the reverse strand, counting down.
GGCCAGCTGAGCTTTGTCATCAGCTAATGACTGGAGTAAGCAAGTGACTTTATTTCTCTTGTTTCAACTTCACGGTGACATATGAGTTTGGCTCAACAGCGGCATCCAAGCCCGGCTTGAGACAGCCCCTAAACAGTGTCCATAATCAGCCCTATTTGCCTCACGTTCTGTTGGGGGTGCCCCAAACATGCCTGTACCGTAGGCCCCCGTGAGAATTTGCGGGATTAACGTGTGCCATTGTTGCATTTTACGTGAAGCGAGACCTGCATCCACTAGTGATAAAAATATCTCTGAAGTCACTTTCCTCACAAAATTGAGATGCCGAGAAGCCTAGAAAAGTGCAAGCTTGTCAAGAGCCACAAAACTGCAGAGCCAAGCAGGACTCTCCAGCTCCCTTCACCCTGCTGTGTGGCATATCCTGCACTTTATCAGGCTAGCTATGCATTGCCTGAGAATGGAGGGCTGCAGCTTCTGAATCCATGACAACTGCCCCACAGTTTCAAACCCCCCCCCCAAAAAAAAACCCCTAAAGTCTCAAAATTTATTGGCAGGAGCTGCCAATGACCAGACACTGTGCAGGGTATGAGCTGTGAGCAAGAGGGACCTGGCCCTGTTAGCCTTCTACCTAACTGCGGCATATGCCACACACCTCTGTCCAAGGTGACATGTGTCCGGGTACTTCGGTTTTGCTCGCCTTCTGTCCGTCCATATAACGTGCAGTTGTCATCCATTTGGAAACGAGCCATTTGGCTAATGTGTATGTTCTGAGACTTTGATCTTCCTGGCGCCTGATTCCAAACGCAGGTGTTAATGGAACCGAGATTGCTCTCAGGTGTTTTTTATTTTGTTTTTTTTGTTTGTTTGTTTGTTTGTTTGTTTCAGGGCTAGAGTCCTGTTGCATTTGCAATCAGTTAAAATATATAAATCTGAATGCAGGTAGTACACATGCATGCATACAGGCTAAAACCTCACACACATAAAATAAAATGTCTTTAAAAAAAAACAAAAACAAAACAAACAAACAAAACCACCAAACCCTCCCTTTTTTCAGCCTGTACTTAATGAAGCCAGGTTGAAAATATTCAGTATGTCCATGTGTGTTTGTTTAAACAAAACCTCAGGATAGTCTACTACATTTATCCTAAAACAAAGTAAATCTTTCTACTACCGTTTCACCAGTCTTTGGAGGTCACTTGATTGTCAGTCACAATATCAGCATTCCTTCCAGCCTTGAGAGGGTAACACGTTAAGAAGCCTACCTTGCAAGATGGATGGGGCACTGCCTATGACCCAGCATCCAGGAGGCTGAGGCAGGGAGAGCTTGAAGGATGGCCTGTGTTATGTAAGGCCCTGTCTCAGAAAGAACAAAAGGGTGGGGTGCTGTCTTCTTCCTTTCTCTTGGGCTTCCTCGTACAAGAACTGAGTGTTTTGCTCTTGGGATTGGTATTGTGTCACAGTGGGGAAGGAGCTGGCCATTTGCCTGGCCTTTAAACTCTACCCACTACAGTTTTCTTACCTTGTCACCCAAACCAGCTGAGTTCCATCAGAGAAATGGGCATTGACAGCTGAAGTTAACAGCGTTCTCAGTATTGCTCGTGGTCTGGCCCTTCTTTTAGGAGGCTGGACACTAATAGGAACAGCATCCATCCACTGGAGTTGCTTCATAGTTTATACTGCTGCTGTAGTGTCTCACACCACCTCTGTAGTGGCCATTGCCCGGAAATCAGATCATATCCAGGGCTCTGGGGCCAGCGCGTTTTCTTTAGCCTGGATATCAGTCTACATGTTACATATTTTATTTGGAAGATTAAAATATGGCTTAAAAGAATACTTAAACATTTTTTAAATTTAGAGAGTAATCACTAATGTGAAATAATATAGTTTCTCTATTTTGAAAAAGAGAAAAACTCAGATGTGACTATCCAGATAATGTAACTTTCACATAAGGAGTCTTGAATGTCTTCTGAAGGTCTCCTGGGAAAGAGCAGTGTGGACCTCATGAACCACTGAGGTGACCCACTGCCTGCAGGCCAGCCAGGAGTGTGGGCACTAGAATTTAAAATGACTGTCGGTTACTCTGCACCCTAGGGAAACAGCAGGCGCTTTGGAACTTCGTCTCTCAACAACTGTACCGTGTCATTCAGATGGGACCAGTTAGGTTGTCAGATCTGTAGCAATAATTTTTCTGAATAAGAGATTTTTTTTTAAATTGGCAAACAAAACAACAACAACAAAAACCCAACCCAGAAATGCGTGTTGTTTGCATACCCGGTTCAATCTGCCTGCCTGGCCCCAAGCGCCTGTAGTTCTTGCCAACCGTCTAAGCTCAAACCCCTGACTCAGCATCTTCCTGCTCACGGCTTCCAGCACCGTGTAGTGCTCATAACCTGTCAGTTTCTCCGGCGCACTCCCCCTCCTTCTCTAGAGCAATAGAAAGGCGTGCGCATCTTTTCCAGCACCCGGTGGCATCGAGGCTGAGTGCTGCAAGACCAGCTGTTACCTCATTCGTCCTGCTTCTCATGACTTTCCCATAAAAATTCTGCATGTGCATTTAGAGGAATCCAAGCTATATTGAAAAGGAAAAGGAAAAGGAAAAGGGAAAAAAGACCCACAAAGTATCATCGCCATTAAGAGAACATCTGTCCAAGCATGGAAATGATGGATGGATGGATGGATGGATGGATGGATGGATGGGTGGATGGATGGATGGATGGATGGATGAACAGACAGACAAAGAGAAAGGGAGTGTTTTTAACAGATGAGCAGTCAGGAGCTTTACTTCAGACTATAGGAGTTGTAGTTACAGCCAACAAGGGACGTAGTTACAGACTAGGAGATGGTCTAGAAAAGCCGAATTCCATAATAAGTGCTATTTTGAAAGTTTAATAACTATTACTTAATTTTCTCAAACTCACCTAACATCTTAGTTAGGGTTCCATTGCTGTGGTGAAGCATCCTGACTGACAGCAGCTTGGGAAGGAAAGGGGTCACTTGGCTTCCTCTCCTACATCACTGTTCAACATCCAGACCGGGCCTCCTGCGTCAGTCACTAATTAAGAAGACACCCTGCAGGCTCATCTACTGCTGGATCTTACAGAGGATTTTCTTAATTGAGGTCTCCTCCTCTGGGATGACTCTCGTCAAGTTGACGTAAAACTAGCCTCTTCTTCTCCCTAAGATAATGGGGGGTGGGAGGGACTGAATGAGAAAGAATTCTGACCTTTGAATAAACATTTTTTTTTTCATAGTAAGAAATGCTATTTCTTTCTCCTTACAAAGTTGGGTGAAGGGTGAAGAACTTTCCTCATGGGCTTTGTATTTTCTAGTTGTTTCTGTGGTGGGGCTAGGGTTGCTGTTCAATTCTCTCCCCCTCTGGAGTATTCGAGACACACACACACATACACACACACACACACACACACACACACACACACACACAGTGCTACATACATGAATGGTGGGCTAAAGCATCCTTTGCAATCACTCTTTTATTGCAAAGCGTCAGGGGAGGGACTGCTGTATGTAAGGCATTGTTCTGGGTACCTGAGTGCATCGTTGGGCAAATGGACAGAGCTCCATTTGCTCGACTGGAGTGGACAGCTCCAGGGACATTAAGCAGGGCCAGGGAGGGGGAAACCACAGCAGCACATAGACAGTGGGTGAGAGGTTAGAAGGTCACAGGTAGACAAGGGGAATCTCAGAGGAAGTGGGAACTGCACCTCAGAGCTGTGCAGCTGGTACAGCCTGATGAGAAGTCACACTTGACTGAGGGAGTGTCCTGCAGAAAGGGGACAGTGATGGTAAAGCTGTGGTCTGAGGGCAGAGCTCAAGGAAGGAGAAATGGCTAAAGACCGAAGCCATGTCAGGTCCTGGTGAGGCTGCGGAAGGTGTGGCTCCCCAAGAACTTCTAAAAGGTTTTATACAGTTTTGAAGAAAAAAAAAAAAACTCTGTAGGAAATATTCGTCTCACCGTTTATTTTTCCTTCAGAAGGTATGTGGTCTCTACAAAGCAGAAATAATTAACCTAAACTCATTCTGAAGAGCCGGCAAGGCATGCTTCTAGTTTAACAGCCGTGTGAGGGGGTCCAGTGCTAAGTGATTAGTGGTTGATTTCATGAGGACTCAAAAATCACAAGGTCTGAAGAAAATAATAACATCACCTCTGAAAGACAGTACCGCATTACAGCTAAATGAAGCCTTGGGTGCCATCTAGCTTGATCTTTTACAAATGAGCAGTCTGGGAAATGCTAAGTGACTTAGCCGTGCTACCTGGTGACCTGGTGACAGGCTCATCTTTAGAGACTGCCAGGCCCGCTAATCCCAGGCCCAGAGCCTACCTGCCCGACCTCCTGCCCAGTTAATTTAGTGAAAACTCAATTATTGATGACAGTCTCATTGACCTGCCCAGACTCGACAGTCAAATCCAAGTTTCCATCACAAGAAGTAGGATGTACTTGCGTTTTGCAATATGGCCTTCATCTATGGAGTATACTGGAAACTGGTTTCAGGAAGATCAAATAGCTGATTCCTCTGCCTCTCTGGGAACCCGGGATGTCCTTTGTGGTTGCCTGTCAGAATGAAGGTTTCTAATTGGTTTGACTTTTCAAGGTACTTTTCTTTTCTAACAGCCTCTGCTGGATTCTGAGTTGCCCTGGAGGTAAAAAGATGTCAGAGCTCAGCGTAGACACTGATGGTCCCTTCCCTGCATCCACTCACCTCATGGTCCCTCCTCAGCATCCACTCAACTGAAGGAAAAGCAGTCAAAAGCAAAAATAAACCCTGACTCCAAATCACCAGCAGCATATAAAATTTCGAGAAGTGTCAGGCAGGGAAAGGTCTCTAGAAACCTTTCATCTTGCATATCTTGAAACCCTTACTCACAAACACCAACCCCTTTCCTCCTTCCTGTCCCAGCTGCCACACTGCTCTCTGCCTCTGTGAATGTGACAACCTTAGGGCACCCTACAAAAGCAACAAAAATCAGGCATTGTGAGGGGCAGGGGGAGGAGGCACAGTGTGGGTTCCAGATTCTTGCAATCAGAGGGTTTCTCCAGCCCTTCAAGTGTTTATAATCTTTTTCTTTGGTATCGTTGTGTTACGTGTTTAACTGTATGACGCAAGGACCTTCAGGGTCTTATCTTCTAACATAACTAAAAGCGGTTGGCGGAGGAGAGTTCTTCTGCCACTTGGAATGTCATTGAGATCTAGCCACCTTCCAGCCTCATTCTCAAGTCTTCCCTATCTGAGGTGCTTACCTTATTCAACTTCCTGTTCTTTTCTTTCTCAGGTGACTGGATGTCTGGAATCCCTTCCCACATCCTCAACAGCTCCCCTTCAGACCGGCAGATTAACCAGCTGGCCCAGAAGCTAGGCCCGGAGTGGGAGCCCGTGGTGCTGTCTCTGGGACTGTCCCAGACTGACATCTACCGCTGCAAGGCCAATCATCCCCACAACGTACAGTCGCAGGTGGTGGAGGCCTTTGTCCGCTGGCGCCAGCGTTATGGGAAGCAGGCCACCTTCCTAAGCTTACACAAGGGCCTCCAGGCAGTGGAGGCTGACCCCTCCCTGCTCCAGTACATGCTGGAGTGACCCGACCCCTGCCACTTGCTGCGGCGTGGGTTCCCAAGTCACACAGGCTGAACTGGACTTTATTCAGCAGGTGGCTTTGTTCTGGGTGAGGGTTTTCTTTTCAGTGACCCTTAGATGGAAGGAAAACATCTGGATTCTACTCAAGATTACGCAGCAGATCTCCCACGCTGGCTCAACAATCCCTCGGCTTTAATCGCTTGAAGACTGCGTTGTTGTAACTACAGTTTTGAACTTCGTGGTTGCCCTTTAATGGAAGGCCAGAAAAAACACAACCCCCCTCCTCCCCCCAGCAAAAAAATCATGCTACCGCATTGCATACAGGTGTTACAGGTGTCCTGCATACATGGCAGCCACACTTACGTTGCCTGGATACTGGACTGTGGACTTCATAATGGCTCTTCATAATGATGATGATAATAAAAAGTGAATTGTGGTATAGAATGTGCCTTTTTCATGGGAAAGTATTGTATCACACACACACACACACACACTCACACTCACCACTCTTCTGTTGCATAGGTGGAGGGTGTAAAAGTATGGGAATGGAACAAGATGGATAGCAGCCATGCGATGGTGGGATAAATACCTCAGGCAGGATGCATAGATTAAGCATGAGACACGGAAGCCCCCTGCAGAGGCCAGGGAGAGAACGGAAGCCCTTCATCTTAACAGATTGCCTGAGCAGTCTCTGTCCGTTTATTAAAGGTGTTGGCTCAGAGACAAAGGGGGTTCAGTGTGTCCTTTGAGGCCTGAATGACTGAAGGCATTGAGTTCCTCATGGGTTTTCCAGTCTTTCCTTAACAGCACATGGTGTTAGCCAGACAGGTGTGCATGTTTGTAATCCCATCTAAGAGACCGAAGCAGGAGGATCACCCCAAGACCATCCTGGGGTGCGCAGTGAGTTCCAGGTCAGCTTCAACTATTAGCAAGACCCCGTCTCAAAGCAAATAAACAAAAATTTACCATGCAGGATTCAGGGTGTGCTCATTTGTGTGTTCTCCTGTGAGCCTCTCAGCCATCCTGTGAGGAGCATTTGCAAGGGCTGTTGGGCTCTTCTCTACAGGCGGCAGGACCTGTGTAGACTAACTAAGCTAGAACGTGGTTTGCCAGTGCACGAGTGGATTAGAGCAAGGCAGGCTTCCTTCAGAGACAGACATGAAAGGCTCTTGACAGGGCTGCGGGTATAGTTCAGTTGGTAGGGTGCTTACCTAGCGTGCTCAAAAACCTGAGTTTTATCTCAGCAGCTCATAAACTGGGTGTAGTGGGGGCAAGATCTCAGCAGTACAGAAAGTAGAGGCAGGAGGATCAGACGTTCAATGTCACCCTCATCTCCGTAGTGAATTCAAGCCCAGTCATAAACAGAAAAACAAACAAACAAAAACAGAAAAACCTACATTCAAGATGACAAGTACAGTTCCTTTATCCTTCGAGAGGATATCTCTAGAGAGTCCAGATTTTAATTCTATAGCAATTCTAAGGAAATAAAATTATACTGCTTATCTCCCTCCATCCAAAAACAAGCCTATAAAGAGGTAGCAGTTACCGTGAAGCAGGTGCTTGGAAAGGTGGCAGTGGTGTATCAGTGTCCTTTCCAGCATCTCGTACCCTCTGTTCGTTTACCAAAAGGACCAATTGTTCCCCAGTCATTCATTCAACGGATGCCATCCCCAAAGCGTTGTATACTAGCCATATCCTCTCAACGGATGCCATCCCCAAAGCGTTGTATACTAGCCATATCCTCTCAACGGATGCCATCCCCAAAGCGTTGTATACTAGCCATATCCTCTCAACGGATGTCATCCCCAAAGCGTTGTATACTAGCCATATCCTCTCAACGGATGTCATCCGCAAGTGTTGTATACTAGCCATATCCTCCCTCATGTTCCTTCTTGAGGTCCAGTCAATCCTTCATTACTTTATGAAGCTCATACTTTTGGCCGCATCTCTGTACCCAGTGATGTAGCCAATAGAGTCTTCAATACATAATTTATCATTTTGAACTTTGAACTTACTGCTTTGCCATATCCCCCATGGGATTCCTAATATCGAGTTGTCTTGGCTTCCATTCTCACAATTCAGTTCCGCTCATGGCTGAGTGAGCAGGCCTGGGCTCTGCTGCAGCTAGCTGGTGTAGGTCTGATGCTTAGCTGCTTCCTCCTCCTGCTGTTTGTAATGAATCTGTCCTGCTCAGGGACACTCCTGTGCTGTCAGGAGTGAGGGGTGGTGGTGAAGAACAGGGCTGTGAAGAGCTGATGCTGGAGGGGTGAGTGGAACTCTGCCTTACTGCCCTTAGTAAGCAGGGTGGCGCCACTACTGAATGACAAGGGCCATTCCTTGCCCCTGCCCACTTCCTGCAGAAGCGCTTAGGAGTGGAGGCAGGCAGCTGAATTACCGAGTCTTTGTGATACATCTCATCTGTCCATTTCCCAGGAAGCTGGGAGGGAGCCCGCCAGGATGCCATGTGTCTTTACACAGAAGATTCTACAACTTCAGAGATCTTCTGCCCCAAAGAAAATTCTGCATATGTTCGGTGGGACGGCAGGGATTTGAGGCACTAAAAGGAGCAAAATGATGTTCTCTCTCCCTCTCCGTGTGTGTGTGTGTGTGTGTGTGTGTGTGTGTGTGTGTGTGTGTCCCTCTCACTCTCCCTCTCCCTTTCCCTCTCCCCCCTTCTCTCTGTGGGGGGGGGGGGTGTCAGAGCATTTACATACATGACTGCGTCTTTCAACATTTTAAAATGTGTAACTGCTGTTAAATTTTCTCAATGCAGAGAAAGTGCATGCCCGTGGTATCATTTCGAAAACCTAACAATGGATAAAATGAGGGGAAGCGTGTCCTTGTGCTCACCACAGTCAGTCAGCTCTGCTCTGCAGTCAGTGTCTTAGTTAAGCCTGTGCATCCCTTCAGCAGCAGCTGTCAGATTGTCCTGTGAGGCTCCTTCACACTTGGCTTCCTTGATTTAACACACAGTTGCTGTTCCGATGCCAGAGGACTTTACAGCATCCTGTGCTCTCAGAGCACACTTGCAAGCCCTATAGCTTTGGCAGCACCTTTGAAGATATTAAAGGCACTTAGCTACTAAGTGTGTCAACAGCTTTCCCCATCAGGAAGTTCACTGGCATTGCAATTCTCAATTGACATCCCCCCCACCCCCACCCCACCCAAAACCAATCTGAGCAAATTATTGTTCACTGACCACTCTGTGCACCTTACATCCTCAAAGAAGCAGAGCTTAGCTTGTCTGGACTCAGCTTTTCCCCTTGCCCCAAAATGTCCTCGCTACTGTACTGCATCTAATTACCGCTGTCCTTCTTTTCTTCTAGAGAATGTCAGGGAAGGGACGGTAAACACAGAAGCTGCACATCCCTCCCCCCCTTCCTGAGGATGTATACACACAGTTGACAGTTGCTAGAGGGGACAGACTAGTAGTATAGTTGTCACTAAGCGTCCCTGTAAGTAACTCCTCACCATTGTTCTCGTAAGTAGTCCCAGTAAAACTCATTCTTGTACCAGCCCAGATTTGGATGGAATGGTTTCTTTGGTCTGTCATCTTTGGATGTCCTATCTGAGGCAAACAGACATTTGCTCGCATCTTTCTGGAAAAGTTAATGTGGCACATACGGGGAGAGGCTAATCCCATCTCTGTTAATTGAGGCCATTAAAAGCTGATCAACAAAGACACAAGTCCCACTCTCTGGAACTCACTGCCACATGACAGCCTCAGAGTTCACATCACAACATGATGGGATCAAGTCCATGCCTGAGTACTGAGCCAGTGGGAACAGAGTAAAATGACCCCCTCTGGTTTGCTCCTCAGGGGATGGAGGCCTGAAGAGCAAGAAGGCTCTGTCACACAGGTAAGTCACTCCACCTTCTTTCGCAGGTTTATTCACCTGGGCACAGTAACTGGTCTGTGGCTGCAGATTGCCTTCCAGAGGTAAACAAGATAAACTGTGCCTATAATGACAAAGGAAATATCTGAGCTGAATTATTTTGGCTCCTGGGTTTTGGTTTGGTTTGTTTTTTCCCTGGTATTCTTTACTGAGTCAGGGCCTCCCAAAATCTTAGGCTGAGGCCCCTCCTCCTTCTGGGACTTGTGTAGCAGCAGGGAGTGTGCAGCCCTTCTGTGCATTCCTAGGGACTCTAAGGATAAAGACATGAACTGGCAGCAACTGCAGAGCATGTCCAGAATCTGGGTGGGAGTCTGTTCTAACACTTGACTCTCTTTAAATGAATCCCTACAGTTGGGGCACAAATTCTTGCCGCTTACAAAACATTGCGGGTTACTGGAGATCCAAAGATAAATAAGACATAGTCTCTCTGCCCAGCAGGATCTCAGCGCATCAGAAAGGCAGACACAACAGCCAGCAACTATGACACTGTGCAGAGAAGGGAGCAATTAAAGTGGCCACAGAGGAGGTGACACTTCAGCTGAGTTCTTGTAAGCCCTGCCCAAGTTAGCCTGATGGTCCCCCTTAGGGGATATTAGGAGACACCAGAATTCCATTTAATATATTCTTCATCCAGCTTGACAAATGGCACCCCTTCCATGTGCCTGCAAGATGCATATGCCTCCAAAATGCTGTCTCAAAGCCTTTAGAAGCTAAACACATTGACACATACCATCCTGTTCCACACCTCTAGATAGCAGTGGTGTGTTCAGCCACAGTGGAATCAGAATCAGGCCCCAAGGGTTGAAGTATCAGGCATATTTGAGGGTGCTTTTTATAGCAGCCCTCTGTCCCCCCTCTCCAACATTTGTACAAATTCAAAATACATGCTGCAGCATGCAGGGAATGTTTTTAATATAATGTCTTGTTTACTTCCCTGAACTAGAAACAGCTGAGAGGAACAGGGATGTCTGTCTTGTTGGCATTTACTGTTCTTATAGGAAAATTAAAGTCTCTCAAAGACACAGTTCAGTGAGCCAATTAAACCTTGTCTCTGCTTTGTTAAACTCAGGGGAAACATACGGCAGTGATTCTGATAGCTGTTCTTCATTCAGGGCATCAGCGATGAAATCCAGGTTTGAATGCTCAGAGAGAAAACGCAGACTCAATGTCTTGGCAATAAGCATGTGTTTCCATCTCATTTTCATATTTTATCTCTAGCCAGTGCTGTTTGGGGGGGGTCATATTACATTCTTGATTGAGAGTATTTGCGGAAAATATGAAATGGGCTGGATGTCATGAAAGAATTAGTCTTCTTGCTCTTGGTGACACTTAACCGTCCCTGTTTCTAGGAGACAAATTGATGTTGTGAGCACCTTGCCAGGGCCCATGACTTCAAGGTGACTTAGCTCAGTGCTGACCCCAGATGAGGCTGGATGCCTCCACATGGCTAAGCTGGAAAAAGACGGCAATGAACTTGCCCCTCTGGAACATGTCTTGACCAAGGATGAGGCATCTACACATGGGATATGTCTTTGAAGGCCCAGAACATCTGCCATAGAAAGTGGCTCTTCTCCATTGAAGGGCACAGATTTCTTCCTTTACAAACATTAGAAAATGGTTAGAGACTTCAGAAAAAAAATACATGTGAGCACTTGCACACTCTGATGTGCACAGACGCAGACGTGTACATATTGTGTTCTACACAGACATGTTGACATATAATTTTGAAGGAATTTTCAGTACTTCAGAATCCAAGTCATTCTTCCTGAGAACTCATGTGAACCCTGGTCCTCCTGCACCAAACTATTCTACCAAGAGTATTTTGTTTTCGTTTTGTTTTAAGTAATATTGGGAGGCCTTGAGTTCAGTAGAATGGAGCTGTTTGTGTCGGATTACACAAGGGTATAACTCACTGTGAAGGTGTTGAAATAAAAGTAGAGTAATTTATCTAAATCCAGATCTTTATATAACTGACCACAGATCTTTTCTCTTATGGGAATCTAGGCTGACAGTCTTCCTGGACCCATCTCTTGGCAAAGAAGAGCTTACAGCTGTGCAGTGTATGACCGTCTCTGCCTCCGAGGGACTTCCTGCCTTCACCTCAGCTCTTTAGAACCAGAACTCCTCAGCAAGGAAGAAATGCGTGTTTTATGCTTAGTGCACGGAGAATGGTTGGTTCCATGGGGAAATCAGAGAAAACAGAGCCCCATTTACTTCATACACTGGGAAATTGTTCCTAACAATATCTTTTTTGTGCCACCATCTGCTTTAATCTCATTTCTTTCAGCTTCTGGGAGCAGTTATTTTTCTGCTCTGAAGCTAAGCTCCTTGCTGGCTTTCTGCTGAGGGAGTGGACCCTTTGGTTGTCTGTTTTCTGTCGTCAAGATATCTTCTGTCACTCAATATTGTCATCTCCTGATTCTCAGGGGACATCTTGTGTTAATGGCTATAAATAAGCCCCAACACTCCCTCTCTGAAAGTGTGAATGACAAACCGTACCGGTCAGTCAGGATAAGCCCTTGCTCAGGCTCAGGGTAAGAACATTCATTGAAGAGGAATGGAGTCCTTGGGTTTTGGGAAGAAGATAAGTAAAGACATGGGTTTCATGGGAGTCAGGAAGAAGGATGTGGCTAGTTTAGAGTACACAGAGACCTTTGCAGTCTGTCAACTCCTGTAGCTAAAAAGGATGAAGCATTCCTTAGGCATCCCAGCTTTCCCAGGGCAGGGGATGTAGGTTGAACATTGTCAGGCCCCATTTTTGTTCAAAATGAGTGTCACATATGCTAATGAAAGGCATTTGATAATGTACCTCTTTTGTTTTTTTTTTTTGTTTTTGTTTTTGTTTTTTTTCCGAGACAGGGTTTCTCTGTGTAGCCCTGGTTGTCCTGGAACTCACTCTGTAGACCAGGCTGGCCTTGAACTCAGAAATCTGCCTGCCTCTGCCTCCCAAGTGCTGGGATTAAAGGTGTGCGCCACCACTGCCCGGCTTGATAATGTACCTCTTGAAGACTGCTTACACGTGTGGAATTAAAGGAGAGATGGGTCCTGGCCACATACTGACCACAAATTGTGAAAGGCAAAGTACACTATATAATGATAGAAATTTTATTTTCAGGCTACTGTAATAGAGAGAAAATTTGTTAATGAGGAAATGCTCAGTGGAAAGCACCTTAGAGTTTTGTGGAGAAACCAACTGAACAAAGGAATTATCATGGTGTCTTATGAGAAAGGATGGTCTTGGAACGGTCAAGGGGCAAGTTGTCATTCATGGTGGCTAGCTGGTGGATAATTTTCTTTCTATTGCAGAATAAAGGGTTTCAGTCCTTTGGAGCACATCTTTGTACTGATCTGTGAGTCACCAAGTGTATGATAGATCCGGACCAGTGATTAGCTCATGAAATTAGCTAATCTTAACCCATCACTTTCCACTTTATAATTGTTACTGTTCTTGGAGGGCAGGGCTTGGATAAAGTTAACAGTGGTAAAAAGTAAGTTGTGTTGCTGTTGTTTTGCTGTTGTTTGTCTGTTTGTGGGAACAGGACTGAGATGGGAATTGAGAGGAGAAAGAGTCACATGGCAGATCCTGGGACTCCGACTCTGGAGAGGAGCATCAGGATGCAGATCTGAGTTTACTGCTCAGTGCATAAGCTTACAGAGAGTGTTTGAGCCAATCGTATTGCGCCATACCATCACCATGTCCCATAAAACCCTGCCTGTTGAGGTAACTCAGAAAGGGTGTCATCACCTGTTAGGACTTCTTCGAAGATTTGGGAAGCAGCCACCACCCTGGCCTTGATTCCTTATGGCTGTCTTTCTGGTGTTGGGGGAGCCATCTTAGATCTAATGCCCTGTATGGCAGATCAGGACTCTCTCTCCATCCCACTTTTCCTTCACAAGGTTGACCTCCACATCCCCCACAGTAGTTTGTTTTTAAATTTTTATGGCCTGGTGTGCTGTGGGTATCATTTCTCCCTAAAGATTCATCTGTCAGTAGCATGGTCCTCGGTGTGGAGATGTGGAAATGAGATATTTAAGAGGCAGGTCTGGTGGAAGTCTTTAGGTCTTTGAGAGCTCTTTGCAAAAAAGGAAATTAAGAATCTTCTAGTGGGGTTCTGGGTTTTTTTGGGGGGGCGGGTTGTTACAGGATTAAGAGTGACCTCTGAATTCATCTTTGTATCGAGCTCTGGTTTCCTGTTCAGCAATAGATCTTTCCCACTAGCAAGTTCCCCTGCCGTTAAGCCCAACTCTGCCAGGGATAAATTAATGGAGCCATCCAATCTTGGCCTTTCCATCTCCAAAACTGTAATCTTAAAAAACAAAACAAAACACCCTTTCTTTATAAAGTTAGCCTTCTTTGGATATTTCATCGCATTAATTCAAAACAAAAACCTGAAACAAATTTGAAAGAAAAAAATCAGCTTTGTCAGATTTACGTATGAGACAAATCATGACATTTTAGGCTCCCTGTTCCACAACAGACACTTGTCTCTGTATTTAATTTGAGAAAGGAAAAACAAATGGCCTTCATCGCTGATGCTAAATCAAATGAAAGGAAACAACTCTTCTTACTGTTCTTGAAAACCATGGAATGATTTTCAGTTTGGGTCAATCATGAAAGCTTTTTGTAGAACTTCTAGAAAGTCATTCCACATCTATTCATCCATTTCCTAAACGCCTTCCGGGCTCCAGGCAGGAACTTCAGCAGTGAGCTTAGGCACTCAATGTAACAGTACCAAGTTTCTTCCTCGGAGGAGCTCCCCATTACTGAGAAAAAGAACATAACCAAGAAACTACTAGAGCCAGAGGAAGGAGAAGAACTACTTCAAAGTATCAGAGAAAGCCTCATGAGAAGGCAGCATGCAAGCTGGGTGTAGTGACTTAGTCTGAAATCATAGCACTCTGGGGTCTGAGGCTAGCCTGTGCTCCTAGCACTCTAGGGGCTCACATTAGCTAGCCTTTGGTGCATTTACTGGGAAACTCATCGAGCAATATTTTTCTACAAAACCTTTAGAATACATAGAATAGAGCAGTGTAGCTCTGACATGGAGGTGATTGTAGTGGAGCTGTTTACAGATCATGTGTTCCCCCACCCACCCAGAGTCTCCCCCACACCTAGAGGGATTTCCCACACCTATAGGATCCCCCACACCCAGAGGGATTTCCCACACCTATAGGATCCCCCAAACCCAGAGGGATCCACCACACCTATAGGATCCCCCACACCCAGAAGATTCTACACACCCAAAGGTTTCTACACACCCAAAGGAACCCCAACACCCAGAGGATCACCCCAGCCAGAGAATTCTCACATCTATAGAATCTCCCATACCCAGAGGATCCCCCGAACCCAGAAGATGATGAACACCCGGACGATTCCCCCATATCCAGAGGATCCTACACACCCAGAGCTCAGTGTCAAAGGCAACCTGAAGTAACACAGTAGCAGCTTAGGCAGGTCTGTAAAATCCCACGGCAAAGAGCAAGCTCGCTGTACAGAACAGTGGTTAAGATGGATCTTGATCTGGGGCTTGGCAGACATATGGAATAAGTGGAAATGCTGGGGCTGTGTCAGTTAGAAGCTAAGCCCCAGGCGTGTTGCCTGCAACTCCAGCAGTCAAGAGTCTGAAATAAGTGGATCACAAGTAAAATCCAACCTGGCCTACACAGTGAGCTCAAGGCCTGTGTAAACTACATAGTGAGATCCTGGCTCAAAACAATGCATGTGTTAGCAGAGGGAAGAAGACAAGGGTAGACCAGACCCTTGAAAATGCTCTTGAGAAGATGCCAGGAGCACTTGTGTGAAGCTGACTTTCCCCTCCCCTTCGTGTGTGTGTGTGTGTGTGTGTATGTGTGTGTCTGTTAAAGCAGATTCACTTGTTTTAAAACCAGGCAGAGTTTGGATCACACCTTTTAGATTAAAAATGCAAGAGGAGAAATCTCAAGACCTTCAGGTGCCAGTGTGCATGTGCTACCCAAAACGGAAGAGGGGACTACTTCCCACACTTATCTGACATTGGAGTCTTTCTTCTATGACACCACCTATGATTTTCTTTGGAAATATTTGTTTCACAGACAAACTGAGGCCGAGAATACTTAACCTTGGAGTGCAGTGGGAAAAACGAGTAGCTCACGGGTTCCCAAAATAGCCAAGACTCTTTAAAGGTCACAGATAGTATTTCAAGTGATATTTAAACAACAGTAATTTATTCTCCTCCCCCCCCAAATCCATCTTCACCAGTGTAACACATCACATTACAGAATGCTTGCAGAGAGACATATGGTTATTTGAATCTTCCTTTCATCCTTTAATGATGAATACATCTGTCAATTCTTCATTCCTATGACTCCAATATCCTTGCAAGTTGTCTCCTTGACTTTTTTGCCATCCTGCATCTAACCCAAGCCATAGCATGTACTGCCTGCACGCCGGTGGCCAGTGGGCACTCTCTCCGGTTAGCATCAGATGCCAGCTGGCACCCATACTCAAGCAGACAGGAACTGGGTTTTCCCCATAAAGGGAACTGCATCAGGAAACCTGTCTGCTGCCCCGGGCATTTTCTGTCTGCTCCCATTCCTGCCACTGTCTTATTTGCATTCTCATTTGCTCACCTGGGGAGTCCCCCACTGAGCCCTGATATAATTGACCTTGACTTCCATCTTCCATTTGTCCCTCTAGTGCAGTGTCTATTAGGCCTCCATTTCAGCTATGCATCCAAACTAGGAATGGTCACACACACACACCGCACAACACACCACACACACAGAGACATACACACAGATATACACACACAAATACACACACAGATACGCACAGAGAGTTATACACAGAGAGAGAGAGAGAGAGAGGAGAGAGAGAGAGAGAGAGAGAGAGAGAGAGAGAGAGAGAGAGAGAGGAGAGAGAGAGAGAGAGAGAGAGAGATACACACACAAATGCACACACACAGATACACAGAGAGATACACACACAGATACACACAGAGTTATACACACAGATACACAGATACACACACACACAGATACACACAGAGAGATACACACACAGATACACACACACAGAGATACATAGATACACAGAGAGAGAGATACACACACAGATACATACAGAGTTATACACACAGATGCACATACACACAGATACATACACACACAGATACATAGACACACACAGAGATAAACACAAACACACATACACATGGCATTTAGAAACATTTACAGGCTTTCTTCTTTTTTTGCAGGGAAAGTTGTCACCATGCATCTTGGAGTAATAGGGGTGGCAGAATCTAGGACCATCCGGTATACTACGGATCTATCCAAAGCGACAGTGACACTATAACGTTAGCCACTGTGTTGGTTGCCTTTTCTAACCAGTGCAAACTGACAAAGTAACCTAAGAGAAGAAGACTTGATGTTGGCCCACAGTTTCAGGAGACACACCCCATCATGGAAGGACATCCATGCTGGTGGCCATCTCTGGCAGCGGAGCCTATGGCATTCATAGCATGGCAGATCAAGAAGCAGAAGTTGAACCAAAAGTAAACCCGAATTCTAACCCTCAGAGCTGTCCTCAGTGACTCACTGTCTGCAGGAGGGCCATGTCACAAAGGTTCCATGACTTCCCCAACAGTACCCCAGCTGAGGACCAAGTGCTGCCATACATGAATCCACGAAGAACAGTTCAAAGTCAATCTATAACCACTGCTGCAGCTCCAGTCAAGTCCGCTTTGATAATATTCAGTATCTAAAACACTACCCATGCTGGCATTCACTCGCTACTTTCCTGGGGATACTTAGTGATCACATATCCTTTAGGTTTTCATGGGGACATTATCCTTATGTAAGCTTTCTCTTCAGAACCACAAAGGTCTAAGCAAGCACCATCGGGTCTCCTCCACGTGAACATTATACGATCAAAGGGGATGTGTTTGAACACCCAGAAACACACTCTGATTTATATAAAAAATGCCCACCCCTTAGCAAAAACAACAGCCATGAGCCAGGCCAACTATCTCTTTGCTGGTTCCATAGTCAAGCATTAAAAAAAAAACGAGGCTTTCTTGGCATTGTGTCAAGATCCCATTCAACCTAACGCAGAGTCTACAGTCATGATTATGAAAGTCTCCATGAAGGCATGAAACCATGAAGGAATGCATGTGAGGTAGTCCTTCCAGTTCAGTTCTCAACATAGAAAAAGCTTTCCCAGAACACAGAGCGACCGCTCCCCTCCCCTACTCCAGGGACCTGTGGATTAGTGATGTAGACCAGCACTAGAACGTGTCCAAATGTCCAATTAGCTAAATCCTTGCTCTGTCTCACCTGGCTCATCCTGCAGGAACAAAATATTTCTGTACAGTGAGTAAAGGGGGGGCAGGGTGTAGAGGGAAGAAGAATCGTCATGGAACTCCTGGTAGACACCAGGCCTTTGGAAGGGATTCTAAGCAAGCACAAGTGTCTTTTCATAACACGGACTTGGAAGCTGTAGCTGATAAAAAGCAGTAAATCTTCACTTGATGAACAACTAAACTCGGAATAAGGCTTGGCAGCTTTGCCTTTATCCTGTGCCCATCTCCTTGACTTTGGGTCTGATTCCTACTGAATTTAACACATAGGTGTGCTAATCACTAAGGGGTGTCTGTCTAAAATCTGGTGACATGAGGCTGATTGGCTTTAAATTACCTCACCTACCTCACCCCCTTTCAAAGCTTAAAGTAGAAAGATTAAAATAACTAAGTTATTTTACTGCCATTTTTACAACATCCTGCCCCAGACTCCACCCTCCTCCAAAGTGACTCAAAATCTACAGTCTCCCCTGGCCCCCGAATTCCAGAAACAGTGGAACAGCACAGGCTAATCATCCCAGATGAGATGGTCCTCCTAAGCGGAAGAAATTACCAGTGGGTGGGAGGTGGATCTGCCTCCACACCCAGTCAGGAGCAGTCATCCCTTGGGAACAAGATATGTCCCTCGATAAGAACAGCTCTGAAGCTACTGTTCGGAACCAGAACTGAGCTAATGATGAGCCAGCCATGCCCCAGTTTGAGCAAGCCTGCTTAAATATGCCTCTTCACCTCACCCCTGTTCTTCTCGACTTAGAAAAACTCCTATCTGCACCCCAAATAGGCTGGAGTGCTTGGTCTCCATCTTTCTGACATGGTCTTCCTCCATCCTTTGTCTTTCTTTGGGGGAATGTGTCTATGTATATGATATGTGTACAAATATGTATTTGTATATGCATATGTGTATATATATGTGTATATGTGTGTATGTGTGTATATGTGTATGTGTGTATATGTGTATATATGTATATATATATGTGTGTGCGTGTGTATATGTGTGTGTGTATGTGTGTGTAGACCAGAGGCTGATGTCAAGTGTCTTCCTTGACAACAATTAGGATGTATATATGATGTGTGCACAAGTGCATTTGTGTTTGCACGCTTGCGTGTGTGCACACATGAGTGTGCACATGCATGTGTGCCTTCCTTGATTACTCGACACCTTACATATTGAGACATGGTCTCTCACTTAAACCTGGGGCTCACTGATTTGTCAAGTCTAGCTGGGCAGCTTGCTCTGAGGAGCCACTATGCCCTCCTTCCAAGTGCTGGGATTATAGGCAAGCTATGACTATACCTGACTAGCATTTCCATTAACTCTGGAGATTTGAACTCCGGTCCCCATACTTGTATGGCAAGCACTGTTTCCACTAATCTTCTGTACCTTTTGCAATCACCTTATACTCAGCCACCTCCTGCTTTTCCTTGGAATAGGTAGCTGGATGTGACTGGTAATCCTTCCAGCCTAGGACTCCAGCCATAGTTTAATCATCTGATATTCTTGGGGACCATGGGTGAGCCTTGTTTACCTTATTTATTTTACAGATAGGAGAAACTGATGCCCAGCAGCAGTTAACCACCGTCTGAGTTGGGTTTTGTAACCCCTACCATGCTTTCAGGAGGGCACCTCGGGGAGAATACATCAGCTACGTGTCAAAATGAATGCACGCCACTGGCCACATTCTTACGTCATCACTACTTCCCATCATTGGTGCAGAGGATGGGTGAGTGGTTTCATTAAATAGATGCATAGTCTTCCCTCAGCATTGGGTCACGTGACAGAGTGGACTAAAGTCAGGCTGCAGTGGCTGTCCCCTGGGATTTAGGAATTAGTAAACAGCCAAGATAACCTGTCTGTGACTGTGCAGACAGGGGCATTGTGGGTTTTTGACTATGGCATTTGACTCAGAGTTACAGGAAAAGCACCCCATTGGATAGATAGCGCTTTACAGGAGAGGGCATGGGAGAAGCAAGTGGCTGAGATAGAGACCTGTTTTGATGCAAGTGGATCTTACATCCCACTGCTGGTGATACTGACTGTATTTTTTTTTAATAAGTGGTTTAATTTTCCCTTTCCCTGCTATGAAGACACAGCTGCCTCAGTGTGTGAGCCAAAGAGTGTTCTGGCTTTTGCCAGACACACACAACGTGAGCTCCTTGTGGCAATCTGTAAAGAACCCTTTTCGCTCTCTGTCTCCACCCCAGACCCTCTCTTCTGTACCCCTGGAGCCCAAGCCAAAGCTATTTCCAAAGTGAAATGTTGTTAGCATCCTCTACCCCTGGAGGAACAGTCTTTCTGTCCTTTAGCGGCAACTGGCACTGCACTCTGCACTCTGCTTCCCTCACAGCTAATCTTATAAAGCCATCAACAGGACTGGGACATGGCCTGTCATCTGGATTTGTTAATCCCAGCAAAGATTATCCAAGGTCGCTGTTGGTCAATATAAAGTTTGGGTTCCCAAGTAAAAGCCAGAGGATTCTCTTTCCAGCTCTGTAAACAATTTTCCAACAGGGATGCCTTCCCCTGACACTGTAGGGCGCTAATGTTTCCCAAGCCACCGGTCAGGTCAAGTTGCCCTTTGCAAATTGTTGTGTGCAGATCGGCCTCTTTGTTTCCCCTCTCTTTTTCCGGACATTGTAAATTCCAAAGAAATGCTTATGATATTAAACACCAGAGTCATCCTTACCAGGAACAAGGAACAGAAAAACCCAGCAGGTCATCAAGCCTTTCAATCAGCAATCTTCCTTGTGATGTACAGAACCGAGAATATCAGTGATTTTCAGAGAACGCCAGAATGTGTATCAAAGAAGCGGACTACTGTAGGAGTCAAGATTGCTCTGGCCATCTGCAGCTAAAGAATGCTGTGTTGAATTCAATGTATACGTTCTTCAGTTGTTAGGGAGGACAGATTGTCCTGGGCAGGAATCTACCATCTTCAGCTTGCTGGTTTGGTGCCAGTAAAGGTTCCTTTCTGTCCTGTCAGGCTGTTTCTCAAGTCCCGGGTGTCAGTAGAATGAGCCTTCTCACAGTCAGAGTCCCAGTGTTTACAACTCACAGTGAGCACATCTGAAACTAACACATATGAGTGGGATTTCCGGACACAGGTGAGACTTGGAAAAACCCCTTCCCTCCCATGTCCAGACTGCCAGTACAGTACGGTGACAAAGGAGCGATGAATGGTATAGTTTACTCTCCACCCTGTCATCGTTCTCAGTGAGGATGGCCCCTTATAACAAAAGAGACCAAGAGATCAGGAAACTGAAGTTTAACAGCATGTGCGAGTGGGTAATAGGAAACAGAGAGTAAGTAAGAGTAAGTTCAGGCTGAAATTCTAGCAGTTCCTAGAACAGAGAGCAGGGGGTGGAAGGCTCTGTGGAATTCCTGGCCAGAAGCTCAGGACATGCTCAGCAAACACGATACCGTGTCACGCCTTCCCCACTGTGCTGCGTTCCTAGTTGCTTAGAGTCAGCTGCTCCTTCTTGGCGCAGGGGAGAGACACCTTTGTAACGGAAGATTTCCATCTGAGATGGAGATTCCTCCTATAAGAGGCTTTCTTCCATTCTGTTATCCTGTTTCTCCTGTACCAGTAACCAGTTTAAAATATTTCTTACACCAGAGAGGCGTGTTTGGGATGAGACATGCCAGCCCCCTTTAGTCACATTTTGTAGAAGCAGGTTCAGAACTCTAAGCAGCTCATCCCCATCCCCAAGTGGTTCTTCTTTTTAACTCTTGAAATGGCTTCACCTACTACCACAGACTTCCCTGCTCTTGGCTGGGTCACTCTCTATTTAGCGAACAAGTTTTCCTAGTGTCTCCAGCGCACCACTAGAGGATACTTAGACTAAGGCTACTATAGCTGGAAGCCAAGCAAGCAAACAAACAAGCAAACAAAGCCCTACCCTCATAGAGCTTATAATCTATTTTAAAATTATAACTATAGTAAATGATAAGCAAACTCCATAGACTGGGGTGGAGAGATGGCTCACTGGTTAAGAGCACTGGCTGCTCTTCCAGAGGACCTGGGTTCAATTCCCAGCACCCACACAGCATCAGAAACCATCTGTAGCACCAGTTCCAGGAGATCCAATATCTTCTTCTGGTCTCTAGGGTACTGCATACATGTGGTGCATAGGCATACATGCAGGCAAAACACCCAGACATGTAAAATAAAAAGAAATGAATCATTATAAGGAAGCAAGCTATGAGAACAGATTAAGGAGAGTTTCTCTTTGAGGGGTTACAGGCTGCGTGCGGGTCTGGACTCTGGATCTGTCATCTTGGTCTGACTTCCATCTTGATGGCTCAACTGGATGCTTATTTAATCTGTTGGTGTTACTGGTGTTTTGCAACAAAGTCTCCAGTACCATGAGTCCTCACAGACTGGGTTCAGCTACCCATACCAGTATGGCAGCTGAAGAAGAAGTCGGTCTGAAGGACACAGAAAGGAGGTTCAATCAGTGACCCCTAAGTTTATCTTCAGAGTACTGACACGAACTTTTGGTTCAAATGGAGGAAGAATCAGGGCAGTGGGAAAGAGACGTTCCTAATCGAGGACTGTTGGTGAGGGTGTGGTATGGTTACTCATTTTCTCAGGTTTGCTTCTGCATGGTGGTCGGAAGAAGCCCTTACTGCTTAATAAGGGACCGCTTGCCTTCCTCGGAGTGATCGCTCCTGATCGTGGGTAATCTCATCACTGGCTGATCTGTCTTCAAAGTTCTGTTTCTAGAATCCAAAGTAGATTTGGGACAGTGACTGGGGACACTCCTTAAGTGATCAGTGCACCTGTGTGCCGAGTTCATAAGGAGCGGCCGCTATGCTTGTACACAGAGGTCAGCCGCAGTTTAGAGTTGCTCATAATCAAGATTGAGAAGAACAGCAGTTGGGATAATACATATTATTTCTCTTCAATGGTAAAGATTTAAGAGTGTAATGATATGTACAGTTGATTTTTTCTTTAAATGGGCAATTTCATATACTGTTGAGGATATCACTGTATAGCCTTCAATGAAGAGCAACTGGTGGTTATTGACAGCCCGTAACTATGGATTCCATACTTAACAAAAAAAACCCTCAAATAAGCAAGAACAGAAAGTATTGGGGGATTGTCTAGGACAGATGTAACCCCTGCCGGTATTCCCAACACACAATAGTAAAATAGCTGTCTACATAAGGTTCACATGGCATTGGTTGTTAACAGTGTTCTTGAGGTAACTTTATATACCGGGGGGCATGTGTGTACATTATTTGCAAATACTATCTAATTCCTGTAAGGAGCTTGTGCATTCACATGTTCTGGTACCCGCAGGGAACGTGCTAGAACCAATTAATTCCCTGTGCATAACACCAGATGACTGTATACATTAAAATTAAAATCTTAAATATAGGTTTGCTTCGATTCCACAATGATTCTTTGGGAAGACTGAGAATAAATGTACAAAACCTATTACATCATTGCTTCTAGGGCAAACCAGAAAGAGAAAAACACATGCTATGAGAATCTATGGGACTGTAAATCCAAATATAACTGGTTTCCTGCAGTATAGTCTTTCTAAAGGGGCAGATTATTATAAAATAAACAAATTTAGTTCCTTTCAAAGAACACTGGAGGAGTCCAAGTTCATAACTCTTATCTCTACTTAACGATATATTTTCATTTTGAAGCCTTATTGTTAAATATTTCAAGCACCACCAACCAGGGGAAAGACACCAGTTTAATTAATATCTATCAACATGAAATGATGTATGAGATATATTGTTTATTAAAACCATCATTATAAAGTAGAACATATATCATGACCACTTATGTTTAAATATACACAAAGGCTTCCGGTAACTACACAGTAGTTTGTATCAGACTAAACGTCTCATTAATAATGAGAAAGCACATATACGTGGTGTTTTAAAAGCAGATTCAAAAGCAGGCACAAACTGATGGGATATAATCCCACCTAAGTGACTTCTTCCCTGCAGATATTAACACATCTGCAGGAAACAGGCTTTAGTCAGCTAGGGAACTTGAAGGAAGGAGTAACAGACGGTTTGGTCCAGTGGAGTGGGAGAGCCCAGATGTATGTACAAAATCTTGGCAGATTCCTTAAGTGGAAACGTACAGGGCAAAATTCCAAAGATCACAGCAGAAAACAGCAGCTGGAGTGCCGAACGATGAGCAGAGATCTCAGCAGCTGCTTGGCACTGGGGAGATAAGGTTTGAAGTTAAAATCCTACCAACTTAGGAAAACTTGATAAACATCTCTAGAATTCCGTCTGGAAGGCACGAGCATCATGCCCCGGCTATACAGAGCACATTCCTAGAGTATGAGCTGTAGTGTAGGACTGAGGACAAAATGCAACACGATGGCCTTAACGAGGCTTAGGAAACAGCTTACACCACATTAAGGCTATCCGCAAGAAGCTTAGCTTCCAGTGGCATAAAACCAAGTACCTGTTAGAGGAAGATAGCATGCATTCTGCTCTCTGCAATGTCCCACACACAGTCAGAATCCGCAGATGCGCAAAGAAGTAGAAAAGTGTGGACCAGAACAAAGAGACTAACTAACTAATCCTAGAAAGCAAAGGGATCTCCACAAAGCAAGTGAGTGTTAGAACCAGCATATGTGGAACCTAAGATGATGACCATATTGACAGGAACGGATTAATATACTGTGTGGGGATTGTAGGAAATATAGAGAAACTCTTAAGGGGAAAAAATGGAAATTTTTGAACTGACACATTCTCACAACTGAGAAAATAAAATATCTGAAGTTGCAAAATAAAGGAAACACCTATGTAATTGACAACATTTTGGATAAGACTATCATCAGTTTAGAAAAAGCAGAAGAAAAGATTGGGACCTTCACAAATTAGTCAACAACATAACAACAACATCAACAAAACCCATAGAGCTGGAGAGAGAAAATATTTGAAAGACACTTGCTATGTAGCCAAGGAGGACCTAAAACCTGCAATCCTCCTGCCTCAGCATCTCAAATACTAGTATCATTATAGTCAGCTACTCTCATATCCAGATAAACACTTAAAAAAATTATTTCAAGTCTTTGAAATTATACTAAAAGGAATACAGTAGACAACCAATGGAGAAATATGTACCCCCAAAAAACTCACATCTTGGTAAACACTGCATGAGCCTTTGGTACCTGAACCATAACCTGCTCTCTCAGTTCTACCCTGGACATGGAAAATTATACATTTGTGGGGAGGTATTTTCTCTATCCTGTGCTCCCAATTTGGGGCTACAATTTCACCTTTCAGGAACAGAACACTGGTACTTTTTATGCTCTTTTACTCCTGTAAGGGTCCATGATTTGCCAAAGTATGACACCCTGGACT
Source organism: Grammomys surdaster (assembly GCF_004785775.1). Classification (NCBI taxonomy): domain Eukaryota; kingdom Metazoa; phylum Chordata; class Mammalia; order Rodentia; family Muridae; genus Grammomys; species Grammomys surdaster. Next base: position 6,055,382 of record NW_021605377.1, on the reverse strand, counting down.
CCAATAGTATGTAAACGCAAAGAGAGTTTTATTCTGCAGAAGTCCAGTGTGCTGGTATCTCCCATAACCAGAATAGAGAGACACCCAAGTGAGCTTGCAGGCCTAATTTAAAGCACATTAGAGAATTCTGGGGTAGGTGACTTCTACGTTAATTTGTTGGGTCCATCTCTATGGACATTCTATTACTAGGGTGTGGAGGCTGGAAACTTGCTTGGGAGGTCTGGGAACTGTTACTGAGGAAGTTCTGGAAATTGCTGCTGACCCATTGTTCTTGCCTCAGGTCAGGTGGCGGGGCAGCTTCTGAGGCCTGCACTTGTCTGGAATTGCCCAGTTCTTGGAAACAGAGATTTAGGCCTAGTCTCCTTAACTGCCTGTTTGAAGCCTGTCATGGAGTCAGCCTGGTCTTCTCACTCCATGTGGCAAGAGCTATATTTCAGGCAGACAGAACCAAGGGCTCACATCTTTTACCAAGCCATACCAATACCATAGTGCCAGAAAATCTGCCTCAGTGGCCTTGAGTACTGCTGCCTTAAACACGCCCACTGTGGCCTGGTCAGAGAGTAGTTTCCACACTGCCCAAGGTGGCAGGACTTCTCCTGGGGAGTCCATTTCTATTCATCTCAGACACAGAGGATGTCTTAGTCACTGCTTTTATGCTGCGAAGAGACACCATAACCAACTCAGCTCTTACAAAAGAAAGCATTTAATTATAAACTTGATTACATTTTCAAAGGCTCAGTCTATTTATCACCATGGCAGGAAGTGAGGCAGCATGCAGGACAACAGGGAAAAATCTCAAAGCCCCTCCCCCCAGTGACACACTTTCTCCAACAAGGCCACACCCCCAATCCTTCATCTTATCAAAGAGTTCCACTTCCTGGTGACTAGGCATTCAAATACATGAGCCTATAAGGAGCATTCTCATTCAACCACCACAGCAGGCAAAGACAAACCAAAGAAATAATTCTAGCCCAGCTCAGCCAGTCCAGCATAGTGAATCAAGGAGTTTGCAAGAATTACTTCCAGAAGCATAGATGAAGTGTTACTTCTAGGGGCATGGTCAACACAGGCAGCTGAGTCACTGAAAAGCCCTATCCAGCACAGTAACAATTCTGTAAAGCTTCAACATGGCGGCTTCCTGCAGAACATCTGGGTGGGTATCAGTAGAAAAAGGTCTTCTTTTCTCTAGCAATTGTTTACTGGTCATAAAACCTCAGGAAGAGCCTCATGAGAATTGTACATTTCTTTTTTTTTCTTTTTAAAAAAATATTTTGATTTAAATTTTATATGTATGGTTGTTTCCTCTGCATATCTGTGCACTACGTGTATGCAGTACCCTCAGAGGCCAGAAGAGGGCATCCCATCCCCCTGGGACTGGAGTATCATGGTTGTTAGCCACCATGTGGGTGTGGGTTCTTTGGAAGCAAGTGTGCTTAACTGCTGAGCCATCTTACCAGCCCTAGTCATATAGGTTGCTCCCCAGGCTTGTAAGCTGCTTTTGAGTCTCGTGAGCCTCCTTTTCAATGGCTGTAAGTGGATGTATGCATCAGTTTTGGAGCTTTATCTTTGAGAGAAGAAAGGGGAAAGCTCAGATCCAGATCCATAGAGCAGATTTCCTGGGCCCATGGCCCAGCGTTTAGCTCACTTCTGAGAATTCAGACTTAGGAGACAAACAATGTCAGGCTGTCCTCTGTGGGATTTTTTTTTTTTTCATTCTCCTGGTTCTTAGAGGTCTTCTCGGTCCTTGGAATCAATATCTCCCAGTCTCAGGAGGCTTCAGAAATGAGTGAAAACAGACCCAAATGGCAATAGTGAGAACGCTGGAATGGTTGATCCACAGAGCCAAAATAGTCAACTTAATAGAGTATAATTTTATTAGTCTTGAGTGTGACTTAACTGAACTTACGAAAAAGCAGAAGGGATCGCTTTATGGTTCACAGGGAACTGAACTGTGAGGGCAACTTCGGACACAAATATGAAAACGCCTCTGTAAAACTTACCACATTCTTCTTTGATTTCTATGTACACTTACTTATTTGGCCATCTAAAATGCCCATGAAATTCAATGCAAATTGCTACATTTAGCTTTCTACTGAAAAAAAAATAAAGAAACTTTAAAACATTGAAAATAGGAAGTATGAATAGAGGCTATGCGTAATATTATGCTTTTTTTTTTAAATTGAAAAGTGAGTAGGTGCCAGGTATGATGCTAGACACTTGAGGATTTGAAGAGAAAACACAGTTTGTCCCCAGCTTCAAAGAGCAAAGTATTCATATAAGGACAAGAAAGAGAAAGTTCTAGAAAGGCAGCCACTTCTGTCTCTCTGTATTAGACTTGTCCAGATGCAGGAACTGAGTTTCTCCATCATGGTGATCCAATGAAGAGATCAGCCATGGGAGGAGTTTTGGGACCATGCATAGCTTGTCTTGAAAGTATCATGTCATTTCCTGTGCCAAGTTCCATTGGCCACACAGCTTTACTTTGGTCCAAAGAGCATGACTACTAAGGGTAGGGGTATGTCAGGAAGCGCTTGGGAGGTTGGCCATCATAGGTCTCTAATGACAGGCAGAAGAAGTGAGTCAAGAGAGAAAGTACTGCTTTTAATGAGTAGATTCACCCATCCAAGTCTTAATCATGGACTAATAGAAGACCATGCATGATGCCATGCATTTGTGACCCCAGCAACTCAGAGGCTGCATAGAAGAACTGCAAGTTCAAAGCCAGACAGTGGGCCTGTCTCAAAAACAATACAACAAATAGACACAGAATTTCTTACTCCTAGATCCCTAAATTTATATCTTAGGTCACTGTACTCTCTAGAAGAGATACATTGTATCTAGAAGAGACACAATGTATCTAGAAGAGACACAATGTAGCTAGAAGAGACACAGTGTATCTAGAGGAGACACAATGTGATGTGCCTAGATGTAATGTGCCTAGAAGAGACACATTGTGTCTAGAAGAAATATATTGTGTCTAGAAGAAATACATTGTGTCCAGAAGAGATACATGGAGGAAAGGGGACAGAAGGACAAATAAAGTAAGGGGAGTTCCCTCCCTAGGCATTTGCCTGACAGATGTAGATGCTGAGAGAAATGACTGGTCTCACCATCCAACTACAGAGAACAAAGCACCCTTCCTAGGTATGGCAACCCTGCTTGTTGGCTGCAAGGCTCTGTCTCTGGCCAACCAGATCAACAATGTAATCTCCTTGTAATGACGAAGAGGCCAAGACTGAGTTCAAAACTCTTCTGTCCTGCCATTTTACCATCCTTGCTCTTCCTACAAGGAAACTGAGCTATGAAACTATTACTGAAGTTAAGTGTGACCTGTTTCTAAAAAGCCATGAAGCAGCATTACTACCAGGCTTTACTACCAGGCATGGTGGGCAGAACTGGCTAGAGATGTAATTACCACTGCACTTATGATGAACTTCCAGAGTTAACTTCTAGACATGTCTTCTATGCTATGGGCATTTATGTTGTAAAGTAGCTAAGGAGCCACATTCAGAAAACAGGAGCCCAGGGGAAGCTTGAATACATGTAGTACTTAGCTGCTCTTTGCAGAGATGAGGAAGCACTCATCCCTAGGGTTAATGGTTGGGAATAGAACATAGGTGCTCCTTCCTTCCTTCCTTCCTTCCTTCCTTCCTTCCTTCCTTCCTCCCTCCCCCCCCCCCCCCCCCCCCCCCCCCCTCCCCCCCTCCCTTACTTTCTTTTAAGCCCAGTTTGGTACTCTGTCCTCTGTGATGTTGGCAAGGGCTCCCATGTGGGTCAAAACTCGCTCGCGGGGGTCGCGGGTGGGGGCGCGGGGCGCGCTTGTTGAGCGCTACGGCACTTCCTGGCGAGGCTCAGCAGCGAGCGCAGACCCCAAACGAACCGAGGGTGTGGAAAAAGAGGTCGAGCCACATGCCTCGGTGACGACAGGGTCTCGGGAACAGGGGCACAGAGAATCTATGAGCCAGGTGGGACATGGGGTGGGTCATGCTAGTGTACCGCGGTTGTGGCTGGGTCCCTCAGGGGCCCCACGAAGGCAGTGCACGGACCGCTGCTGTAGAGAGGGAACTCCGAGGGCCACTAGAGCGCAGAGAGTGCAGGGACGGGTGGAAAAGCCTTGTCCCCCCCACTCCCGCGCAAGTTTTCCACTTACACAATGAGTCCAGAATTTCAAGAGACATGTGGAGTTGAAGGTGTACAGATTTATTGACATGGCAATGAGTTTGAATGGTGGCATGCTCTCCTAAAAAAATGCAAGAAGGGGTTTGTTTATATTGGAAGCAGGAGAGGGGCGGAGCCAGGGCCTTTAGGTAAATCTTGAGACAGAGACCTGTTTCCCGTCCTCTACCTGGGCCTTACGTTACATGGAGACCTCTTGTCAGGTCTCTGGGGGCGTGGCCAAACACCTCAGGATTTCCACAGTCCCACATTCCCAAGCATATGCTTTCTTTGAGGTCAATTGGAATATTATTCTTCAATTGTGTGAGAGGGGAGAGAGTGTGGTAGGAAGGGCCTTGAACAAAGAGCCCAGCCTCAAGCTCAATCCAGCACCATCTGGAATAGGCTAGTGTGATTCAGGCATACTCTCCTTGGCTGCTTCTTCTGGAAAATGAGTATATAATAACAGTTGCTGACTTTCTCAACATGGTTCCAAAGCTATAAAGGAGATACTAGCTGTGAATCATGCATGTAGGATCAAGGTGTCGGGCAAGATAGGAAAACAGTCTTTGGACATGTAAATCTATAAGCAATCTTACTGCCAAGATGGCTAGGCCCCTTGCCTCTTACCTTGGTCTCAAGAGTGTATTAGCTCACTGCCCTTGGATGTTTCATCCCCTCCTCTTCACACAACTTTGCTTCCCCTTATTTCCAGTGGGATTTGAGCCACTCTCTATGATTATGAGGAGGAGTACTGTTTTTGAGAGCAGAAAGCTAAAAAGCTTGTCATTTTACTAAGAGTCCCCAAAACTTTAGTTGCTGAATGTGGACACCAGGGCTGACTAGAAAGGAGAGCTCACAGTGCAGTTTTATCACAGGAAACGATGTCAGTCCAGAGAGCTTCCACACGGACCGTCATATGGTTATGGTATGGCAAACAGCAGGAGGTTAACATTATCCAGTTCTTGTCGTGCTTAAGGCAGAGTGAAGTGTGAGGCTGCTGTCTCTCTGACTTTGCAGAGGAAAAGGCTAAAGTCCTGGAAGGTCAAATGGGTTGCTTAAGGCCATACAAACTTAGGCATGGATGAGTTAACATTCAAATCCGCATTCTTTGCAGTTTCCGTAACTTCATGCCAAGGGATATCAAATATAGTCACTTATATTTTGTAAATGGGAGAAAAAACACAGGGAACCAGGATAATTACACTGTCTTAACCAAAGGCTGAGATCACAAAGGCCTGCCATTTTTGCCTTTAGGCAAAAGTGAAGTCAAGCTGTTGATTTAAAATGAAAAAGGAAAGTCTTACATTTCTCTTGATACGAGGTACAGACATGCATTTTAACAACATTTCCTCTTCAAACATGCCCTCAGGAGATGCCCATACCAGCCAGGCAGGGCTATTAATGGTTAAAGGGCAAAGGGTCACATTGAGAGACAGTGACCCTAAAATGAAGTTATGAAACCGTATCAGTCTGGCAAGAAGAAATTAAAGGAAACACGGAATGTTCTCAAATACATAGAAAGGGATTTGTTTCACAACATCTCTAAACAAATTCTAAAACATGTGTACTTCTAGGAAGCCGGGCAGTTAGCGAACACCCTGCTGCTCACGGCCAGTTTGTAGCATCGGCAGAGCATGACCTGACTTGTGCGTCTGCCGTTCCCGAGCAAACACATGCTTTCCTGGTAGTGATTCTTAATGTTTCTGCTAGAAGATGACTCATGTTGTTGGTGCTCTGAGCACTTGAGTTGGGAAAATAGATTTTATTGAGCGCCTAGTCATCTGTGACCAAGTTATGAAGGCTACACATGGAGTCGTATACCAGCTCTCATGGGGTATATAGCCTGACAAGGAAAAGCAGGCTAGCCATCCAAGAGTTATAGCTTGTCTGTTAACATGAGGACTGCAATAAAAGTAGGTCAGGGTACCTGAGAGAGTTCAACAAAGGGTACCCAACCCAACGTTGGAAGGTCAGCAAAAGGTTCCTGGCTCAAGTGTTACCTAAAGTGAGGCCCCAAAGATGGGGAACTAATGGGGTTTGTTAGGGTTTTACTGCTGTGAACAGACACCATGACCAAGGCAACTCTTACAAGGACAACATTTAACTGGGGCTGGCTTACAGATTCAGAGGTTCAGTCCAGTATCATCAAGGAGGGAGCATGGCAGCATCCAGACAGGCATGGTGCAGGAGCTGAGAGTTCTACATCTTCATCTGAAGGCTGCTAGCAGAATACTGACTTCCAGGCAGCTAGGATGAAGGTCTTAAAGCCCACGTCCACAGTGACACACCTACTCCAACACGGCTACATGTCCTAATAGTGCCACTCCCTAGGCCAAGCATATACAAACCATCACAGGGTGGTTTTGTTTTGTTTCCTTTCTTTCTTTCTTTCTTTCTTTCTTTCTTTCTTTCTTTCTTTTTTCTTCTTCTTCTTTTTTTTTTTTTTTAGAAAGGGGAATGTATGGTAAGGGCCAGAAGCAAATATGTATGTCTGGGAAGTTGAGAGGGATTCTGTGAGGCTAGCGGAGATGGCTGAATACTCCGGCAGAGGCCCGTCTTACACACTGTGTTAGAGCCTTAAGGATCATCAGAGATTTAAGAATGAGGATATGATGATCACTTATGTTTTAGAAAGATCATGATTCTGAACATATGTATCCCAGAACACCTGCTGATTTGGAGCATGAGATACAGGGTGGGGACAAGGACAAAAGCAGGAGGTGGTCACCATGGTTCATACTCTAGATGGTCACAGTCTAGTCCAAGTCATATTACCAGAGCTGGGATGGAAGAAATTGATGTAAGAGATCCCTAAAGAAGTTCATCAGATTATCAAGACATTGTATTGGATTCAGTGTGGGGATTATGTAGGGAAGTGGTCCAGGATGCATGTGGTACCCAGGTTTCTGGAACATAGATGGGATCAGTATCTTAGTTACTGAGCACTGCAGAAGGAACAGAGTTTTTGAGAAGTGTTAGGGACTTGTTTGTTTATTTATTTATTTATTTATTTATTGTATGTGAATACACTGCAGCTGTCTTCAGTCACACCAGAAGAGGGCATCAAATCTCATTACAGATGGTTGTGAGCCACCATGTGGTTGCTGAGAATTGAACTCATGACCTCTGGAAGAGCTGCTAGTGCTCTTAACCACTGAGCCATCTCTCCAGCCCAGGACTTGTTTATTAACTGTTCTCTAGTTACTGTAAAAAAAAAAAATCCACGAAAACAACTTAAAGAAAAGTTCTAGGGGATATAGTTCATAACGGCAGAGAAGGCATGGTAGCTAGAACAAGCTGCAGCTGGTCACACTGTATACACAGTAAAGAAGAAGCAAGTGCTGGCTTCTGTTCCTCGGCTTTCTCCCTCTTTTGCATTCATCCAGCCCAGTGCCACTCACATTCAAGGGATGTCATTCCTGCTCAGCTAAACCTTTCTGGAAACACTCTCAGACACAGAAGCACAGAGATACATTTACATGGTGATTCCAGCCAAGGTGGCATTGAAGCTTAGCCATCACAAATCCAGTTTGGAGGAAATGATACTGGAAAGGTGTAGGTTGACCAGATGGAGGTTTTTTCATAAGATTGTATTGTCCATGGGTCCAAAGCTCTGGCCATTCGTGTGCTGTAAATCATGGCCCAGTTATACTCATAGGTGCTACCAGAAATAATGTAGCAGAATGGGGAGGGGTCTGTTTAGAGGTGTCTAGATGGGAGGGTGAGGGCCTTCTCCTGCTGGTACAAGGAGTCAGCCCTATGGGGAGCAGAGGTCACTGGGACTTGGAACCTTAATCTGCTTTTGCTTCTCAGCCAGGAAACTCCAAGAAAAATCTTGAATAAGATTCCAACTCGAGAAACCCCCAACTAAATGGTGGCTTGACATTCCATTTTTCTACTTTATTATGATTGTGGAGAAGCAATACATATGCAGTTAAAAAAAAAAAAACTTGAAGATGAGTGTTTAATGTGTATCCTATCGTGGACCAGTGATGAGAGGTTTGAGCTTCTGTTGATGCTATGCAGAAGCAGTGACCCACAACTCCTAGTCAGGCAATCTGAGGGATGCCCTGGATAAGCCATACTGGTGGTTCTCAACTGGTAGGTCGTGACCCCTTGGGACATCAAATGACCCTTTCACAGGGAAACGCAGATCTTTACATTAGAATTCATAACAGCAGCAAAATTATAGTTATGAAGTAGCAATGAAAATAATTTTATGGTTGGGGGGTCACCAAAGCAGGAGGAACTGTCTTAAGAGGTTGTATCATCAAGAAGGTTTACATCATTAGGAAGGTTGAGAACCTCCGCACTACAGTGAACTATGTAGCTAAGCTGTGATACCCCATAGGCCATCCTAGTTGGACTGTGGAAGACATTGGTGCTGGTAAGACATTTGAACTCTGCAGACCTGGCCCTAGAGGTTTCAGTGAAGAAGAATTTCAGTACGTGGCCTAGAAAGTGTTCTTGTGGTATTTTGGTGAAGAATGTGGCTTTGTTTTGCCCTTCTTGAGGGGTCTACCTGAGACTAAGGTGAAGAGATTTATATTCATTGCATTGACAAAGGAGATCTCAAAAAAGTCCAGCAAAGACTTTGCTCTCATTCTATGGTTTAGTCTTGTGACAAACATAGCAAGCTTCTAAAGGAAAAGTACAAAATGTATGGTTCAAAGGATAAAGGGACACCAGGAAGTAGAATGGAGCTGAATCCCGTATTCAACAGATAAACAGATTAAGGGAGTGGTGACCTCCTGTCAAGGTCCCACCCTGCTAAGCTTACTGTTTATGTGTTTGCAGTTAAACAAGGACTAGTTGTATTATGTTAGGCAGTTAGAACCTGGTTATTGTTTTCATTTGAACTTTTAATCTGGAAGGAACTACAATCCAGAAATGGAGGAGACAGGCTTTTGATCTGCATCTTGAGGGAATAGCAGCCGTGAAAAGCTTAGGTCCAGGCATGGTAATATAGGCATTGAATCCCAGGAGATAGAAGCAAGCAGATCTCTGAGTTCAAGGCCAGCCTGGTGCAGAGCAAGTTTCAAGTAGAGAAAACCTTAGGTTCAGGTGTGGTGATATACGCCTTTAATCCCAGCATTCAGGAGACAGACTTATGCAGTTCTCTGAGTTCAAGATCAGTCTACAAAGCAAGTTCCAAAATAACCAAGCTTAGGCAGTGAAGGAGTTGGAAAACAGACAAAAAAAAAAAAAAAGCTGGTGATGATGTAATAGAACAAAGGGGTGGGGGGAGGACATGTTTCAGCTTCAGTGAGCAACAGACCTTGGCAGCTTTGGTCATGTGACTCTGGCTTAAGTGTCAAGAATAAAGGTACTACTGGGACAATTGATGCAGTTAGCTGGAGCTAAGAAATTAGCAATGAGTGAGAAGAGATCAGCATCACTGATCTGAGAGGTAACGTTTTTGGGGAATTATTTTCTAAGAACATAAAGAAGCTGTATTCCAGAGATTGCCAAGGTTGTTCCTTGTGCTTCAGCTGGACTTGGTAAGAATCACCTAGGTGATAATTGTTTGTTTGTTTGTTTGTTTTCTGAGACAGGGTTTCTCTGTGTAGCCCTGGCTGTCCTGGCACTCACTCTGTAGACCAGGCTAGCCTCGAACTCTCAAACTCAAAATCCTCCTGCCTCTGCCTCCCAAGTGCTGGGATTAAAGGAGTGATAATAGTTTTGAAGGCATGAAGGGGTCATGGAGAGCAGCAGAGGCTTGTCACTGTGAGAGGCTAGGGAAGGCCACTGGTGAAGATGCAGCCTCTGTTGCAGTCAATGGCCCAGAACTGAAGGGATCATGCAAAGAAGTTGAGGCTTGGCACCATAGAGAGATCCTATGAGAGGCTATTGGTGAAGCTTAGATGCAGTGAAAAAAAAAATCCTATTTTTTTTGCCGGGCAGTGGTGGCACATGCCTTTAATCCCAGCATTTGGGAGGCAGAGGCAGGCAGATTTCTGAGTTCGAGGCCAGCCTGGTCTACAGAGTGAGTTATAGGACAGCCAGGGCTACACAGAGAAACCCTATCTCGGAAAACAAACAAAAACAAACAAACAAAAAAATCCTATTTTTTAGAAATGCCAGTACCATAAGAAGACTACCAAGAACAGCAGCAGTCGTGACATGGAGCCAACTACAGCCTAGAGTGCTACATAGTGCAGAGATAGAGAAGTGATCCAAGCCCTTTGGAGGAGCCCAGAAGATCGTGTGTGGATCCCAGACATTGGAACAAGTACCTGTGAAGTTGAAGTAGTCTTGGAGACCCCCAAGGTGTTAGAGATGCCAGAGCCGTGGGATTCCTGCTGAGGAGAGCTGCTAAGGGGAGAGTGGAACCAGCCCAAAAGAATGAAATTTGTTGCAGTCCACAAAGATGAAAGGAGTTGGAGATCTGAAGAGGGCATTGACATCAGACATGGAGACGCAGAGTTTGGAGTTTGCCCAGCTGGTTCCTGGTTTTGTTTGGTCCAGTATTTCTTCACTATGATGTTTTGGAATGGTAATGTATGTCCCGTGACGTTGGAGGTATGTGATCTGCCTTTTGATTTGACTTTACAGAGGATTACAGTTAAGTGATTGAAGGAATCTCAAAAAAGACTTTGAACTTTGGACTTTTAACATTGTTGAGACTGCTATAGACTATGGGGACTTTTGAAATTAGACTAAGTATATTTTGTTGTGTTTAGGTATGGCCCCCCGTATAATCTTGTCTTTGAACAAGCCTATGGGAGCCAGGGAGTAGAATGTGGTAGTTTGAATATGCTTGGTTCAGGAAGTGGCACTATTAGGAAGTGTGGCCTTGTTGGAGTAGGTGTGTCACTGTGGGAATGGGCTCTGAAACCTTCCTCCTTTGCCTTTGGAACAAGATGTAGAACTCTCAGCTCCTCCTGCACCATGCCTGTTTGGATGCTGCCATGCTCCCACCTTGATGATAATGGACTGAACCTCGGAACCTGTAAACCAGCCACAATTAAATGTTGTCCTTCATAAGAGTTACCTTGGTCATGGTGTCTGTTCACAATAATCACAACTTTAACTAAGACAAAACACACACACACACACACACCAAAACAAAACAACCCAAAGCATAGAAAACATCTCATCGTGGAAGCTGCAGTATGTCACATTGTGTCCCACAGTCTATCCCTCTATCCACACATCTTCACTTGCAAATGTTCATTGTAATGTGTCATTGGTCTGGTTTGAGGCCTCTGGCTTCTGTGACACCATCAATATTGGATTCTCACCAGGACTCCCATTGTTGCTCTGCATCATGGCGATCGTGCAGCTTTGGAACAACAAGACTGGTCCTTTCACGAATCCCAACCATTTGCAGATGATATCAATTTTGGGGTGGGCCCTGGATCTGGGTCTGGGTGGCAGTTGAGCTGGTCAGCAAGCAGGCTCTCCCTTGCACCACCAGGGCAAGCTCTCAAGCACTGCTCTGGCTAGGTTATCCATCAGTAGGAAGCAGGATCAACTCTCTTGGTCTCATGCCTTCAGGTGGCTCACCCAAGCCTTTGCCATCAGGGCCTGCTCCACTGTGTTGCTCAGGTGAGATGCAGGGCTCACTCTTGCTATAGCCAGCAAGAGGGCAGGGCTAGCTCTCCCAGTCTTATGCCCTTGGAGCCTGCTCCCCTGGCTACGGCAAGAGGCAAGGGTCAGGGAAAGCATCACTCCTGCATCTAAGTCACTTCACTGCAGACAAATGGCAGAGCCAGCTATCCTGTGCTCTTCACCTCAGGGCTGGCTCACCTACACCACCACCCCAACCCCCACCAGGGGCAGCTCTACTGTGCTGCCTAGGTGAAGTGCAGAACCTACTGTCTGGGGACAGGGACGGCTCACCTACTCTCTTGACCCTAGGACCTGCTCTCCTGACTGTGGCAGGCGAGGGGGCAGTATTACCCCTGCACCCACACCACCAGAGGAGAGAGGAAGAGCTCTCCCTTGATCTTGCCCTCAGGGCTGGCTCACCTGACCCTCCTAAGATAATCAACTTGATGGGATTTAGAATCACGAAGCATTCTTCTGAGCATGTCTACGACGGCATTTTCCAGAGAGGTCTAGTTGAGGTGGGAACGTACGTACGTAGGCACACCATTCCACAGGCTGGGTTCCTGGTCCGAGGAAACAGGAGAAAGGGAAGGGAACACCACCATTCACCTCTCTGTTTCATGCCTGTGGGTGGTGTCGCTATCTGCCCTGTTCTTTGGCTGCCATAGCTCTCCCACCATGGTGGACTGTACCCTCAAAATGTAAGGCAACATGTAAGGTATCTCATCACAGAGATGAGCAAAGCAACCAAAACAGAAGCAAACAGAAGAGAGGCAAGAGAGATCAAGAAGAGCTATGAGGATAACAAAACAACAGAGAGAGAGTGGGGGGGGGGTGGGGAGACGATGGTGGGAGTGGAGGAGGCTGTTTGACAGAAACAGGAGCCTGGGAGCTGAGCCAGCCTCTCTGGGTGGTGAGGCCCTCCCTCACCCCTGTGGGCACACCCAGGGCCATTGAAGCTTCCTGGAACTCTTTGATAGTTGGTAATTTAGTCCACACCTCGCAGGATGGAAGCTGGCCAGGTTATTTATTAGTCAAGAGGTTTGGAAACATTATTTATGTTTTCTGAGCTTCAGATTTTCCCTCTGAAGATGAGAGTAAAGAGCACAGAATTGCGAGGAGTTAAAGGCACAAATACTGAAAGCCTGGAACCCTGCTAAGAGTCAATGTGCTATCAGTACGTGGGAATGATTGTTACTGTTGGTTCTAGTTGCCAAACACAACAAATAAAGAGAGAAAAAGTTAATCTTTTTAATAAATTACTAAACACATTTTTTTCAAGGCAAGACTAATATTTGAGGGTTTTTGTTTGTTTGTTTGTTTGTTTGTTTTGGTTTTTCGAGACAGGGTCTCTCTGTATAGCCTTGGCTGTCCTGGAACTCACTCTGTAGACCAGGCTGGCCTCGAACTCAGAAATCCACCTGTCTCTGCCTCCCAAGTGCTGGGATTAAAGGTGTGCGCCACCACTGCCCAGCAATATTTGAGTTTTTAAAGATTAGTTAAAATGTAGATTATTTTTAATCGGAATCTCTCACACACAGAGTATGTCAGTCAGCTTGGGACCTTGTCGTGATCCCACAGAGGGATGGGGCTAGAATGTTCTAGATGAGGAAGAACAGGAAGCTTCGGAAGAGCAGATTCCGGGCTGTACTTGGTCCTTTCCATTCTTTATAGGACCTTGTGAGTTTGATAGTTGTGGAGAGAGAGCCTGTCTCTGAAGTGGTGGGGACAGTTTCTTCCCTGACCTGCTAAGATGGTGCCCTATTTTCCCCACATAAAGGCCTCAGATCTGATGAGATGAGTAAGATGGCTTAGCTGATATATGTGTGTGTATATATGTATATTAAAATTCGTATTCTGTTCATCTTGGGTCTTCGAAGTACTTTTCTTTTTTAAAGCTCTGGCTTATAACATCAGTTATCCTGATTACTGATTTTTTTTTTTTTGATATCCTATCAAATCTGTGCCCTAGATCTCAGACCTTGAGTCCTGGCCTAAGGGGTTAACCCTGCAGTGGGCTGTCTGAGGAGGCCGGTCCACCCTCCCTGCTGCATCTTCACAGCTGCCAGGGGGGTGCAGTCACTCCCCCCCAGAGCAGGTGGGTGCTTGCAGAATACAGACCAACTTCTGTAGCCAAAGGAAACAGTCTCTTAAGATACCAATCTACCAGGGGAGGAAGGGCACATTCCAAAGACAGTCAGGAATTATTTCTAGAATATTTATTCTTTTAAGTTCTTGGCACTTCCGTCTCCTCTTCTTTGGTAAGGAAATGCACAGGCTGCCTTCCAGGGGATGTCTGTCAGTAGCAGCCCTCCCAGTTCAGAGACAACCTTTCCTCTTTGTTCTACTATGAAAGGCACAGGGAAGCCATTCAAAGGAGCTCTGCCTCGGAGGAGAAACCATTTTCCCTGAAGTATCTCTGCTCTGGGGCTTTGGAGTATGGCGAAGCTGGCTACAAGTCACCTGCCTGCCACCCACCTCCATATTCTCTGGCCACTCCCAGAATCCCTCTTGCTATCATGTCAAAGGGCAAGGCCTGGAGGTTTGGCAGAATCAGTTTAGTAGGTAAAAAAAAAAAAAAAGTATTTCTCTGTTTCTTCACCTAACTGAGATAATAAAATTTCATTGATGTGATAGAAGTCTTCTCAAGTAGTATAAATAAATGTCAGTCTTCAGGAGACAGAGAGAGAGAGAGAGAGAGAGAGAGAGAGAGAGAGAGAGAGAGAGACGAGTAGAATGTTTTAGAATACTCTGGAAAAACAAATGAATCAGAGCTCTTTGTGTCAAATATATCACTGGGCTTGATTCTTTCCAAGGATGTTTCCAGGGAAACTTGAGCGGACTTGCTGTCTAAGAATCCTGAATCCAGGATGGGATCTGAGTTACTCCCTCTTCCTTTCCTTGGTTCCTCCAAGATCTGCCAGCATCCTTCCCTCCGCCCCTCCTCTTCCATCACATGTACTTCTCTGTGTGTACACACGTGTGCAAATGGAGAGGACCACACTAGGTTTGTGTAGATGATACTTCTCAGGACATCCCACTATCCCATTGCCATCCCACTTGGAGACGAGACAAGCCAAGGTTCCTGGAGCTTGGAAGATTGACAGGCTGAGCTAAGGCTCCAGCTTGCTGATCAGAATTCCCAACTCAGCCGTTTGCCATGTTCCTCCACACGTCTTCCTCTGTACTTCCCTCCGGAAGGGCTCTTACGGGTCTTAGAATGGCAAATAGGTCACCCACTTGGGGTGTGGGGGGGCTGGGAATAGGTGGGTGGGTAGGTGTATGTGTGTGTGTGTGTGTGTGTGGCACCTTCTACCCTTTTCTCTCATTCCCAGAGGGAATTTCTTGCTAAACAGTTAGACTACTGCATTCCTACAACTAGCCACCAAGGGCTATTCCCTTATTTGGCCACTTCCTCCTCTTGAGGCTGACTACCAATGTTCAGCTATCAAAGTTTTGAAGTCTTGCTATCAAAATTCCCTTTTGGGCTACCCTAATTAACCAACTCATTCTAAGACAGGGTTCTCCCCCACACACACCCCACAACACACCTTTCCTTTTTAAACTGCCATTTCTGTCTCCTCTTTATCCAGAGGCAGTCCTTTGTCCTTCCAGGGCAAATATCCTTTCCCCATCTCCCTTGTCCCCCTCCCCTTCTCCCTCATGCTTTATTTCTTGTCTTGTCTTGTATTCCTTGTCCTTTGTCCCTGTGGGGGTAAATAAATCTACTCTATGTAGAGAACTTGGTCCTGGCATGTCTTGTGCCCATAAGGGCCCTTACACACACACACACACACACACACACACACACACACACACACACCCTTTTCCTTCCTTTTCTTTCCTTACTCGACAAGCCATCTCATCAGACCCGCCACTTCCAGCATCGTTCCAACGTGTTCTGTGTCTGTCAGTGGTCATGGTTTATCCAATGCATCAACTTGACCTTCACAAGCCCTGTGAAGGTGACATGGCCAGGCTTAAGCCCAGAGGAAAGTACCAAAGTCTAGCTATCAAAATCCCCCTTTGGGGGCTACCCTAATTAACACACCCAATCAAAATTAACCAACCCATCCTAACACAGGGCAGAAGCCCAGAGGTGGAAGGCTTATTAGCAGCTGATGGGGTAGGCTACTTTTTGGTCTCAAAATCTAGGGCTCTTTTGGTGCACCCATTTCACCAAGCTGCTTGGTAGAGATTTTCTAATGTCACAAGCCCACAGCTGGAAAAGTACCCTACTATGAAAGTGGATATCCGTATTTTGAATGTTAGAGGTGTTGTTTAACTATGGATTTTAGAAACTAAGTTTTACTTAAACGATTTACATTAAAATGTTATTTGATTCTTGAGTTTATTTGGCACCCCAGGCTGTATCTCCTTTGTCTCTTTGTCTCCCCTTACCGGCCCTACAGCGAGAAGCTCCTGAGAGGTCAGCCTGAATGAGCTGGCCACAGCTTTCCCAGCTGCCTGCCTTCTCTGACCGTTGTGCTCATTGTTCCGTTCGCCCAGGTCTTCCAGGAAGTCAGACTGATCAGAATGGCCCAGAGAGAACAGGTGACTACCCAAGTGGGTACAGGGACAAGACACCCTTGCTTTGATTTTTGCCAGAGGGGTCAATGATGCTGCAGCGGCTGGCTGCTATGCAATGAAGCCATTTTCTGGGAAGGGGACTCTTCAGGAGCTAACGTTCATGGATCCCCTCTCATCGGCCTCTAGGGAAACAGAAGGAACATTTCGATCAGGGTTTTTCTTAGAAAAGCCCTCCGTGGACCTGTTATAGGAAACGAAACTGGTTTTGTTTTGGATTTTTTGATTAATCACAGTGCCCTGTTTCCAAAAGTAAATGTGGCCTTGCGTCCTCCTAGTCACAGGCTGTGCCGTGAAGGAGAGGGCTTGAAGCCGCTGTCCCCAGGACCCAGGCAGCCTTGTCTTCTTCATCCTGTTCATTCCTTGGAGTTCAGGTTACTCCCTTTTTTTCCTTTGTGATTTCTGCCAGTAGGAGCAGGAGAGATCTTTCAAGATTTCTTTACAGTTCCTTAAAAGCTGGAGGGGAGAAGCCAGCAGTGAATTATATAATAGCAAAGCCATTTTTAAAGCAACAGTGTCTTCCTATATAGGCGAGGGTATTTCCCGGCCAGCTTCTAAGTAGAAAGAAAAGTCTACGAATTTTGTGAAGAAAAATCAAGGAAACTCCACCCACAGTCCCACCCCTACCCCTACTGTCCTCTCTCACTACTTTGGTCAGGAAAAAGACAATTCCTAGGAGGATGGGGGGGGGAAGCAGGGATGGGGAGGACTGGGGTGGGGATGGGGAGGGCAGGGGCAGGAATGGGTAGGATGGGGACGGGTGGTTATGACAACATGACAACAACTACAACAACAAAACAACCTCCCAAAGCCTTTTAAAAGAAAGACTAGGAAAGGAGGAGAATTTTATCTCTAGCTTCAGGTGAACATGCTGTCATTACTCTTGCTCAAAGTCACAAGTGAAGCAGAGAAGAGGGAGAGAGAGCTGTCTAAAGCATGTGCTTGTTTTCACTTAAGAGTCAGGGAATTTTATAAATAGCCAGCCTGGCTTTTTCTTTCAGGGGGAGCCCTGCGCTTCGATTTAAGCTCTACAGAAGCCTCAGCTGCTTTCTTTTGTTTGTAGACTAAACACCCATCAGAAGTGATGCCCCCTCTCTGGAATCACCCCAGGGGCCCAACTTCTTGCCCCTAGATACTGATTTTTCAATGAAGGGCAATTTTGCCTTCTAAGGGGACATTCAGCGACATCTGGAGTGTGCGTGTGTGTGTGTCTGTCCTGTCTGTCTGTCTGTCTGTCTCCAGTCTGTCTGTCTCCTGTCTCCAAAAGCAAACATGGACCCTCAGAAAGAACACAGCCTATACTGTCAAAGGAGAGGGCTTGAAGCCCTGTCATCAGAGACTAGCTCTACAGCCTGTACCTCCCAGGGACTTCGGGTTACTCTTTTTTCTTTGTGTTTTTCTGGCAGTAGAAACATGCTGCTGGCATGTTAGTAGAAGGAAACTAGGGATGCTTACATACAACGCCCAATACATAGATGGACCACTGACAATGCATGTAGTGCTAACCCTGAGAAACCTAGGCCCATACTGTGCTAGGATTGAGGGGAAACTCTCAACTTTGAGGGTTGCTAAGAATCATTCTGCCTTGCAGCAGGCTTGGCCTCTCTCCAACGACTGCTGTGAGAGTCAAAGCCCTCTCTCTGGCTGTGGTCAAGTGTCCCCCATGGAGTTTACTGTAGGGACACACAGCAAGCACATCAACTGGACCTGATGTTTTATAATTTATAGTCACAGGGCGCCTGTCTTCATTTAGCAGCAAGCCGACTGGCAACTGTCCTGCCAGGGAGGAAGCAGTTATGCAGGGGCCTACAGCCCAGGCCAGCTGACAGCCTGTGGTACTTTGGAGATGGCTGGTGCTCAGAGGCACCTGGGAATAGGCCCGGCCTAGATGGCGCTGAACACTCGGTACCCCTTCAGACCCATCAGTCAGCAGCAGGCCTTGCCAGAGCATGGCCTATTGAACATTTCCAGGAATAGCACTGCAAGCCCGTCAACTGCTTTCTTGGAAATACACTCAATAAGGATGGCTGTCCTCCAGCCGGTAGAGCAGAAAGCCTGGCCTGGACCACACCAAGAAATGGCAGCGCCTGGAGGCAGTCTTCCTCAGGGCCTTGGGGGTGGGGGGGTGTCTGCTCTTCTGGGCTGCTTGTGGGACTTCCATCAGTTGCCGGTGTCACTCAGGGTGGAAAGGGGCATGAGCCTGCAGAGGCTCCTGGTACATACAGCTTCCTTCAGACAGCTCGGTGTCCATCACATGCACAAAATATCAACAGGCAGGAAGGTGACAGGCTAGATGACCAGCTCTTATCTGCAGTGAGATCCCACATCACCTGGCAGTGTGCACCTACACATCTTCTCTTATAAATTTCACCCCCAAGGACACTCAAAGGAGCTCCAGAAAGGGGGTTCTTTCTTTAAAGTCCCCCTCTTCCAGTCATTCTGAGAATATGTCAAATATAAGGCAAAAATAAAAAAAAAAAGCTTACAAGTTAATTGACTTA
Source organism: Grammomys surdaster (assembly GCF_004785775.1). NCBI lineage: Eukaryota > Metazoa > Chordata > Mammalia > Rodentia > Muridae > Grammomys > Grammomys surdaster. The sequence continues at coordinate 6,036,582 of NW_021605377.1, read as the reverse complement.
TTCCTACTGTCTGCAGATTAACCTTTTCTTTCTGGGACGCCTGATGCATCTGCTGGCATTTGGCCACCCTGGAACTTCCCTTGACTTCTGGTTCAGGAAGGGCACAGATGATGTCGTTGGATTCAAAGAGCTCCCTGCAGACCCAGGCATGGGTGTCATGCATGAACAAGAGACTCCAAACTCTCTGGAACATTTGGGAAAATATTGTTTAGTCCGATTTTTTGAATTATGAGAGAATTATGAAGTTTATCATAGAACATTTTATCTTGAAGAGCTACAAGAAAACACTTGAGGCCTACCCAGAGCCACCATAAGCTAGGGATCACCGTGCCAGACAGACACCCCAAAAACAACGACTTGTTTTGGATAAACAATAAATTGCTTTTTGATGCATGTCCCAGATATTTGACGTTTAGTCAAAACTCAGATGAACTGGGCATCATTCGTTTTGTTAAATTCAGCCATCCATTTGGGGAGGAAAAGTGGGCTACTTATTAAATTATGACGGGAAACATCAAGAAAAAAGAACTAACAGAAAAACCTTTCAGACAAACAAGGAAGAAGCAGGAGAAGGGTATTGAGGGAGGAGGAAAAGAAAGAGAGAGAGATCAGGAAGAAACAGAGGCCGGCAGAGTGAGAGAAATAGCGCCCCGAGGAGAGAGTTGGAAAGGAGAGTCTCTGTGGAGGATACAAAGGATCTTGGAAATGATGATGTCTATACAGGGTACTATCTCCCTGGGATACGCTGTTGTGTTGGCTACCCACTGCTCCTACACCTTCTGATGTTCTTGTCTGGTGAAACTCACAGTGGCTGCCAGAGAGACACACAAGTCTCCAAGCTGCAACTGTACCATCTACATCCATATTACCACAAATCGGGTCTTTCAAGAGTCTGACCTCCTGAAGTAGAGTCCTACAAATCAGACCAAGCCTGAATGGCACCCCTGAACCCCTTCAGAAGTGAGTTCCTCCCACCACATGAAGGCTCATAAGCAGAGCCCCACTCTGTCTGAGCTGGTCTCTGATTTGCCTGTAAGGAAAGTGACTTTGAGTGGCAGTTTCCTTCTTAGCCCTGACGTGTGTTTCTCTCCTGAAGCCTGTCTGTATTTCACTCACTGGAGCCGTTTCTACGGTGACCCTGTTTCAGAGTTCCCAGATAGCTGTCTGAGTCAGCTGCTGGGTGGAGCCTCTCAGGGGACATCTTGCTCCTGTCTGCAAGCATAACAGAGTATTCTTAGGGGTTGGTGCTTGCCTGTGGGATGGATCTCAAGTTGGGCTGGTTATTGGTTGGCCACTCCCTCAGTCTCTCCTCCATCCCCCATGCCTGTATTACATGTAGACAGGATAAATTTTGGGTTGAAAAGTTTTGTGGGTGGGTTAATGTCCCTATCGCTCCAAAGGGGTTCCTGTCTGGTTACAGGGGATGGCCTCTTCAGGTTCCAGATCCCCAATGTTGTGAGTCACAGCTAAGTCACCTGTACTGATTCTTGGGTGCCTCCTTATCCCAAGTCCCTGTCTCATCCAGGAGATGCTCTGTACCTCCTCACCCCAGTCAGTTGCAGATTCCCATTCATTTTTCATGGCCATTTCTCCTGTCCTTTCCCACACCTGATTCTGAGTCCCCCATTCCCCTCCCTATTCTCCTCCCTCCTAGTTCCCTCCCTCCATCTGTATCTTATGACTATTTTATACAGATACCCACAGCCAAACAGTGGATGGAGCTTGGGGACTCTTTTGGAAGAATAGCAAGAAGGATTGTGGGCCCCATAGGAAGACAAACAGGGTCAACTAACCTAGACCCTTGGGGCTCTCAGAGTCTGAACTATCAATCAAAGAACACACACAGGCTGGACCTTGGCATCTCCACACATATGTACCAGATGTGCAGCTTGGTCTTCCTGTGGCTCCAAACAACTGGAGCTGGGGCTATCCCAAAATCTGTTGCCTGTATATGGGCTATGTTTTACTAGCTGGGCTGCCTTGTCTGGCCTCAGTGGGAGAGGAAGCACCTAGCCTCACAGAGACTGAAGTGTTAGGGTGAGGGGATACCCAGGGGATACCCATCTGCTCAGAGGAGAAGGGGAGGAGGGAGGAGGGAAGGATTGTGGGAAGGTGTGGTGTGGCAGGGAGAGTGAGCAGGGTATAAAGTGAATAAGTAAAAAAATTAAATTAAATTAAATTAAAAAAAATTCCAGATAGAAGCCAGTGTGACCTTTAAACTCCTTTTGCCAAATTAATATTCTTTTAACAGGGTAAGACCAAATATTTTAGACCCAATCCAATAGCAGGACAAGGCACCCCTCCTCCACTTACTCCCACATGGTGTGATCATTGGTAGTTCTTGGTCTTTCTTTCTTTCTTTCTTTCTTTCTTTCTTTCTTTCTTTCTTTCTTTCTTTCTTTCTTTTTTTGTTCTTGGTTTTTCAAAGGGTCGGAATCTGAACTGTAAAAACGGACTCTGTTGCCACAATCTAATGGACTGTTTCTTGTTGCTGAAGAGGATTCAGAAACACTTTGCTAACTTATTTGGCTTCAGGGCTGCCGTCTTGAGGAGCAGAAGCCCTGGCGTTCAACAGCAGAGGCTTGAATTGCTAGCGTCTTTCTCTTTTACCCACAGATGGAGGTCAGGGTGGCCTAACCCGGAGGAAGGCTTGGCAGGTTTCTGAGGGTGGAGATGAGAACTGGGCCTTCTGACAAAACGCCTGCACAGGCTGAGCCTGCCAGCTGCTGTGTGTCCCGAGAAGAGGCTGCCTTTGCTAACCCCTGGAATTTGGATGGTAAATGCCCCCCTTCCCAGGTCCTTGAGGACTTACCGTTAAAGGAGATTGAAGGACCTTCGGTCTCTGTCTCTCTCATAGTCTCTCTCTCCCTTCCGTGTGTGTGTGTGTGTGTGTGTGTGTGTGTGTGTGTGTGTGTGTAAGAGAGATAGTGAGAGAGAGAGAGAAAGAGAGAGTATGCACATGCACTGAGTATTATTATTTCTCTTGTACCATCCACTATTTTTGTTTTGTTGTGTTTAGAGACAGAATTTTTCCTGGCCTAGAACTGGACAAGTACGCTAAACTAGTTGGCCAACAAACCCTAGGGTACTGCTTGTTTCTGTTCCCCAGCCCTGAGATTACGAATATTTACCACCATGTCCAGCTTTTCTCAAAAGTAGATTCTGACATGAAATTCTGCTCTTGTATGTTTGCAAGGCAAGCAATTTGTCAATGTGAGCTGGCTCTTTTCTCCCCACTTTTTCTTTTCTTCCTTTGCTCCTTAGCCATGGGGTGATCCACACACACCTCCATAGCAAACCAGAAACCAGATCCAAAGCCTAACAGCAATGGGTCTCTCAGATAACGGGCTGAAACTATGAACCATAATAAACCTCTTCATTTTATGAGTAATTTGTTATAGCGACAGAACTATATCATGTTAGACCAGGAAGCGGGCCCACCACAGATCCCAGGGAAGAGCAGAAGAGACACACAAAATATTCCATCCACCATGTAAACACCCTACTGTAGACACTGAGGATGTTCAGGTCAGTCACATACAACACTACCAGGAAACAGCCAACATTTACTGAGAAGCCGTTTGGCCCATGCATGAACCTTTTCCCAATCAGTCTTTAACACCTCCCGCAGGGGATAGACAGTATCACTATTTGTTAGCATTATTAGGAATAATAGCAACATTAGTATTAGTAGAGATACTAATTGTCACATAATTTCAGAGACACACAAGTAATGACTTAAGAGGTTAAGCTGTTGCCTGTAAGTCAGTTGATAAGCGAATGTGACAGTTGAGATTCATTTCAGGCCTTCCTTACCTCCAGACCCCTTCTGTGTCCTTTGTGTCACAGTGCAGGTCCTAAAGCCCAGCCACATTGCCCACCACGTACAGGGTCCTGGGAGAGTGACTTTACTCCCCTGTGTCTTTTCATCAAGTGTAGAAAGCAGGTAGCAACAGTGTCCCAATCAGAGTGGTATAGAATCAATGGGTTTATATTAGGGAGAGTTACCATCATTGCCATTGTTATGATTTTAGTTATGTCAAAAGAGCTGGATGGGCAGCTGTCAGTGTTGTCTGTCTGGAGGATACAGAGGATGCGGGGTCTTCCCTTCTCCTCTTCATTCCTCCCATTCACTAGTAAGTAGTTATTTGGCTTTGAGATAGAGACTCCAAAACGGTTATTTCTAGGTCAGGAGGGCTATATATGGAGCCCTGATCATGGGTAAATATGTTCTTCTGTTCATTCTTTTGTGTCCATTTAGGTTCTGCCCACTGAAGTATGTTCTTCAATAATAATAATAATAGTAATAGTGATGATGATGATGATGATAACAACAACAACAACAGTTGATAACTCTCCTAAGGAAGGCATCCTGGGTCAAGCTCTGATCTGGTACTTTCCATATTTTGGTTTATCTGATCCTCAAGCAATCTCAGGAGGTTAGCTAATGTAATCATCCTTACATATAGCTAAGGGACTCAGGCACAGGGGTGCAAATTTACTTGTTCAAGGGCCAAAGGTGACTTTGCTAAAGTTCAGACTCAACAGCATCACAACGAGTATTTGTGTAGAAGTTAGGTCCGGTTCTTCCTTCTAGTCTCCAGCTCCCAGAACTAAGACTCAGATTCAAACTATATTTACAAATATCTCGGCCACATAGCTGGACTCTGCTCTGACTGGATCACAACTGAAATAACTCAATTATTTTAATCTACGTTCTGCAAGTGGCTGGTTGCCTGTGCTCTATCCCAGAATTCTCTCTGCCTCCCTGACATCCCCCCTCCTAGTGCCTGCTTAAGCCATAGGCCACAGGCTTTTTAATTGACAGGTGATGCATCTATATAACACGTAAGATATTCTCTCTACATATTTGTATATTCTGCCTTCTAGCTGGATACTTTGTGTTCATTTCACAATCTCTGGTTTCTGCGTGGGTCATGGCCAGTGCAGTATTCATATATACTTCCACTCATGAACAAGGTGCTAGTACCTCATTAAGTGTATCAAATACTTTCTATGAAAGAACTACTCAGGAGACTGAATTTCTCTATGTCTGTTTATTGGTAATTGGTAATGCTTATTGGTCAGGGTCTGTAGTAACATAGTAAGCATGGTACAGTAACAAATACACCCCCAGAGTTAAGTGCTCTACCCCAATGAAGAACTCTTCCCATAGAAACTGCAGGAAGCTTCCTTCCAGGTACCCAGGGGTCTGGGCTGTTTCCACCTTGTTCCTCTTCATCACATTTCCATGGCCATAGCCAAAGGAGATAAGCAAAATGGAAAGCACGCTCCTACTAACTTCCCTGGCCTACATTATCCACACCTTCAATTTCCTTAGTTCACTGGCCAGCAGAGTGATGTGACCGAGACCAGAGCAGGTAAGAAAGTGAGGGAACACGTGACTTTCCCTTCCCAGATCCCTCACACTCTCTACCTCCATAAGCAAACCCAAATCATAGCCCCAGGTTAAGAGAAAATGCTAGAAACTTTCTTAACCCCTTTCTTGTTAATTATGGTTACTTATCTATTTGATAAAGGCATCATCGTTAATCTGTCTTCATTCCAGAAATATTTTTCCTAATGTTTCTGCTCCCCCCAGGCATTTTTTTTTTAAGTTCCTAGGGATATCAGTGACTAAAACAGGAAACACCACCGCTTTCTAGAGGGGCATTCTGTTAGCAAATAGGGAAGAGATATAGCTAACATAAGAAGAAACACGGACAAAATGGATTGTGAGCTGATGGGTAAAAAGGTAGAAAATAAAACAGGGTAAGAGGATGAACGCGTGTGTGAGTATGCGTGTGTAACTGTATGTTTGCATTTGTGTGAATGAATATGTGAGTGTGTAAATGTGTGTGCAAACATTTGTGATTGTAAATAAAAGAATGAATGTATGATTGTGTAAATGTGTCAGGGTGTAAATGCGTGTAGTGTTTGTGAGCCCGTGGAAGTGTGTATTACTGTGGTGTGTGCACATGTGTGTAAGACTGTGTGAGTGTGTATAAGTGTATGTGGAGGTGCATGTAAAAGAGTGCATATGTAATATTTGTATAAAAGTGTGTGAGCCTGTAAAAGTATGTAAGTATGTGTGTGTTACTGTGTGTACTCATGGGTGTAAAACTGTATAAGTGTGCAGCATGAATATGCATGCATGTTTACTGTATAAGTCTGTGTATATTTTTAAGAGTATGTGAATATGTACAAGTATGTGTGTGTAATATTTAAGTGTATGTGTGTAAGTGTGAATGCGTACGTGTGTATAACTGCGTGAGTATTTGTGTATAAGAAGGGTGCTTAGGACGACTTACTGTGAAACTGAGTCTTTAGGAAAGTAACGGGTATTTGTCTTTTGGCTTCACAAGTCCTCTGGCACAGTGCTCCTACGGCAGTCTGAAGAGACTGGGCATTGGATACATAAAACCACACCACTCGATATTTACAGACCAGACCTGGGGCTAGGGATGAGAACCAAGATGACAATTGTTCCTCATGTCTAACCCATTAGAACAAACAGGGATGGGAAGCCAGAGGGAAGTAGACTCAGGGTCTCTAACATACGCCAGTGCAGATCCAGAACTACCTGAGAAAAGGTACCAAGTGCAAGGGAACGATCCTGGAGGGAGTACTTCCTGGAGGGAGCACTTCCTGGAGGGAGCACTGTGAGTACTCAGAGCCAGGACATACTCCTCTGACTATAGTGTGAGAAAAGGCTTCAGCCCAGACCCTGTTTGGTTTCAAGTCCAAGATGTGGCTTGGAAAGTTAGTGTTCTGTAAAAGGGGTGTTATATAAAGAGCTGAAAAGACCTAAAAACACAGATTAAGAAGCTAGCAAAGGATTAGGGGGAGTTAAAGAATTACAATGGTGTGATCCAAGGCACAAATACTCAACACTTGGGGAAGAACAGATTTGGGAGAGATTACATCTGTAGAGATTACAATGATGTTAGGCTCTCTCCAATTTGGAAAAGTGTGATATGATCAGGATGCCTCAACAGGCAGGAGTGAGAATGGGGCTGGTTTTCAACAGAAAAAAAATGCAAACATCCAGAAAGCTAGGTAAGAAAATCATCACAAGTAGTACATACTCAGGTCTTATGGCAATCTGGAACCCTACTCAGGTCACCTGACCATCACCTGGGGCTTCCGCCATATTGGATGATAGCTGGTGTGGCCAGCCCAACAGCAACCCCCGAGGCAGAGTGGCAAGGCCACCATCTCCAGATGTTGTTGAGGAACCAGTAGGTTTCATAGCTGGTCTGGGTGAAGTCACGGAGACATGGGGTTTTCAGGGAGCTAGGTATGAAGACTGAGGAAGCCTTGGGAAGATCCAGTTACCTCCAATCTTATACATTCCATGTGAGTTTATTTCTTATATGAGATCAACAATTTGAAAAGGTTTTTATGGCAAAGAAGCCAGAGATTATTTATGACCAATTTTCTCAGCAAGCCTTGGAAAGCCGATTCATAGAACTACTGATGTTATTCTTTTTTTTGGGGGGGGTGGTTTTTTGAGACAGGGTTTCTCTGTGTAGCCCTGGCTGTCCTGGAACTCTGTAGACCAGGCTAGCCTCGAACTCTCGAACTCAGAAATCCGCCTGCCTCTGCCTCCCAAGTGCTGGGATTAAAGGCATGTGCCACCACCGCCCAGCGATGTTATTCTTTATTGCTGTCTTTTAATGTGGACTTTACTCATTTCCTAGAGGAACAACTGTATAATTGGCATGAAAAAGGGCTGCTTGTGGTGAGGTTGGTGTTTTTTTGCCTGCCTTGAGAGTTCTACTGCTGAGGAAAACAAACAGAACAGACCAACCCTCCATGACGTGACTCTTTCCAGAACCCTCCATGGACATCACGTGTCGTAGACTTGCAGGGGCCTGGAGCTTACAACACATATTCCAGGGATAAGTTGATCCAGCTCTGTTGTGGGATCCTTTGTGTGTGTGTGTGTGTTTATGTGTGTGTACATGTGTGTGTGTTTGTGTGTGTGTATGTGTGTGTGTTTGTGTGTGTGTGTATGTGTGTGTGCATGTGTGTGTTTGTGTGTGTATGTGTGTATGGTGTGTGTGTGTGTTTGTGAGAGAGAGAGAGAGAGAGAACAAAAAGAGTTTTTGTTTTTTGTTTTCTTGTTTGTTTTTTTTTGGTTGTTTGTTTGTTTTTGCTGACACTTGGAAAAATCTTCTGATGGAGTAGAAGTCTAAGGGACACACTGATACTGCTCTTCAAGTTTCTGCTGAGGACAAACAGACATCTCTCTGCAGCTCTACCCAAGAGAGAGTATTGATATTTTTTTCATTTAACCATTAAAGGAGAAGTGCCTCAACACTTAATGAGTCTTTTTCTTACACGTATTTAAATTAAAAGTAATGAAGTTGACATTTGTAAATGAGAGAGAAGTAACCTGTATCCTGTTCTCTGATGCTACTCCTGTAAGACATAAATTGCATTTTTAAAATGATTTATTTTTACTTTATATGCATTGGTGTTCTGCCTACATGTATTTCTGTGTGAGTGTGTTAGATCCTCTGAATCTGGAGTTACAGAAAGTTGTGAGCTGCCATGTGAGTGCTGAGAATTGAACCCAGGTCTTCTGGAAGAGCAGTCAACGTTCTTAACCGCTGAGCCATCTCTCTAGCCTCTGTAATGGTCTTCTGACAATCCTGGGCTCCCATGCAGACCCACTGGATTGGAATGCTGACACCAGCTCCTGGCATCTCTGTGATCTGGCAAGCTTCCTAGATTTTATAGGCTTCCATTTTCCCATCTGAGGCATGAAGATAATAATAGTATCTATTTAAAGATTAACTGAGGATATCGGTGGAGTGGCTAGCTCAATGCCCGGCATGCATTGCAGCAGCTGTAACAGGATTATTTACCACTGAATTCAGGGAGCTGGAGGTTAGCGAGATGGTGCAGCAGCTAGCAGCACATGCTGCTCTCGAAGAAGACCTGGATTTGATTCCTAGCACTCACGTGGTGGCTCGCGACCATCTGTAACTCCGATTTTAGGGGATCTAATGCCCTCTTCTGATCTCCACGGGCACTGGGTGCACGCTGTATGCTTACGTATGGGCAAAACACTCAAAGACATAAAATTAAAACAATCTAAAACAAGGGAGTTTGGGGAATGCTAGTTGGCTGGGAGATCTTCGTGTTGATGTATTCATAACAGCTGAGCCTCTCTCCAGCCCCTCCTCTGCACTGTGAAGAAGTTTCTGGAGATAGTTGGGATGTTTACTCAGCGATGTAAATAGACTAAATTCTACTCAAAGGTGGTTTAAAATGCTAAGCTATATGTTCTGAGTATTGTATAGGATGAGTTAATAAATTAAAATTCAAGTTATTTTTAAAGAAAAAAAAAACCTTTAAGAGATTTCTAGTCTCCATGAAGTTCAGCCTTGCTAAGACTTTGGTGACTTGCTTTGGGATGTCACCATTTAGACTGTAAATGTCCATCAATGTCCACGTGTAAACAAACAGTTGGATTGTCAGCCTGTGGTACCAGTGGGAGGAGGCAAAAAGTTTTAGAAAAGGGACCAGGTGGCAGGAAGGATGTAAGCCACTGAGTTGGAAGTGTGTCATTTAAGGGGACATTGAGACCCTGTCTTTCCCTTACTCTCATTCCCTGGCCACTCTAGGGTGAGTACATCCTCCAGCATGTGGTCCTATAATGATTCACTCCTCCACAGGCCAATGGTGATAAGTTGAGGTGAACCCACCTGAAAGTTCTGAAACTAAGATCCAAACTAAACCTTTCTTCCTTGTAAATTGTTTGATTCAGGCATTTTCTTACAGCAGTAGAAAGCTGACCAGCTGCTGGGTGGAGCCACTCAGATGAGTGCTATGCTAACCTCCTGTTGTATAGTAGAGTATAGTAGAATATTATTTGTAGTGTCAGGGGTAGGCTTTCTCTCATGGCATGGGACTCAAGTTCCACCAGGCATTGGTTGATCATTCCCTCATTTTCTGCTCCCTCTTTACCCCTGTTCTTCTTGTAGGCAGGGAAAATTGTTGGTTGAAGATTTTGTGGCTGGGTTGGTGTCCTCAACCCTCCACTAGAAGTCTTCCCTGGTTACCCATGTTCAATATCCCCTATTGCTAAGAGTCTTAGCTAGGGTCACCCTCATAGATTCTTGTGTCTATTGTTCTAGGTATCTAGCTTGTCTCAGAGATACGCCCCCTCCCGCTCCTGTTCTTTCTTCTACCATCCTCCTCACACTTGATCCCTCCTGCCCCTCTGTACCCCTTTTCCCATCCAGTCCTCTCCCTCTGTCCTCCCCAGATGTCTATTTTATTTCTCCCTTTCAATGAGATTCACACATCCTCCCTTGGACCTTCCTTGTTATTCAGCTTCTTTGGGTCTGTGGATTGTATATGGTTATCCTGTACCTTGTGGCTAATGTCCACTTATAAGTGAGTACATATCATGTTTGCCTTTCTGAGTTGCCTCACTCAGGATGATATTATTGAGCTCTATCCATTTGCATGCAAATTTCATGATGCTGTTGTTTTTAATAGCTGAGTAATATTCCATTGTGTAAAGGTTCCCTATTTTCTTTATCCATTCTTCAGTTGAGGGATATCTAGGTTTTTTCCAGTTTCTGGCTATTAAAAATAAAGTTACTATGAACATAGTTGAACAAGTGTCCTTGTGGTATGGTAGGGCATCTTTTGGGTATGTGCTCAGGAGTTGTATAGCTGGGTCTTGAGGTAGAACTATTCCACATGTCTGAGAAACCACCAAATTGATTTCCAAAGCAAAGACCCACAGCCAAACAGTAGTCTGAGCTCAGGGAATCTTGTGGAAGAGAACAAGGAAGGATTGAAAGGGCCAGAGAGGTCAAGGACACCACAAGAAAACCAACAGAATCAACTAACCTGGGCCCATAGGGGCTCACAGAGACTGAACCACCAATCAGAAAACATGCATGGGACATACCTAGTCCCCTTACATATATGTAACAGATGCACAGCTTGGTCCTCATGTGGGATTTATAACAGCAAGTGTAGGGGCTATCTTACTCTGTTGCCTGCTTTTGGATCCCTTTCCCCTAACTGGATGGCCTTGTCTAGCCTCAATAGAAGAAGATGCTTTAAGTACCACTTCAACTTGATATGCCAAGACAGGTTGGTATCCATGGGAGGCCTCCCCTTCTCCGAGGAGAAAAGGGCATAGGGGGAGGGGAGGTGAAAGGAGAGGAGGAAGGGGAAGCTCCATTGGGGATGTAAAGTAAATAAATTAACGAAAAAAATGAATTTCCCAAAACAAGATACAGCTTAATAAAAATAATTTCAGTATATACATATATTAAATACATGTATGTACTTATATATAAATGGTATATATACATGTATATATTTAATATATAACTAATATATATTTTAATATATATATTAATATATATATATCACACATAGCATGTGCCAGGAATAGCGACTGAGAACCTGAGTTCCAAGGATGAGTCTGAATTCTCTAAGTTTTTTTTTTTCCTTTTAATGACTTTTCTTCCCGTGCCTTTCCTCTTCTCTGAGCCCACTCTTTATCACAAAAAGAAAGTGCTTCCTCAGTGGTGGCCAAAGAACTTTTCATTATAAATAGGAACATCTTTTATCATGGCTGCCTCCAATTTGCTGGCCCTTGAGTGTGTTCCCCCAAAGAAACTCAAGACCCAAGATGAGTTTAACTCAAGTCTGACTCTTTGTGTCAAAGGGCTTCTAACACTGAGTATGTCCTACATTCCTCGAGATGCCCTGCGTCCCCTAGGACAGGGCCCTGGCATTCTGAGAGTCAAATACCACACCTCTGATGGATCCTCAGGGAGACCAGAATGGGGAAGAAAACAATCAAGACAGGTTGCCAATAAACCATCTTTTCAGCAAGCCATTGAAGAAGTGTGCTTCATCTACTAGTGACACTGAGAAAATGTGGACATCAAAATAATGATGGCTTGGTTTAGGCATGTAGCTTACTTGAAGAGTGTTAGCCTATCTCACACAAATCTCCAGGTTCTAGCTCCACTATCACATAAATTGAGTGTGGTGGTGTATGTCTGTAATCCTAGCACTTGGGAGGCAGAGGTAGAAGGATCAGAAGTTCAAAATCATTTTTAGCTATGTAGTGAGCTGAAGGCAAGCCTTGGATACATGAAACAGACTCAAAAAAATAAATAAATTAAATAAAATGATAATGTCAGAAGCACAATATAACCCACTGAATATAAAGCAGGAAGTCATGAGTCCACATAGCTGAATGACTAAAGTAGAAAGTTCACACAAAAAAGATATTTATATACTTTAGAATACCTTCCCCATATACTTAGAAATTACAAACAGCAACTACAGCTCTGGAAGATGCATCCTTCTCCAAGAGATTAAAAGAACAAGTCCAGCTGAAGTCATAGTCCATCTGACAGGATGCAGCAAAAGGACCCCAGCATGACCCTGGTGTCATGTCCTGCTGACAATGAATGACCTGACTGTAGTTCTGGGAAACACAGAAAGTCCCAAATGGAGATCATCATACAACATAAATGGCCTTCAAAAGAGTCAGCATTGTAAAAGACTAAGAAAGACCTAGAAAGTTTCAAAATGAGAGAGAAAAAGACAGAAACCCAATCATAAACAACTTCATTTCAGATTCCTTAATTGTGAAGGGACAACTGGTATACCTCAAATGGCACCCAAAGTATAGACAGTGGAGATACAACAATGTTGGTTGTTTTTTTTTTTTTTTTTTTTTGGTGTTGGCTTAACTATGATTATTCAGGATGGCACACTTATCTGTAGGACTCTCACAAATGTTCAGGGTGACTGGACATGACAGCAGCAACTTCATATCCAATAATTTAAGAAAAAAATTCTGTGTACTGAGCTCTCTATTTTTAATAAGGAAGGAAAGGAAGACAGAGGAAGAGGAGGAAGGAAGGCAAAAAAGGAAGGAAGGAAGGAAGGAAGGAAGGAAGGAAGGAAGGAAGGAAGGAAGGTAGGTAAAAAAGGAAGAGAAGAAGACACTATTACAATGAGCTTCATTCAGTTGGTCCTAGCTTCAAGCCTTGATTTCTTCTTGAACTTGAGGAGCCTCTTTAAGGATTCCTATAGGAATATGTATCAGTTATTTTTACATTACTGTGACAAAACATCTTTGGCACTAACTTAAGTGGAGAGGTTTACTCTGGTACATAGTTGGAAAGTACAGTGCATCATGCCAGAGATGACATAGGCATTGAGGTGGCTATGTCTGTTTTGGTAGTACAGCCTTTTTACCAGTTAGTCAATGAGGAATCAGAGAGCTTGAATCAGAAACAGTCTTTTCAATGCTACCCTAAGTGACCTGTCTCTTCTAGCTAGACCAAAGTTTACACAGCTCCCCCCTAGTTCAAATCTTAGTATGAAACTGGTGGGGGCAGAGGGGAAAAGAAGAGGAGAGGGAAGAGGAAGAAGTCCAAGCATCACATAAATGGTTTATATTGAATCTGACTACTAGAGTAGAAGGATCCATGATCTTCAATAGGAGCATATGCTCCTGTGTATAGGAACTTATTGAAATGGTGATCACACATATGTACACTTTACAACTTTCTCTACTTAAAATCTTCTGAACATTAACCCCCTCATCCCCCTGGTTTAGAAACAGGGTCTCACTGTGTAGTCCTAAGTGGCCTAGAACTATGTAGAACTGGTCTACGTAGACCAACCTGGCCTTGAACTAACAAAGACCCACCTGTCTCTGCCACCCACATGTTGCGATTACTAAAAGATGTGGTACCACACCCTGTGACACAGTATTCCAAAGGTTAGTTAATAACTAGCCATTGGTTGTGAATCATACTAATTTATTTAACCACCCCCAGCTATGGTTTGGTTTAACGTTCCTGTTCCACCCTCTAGCCTTTAGATATTGGCATATATTAGCCTCACTATGAGAGCAAAAAGGGAAAAACATATAAAATAATTCCTAGTATACCTTTTACTGTTTCCACTTGTCCATGTACAGGATGGGCCATGCAGGGGAAGTTTTGGGAAATATTAAATATCACCATTTTGAACCGATGAGCTAAATTCATTTCATTTTTTTTCTTTCTATTTATTCGATGATAGAAGACTCTACTGGAGATTGAATTTAGGGCATCATGCATGCAAGGAAAACACAATACACTGAGCTACAGTCCCAGCCCTCAAATTAACTGAGTCCGAGTCCCAGTACTCTTCTTCCCAGAAATCTAGGACCTGGTACCTAATATCTCAATGCCTCGGTTTCTTCATACGCAATATGGTGAGATAAGATATGCTCATTCACAAAGCCATTGAAAGACTGACAAATTGTAAAGATTTCATACAAGGCAAGTGTTCATCAGCGTTGGCCATTGTTAGTATTTATGAATAAATATAAGAGGCAGCTTTTGAGGTCCAAAGTAAAAAGACAGGAAGTAGGTCAGCTCCATCCCTGGGAGGGGGAAAGTTCCCTCTCCTGGTGACAGAAGTAATATTGATGGAAAAAACATTTTGCAAGGTCTGGAGCTGACGTATACTCTTTATGACATTTTAATCTCTGAGTAATAGATTCCATCGCCTACAGAGCCAGGCCATTTCCATTTATTGACTTTTTTCTTCTCTCTCAGACCTGGAGTCTACCTCCTGCTGACTCCATTCTCCCTCCAGCCACCAGGAACTGATTCTGGACAATGTTCACCACCATGCCAGCCAGGTCTTACACAGGCAAGGAGGTCTAAAGGCCCAGCACGGCACCTTGAATTCCTTAAAAGGATGCTGAGGAGGCCTTAATCCCCCCCCCCTCCTTACATTTTCTCCCAGTGATATGCTGGGTATAACTTTAAGATTGATGTCTTGGTGTCAACACTTTATAATACTGTGCAAGATGGTATGCTGTGATTGTTAGTGTAAGCTGGTGTTACAGAGCATAGACCCCCTGATATGCTCACAGACTATTGTATATGTTTCAGTGGTATTTTCCTTAATTGAGCTGAGGAAAGGAACTTGAGTAGAAGACGAGGGAACTGGGCATGCAAAATGTCTTAGGGTTTCTATTGCTTCGATGAAACACCACGAGCAAAGCAAGATGGAGAGGAAAGGGTTTATTTGGCTTACACTTCCACATCCATAGTCCATAAGTGAAGGAAGTCAGGATAGGAACTCAAACAGGGCAGCCACCTGGCATACAGAGGCCATAGAGGAGTGCTGTTTTACTGGCTTACTCAGCCTGCTCTCTTATAAAACCTAGGACCACCAACCCAGGGATGGCCCTAGACACAATGGGCTGGGCCTTCCCCCTATCAATCACTGAAAATGCCCTACAGACTTGTTGACAGCCCAATCTTATGGAAGTATTTTCTTCCTTGAGATTCCTTCCTCTCAAATGACTTCAGCTTGTGTCAAGTTGACACGAAACTATCCACCACAAATGACTATGACACACACTTGCTGGGAATCTCATGGTATGACTCAAGGCGAGCTGGGTGAGGGTGTGGGTAGTCTTCCTTCAGAATGAGGGTAATTATTCCCCTGGTCCCAGTATATCCCATTATGAAATTCAAACTGATCTCTTTCTCCTCACACATCTTGGTCCTTTGTATTCGTCTGCTCTGAACTCTTTCTGTTCATTTTTCAGACCTAGGGTTGAACACGGCAAAGCAGCACAGACAAGAAGAGATGGTCCCCATCCAAGGACGCAGTATGTAGATGGGGAAGTGGGGGGCGGGGCATGACACTTGCGGCCATTTTTTTGTTTGTTTGTTTTTACCTCCAGCTGACAGCATTGATTGGATGGTTGGCCAAGGAGCTGTGGAATTTCTCTCTTCTTCCACAGGGTCTGCCCACCCTGGCAGTCTTCAGGTCTTGTTTAGTCATCATAAGCTTCTCAAGGTAGAGAAAGATAAACTCACCTTGAGTTTCTGGTTCAGCCCTGGGAAAACTGCCACCCGAACACCTTTGGTGTCAAGGTCGCTCCTTATCTTATCGGCAAAAATGCCATAAAAAGCTGCCGTGGGAATCTGGACTCTCATTCTCACAACCTGGAGGTGTGGCTTCCGTTTTGCTTTGAGATTAAAGATAAAATGAATCATTTATTTTCCAGGGCCGCAGCGGGTAAGATTTGGGTAAGGAGTTAAGGAAGAAGAACAGCAAACTTCTGTATACTCGGCAAGGTTGAAAGTCAAAGAAGCAGGCGTACTGGAGGAAGCCATAGGTGGAGAGTTTCCAGAACGGCGCTCGGAGGGGGCAGTGGTCTTTGTATAGTGAACCTTCAGCTCCAACTCCTTCCTGGATTCACAGCCAGGGAAGCCATGTTACATGGAAGTCTGTTAGTTTCTAGAACCCCATAGAACGTCTATCTCTGTCTGGGATGATTTCCAATAATCGGCAGAGCTTTGAAAGTTTGAATCACCGCCATCATAAACAGAGAAACTATCTTCTTTTCAGTACTAGGGACCAAACTAAGAATCTTGTACGTGCTAGGCAGATACTCTTTGGATGCGTTGTCACACCCTCAGATCCCTTTTCTCCTCACAGCTATCTTTTCTTCTCACTATTAAAACTTTCCAATCAAAATAGTTGTCCCACAATTAAAAAATTATCACATAATACATACACATGGAAAAATAAGAAATTAAGATTAATTTGTAGGTATTAAAACAAAACAAAATCAAGGAAGGCACCAGCCAGTCTTACTTGCCTGAGCCCGTCCCTTTTTTCTAGAAACCATTTCTCTAAATTATAAAGTTTTAAATTCCATGATGGTTACCTCCTTGTTGATTTAAAAAAATGCTGTACAGACTTTTGTGGTTTACTATATTTGTTCTTTACACACTGACCTACTATTAAAGCGACGTTCACTCACTCCCTCCTCCAAGCCCCTCCCCTCCCTAATCTATCATTAGCTTCGGTGAGGGGCTTTTATACTTTAAAACCCTAGCGCAGAGCTTCTGTTGATCTTACTATACAATACCTTCTGAAACAAGATTTTGATAACTTATAAAAGAAAAACCAGTATTGAGTGGAGGAGCAAGGCAAGATGACTGTGCTGCCCTGAGCCTATTATCCCATCGACCTGAGGTCCAGACTGCACGGTCAAGGGCTTGAGGCCAGCCTTGGTTATATAACAAGTCCCAGGGCAGCCTGGGCTACATAGTGAGACTCTTTCAAAAAACAAGACAAGCAAAATATACACACAAAGAAGAAAAAGAAAGAAGGAAAGAAAAAAAGAAAGGAAGAAAGAAAGAAAGAAAACACACACACACACACACACACACACACACACTCATACATAAACCAAGAAGCTTATAACTGTAATTTAGATGTGAAGGTCACAATGAGACGATGTTTGTGGTTATTCACCTAAGTGCTGGCCTTTGGGAGGCAGGAAAGATTGTACTCACTTACCTGCCTTCTGACAGAGAAGGTATAGCCATAGTGAGAGACTCCTCAGAGCACAGGGTATGCTTGCTTAAGTCCAGGTAGTAAGAAGATAGACTAGACTCTCCTCCTTTGTAAATGTCCCAAGTGGTGTGTTGCAGAAAGTCAGAGCATTGAGTAGAGAGATTAAGACATGTCTGAGTCTAGGCCAGCTTTTCCATGTTGGTCTTATCGGGAGAGACTTGTCTTAGGATCCAACTGGTGTAGCACTTGCTGGGGCTGACAGTCCTACACACAAGCTAATTTGTGCTCATGATCTGCCTATCTGGAAGTTATCTGCTTTGTCTTGGTTTTGGTTTGTCTTTTTAAAAACTACTTTATTTTTTTAAGATTATAATATATTTGGATTTTTCCAAATTCACAAATGACCCGACAGACAGTGTCTTTCCTGATTCACACCAGGTCATTTCTTTGACAGCACCCTTCATTTTCTTTAGCTGCCTTCCTTCTGAGAACTGGCATAGTTATATGTTCTGCTAAGTCTAACCACTGGACTGAGTAAGGGATTCCCAGTGGAGGAGTTAGAGAAAAGACTGAAAGAGCTGAAGGGATTTGCAGCCCCATAGGAAGAACAACAATATCAACCAACCAGACGCCCCTAGAGGTCCCAGGGACTAAACCACCAACCAAAGAGTACAAATAGAGGGACCCATGGCTCCAGCTGCATATGTAGCAGAAGATGACCTTGTTGGGCATCAATGCGAGGAGAGGCCCTTGGTCCTGTGAAGGCTCAATGCCCCAGTGTAGGGGAATTTGAGGGCAGGAGTGGGTGGGTGGGTAGGGGAACACCCTCATAGAAGGAGAAGGGTTGGTGGGGGGGGACCGGGAAAGGGGTTAACATTTGAAGTATAAATAAAGAAAATATCCAATAAATAAATAAACAAAACAAAAAATAAATATAATGAGAAAAATATCCATCAATGCTAGGTGCTTCACTGTGGCTATTACCAACTAATAAATAAAAAAAAATAAGAAAAGAAAAGAAAACTGGTGGGGAACAATCAATACCAAGGGGCAAATTCCAGGTTCCAGGACTAAGTTTCAAAATCCAATTTTCAAAGGTTTCACTGTTAAAGCATTCTGTGACCTAGTCTACAACCACAATACAGTTAGCATTTGCAGGGTGCTTCTTCATGTGTCTGTGGTGGTGTCAAATTTTGCATTTTCTTTCCTTTTTCATATGCACTTCCCCCCTGACATAGATGCTTATTGTCGGTTGGAAATGACAAGCTTGTGAGTGGTAAATTGCTCAGCCTGAGTCAGCTAGTTATTGTGAGAGCCAAGGTGAGTTAGCACATAGAGCAGTCAATCTCGGAACCACCGTCTTCTTCCCTCTGACCTGCAGAGTTAGAGCTTTAGTTTTGATCCTTTGTCATTAATCCGTGAAATAGGATTTGGACAAAAGCACTGTTTACTTCAGGCAAAGATTTAAGTTTTGAATGAAATTTAGTCAAATTATATAAATGTAACTTTCATTTTCCTGAAGTTACTATGATCATAGAAGCTTACTGTCTTGTCAGCTGTCAACTAACCTTGGCCTGGTCCTGGAAGCTTGTAGCCATCATACAATCTATCTAGGCCTAGGATGTCTTCAGTCTCTGAGAATTACTGCTGAATAAGCTCACCTCTTCCTAGTTCTTTCTGAACTCTGGCTGGCTGGTTCAACTCAGCTGCTCTGGCTCAAACTCCTTTCCACATTGACTGATTCAAGCTGGCTTCTTTCTCTCAGCCTCTCCTGAATTGCTCTGCTTGGCCTCATACTAACTTTGTTAATATGTTCTAATCTTCTGCCTCCTTCTCATTCTCTGGATTGTTCTGTCTTCACCTGTGTTTAACTTGTTCTCTTTCTTACAACCTGTCTCTGTACAACTGTCCCAGCAACACTGTCCTTTTCTCTCTCTGCACTGCCCCTTAAGTAGCTTCCCTTTCTTCTCTTCTTGTGAGAGTCGAGTATATCCAATTCTGTCAAGTCTTTCTCTGATTCATGACTGTGTCTGCCTCTCAATCAGACATCACTTTCAAACATGGGGCTTCTTTCTACAAGCTAACTTTACACTCACTGTTTGGGATTAAAGGCGTGTCTATATTCCAGCCATGTGTGCTAAGGGCTGATCCATGCCACAACTAGAAACAGGGTTGGTTTTTTTTTTTTTCAGTAATAACACAATTTCAGGGTCCACAGTATGAGCAAATGCCCTGCAACAAAATTACCTTCATGTGTAAGCACTCACTAAGAAAGTTTTGAACGTGCTCTGATTGGTCTGATGGGCATGCAAATAGCTCTGAAATAATTTGCATTATAACATAATAAGTGAGAGAAAAAGTGATTCATTTACTCCTTACATTTTTAAATTGTATTTACTTATTGGTGGGGGCATGCCAAGGTGCACACTCTGAGGTCAAAGGACAGCTTGTAAGAGTCAGTTCTCTCTTTCGACCATGTGGCTCCTGGAGATCAAATTCAGGTCACCTGGCTTGCGTGCTAAGTGCTTTTATCCACTGAGCTATCTCACCAGTCCAAGAGTAATAAGTGACTGAATATTGTGAATTTATGCTGTTACCATTGTTTTATGATGTTTATAGATTTCCTATTATTGTTGCTACTATATACATATATATGTATATGATAAAACATGTGTAATAAAATGTTAAATGTAAATATATACATTATATACAATCTACGCTGGGAATGTACATATGAAATATTTGTTTCCAAAAGCACACATTTCCCCAAGAATGCTTTTCAGCCACATTCATGACCCATTTTCATGACTCAGCTGCAAGAGTCTCAGAGAGCTTGGCCACGCCCCTGCTGGCTGCTATCACTCTCAGTCTCTTCCTGGCGACTGGACATGCTCCTTGTGGTATCATAAATGAGACTGTTTCTCACAGGTTCGGGTGTTTAAATATTTGATTCCCAGTTGGTGGAACTATTTGGATACATTTAGGAGGTGTGGTTTTGCTGGAGGAAGTGTGTCACTGGGCAGGAGGTTTCAAAAGCCATGTGTCAGTCACCAAAAGGTCACCCCTGCTTGATGCCTGCGATGCAAGATGTGAGCCCTCAGCTTCAGTTCCGGCTGCCATATTTGCTGCTTGCAGCCATGTGAGACTTACCCCATGACAGACTCTTTTCCCTCTGGAACATAACTCAAATAAACCTTTCTTTCGGTAAGTTGCTTGCTCATCATGGTAAGTTGCTTGTTCATGCTTTATTACAACAATAGGAAAGAAACTAACCCCTCTAGTTTCCAAGGCCCTTCCTGTACACGTCTCCTCTCTGGGACATTATTAGTGATCTTACTGCCTCCCTACATCCTGGACAAGAAATGTAGTCGCCCTTTTCTTACATTCTACAAGTGCACAGGTCTTCACAATGTCCTTCCTTATTTTACCCCTCAACTTAAGATAGACCGCACAGTGCAGAATGCCCCAGGACACTCAGCTAGGGCCTAAGCATGGTTTGAACATTTTCCTGCAATGTTGGGATTCGGCTCAGATGATAGAGTGCTTGCTTGGCATTGCACAAACTCCTGGGTTTGTTACACAGCAGCTCATAAACATGGTGATACATCCCTGAATTCTTCCCTGCCAACTCTTTGTATAAAGTCTTACTCGCCACCCCATTCTCCTGCATCGGTTCTGGCTGCTGGGTATCGGAGCCACTGGCACTTAAATCCCAGAGCTAGAACGCTGACCATGGAGCCCTCAGTACCCAGGGGTCACAATTGCCAGTCCCTGAACTTGACTATCACATAGTTTCTGAGCAGAGCAGCAGGGCCCTCAGCTGGTGGATGAATCTCTCACCATATCCTCAGCTGGTGGATAACTCCCATCACAGAAAAAAAACATACTCAAGGAGCTTTCTTCTTTCTGGTGATGTTTTCCAAACCTATGGTTCAAGCTGTGAACGGATGCTGTCACTTGTGTGTCTCAAGGGCCGAACCTTTGAAAGAAGTCAGTCGACACCTGTTACTTTCTCTTTTCAGCTTTTCAATCTCACTGCTCAGACAACATTACAATGACCTCATGTGAACACTGGAAGGGCCATGAGATGAAGGGAAAGGGTTCCAGCTACGTTTTCAGAGCATCTGTGCTTTTAAAACTGTAGACTCCGCTGGCTCTGCTCCTAGTGATGTCACTAGTGCCCTGTGAGCATGGGGACATCTACATATGTTAGGGGATTCCTAAGGCAGAGTTAAAAGTCTGGGCTACTCCTGTTCTTAAGGCGGGGTGTATCTTAAGGGGAGGAGGATTAGACACAAAAGGTTCATGCTTCCTCATGACCCACAAGCTTGGGAATATAAAGGGGTTACTGCCTTAACTCTCCAACATGGGGGCTCAGGAGTGTGGAGAGTTATATGAGGAGAGAAGGCATGGGCTGGGATCTGAGTCTTCTCTGAAACACTGCACTGAGTTTGTAAGCCCGAGGCCAGTTCTTGCAATTCTCCTTTTGAATTGTTGTGCTCTGTGTTGGGTTAGACATAGACCCAAACAATACATTTCTATGAATCTGAAGAAAAACTGTTAACATCTTACCCGTCTCCATGGAACTTTTCCTCAGAATTTAGAATGCCCTGGAAAAAGGAAGGGGATGTGGTGGAACATGATGATGAGAAGGGGAGAAGAGGGAAAGGCAAAGGAAAACTCCAAAGGGGCGGGCCCTCATCATGCTCGCTCTGCTTGTGGCCCCAAGGAGGACAGCAACTGTGCTTTCTAAGAGGCTTGTGTGTGTATGGGTGTGCGTATGTGTGTGAGTGTGTATGTCAGTGGATGTATACGTGTGTATGATT
>NW_021605377.1:6003533-6014355 GCF_004785775.1 Grammomys surdaster | reverse complement strand
GAGTGTGTGTATATATGTATGAGTGTGTGAGTGTGTATATATGTGTGAGAGTGTGTGTATGTGTGTATATGTGTGTGAATGTGTGTATGTATATGAGTGTGTGTATGTGTGTCTGTGCTTGAGTGTGTGTGTGTTTGTGTATATGTGTGAGAGTGTGCGTATGTATGAGTGTGTATGTGTGTGAGTGTGTGAGTGTGCATGTGTGAGTGTGTGTATGTATATGTGTGGGTATATGAGTGAGTGTGTGAATGTGTGTGTGAGCATGTATATGTAAGAGAGAGAGAGAGAGAGAGAAAGAGAGAGGGAGGGAGGGAGGGAGGGAGGGAGGGAGGGAGGGAGGGAGGGAGAGAGAGAGAGAGAGAGAGAGAGAGAGAGAGAGAGAGATCCTTCCTCCTCAGTTCTGTTGCCCAATCTTTTGCCCACCTGGATGCAAATCCTGAGGCTTCCTGGCCTTCAGACTTGGCCTTTTGAGCCCAGACCAAAGAAGAACCACATTGTCTTATATCTGCTCTCACACTCACTATGGGGATGGAGGCAAAAGGGAAGAAGAGGCATTTCCCTTGAGGGTGATGATTTCCTGGAGAGAAATACACTTCTGAAAAGCAACGTAAGCATGATTTATGCAACAGCCCACAGCCGGGCTTCTTTTATTTCTCTCCAACTGAAACACAGGCTAGAGGTTACTGCTTATCTTCCATCCCAGAAGGAGACTCTGATCAGAGGAGAGCTTGGTATTATGCCAGGATCTGAATTAGAAACCACAGCCTTGAGATGATGCCAACTGGGCCAATTAAGAAGGTGTTGACGACGCTTCCCAGGAACGGGCTTCTAGATATTTTAACTTCTATGGAAAAGTTTAAGCTTCTAAAAATCCCCAAGAACCTCATATTTTCCAGGGAGTAGTGCCTGGACTCTTAAAGGCTTCCAAGAAAATGGGATTCTCAGAAGCCCTTTCGACCTTCAAGCTCACTGGTCCAATCAAGAAGTGTATGGAAAAACAAAAGCAAAGAAAACTGGGCTTTCTCATACACCCTGAGAGATTTAGATGAGTTAAGTATTTAAATAAAAAGCTTGCAGCCAATTAGGACAGTGTACTTACTGGCTTTGAGAAATGAGCCTTGTCCTGTTCTCCCCACTTTTGACTGCTAGGTATGGCAAGGTTGGTCAGCAACAATGTCAGCATAAGGGACCCAGATTAGCGTTGCCTCCCCCTGGAATTTTCTCAGAATCCTGGCACGCTTACTAATCTTCTTCCAAACTGGCATACACTGGTAATTACAATCTAAAATGCAAATGCCCATAAACTCTGTGATCTTTCTGCAAACTCTGCAAAGTAGCTCTCACATCCGTCTTGTAGATGAGAAAGCTGAGACTCGGAGGGACCAAGAAATTCACGGCAAGTTCAGTTGCACCAAGAAGTTCACAGGATGTATGAATCAGATAGACTTGAACTTGGGTATTCTAATCAGCAACTTGGGAGTTCCCAAGAACAGGTGAGAGCAAGGTCATAGCCAGCATGGTTGGAGAGACCTGCTGCTCCCAGCATTAACCCTTCAGCTACCGGACTCTAGTAATGGAATCCTGCAATAGAGATCTGACTAGGGGGAGGGAATTCCAATAGCTCCCGAAAAATGGAAAAGGAAATGGTGAAAAACAGCAAAGAAATTTAATCAGTATATCTATGACAGTGAGACAAGGGAGACCCTACTCCCTTAGCTCTGTTCCCAGCAACGCTGACTTCACCTCCCAGGTTATTGAGGAAAGGGACAAAGGGAGTGCAAAAAATTACACACAATACGTCTTAGTCAAATGGTGGTTCTGGGGCTGGAGCACCGGCTGCTCTTCCTGAGGTCCTGAGTTCAATTCCCAGCAACTGTATGGTGGCTCACAACCATCAGTCATGAGATCTGATGCCCTCTTCTGGTGCGTCTGAAGATAGCTACACTGTACTCATACACATAAAATAAATAAATCTTTAAAGAAAAATGGTGGTGCCATTGTTTATGAATCTCAGCATTAGTTAGACAGGGCCTTGTTGCAAGAAGAAAAGATTGCTTCCAGATAGGTAGATGTGACTCTGGTCACAAGGTCTACTTAAATTTGAGGTAACTGTAGAAGAGAACTATTCAAAGTAAAGGTGACCTATGCAAAATGGATCCAGAGATGTCAAGGTTTTATACTTTTACTTATCCACTGGCCATTTTTAGGCCAGGCGACAAAGCATCAATGCTTTTACCAAAAGTAACCTCTAAGTCACCGTTACTCAACTAGTGGGTTGAGACCTCTTGGGAACTTGAACAACCCTTTCACAGGGGTCACCTAAGACAATTCAAAAATACAGATATTACATTATGATGCATAACAGTCACAAAATTACAGATACGGAGTAGCAACAAAAATAATTTTATGACTGGGGATCACCACAACATGAAGAACTGTATTAAAGGGTCACAGTACTAGGAAGGTTGAGAACCACTGGTCTAGGTCCTTGTCCCCCTGGAGAGGTCTGGGATAGGAGGAAGAAGGCATGTGAGGTCTTGATAAAGTAGCTTGTTATTAACCCGTTATCTCAGTAATCTTAGAGCTGGCACAGGCAGCCCTGACACAAGGTGACTGAAGACTGGAGATGAGTCCCAGTCGCCAGTGGATGAAGGGAGGAGTCCGCTCTGGTTCGAGGCAAAGAGAAAGCATAGGATGATGGTGTCCATTAGGTCTTCAGAACAATGGGCAACGGTAGAAGGAAGAGTGTAAAAAGGTTCGAGGCCTCAAGCCATGGGCACCTCATTTACTGTAGCAGATCGAAGGGTGAGGTTTGGAGCTGGGAAGTGGGAAGGGAGGGGCCATCATAAGTGGGAATTGACAAGCACCCAGAAAATGTGCACCTGAAATAGTTCTTTACTGGGAAGCCGGCTAAAGCCAGTTTATGCTTTAGACATATAATTACTGATGGGTTTTAAGTCCTAAAATAAAAATTATCCATCTTTCAAGTAAAACTGTTAAGCAGGCATTATATGCAAGAGACACCTTCCTTGTACACACTGAGGTAAAACATGTATGGTTCAGCTTATCTGTCCACTGGGACAGAATCACATTGGTACTTCCTGGCCACTCCATGCTGGCCTTTGAATTACAACTACATTCTATCTTCTAAAAATTTGCAAGAACTGGACCTTTTTTAAAAAAAAGAAAGAAAGAAAGAAAGAAAGAAAGAAAGAAAGAAAGAAAGAAAGAAAGAAAGAGAGAGAGAGAAAGCAAGCTACATTGCCTAGGCAAGTGCCTGACTTCTGCCTACATTTTTCCCAGGAGTCTTTCCTGGGGTTGGATGTTGGTTCTTTTTCTTGGGGATACGCTATGGAGTTGCTGGGAATTTAATCATCACTCAGAATCAAAGCACAAAATCCCAATGCCTCTGGTACTTGCCTACACCTGGATTCCTGGTCGACTCTGCTGGGCTGCCTGGGTGAACTCATTCATATACTCAACATCTGCTGGCCGAGCACCTGCAGTCAACAGAGAGCCATAAAATGTTGCCGTTCTCCTGGGGGCCAGAACTCCAGCTTAGAGAATTTCTTTAGCACTTCATTCATGTCCACAAAACCCCAAATTATCCTGATCTCCTGTTAATGCAGACTTATTATGAACTATGTAAGAGGCTCACGCAGTTACAGCAATAAGAACAAGCAACTAGAAATCACACTTAAACAGTGCAAAAATGTGCAATTCTCTATACAAATATCTGGCGAGTTTTATTCTTCACTGGTTTGATTGCTTTTGGGAGAGACCCTCCAAAGTGTTTCAGATAGTTCATAATCCAAGTGGGACGGACACATTCTCAGGATAAGAAAGGATCTGATCATGTGCCTGTTTGAGTGTGTGTGTGTGTGTGCATGTGTGTGTGAGAGTGTTGTGAGTGTGAGAGTGTGTGAATGTGTGTATGTGTGTGAGTGTGTCTAAGTGTGTGTGTATGTATGTGTGTGTGAGAGTGTGTATGTATGTATGTGTGTGTATAAGTGTATGTATGTGTGTATGAGTATATGTATGTGTGTGAGAGTGTGTGAGGGTTTGTATGTATGAGGGTGTGCATGTAAGTGTGTGTGAGAGAGAGAAAGAGAAAAAGAGCATGTGTTTGTGAGAGCATATGTGTGTATTCGTGCATGCACAAGAATTCTTCTCATTGTTGGCCGTAGTGATCTAGGTTTGTTTCAGAGAGGAAATTGAGTATACCAGAAGAAGCCCTTGGCAAGTGTCCCGGGGTTTGAATTCTCGTCTTAACTATGGGCCCCAGAAGCAACATTGTTACTCTATGCTACGTCTCTTCACATCCTAGACTTTTTAGCTACCTTAGCTTGAGGGCTTAATGATCTCTCAGAGGTTCTCATTTTCTGTGCTTAAAGCACATTTCCAGTTAATAGTGCAGCACAGTTGGGAACATTCCTTAGGCACGTTTCTGACTACAATATAACTGTATCTCCCAATTACTATCAGGTCACCTACAGTTATGGATCCGTACCTGGTGAACGACTGCTCTCAGATTCTCCTAAATAACCCAGAATGGGAGATTTCCCTCAGTAACCTGTTATTATCCCTGTCCCCTTACTACACCTATGCCCTAGAGATCACACTGGTGTCAAGTCTGCGTCTGTATCCCTTAGTGTCCCATCAGGTATACGAGCAGGGATGATACAAGAGCTCAAATATAACCCAAACCGGTTTGTAAATAAGTTGGGCTAAATGTGGAGAATAACTGTTCCGAGGGTCATGCTTGCTAAAAGTTCTATAGCTTTCTAAATTAAATCACATTGAAGAAAGAGCTGACCATGGTGGTCCCGTGGTTTGCATGTGTCCTGGAAGGGTTCACATACCAGAGGACTGGTGTTCAGTGTTTCTGTGTGGAGGGTACCAAGGTGTTGCTTTGGGAAGAAATTAAAGTAGTCTTCACGTGACTTCAGTTATTTCCTTCAAGGGTGATGTGTCCTAAAAGGGTGAGCCTGATGTCTCTCTTGGGCCCTGACTTTTGTCTCATCCTCTTATCCATCCGTCTTCCAACAAGATGTTACAATGTGAAGTAGCCAAGAGAACTCCCAGCAGAAACTGAACCAAGGCCTTTTGATCTTGGACTAACTCTATGGGCCAAACAATCCTCCCTTCTTTAAAAACAAACAAACAAACAAACAAACAAACAAACACGGAGCTTCTGGTATTTTGTCATAGCAACTAAAACACGCACTAACATATGTAGAGTGCTTAGCTGAGTCTTAACTAAGTCTATCAGTTGAAGAAGGGACTCCTTAGTGAAGAGAAGTTGATCTGAGAAGCCCTTTGTAAGGCCCCAGAGTCCGCAACACTGTAGAGGAATTGTCAGAGGATTGAACAGAACGGCTCACACCGACTATGAGCAGCAAGGAGAGAGAAGATCAGGCTCTTCCTGTGTCTTACAGATTTTTTAGGTGACATTTAAAGTTCTTTTGTAGTAGGAAGCAATGATTTTTAAGTACTTAAAGATGATTGCTGTGGAGGGCACTAAAGCACTAACTCTGTTGTGTTCCTGTAAATCACTTTTCATTTCCTCTAATGCCCTTTCCAAGCATCTGCTGGTTTGTTGTTCTAGGCAGAGAAAATGACGAACAGTCTGGTGAGTGCTTAATTCAGCTTCAGACCCTTTGTCAAAGAATGGTTAAGATCAAAGCTTTCCAGAGGCAAGCAGTTAGGAGATCAAAGGACATCTTTATCACGTGTCTTATGGGGTGTGACTTTAAACACCAGAAATTAGACCTTTGGAGTCCATGTATTTACCATTAAAATGTGTCTTATTTCTAGGGAAACAAGGTTCTCAGCCCCCCACCCCTTACCCCCAATCCCTGTCCACATTTTTACCAGGAAATGGGTAGGTGGAACAGGCCTGTGATCTTCCTTTTCTTCTCTAACGAGAATCGTGCTTTAGAGTAGTGTGTTTATGTTGTTCCAGATGTGTGCTAAAACACTTCAGATACAGAAGTGGGTGGGCCAGGCCCCTGTCTTCCTGGATACCGCATGGAAGGAAGTCAGGCAGTTATGGAAGGTCCCTTGGTCTGTACTGACTGATACTAAGTGAGGGGTCACAGGCCTGGGCTCGACATACAGCAAGGCCTATGAGAATGAGCATCATGGGATACGGTGTTAGTGGGTGAGGTGGGGCAGTGGGGCGGTGTGTACGACCCCTAGAGGACATGAGTGGTGCTACAATGAAGTTAGAGTACAGAATGACACTACCAAGATGCTAAGACCCAGAAGGGGTAAGCTGTGTCAGAACTTAAGAAGAATGGGAAAGCACCTCAAGACTCTAGGTAGGAGATTAAGGTGTAGTGGCTCTACACTTGTGTAGGAGGAGTCAGTAACTGCCTCTTGCTAGTGGTCAGGGATTGATTTCCTCAACAGGTTTGGAGAAAGTTGCCTAGAGCAGGCTGCTTAGCTAGCTGTGCCCACATGGCTGTATTATTGAAACTATATGCTACATAGTGTCAGCAGGATGCCTCTGCCCTGAGACTGGTCTTTGGGGGAGACTAGATCAATATCCCTACCCCACCCCACCTCCATCCGTATCTGGTGAAATCACCAGCTCTGGGTGAAGGGTAACCTGGATGCTGACTTCTTCCCATCTTAGAATGTTTTTCATCCCGTCTTGAGCCTCTACCAGAACTCCATTTTTTCCTTTTTCTTGTGTTGGGGGTTGAACCTGACTGTCCAGCTACATTCCGGGTGCTGCAACCAGAAATCTTCAAAGTTAACTTGGAACATTTTTTTCTTCTTCTAATTGCTGTTCTCGCTCCTTTTCACTCCCATTACGGTTGCACTGAAAATGAGGACTGACAGTAACTGCCGAGTACATGCGCAGTTGTCTCAGGACTACCGCGAAGACTAGGCTCATCCTTAAGTGTGTGGATTCACTGGAGTTTAGCTGGTAATGTTGCTGTGTAGAGCGGTGGTTTTGTATAGATTGAAACCAAGTTTCTGTAAGGATCAGAGTTGGGGTATAAAGTTGGGGCCAGTCTGCATTCTGTGTTAAAAAAGAAAGAAGAAAGAAAGAAAGAAAGAAAGAAAGAAAGAAAGAAAGAAAGAAAGAAAGGAAGAAAGGAAGAAAGAAGAAAACAAAACCAAACCCCAGACTCTTAAGAATGAGTCAACTCACCCACTGAAGGCAAATGTTAGTGGCTTACTGGAAGACGTTTTGCATGAATGAATTACCACAGCTTACATCACATCTGCAGGCATAATGTCTAGCCAGACTAAAATTGTCAAGACCTCAGCCTAGCCTAATCCATGAGCCTCAGGTCCAAGTAAGAGACATTGTCTCAAAAAATCAAAGTGGAGAGTGATTAAAGGATGATCTCTGGCTGGAGCGAGCACACACGCACACACACACACACACACACACACGCATGCACGCACGCACGCACGCACACGCACACATCTGTACTTGCAAAGACATCTGTCTCTTCACTGTACCCAGAAAGGTGATTCTAACCCTCTGTAATCTCATATTAATGAAGAAGGCGACAACTTAAAACTGCACCGGAAGCAGGCATCATCAATGTTCATGCTTGCAAACCCAGCAGGTCCAGACCAGCCTGGCTACATACAGTGTGAGACTGTACTGGATAGTAACACAAACTAGAGTCATCCAAGAGGAAGGAGCCTCCATTGAGAAAACTCCCCCATAAGGTCAGGCTGGAGGCAAGCATTTTCTTAATTACTGATTGATGTGGGAGGGCCCACCCAACTTGGGTGGTGCCATCCCTGGGCTGGTGGTCCTGGGTTCTATAAGAAAACAGGCTGATCAAGCCAGGGGGAGCAAGCCAGGGAGCCTTGTGGCCTCTGCATCAGCTCCTGCCTCCGGGTTCCTGCCCTGTTTGTGTTCCTGTCCAGACTTCCTTTGATGATGAGCAGCGATAAGGAAGCATAAGGCAAATAAACATTTCCTCCCCAGTTTGCTTTTGGTCATGGTGTTCCATTGGAGGAATAGTAACCCTGACTAAGGCAGAAATTGGTTCCAGGACAGTGGGGTACTGCTGTGGCAGACTGACCATGTTGGAGGATTATGGAAAGACTTTGGAACTGGGTGCAAGGAAAACCGATGAGTGTTCAATGCTTGGTGAGCTGTTTCATAGGAGCTTAGAAGATGAATGTTGAAGACAATGCAGAAGATGAATGCCCAAAGTTTCAGGTGGGAGTTTAAAGACTCTATTGGGATCATATGTTATTTTGAACTAAGATTCTGTGGTTCCGGCTAGCTGGGGCAGAAGAATCATCTGTGATCAACAAGGTCCTAGAACTGCTAAAGCCAAACTTTGCTTTGCTGGAGTATTCCTTTCTGGTTAGCTGGAGACGAAGAGACCAGCATCACTGAGGTGAAATCTTCTGGGAAGTGTTACCTGAGAACATACAGAAGTTGCATTCCAGAGGAGGGTAAGGTTGTGTTCCCTTTTGCCAGCTGACCTTGGCAGTGTAAGAGTCTCCCAGTTGGGACTGGTTTTGAAGGCGTGAAGGAGTCATGGAGAGAAGTTGAGGCTTGGCACTGTGTGGCAGGGCTGGAGTCCCTGAAGAGAGGCCGGGAGAGGCTGTTGGTGAAAGTACAGCCCAGTTGCAGCAAGAACAGTTTGGGAGATGCCAGTGCCATGGAATGACTGTCATGAACAGCAGCGGCAGTGGAAGCCAGCCAGAGCCTAGAAGACAAACTGTGTGTGCTGTAGAGGGCAGAGCTGGAGAAGTGACCCAAGGCCTTTGGAGGAGCCCAGAGATGGTAAGTGAATCCCAGATAATTGGACATTGAGTTATTTACACTGTTGGAGTTTGGTTTTGCTTTGTTCAGATTGTGACTGTGTCCTGGTTCTTCCCTCTTGAGGAAAGTATTTAATTTAACTTTGACTTTTTTTTTTTAAAAGGAGATTGAAAAGTTGAAAGACTTTGAGTTTTTAAAAGATTTTGGATTTCTAAAGAGATTGGGTGTTTTAAAGAGACTGAACTTCCAATGTGTTTGAATTTGTAAGGATCGTGGGTCTTTTAAAATTTGCTTATGTTTTATATTGTGATATGAATATTAAAGTAGCATGTGGGGGATAAATGAGAAAGGGAAGGTTCTTGATAAAAAGTGATGTGTTTGTGTGTCAAGTTGACAAGGGGTCAGTTGTACTGGCTGATTTTGTGCCAGTTTGACACAAACTAGAGTCATCAGAGAGGAGGGAGCCTCAACTGAGAAAAAGCCTCCATGAGATGAGATCAGGCTGTAGGCAAGCCTGCAGGGAATTTTCTTAATTATCAATGGGGGCGGAGCCAGTCCATTGTGGGTGGCACCATCTAGGGGCTGGTGGTCCCAAGTACTGTAAGAACTCAGGCTAAGCAACCCATAGGGTATCAAGCTAGTAAGCAGCACCCCTCCAAGGCCTCTGCATCAGCTCCTGCGTCCAGGTTCCTGACCTGTTTGAGTCCCTGTCTTGACTTCATTGATGAACCATATGAAAGAGCAAAGTAAATAAACCCCTTCTTCCTTCCAGCTTGCTTTTTGATCATGGTGTTTCATCACAGCAATAGTGACCCTAAGATAAGAGACTCAAAACAAACAAACCAAAACCAACCTGCACAAAACTTCTCCTATTCAGAGTCCCCTAAGTGGGGACTTTGTTTTAAGGAACTTGGCATTTAAGTGTAAAGTCAAAGCGGCTGTTTTGACATTTACTCAGTCTTAACGTGCTTTCCTGGCTATCATCCCACCTATAAAAGAGGTGTGCTTCATTCAATTTTTTTTCTTGTTAACACATTTTTTTCTTACAGGGCTTTGTTCACTCATCCCTTCTAGGAAGAAGAAAATGTGGGGGAATTTTATTTTTCTCCACTCTCTTGTGGTTTGGATCTTAAACGTGCCCCCCCGCCCAAGACCATGAGTTAAAGGCTTGCTCCTCCTCATCTACTACTGGGAGACAGATGATAGAGGTCTGGTGGAGAGAAAGGACACATCAGGAGTGTGTCCTTGCAGAAGAGTGACCCAGGCCCCTCTATATCACCTCCTCCCATCCCTACCGCTAAGAGGAGAGGGGCTTTGCTCTATGGTATGACCCGGCTTAAAGCTCATTCAGCCTTTTGGATGCCTAAAGCTCTTATTCACTGACAGACTTATCATTCAACAGAACCCCTCTGTCTTTTTAAGTGTGTGTGTGTGTGTTTGTGTGTGTGTGTGTGTGATACTTTCTCTACAGGAATGGAGAGCTAACACATTCCACGAGTCATGCTCAGAGGCAAGCCCTACACAGGGTCTGCCCCAGCAGAACAATAATTGAGGTGCTTGGCTAGTCGGAACAGGGCTGACGTCACTGAGAATGGCTTGTTGCCTGCTGTGCATAGAAACCAGTGTTCTGTGCTGGGGGTTTTGCAAAAAGAAAAGGCTTTATTTGTACAGCCTGCTGGCAAAGAGCTACAAACAGCAGATCTGCTTCCCTTGTCTGGGTGGAGGTGGGGGATGAAATTTGCCAGAGGTAGAGAGAGATAGCATTGCTTGTTGGCTGAATGACAAGCTCGCAGCCCATCCTTTCTGGAAGGGTTGTGTGACACTTAGCTCTGCGCCTGAGACTTTTGAGCATATAAAACCATTGACCAGACCACCTGATTTCTCGTATGTATTCCTAAAAATCTGATCCCAAACTATACACACCACTAGCAAAAGGCCTGAAGGCTTTGCCTGGAAAACCACTTAAAGTTAAGGAATTTATTTTGATGTGTGTCTCGGCCTCAGCTATTTTCACTTACGGTGCTCAGCCTTGGTGGCTGTACCCCCTGGGAGCTAGCATCTCTCCAC
>NW_021605377.1:5933547-6003133 GCF_004785775.1 Grammomys surdaster | reverse complement strand
GACACACCAGAAGAGGGCATCCAATCTCATTACGGATGGTTGTGAGCCACCATGTGGTTGCTGGGATTTGAACTCAGGACCTCTGTAAGAGCAGTCAGTGCTCTTAACCACTAAGCCATCTCTCCAGGACCCATGTTTGTAACATGTTCGAAACTTATGTTGTCGAGATCGCCAGCTGGATGGGCGGGGCCGACGGTTGACTGGAGTAAAGCGCGGTGATTCTCACGGTTGGCCTCTTTATTGCTCTAAGTGCTAGGCATAGCAGGATTCCTTTGGTGCTTACCACGTTTCACAACTGTACATGGAAAAAAGGACCCCTTCTCTCAGTCATCACCAAGTTTTCAAGCTCTCACAGGGGAGTTTTGCTTAGTCAACTACAGTTAAAGTAACTCCTTGTCTAATGGAGATCAGAGCTACACCCTCACGAGGGTAAATGGCCAGCAGGAGAGCATCCAAGGAGGATTTGAAATTCATTCCCCAGACTTTGTAAAAGAAAGACCATGGGCTGGCGAGGCGTTTCAGTCAGTAAAGATGCTTGCCGCTAAGTCAGTCTAACAAGCTGAGTTTGATCTGCGGGGCACTCCTCCTGGCTCACATACCATGATGGGACTGTATGGTGTTGAGAGCTGCATTAGCTGTGGCTCCAGAGTTCTGTGGCGGCTGGTA
Source organism: Grammomys surdaster (assembly GCF_004785775.1). Taxonomy (NCBI): domain Eukaryota; kingdom Metazoa; phylum Chordata; class Mammalia; order Rodentia; family Muridae; genus Grammomys; species Grammomys surdaster. The sequence continues at coordinate 6,002,467 of NW_021605377.1, read as the reverse complement.
ATGTTGTGCTCACTGTCAGGAAGTTGAGAGTGGGGGATGTTGGTACTCACCCTTTCCTTTTCCCATTTTTATTTGGTCCGAGACCCAAGCCTCCATATTCAGAGTGGGTCTTCCTCTTCAATTGACTCCACCCCAACCAACACCCTCGTGAATACACCCAGACAAGACACGTGTGACAACTAAACGCAACCATCACAGATCACACGCTCTCTTTTTCTGTAACCCAGTGAGATTTCACTTCAGATTCCCGTGCCAACACTCACAAAACACAAGTTAGCATTTTGTCTAAGCGCCGCTCCACAATTACCAGGCAACAGCCAGGTATGTCTGACTCACTATAAAAGGGATTGTTTGCCCCTTCCTCTCTGTTGCTCTTGATTTTACCTTCCTGCTTCTGCTCTCTCTTAGTCTCTCCCCTCCCCCCACGTGCTCATGGCCAGCCTTTACTTCTCTCCTCCTCCTCCTCCTCCTCCTCCTCCTCCTCCTCCGCCTCCTCCTCCTCCCCCTCCCCCCTCTCTCTCTCTCTCTCTCTCTCTCTCTCTCTCTCTCTCTCTCTTTCTCTCTCTCTCTCTCCCCCTTTCTCTGCCTCTACTATCTTCTTAACTCCCTTCCCCATGTCCTGAATAAACTCTATTCTATACTATACCGTCCTGTGGCTTGTCCCTCATGGGGAAGAGATGCCTCAGCATGGGCCCTCCGAGGCACTCCCTTCCCCCATACCTGACATCTATCCACTAAACAAATCCCCTCTCTCTTTATCTTTTTATAAACACATCAGCAGCCATGCTCAGTGCAGGAGAAACTGTCCTAAAGCTGCTTCGCCTGCTCTGTGTTTTCATCAGTCACCATTCTGCTACAATGTCCAATGGACAAAGCTATTTTCTTGGGATTTTATGCAAGACTGGCATTCCCATCAAACTCAGATTCCTTCTTTGTAACCTTTTTTCTTTGATTGCTGCTTTTTTTCTTTTCTTTTAAAAAATAGTGTATTTAGTTTATATGTTTGACTGTTTTGCCTGGGCATGTCAGTGTACCATGTGCATGCATTGCTGGAAGAGTCCAGAAGATGGTGTTGGATCCCTTAGAACTGGAGTTGTGGATGGTTATGAGCTGCCATGTGGGTGCTGGACACCAAACCTATGTCCTCTGCAAGAGCAGTCCCTGCTCTTAACTTCTGAACCATCTCTCTGAACCCTTTATTTTCCTTTATGTTGGTTGAGTTTGGATGAAGCTCAGCCAGGCACATGATCTACCATTGAACTACATTCAGCCCAATCACTGCACTTAAATGTCTTCCAATATTAAATTTTGGAACCTAGAAATTTAGGCTTCTTCTTTCTCCTGCCTTCCCAGCCACCTCCTGACCTATAGATTTGCAGAATTCCGAGGGTCCTAAGCAAAGCTAAAACTTACCCAGTGCAACATCCAATTTCAGTCTTTATGGAAAATAGACTTTCCATCCTCATGCCCGTAATATACGAGGAAATGACTTGCAGACATTAGTCAATGGGCAATTGTTCCGAAGGAAACTCTACCCAGTGAGCTTCACAGTGAGCCCTGTGGACAACTCCATTATGAAAGAAAAGGTACCTTGTGCACATAACAAATAGAGGCACAGAGACACCAAACTGTAGGAGAATGCGGTGGTTTTATAGGCAGGGAAAGAGAAGAGATGATCCCAGTTCAGAAATTCATTCATTCATGGAATCATTCAGAGATGATTCCAGTTCTGAGGTTGCCTGGAATCTTCAAGATGGGATCCCCGAGAGGAGAAAGACCCCAAACTCTGAGTTGAGGTCTTCTTGCGTAGCTGATTGGGAACTAAAGTGTGTATGTTAGGGGGAGACGCCCAGAGATCTGATGCCGTGATGACTGCTGAAGTGACGTGAACGATGAGTCCAGAAACATTTCAGTTCTGACTGTACATAAAGATCTTACCTAAACCAAACCGACCAAACCTCAATGCACAGCAATGAGCAGAGATTCTATACGACCAAATGTGACAACTTTTGTCTAATGCCCTGCCATAACTATATTCATTATTCATTTTTGTCATTGAGCTCCTACTGGCTGATTTACAAGTCATATTTTATCCCAGGTGGGTATGTATAGAAAATACAGTGTAGGTCTCTCCCAAGGTCAACTGGGGTCTTGTAATTTATCTCCTGAAGATAAACGGGAGCTATTGTAGACAGTACTCATCAATATCTGTTATACATGAATAAATGAATGAATGAATGAATGAATGAATGAGTGAGTGAGCTAATATGTACATTAGGAAATTAAAGTCAAAACTGCTGGCTTTTCCATTCTGCACAGAACTCTGTTACACAGAGTTGGCTTTAAGTAATAGCGTCCATCCAGAGACCGCAATCATCGAATTTCCTAGAGATTGCAAACTATTATTCTACATGTAATTATAAACCCAATGCTATTTATTTATCTTTCTTCCCAGCTGGGGTGCTACACATGTAGACATTATAAAAATTTCCAGAAAATAAATGGAGGGCAGAAGCAAAGTTTTCTTTGATGTCGCAATGGCTGATGTTGACTGTCAACTTGAAGGGATGTGGAATAACCACAGGAACACCCGCTAGATCTGTGTGGAACAACCACAGGAATGGCTTCGAGGTCTGTCTGTGTGGAAGCATCTAGATGGAGTTAATTGGCCTAGGAAGAACCACCCGAGATTTGGATGACACCATTCCAGAGCTAAGAGTCAGGGAATGAGTAAGAAAGGGAAAGTGTCTCCACTGGGCTGGGGACACAGCTCGGTGGCTAAGGAGACATGTCCTAACACTGGAATCAGGCTGCTCATAACTGCCTGTAAGTCCAGCAACAAGGAATCCAAATCCTCTGACCGATCATTCTCTCTCTCTCTCTCTCTCTCTCTCTCTCTCTCTCTCTCTCTCTCTTTCTGTCTCATCTCTTCTCTTCTCTCTCCTCTCTCTGTCTCTCTCTGTGTCTGTCTGTCTCTCTCTCCTTCTCTCTTCTCCTCTCTCTCCTCTCTCTGTCTCTCTCTGCCTCTCTCTGTCTCTCTTTCTCTGTCTCTCTCTCTCTCTGTCTCTCTCTCTGTCTGTCTGTCTCTCTCTCTCTCTCATACTCATAAACAAACACGAGGGGGGTTCTCAATTAAAAGTAAAATCTTTTTTTAAAAAGAGGAGAACCTTAAGTCTCTACTTTCTGACTTTAGATACAATATGACCAACTGACTCAAAGCTCCTACTTGAACAGCTAGCCAGGATCAACTTTTTCTTCCTTTGGTCAGTGGGTTTCACCTGATATTTTAGTCCAATCAAAGGAATTAATGCAAATATTACCTTTTAAACATCTAAGATCTACTTCTCAGCCCCGCCTTCCCAGAAGTCCATGGCCCACAGGAATGAATCTGTCTTCTTGTGGGAGGTAATTAAGGGTCTGCACCTGTAATGTTGCAAGAGTAGTCGTTGTTGCTTACAGAGCCTTCACTGTTTGCCAAGTCCTATGGTAAGTTCTTGGCTTTCCATTCATTTACTTACCTCATTTCAGCCTTTAAAATGCCTTGCTATTTCTCTATCTCATGGGATGGAAAACCTGGGATCAGGGTTAAGTTACTCGCTTGAGTCACATACTGAATATGATACAAATAAGACTCCACCCTAAACCTTCTCCTCTGGGACTCTCCTCAACCCATGGACTTCACGGGAATATTTCTTTTCTGACATGTAAGGCAATTGCTTCTCATTTTTAAATTTTAATTTCTTGAAAGTACCGTATGTCTTGGATAACTTTAGTTTTTTGTTTTCTTTTAAGTTTTTATTTAGTTTTTTATGTTATTCAAAAAAATGAAAACTAGGGGGTTGGAAAGATGGCTCATGAACTAAGAGCATGTATCATTTTTCTAGAAGACCTGAGTCTGGTTCCCAGCACCCAAGTCAGGGCAGCTCACAACTTCTCTTCTTTCTTTCTTTCTTTCTTTCTTTCTTTCTTTCTTTCTTTCTTTCTTCCTTCCTTCCTTCCTTCCTTCCTTCCTTCCTTTCTTTCTTTCTTTCCTTCTTTCTTTTTTCTTTTTTTTTTTGGTTTTTCAAGACAAAGTTTCTCTGTGTAGCCCTGACTGTCCTGGAACTCACTCTGCAGACCAGGCCAGCCTCGAACTCAGAAATCTGCCTCCCTCTGCCTCCCAAGTGCTAGGATCAAAGGCGTGCGTCACCACTGCCTGACTCTAGCTCATAACTTCTTATAACTCCAGTTCTGGATGATCTGTTATCTCTGGCCTCCTCAGGCATCCAAGTTCATGTATGTATGCCTATGTGCACTATATCTTATAATCTAAAATAATAAAAATAACTCCTTCTTAAGAATAAATGATCAAATCCACTCTACCCCATTCCCCATTCCCACCCCCAATATTTCCTCTCAATTTGCTTTTTTTTTTTTCGTTCAACCACCAAATCTACTTGGTGTCTTCTGTGTTTTGTGCATGTGAATGTAGGGCCATCTACTGGATCATGGATAGTTTCTCAGGGACCATGTCTTTGAAGCAAACTGACTCTCCTGCCTCCAGCAGCCACAGATCCCAATAGCTCCTCAGCTAAGGGTAGAACTTGGAGACTCTCTCCACCATTTTTACTGAGATCTTGTTAGGCTTGATTTGGACGGGTCTCGTGGATGCTGCCATAGCTGCTGGGAGTCCATGTGTATAACTGATCTCTCGTGTCTCCTAAATACTGCTTCACTGCAGTCACCAACTGTCTCTGGCCCTTACAGTATCTCCACCAAGTTCTCTACCTCAATGATCCCCGAGCCTCATGGAGAGGGGAGTGATGTTGATACCTCATTTAGGTTTGATGACTTTAATCCTGCATGTTTTTATTAATACCACCGAGGGCCTTCTCCCTTGTTAAACGTGGTCCTTCTGCCATGAACTTGAGAAGTGTGAGTCTGCATAAAAGTTCTACTGGAGGCCTTGCACATCGTGGGATTTGGGTAGGATGCAGAACTTAAGACCTGGACCATTGTAGACTAAGTGATGTCATAAACCGGAAGACATAAACTCATACGTTTATAGATTAAAGCTGCTCTCCACAGTGAAACACCTTCTCATGGCTTTTTCCCTCAATTTGTAACCTTAAAAGCTCACGACCCATAGTGAGTGTTCATCATCAGTAGACAACCTGAAGAGGGCTGGACATGCTACTTCTGCCTCAGTTGTGTGTGGGGAGAAGGTAATTTTACCTTTCTGAGTTTCCCCATCCTCTTGGGTGGTGCATCCTGAAGCTCCAGATGTCTTGGCTTCAAGGACATTTGGTCTTTACTCTCAACCCATCCCTTGAATTATATAAACCTGAAACATGCTGGCTGACCTCTTGTTATCACAACTGCAACCACAGCTGGAGCCTGCAGAAACATTTTGCTGAAATAAAAATTGGCTCCTTTACAACATGGGCAGAGAGCATCCCTGGTGAGGAGCGGGGTGGGGGTGGGGCATCAGGGAGGGACTCAGAGAAGGCCAGCGCATCCCAAGCTGGGACAGTACAGACCTCAGCCATTTCATCTCAGTCTGTTTCCAGTGCAAGCGTATTTACTAAATCTCTACAACAGTTACTATTATTTGTGGATTCCATAGTAGATACTTCTTATCTCAGCTACTTGAACAATGGAATGGGGAAGAGGAGTCCTTCCTTGTTCTGGCTGTTGGCACTGCTTTTTTGCTGTAATCTTTTGATTTTTTGATAGAGATATCCTGGCAGCCAGTATGTTCATATTTTTCCAACGGAAGTCAAGTTTGCTCATTTGAATAGCTGAGTGTTCCTCAAACATGGGTTGTTCTGTACTCAGCTGGAATTGGCATAATACTTTGTTTAACTTATGCAGACTTCAGATATAGTTCAACTTTAGCCGCACAGTCAAGGTTCTGGCTTATACTTTAGTCACTCTCTGTCACATTTTGAGACCCCTGGCTGCCCTTCTCATTCATCTGTAAAGAATGACTTGCCAAAACTCTGTGACCTGTTTTAAGGATTCTTTTTTTCAATGTCTCTAAGCTTGTTGTTAATCTATTATGTGATCCATTCCATTGCCTCTCTTTAACCTGAAGGTGGGCGTTTTTAAAGTTACATCTTACTGGAAGCTTTTAGGGCTTCTCATTTGATAGAGAAGTTTCTGGCTTGGTACTGTAGTCTCTCCCTCATAAATCCCCCTGATCTATTTCCCCTTGTCTCAACAACCTTCTCAGCTGACATCCTCTTTGGGCTGGTTGCCCCGAGAAATGGGAGAGGGTGGGTATGACAGCACTAAGCAAGCATCCTTTACAGTTCACAGTCCTTGTGAGTTGTAAAGTAACCAAATCTCAAGACTGGGTGAGTACCAGGAGATTGGTTAGTTCTAGATCCCTCCCCACACAAGAAATTGTTCTTGAATATCCACAGCCCCTCTCCTCTGCTAGAATTCTTCAGAGCAGAGACACCATTAGCTGGCAGGGCAAACTGATCTTTTGTTTCAAGTTCTAATTGCTGTGGTTATTCAGCTGAACTCGGCCTTCTTCCCATTAGTTCTAGGTGTACCATTGGAAACAATACAAGTTAAGTATTGATTTCTTGTAAGACCGTACTAACTGCTTTTGTATGTTGAGGTCTCTACCGACTGTCTTACACTTAGTTGGGGTTCCTGTAGTTGCAAGCAATAGGAAACAACTCCGCCTAACTATCTCAGCTATCTTTGACCAAATAAGAACTACTCCCAAACTTGGTGCCTCAAAGAAATACTCATTACCTCACAGTTGCTCTGGGCCGGGAATCCAGAAGCAACTTACTAGGTGATTTGGGGCCAGGGCATCTCATAAGGTTTCAGTAAAAAATGTCATCCGTCCTGTTACAGTCATGTGAAGGATTGACTGAGAGTGTGGGTCCCCTTCTGAACTCTCTACCCTGGCTGATGGCAGTAGGTCTCATTGTCTTTTCAGCCATTGGCCAGAGCCATCCTTCTCTTTCACTTTGAAACATCTCCAACATGGCAACTGGCCTGGTATAGACTATAAGAAGGAGAGACAAAGCAGTCCTTGTATGACTTAATCTCTGAACTCACTAATAAGGCTCTCTCTCTCTCTCTCTCTCTCTCTCTCTCTCTCTCTCTCTCTCTCACACACACACACACACACATGCACACACGCACACACGCACACACGCACACACGCACACACGTGCACACGTGCACACACACACACACACTTTCATTATTTCTTTTTTAGAGTCGGGGATTGAACTCGGGGTCTTAATGAATGTTGAGAAGGTCCTCTGCCATTGAATTACTATACAGCTTACTTTTTTACATTTAATTTATGGTAAGTGTAAGGTTTCTGAGCCAGAGACACAAGGATTATTTAGTTAGAGACTATATCAGTAGCTGTTCTTTGTGTCCCATTGATGCCCAGGAAGGACATGGGCAGAGACAGGTTGATCTTGTGCAGGTAGAAGAGAGAGTCTGCTCTACATGATGGAAATTCTGAAGTTGCTAATTCCAAGCCCATCTGACATCTGGAACATTGACTCCAGTACCCACCACAGAAAGGACACAGGACCTACAACATAAAATGCCAGTCTCTAGGGGAAAATAGGAAGCACTCTGTCCAGGAATGTGAGTATGCGTTGGGGAAGATAAGAGTTTATTTTCCTTTGAATAGATATCAATTGCTCTAGCTGGGTAGGTGGTCATACACACCTTTAATCTCAGCACTCGGAAGGCAGAGGCAGACGAATCTATGAGTGCAAGACTAGCCTGTTCTACAAGGCAAGTTCCAGAACAGCAAAGGAAGGCTACACAGAGAAACCCTGTCTCGAAAAACAAAAACAAAAGGCAACCGAAGAACAAAAAAGAAATCAATGTCTCCCCTAAGGGGTGCTGAAAGCTCTATTGGGATGTGAGGTACAAATTGTTTTCTATATTGAACGTCTGATCCTCTTGCCCCTACTTCCAAAGTGCTGGGATCACAGGCTCCCACTACAACACCCAGTCTGACACAGGTCTGGGATTAGACTCAGAGCTTCACGCATTCAAGGGTAGCACTCTACTGACTCGGCTGCACCACAGACTGACAGACATTCTTTAGAGAGTGTGTCAGTTCCCACTGCTCAGAAAGAAAGCTCTGTTTCATAGAAACATGGGGATAGTCATAGTGTTTTACAGTACCCAACTCTGTTCTTTCTTCTTCTTTCTGTCTACTAGAAGTAAGGCACTAGGTCAGCCCACATTCAAGGCAAGGTGATACAGGTCCTACTTCTTGAATCCCAAAGAAACTAAAAAATTAGACACAAATAAATAAATAAATAGATAAAAATAAAAAGTGGATATTTTAAACCATCACATTCTACAAAAACAATGAAACAACAACAAAAACACCCCCAAAATTCCACACACAACCTACCCCTTAGTTTGAATATGTAATAAATATATAAATGTATGCAATCTCCCTTCTCCAAAGCTCCTACAAGTGACACCCTATGACATGTCATCTTACCTTACAAAATTGCCATCTTCGTAATGATGAGGTGACTGTGGGGTATTTTGTGGTGGCTCCTTACATGCACTTCTACTTAAAGATTCATCAACTAGAGTAAAAGATGTCTTCTTCTCTCCCCCAACACACGCAGCGAGACAGGCATGGGCTAGCCAAAACAGATATTCCTGTTCCTAAAACAGGAAAACAAGAAGCTGGTTCTTAGCAACGCTGAGTTCCAACTGGCAAGTGTTAGACCTTTGGGAGACGTTAGAAGTGAACTGGGGCTCAAGGTGCCGGATTAGCTCTCCATAACTCTTCCCCTGTTTCAGGGTTCTTAGTTCTGCCTTTTAAAGCCATCCTCCTGGACCTGGACTCAATGGGTCACATTTGCAGTGAGTGTAAAGCCAAACCAAGCCCAGCCAAGACATCACAGAGTAGAGGAAGGTTTATTACCAGCAGCAGGCAAGAAACACAGAGGGTATATCTAAAGTTCTGCCTTCCTGGAACAAAGGCAGGTTGGAGAGATCGCTCAAGGGAGGCTATAGGTACTCAAACATCGCTTGTCCCATTTCTGAGTATGCTTAGTTTAAGGTTAGTTTAAAAGGCTGTAGACATTTTTGGACATGCTTATCTCATGGAACACATGTTTAGAGGATTAAAATGATGGCTTGGAATGCCCCTGGGCATTGCACCATAAAATCTCAGATGGAAATACAGAAATGATACCATGATAGTTAATATTGGCTGGACACCAAGGTGGGCAAGAGATGGTTTTCAAGGAGCCTAAAAATAGCCTGAGCTAACTTGTCTCTGGTCTACGACATTTAACTCCTTGGAAGCACAGAGTTTAGTTCCTTGGTCTTACAGAATCTTCAACAAATGTTCAGCTTTTCTTTCTCTCTGGGAACTTAAGTTTATAATAGTTAAAAAATTATCCAGCACACATTTCTTCACATGTTCTTTGAGATGGGAACTTTAGAGTGGGTGAGCTAGGCAGTTCCGACTCAGATCATTCTCTCTGATGTCACAGTGAAGAGAGACGTTGACGGAAACAATGAAAGGAATGGTATGGGCTCAGGACCCTCAAGACCAAGTTCTCAGCACAGAGGAGATTTATTTACTGGAGAAAGACAAAGGGCAGGGAATAAGAGATAGAGACAGAAGATTGAGAGTGAGGGAGATGGGGAAGGGGACAAGGGAGAGAAGGAAGGGTATTTATCCTTGGGGTACTAAGGACTGCCTCTGGATAGAGAGGAGACAGATGTGGCACATAAGCAAATGGTGGTTCAGGGAAACCCCATGTTAGGATGAGGTGTTTCGTTTTAATTGGGCATATTAATTAGGTGATCCAAAGTGGGGTTTTGACTGCTGAACTTCAATACTTTGATAGCCAGACCTTGATAGTCAGCCTCAGGAGGAGGATATGGACAAATAAAGGACTAGACCTTGATGGCTAGCCTTAGGAATGTAACCTAGCAGTTTTTAGCAAGGCAGAGGGAATGAGAAAGAAGGCCAAAGCCTGCTGGAGCCAGACTGACCATGCTTGAGCTAGTCCAGAGTCTCTTCCAACACTCATAGAAAATGACTCTTGGATTGGAACCGAGCCTCAGAGTCAGAATTCAGATCAGTAAGGAGTCTGGCTCTCCCAGCAGGGAAGCCCAGCCCTTCAAAGCCAAGGGGCACTCCTGGGCCTAGGACTGTGGTTGGAGCCAGTAGGTTATATGTAACATGGCGCATTAATGGCTAAGTCTGTGAGTAACAGAACATTAGGCCTGAGGCTGGGGACAAAGTAGGCATCCACTATCAGCTCTGTAGCTATTAGGGATTAATCTGTCACATCATACAAGCACTCAAATTCCTCATCAGTTACTGACCTTTCTGGCTACAAGCTGGTTCACTGAAGTCCCTCTGACTGTGTGGTATTTAATGCCTCCATCACATTCTATCCAGTTCAGGGAACAGGTGGGTCATTAATATACCTAGAAACTCTGCCCAAGGCTCTTGTTTGTGGGATGAATCAAGCACCTGAACACAAGCACTTGGGTGAAAAATGAGAGCTGTCTCTGAGGTTGGTGGGAATACATCTACTTAAATCCTATCCTTGTCTAGCCCTACCTAGGTCCTTCAGACGTGGACATGAGTTTTCACAAGTCCAGCACCGTTAGCATCATTTGCTCTGAGGTTGCCAAAATACAGATAATATCTCTTTCGTACAGAGATGTTTCCTATTAGAATGGCCCTGGACCAAGCTTTTAGCCCTGAAAAAAAAAATATATATATATCCTCATTCCTCTTCAAGATAATTACAATTTCTGGGAACTTCAGGCAAGACTGTTAGCTTTGTTTATAATAAGGACACCCTAAAGCATGCATCCTTGGCATCTAGACTTTAACCTTATCAGTTGTAATCCCATTTGGTGCCCTTGAGACTCACACTGTAATTTCATACAAGTTTCCTTAGTAAGCCTTTAAAGATAGTAGCTTTAAAACCAATGAAAATTGTCTCCAAGGCAATTTTAAGACAATTTTTGAGACGCCCATGCTCATGTTCTGGGGTATGTCTTTCTTAACCCTCATCTTTAAAAATGAATATGGCTGGAGAATAGCTCAGTGTTCAAGAGCACTGTCTGCTCTACCAGAGGATCTGGGTTGGATTCTACGTGCTCACATGATGGCTCACAACCAATCCCAGGGGATCTGATGCCCCCAGTTGGCATTCTCATGCACTAGGCAGACATGTAGTGTATAGATATAAATGCAAGCCAAACATCCATACGCGTGAAATAAAGATTAAATCTCCCCAAATCTATACCTTAAAAAATAAGTCGTCCCATAAACTCTAACTCTGCTTCATACAGACTCATCCTGAAATTTCTTTCTATATCAAATTCAAAGATCTGATTTGAGTTGAGGTCCCTAAAAGATGAAGAGAACTCCTTGGACAGCTAAGGGTGACAGCACTGAGCTCCCTCTTCATCAGTGCTGTCATCTTTGAATGTGCTAAGTCGCAGGCAGACAGACAGCGCTCCATTATCCCACCGGCAACCTTTATGTAGATCCATTCCAGTGCTCTGCGTGACCCTGCGTGACCCTGCGTGACCCTGTGCACTCTCCCTCCAGGCCTTCCTCAATCTTCCTAGTGAATCTTTCACATCAGATGTTGCCTTACAAAGTTCCGATTATGTCTTGTTATTCCTAATAAGCTATATTTCTTCACCAGAATAACAACTTCTTTAGGGAGATCTGTTGTCTGTTATGTAATACAACCCAATGCTTGGCCAATGTGCTAGCTGGTTTGTTTGTTTGTTTTTGTCAGCTTGACATAAACTAGAGTCAAGAGTCTGAGAGGAGGGAACCTCAATTGAGAAAATGTCCCCGTAAGATCCACCTGTAGAGCATTTTCTTAATTAGTGACTGATGGGGGAGGGTCCAGCCCATTGTGGGTGGTGCTATCCCTGAGACGGTGGTCCTGGGTTCTATAAGAAAGCAGGTTGAGAAAGCTAGCATCACCCTTTCAAGGCCTCTGCACGGAGCTTCTGCCTGCGGGTTCCTGCCCTTCTTAAGTTCCTGCTCTGAGTTCCTGTCCAGATTTCCTTCAGAGAAGCACCATGATGTGGAAGTGTGAGCCAAATAAACCCTTTCCTCCTCAATCTCCTTTTGGTCATGGTCTTTCATCCCAGCAATAGTAACACTGACTAGGACGGGATTGTGGGTGTAGCGCTATGGCAGACCTGACCATGTTTTGGGGAGGATTGTGGAAGGACTTTGGAACTTTGGGCTGGAAAAGCCATTGGCTGTTCAAAGCTTAGTGATCTATTCTATGGGAGCCTGAAAAAAAAAAATGTTGAGAGAAATGTGGACAATGGAGGCCTGTTTTGTGACTATCCAAAGGAAAGTTTCAGAGTCCCGTAAAGACTCTATCACAGCTGTTGCACATTTTTCGTTAAGAATCTGTGGTTCTGGTCAACTGGGGCTGAAGAATCAGCTGTGATTATCAAGACACTGGAACCAGTAAAATGAAACCTTTGTTTACTGAGACAATGGATGTGGGTCAGCTGGAGCTAAGAAATTAGCAGTGATTAAGAAGAAACCAGCATCACTGAGGTGAAATCTGGGAAGTGTTTCTGAGTCCACAGTCAGAAGTTGTGTTTCCAGAGGTGGCCAAGGTTGAACCTTGTGCTGGCAGTACTGGTTTGAAGGCATGAAGGGACTGTAAAAAGCAGCCTAGACTTGGCATGGAGAGAGGACTGGATAGGCCACTGTAGAAGGTCCAGACTCAGCACAGTTGGAGGCCCAGGACTAAAGGGGTCAAGGAGAGAAGTTGAGGCTTGGCACTGTAAAGAGAGTCTTTTCTCGTTTGCTATGCATCAATCACAGAAATAGCAATCTTAACTACAGCAGGTGATAAATGTTAGCCTTTTGATGAAAAATATTGAATTAATGCACATTTACATAATGTGCAAAAAAAACCTTATTTCTTAGGAAATATGGTACTCTTCTAGGATTAAATTCATCGTTGTAAACATGGTACCATCGAGTACCACCGAGTTTTCTTTGTGTCTCCACGAAGGTCGACGGTGGGAAGATTTTCCTCTGTGAATGACGTTCAAATGTCTGAAGACCTGTGAACAATTCTTAGGGCAAAGATGTCACCCGGATTTCCGAACTCATTCACACAAAAAAAGTCAAGACCCAAGATTTGGGCCTGAGGTAAGTTTAGAAATAAGAGCTGTGGCCAGGGCTGGATGAGCCATTAGTGTGCTGGGCACACGTGGTACGCTCAGCTAAGACGAGATGATCCTACTTCAAGATCCTGAATTTTATAAGAACATCAAAGACTCCATAGGAAGCTCTGTACTCGCCTTGCAGCATTTAATTCATTCAAGGGGGTGTACCATGGTCCCTTCCCCACTTAACTGGGAGGATGCTGTGGCCTGGCAAGCAGGATTCAAAGAACATCTGTCCGATTGGCTCTAGAACCTTTGGAGAATTCTCTTGGGGAGGGGAAGATTCCCAGTGTTGTTCTTTTCTTCTTGTGTCATAGTCTGAGCTATCTCAAGGCTGTACCCTGCCCTTTTCTTACCTCAGCTTCTTAGCTTTCAGTGTGACATTCGGCTCAGAGGGACACACCTAGTTCTTCTGTGAAGTCTCTCCGTTTCGTAACCTCTTATACCCTCCTACCTTCCTTCTTCCGTATTACTGCACATTCCGTATGGATTTCTGGAGCATGTTTTTATGTATCATCTTGACTCACAAGGGTTATCATTCCCCCTAGCACTCAAGGTGTCTGTTCCCAGGGCTGTCTTTCAACAGCTGTGTCCTTGGGCAATGAAACGAATTTCTGAGTCTCTCTGTTCTTATGTCTGTGCTTTCTATATGAGATCGTAAAAAAGATCACTCGAGAATGTCTGTTGGTCTGAACAGGCTAGGCTGACCTGCTACCACAAACCCCTTAAGACTCTGTGGCTCCACTCTCCTTAGTGCTGTGTGCTCATAGCAAACTCGTGAGCTCCACACCCATCAACAGGTTGATGGAACAGCCTTTAGCTGGAGTGCACAGTGCTTGTAGACCAGCGACAGATGTAGAATCGTCTTTATGTAAAAACCAGTTCCCACAGGGTATGTGTTTAGATGCCAACCACACTGAACCATAAGGTCTTCTTTAGGTCTTCCAGTTTCATCATCTGGGTGGGTCACTATATTTGTTTCCTGGAGAAATCATGACAAATAATCACAAATGTGGCTGCTTAAAATAACATAAATAAAGGCTCACAATTTCTGGAGGTCAGAAGTCTAGGATTAAGATGCTGATAGGTCCTCCGTGGATCGAGAAGAGGCTCTGAGCTTTGCTTCTTACAGCATCTAGCAGCTATGACATTCCTTGACCACTGGCCCGGTTGTTCCAACCTTTGATTTATAAGGATATTTGTCAGTGAAGTGTTTAGGGCAGATCTGGATAATCCAGGATGACCTCCTCTCAAAATCCTTAATTACAGCTTTAAAGTATTTTTTTTGAAATAATATCATAGCCATAGGTTCTAGGAAATAGGACACAAGAATATCTTTGGAGACCAGAATTTAACGTACTGCAGTTACCAAATAGGTAGGTAGATTGTTGAATATTATTTTAAAATGAGGTTGGCTTTATACATAACCATTTTCTTTCAGTGACCAAAGATTTCATTGACATCCAGATATTAAGGAACACACAGTTGTCAAAGCCCTGTGTGTCACTGAGAAATTTCCAAGTAATGTGTTGGTTCACACATGTGCATATGTGTGTAGGATTAATGTGTTGGTTCACACGTGTTCACATGTATGAAGGATTGATGTGTTGGTTCACACATGTACACATGTATGTAGGATTGACATGCTGGCTCACACATGTGATATATATATAGGATTCATACCATTTTTCCCCCTCAGGTTACTTTCAGATGATCAATGTCTCTGTCATACAAATGAACACTATACTTTAATAACACTAAATGAACACTATACTTTCATACTTTGAAAGCTCGGATTTTTTTCACATCTGACCAAAATGAAAAAGGGAACTTTTCCATGTAACTCTGGACTAAAGCTTTCGAGGAAATTCTCTGGGGCAGTCTGTACCCAAAAGACAAAGTCATTATGAGAGATGTTCCATAAGAATCATTTTAATTCCTAAGAAGTTTTGCCCACGATTAATTATGTTTTAGAATAAGTTATACTTGCCTCTGTGCTTTGGGGAAGAATTAGATGTAATTGGGTATCTAGGAGGAAAATGTCAACCTAGCCTCGTCTGCTCTTGTTTTGTTCTCCCTGGCTCGTGATAAAAGCTAATGAGGCTCACTTTTCCTGTTAACTCCTGTCCTTGCTCTTGGTGTAGAAATACATTGACACTCGCTGCCCCTTTCCTGTCATGTGATGAAGGCCAGGCAACAAAAAAGAGTGGTAATTTGTTGTCATGGAAATGAGTTAACACAAAGCATCAGATTTGAACTTTAGTGGGAGATTCTTGAGAAAGGTGAGGGAGAAGAATAATACAGCTATACCACCAAGAAGCCAATGTCTTCAGAGAGACGGGTAAGGTGCTGGCCAGGCTTTTGTACGTTTCTTCACACTTGAATATTCTGAGCCTACACTGATCACAAAGAAGTGGCCAAGTCCCTGTGAGCTTTTACCTCCTCTGAGTACACTATGGGCAAGTATACTGTTTAGTAGGTTTGGCCTCCAGGTTCGGCATTTCTTGGGTAAATATGACTCTGACTTTAATAAAAAGACTTAACCTGAAGGCATTTGTAGCATCTCTCTTTACTGCCCACATTTACATTGGCTACAGCTTCTAAGGATGCTTCGAATACTTTTTCAATGGCCCCAAATGACAGAGCTGTCCCTTGACCATATCTGGATTATTGATCCTAACTGTCCTTCCCCCTCCAGCCATTAGATCTCACTCAGTTTGGCCAGTTATGGTAAGTTGTCCTTGCAGACATGATTGGTTGATCCAAAGGTAAACTTGTGATGATTACCAGACCAGTCACGATTATTTCTCAGAACCTTTCAACTGAGAACTTAAAAAAAAATTTCATTTCATTTTAGTGGGGTAGGCTGGCTTCCAGATGTGGTCATATGGATCATGTCTTCAAAGAAATCTTGTTAAGAAAGAGAAAAACAAAACGTAGAACAACAGACAAAAGGTGTAAAGAGGAGGGGGTGTTGAGATGGTTCAGGGACACATACTGTCAAACCTGACATCCTGAGTGCTGTCCCTTAAACCACAGAGCAGGAGAGAGCTGGATCCTGGAAGTTCTCCTCTGACATCCACACATACAATGTAGCATGCTTGTCCTACCCCATACATGTTTTACTTAAAAAGATGGAAGAATGCCTACTGGCAGGAACTAAGTTTTGAGCTGACTTGCCCCCATGGTCCAGCCTCACTTTCCCACAATCCTGAGATCCACCTCCAACAGACTCTCATTGCTGGACTCCATTGTTGATGGATGGGCTTCTTGAGTCTTAACTGATGGGTCCTCTCACCTTTGCTGACTGGGACTAGAGCACTCTCAGCCAAATTGTTAGCTTCCTAAGAAGCTAGGGGTTTGTGTGACCAAAGGAAGGAGTCACAAAGCCCTTAGGATAGATACCCTTGTGTTACATGAGACAGCAGCTCAGTAGTTCAAAGCTTGCCTAGTCATGAGGAGGCAGCTCAGTGGTATAGTGCTTGCCCAGCATGTGTAAAGCCTTGAAGTTAAGTCCCAGCAAAACATACATACACACCATACACACACACACACCCCTTATCATACCAAAGCTGGCTACTATATACATGCTGGTAAAAAAGGCTGAAGCAGAAAGATCAAGGGTTCAAGTCCAGCCTGGGATATATAGCAATATGTTGTGAGCATATTATTGCAGAAACATAGATAGACATTTGTGTCTTTCCACAATGTCAGAATGTTTTGAATAACAAAAGATTCACAAGCTGTATCACTTTTGCTGTTTGCGGTCTGCAGTTTGCCAAATAACTCCCAGTTTTGCTTGGTAGTTGACCATTGGCCATCACAGGTTCTTATATCCTAATCTCTATTATTAACTCTAAGGTCACACGTTATTCTTTATGCAAGTGTGTGTTTTTGTATATGCATGTGTGTGCCCATACATGTGTATGCATGTGTCTGCTTGCATGTGTGTCTGCATGTGTTTGTCTGCATGCACGTATCTCTGCATGTGTGTGAATGCATGCATGTATATGTGTATGCATGCATGTGTGTATATGCATGCATGTGTATGTATGTGTGTGTTTGTGTGTGCAAGTGCACATGTGTGCATGTGCAGGTAGTTAAGGAGGCTATAGAGTTCATAAAGGTTGTCCTGAAATTAGGGCAGAAAGCTAATACAGTCACAGGGAAAAGTCTGTAGCAGACCATATAAGAAGTCTTAGGAACATCAGGCCTGAGAGCTGTTCAAAGCATGGGTGGTAGATGCTGGCTGAGTAGCAGGGCCATTTTAAAGGTCTCTGTGAATTAGACTGTCACAGGCGAGAAAAACTGTTGTCAAGTTGGCACAGATACAGGAGTCTTTCACAGTAGCAATTTTTCTGGATGAAGCTCGTGACAAGTGACCAAGAAATGAATCATACCTGCCACATTTTGTGGCCTTGGAGTGCCCATTATTTTACAGTCTCAAGAGAAGGGGAATTTAAATCTGGCGTGACCTGAGAAACTTGTCTCTGGTGTTTCTCAAATGATTGGATGAATTTGCAGGTGTTATTTATTGCACAAATAAATTATTTCTCTGTCTGTGCCTTCTTGTGTGCTGACAAATAGTAGTTATTTACTTATGTAAACAAGATATTTTCAGTCTTTTTAAGAGTTTTTATTTCTCTCTCTTTCTCTTCCTCTCTCTCTCTCTCTCTGTGTGTGTGTGTGCGCGCGCGCACGCGTTTGTGTGTTTACTGTGTGCGTGCAGGTGTCTGAGAAGGCGTGAAGAAGACACTTGGAACTGGAGTGACAGGTGGTTAGGACCTCCAAAATGGCTGCTGGGAATCGAACTGAATTCCTCTCCAATAGCAGCAGGTGCCCTTACCTTCTGAGCCATCTCTCTATACTTGAGAGTCATTCATTCTTGGAACTCATACTCAATAACAGAGTAATCCAAAGTTAGGCACATCCTCAACGCTGATATTCCATACAATATAGAACAGGCTTAGCCTGTTCCCTATTCAATTGCCAGTCCACCCCCACCAACCCACCCACCCACCCAACCAGTCAATCAACCAACAAATCAATCATCAATCAATCAAGTAAATGCCCAGTACTGCTCAAAAGCCAGAGAGTTTGTCATAAGATAATGGGACTTCTTTACTTTCTATGATAGCTTACAACTGTGTATAACTCCACTTTCAGGGGATCCAATGCCACCCTTTGGCTTCCAAAACTACAAGGCATACATGTGGTGCACAGACACATAATGTAGGCAAAACACTCACATAAAATGAATCTAACATTTTTCTTCTAAGAAAAATGGGACTTCCTTACTCCCCAGACTTTATTTTTGCTCTGTGCACATTTGGTGAAAAGCAAAATTAGTTCTTTGATTGTTCTGTTTCTCGTCTGAGGAGAATGGAGTCAAGGAGTTGAGAATACGGCTGGATTTGCTGTGAAGGCTTAAGGGAAAGCAAGATGATTTGGAAAGTTCTTGGAACTGGCTGGGCTGAAAGGAGGAAGGGTGGATCTAACAGTCAATCATGGAAATGGGGGAGGAGGAGTTGAATGAATGTTGGTAGTGCTTGCTAGGAATCTACTCAGTGGAAAAGTGAGCTTAGTAGATTTATAACATTTTTCCTAATGCATGGATACATGTAGAATTCACATCCTGTCTGAAAGAAGGTCCTTGAGTGGTGTGACCAGTGCATGAGGTTACATCTTGCAGCACTGATGTAACCTTGTGGGTGATCCAGGTCCATTTCATCTAACATCACATTCGGAAATCTTCAGTGAGGACATAGCTTCTTCTGGGAAATAATGTATTGATCCTCAAGGCCTCAAATACTCATGTCCTTCTGAAGGTGCTTTCCTCATGCCAAGGGCAAGCTGATTTCCCTTCCGACCTCTTGAACATGATTAACAGACGCCTGACGCGGAGACAGATAAATTGCTGGCATGCTAACAAGGTCAGGTTTTGACTTTGCCTAATCATCAGAACTCTGGGGTTATAAATTTGTAAGGAGATAAGTAACGGCAAGACTGCATCGTTAGCCAAGACAGCCAGCCGATATTTTCATAGCAGGGTATGCTGACATAGCTCTCTGACGGAGATGGCATACTGAACTTTTTTATCAACCACATTCTCAAGTACAGGAGCTAGCTTATTTGCTGTTCTGTCTGTCTGTCTATTAAGAATTTTCCTTCCATTTTCTCTCTCTCTCTTTAGACAGGGCCACGCTATGCAGCACTTGTTGGCCTGAATCTCACTTTATAGCCCAGACTTGTCTTTAATTCACAGAGATCCACCTGCCTCTGACTCCCAAATGCTGGGATTGAAAGTGTACACCACTATGCTTTGCCACATTTTGAACTTGAATATAACCCTTGTTGGGGAAAATCGTTATAGCAAGGTGGAAACAGAGTCCTGGGTGCAAGGTTGGAGATAATGACAAAGTGTTGATACGTCCGACTGGAAAGATGGCTCAGCGGTTAAGAGCACTGACTCCTCTTCCAGAGGTCCTGAGTTCAATTCCCAGCAACCACATGGTGGCTCACAACCATCTGTAACGGGATCCGCTGCCCTCTTCTGGTGTGTCTGAAGACAGTGACAGTGTACTCACATACATAAAATAAATTTTTAAAAAAAGTGTTGTTGGAATGAATGTGGGGGGCCCTGAAAAAAATCATATCTCACAGGATGCCACCCACAAGAGGGAAGCATATGCTCTGGAGCCCAACACTAGATTTTCATAGAGGCCATACTCTGTTCTAACCAGGGACTGAGCCCAGTAAGAATGAGGCAGCCTATCCTAGGAGACACAGAACTCCTCTGATGTCTGGCTTTGTCCTGAGACTTCCCATCAGTCTTACTGTACAAACCTCTTCTGGGTTGTACAGTAGTCTAGAATGTTCCCGTCCAGTGTTTCTCCCCCTCCCCCACCTCTTGGGTTCTTGGGGGTTGTGGTTTTACTGTGCTTACTTATTAAATCTGGTATCTGCTTTTCAAATGCCCCAGAGGGACAAAATGAATAAGCCCTGTTGAGATCCAAACGCAAGAGAGAAGTAGACTCAAAGTGGGATTCTAGAGAACCATAAAGCCTAGAGTTGCCCAGGAATGATAAGTGAAGGGGTGGGAGGCAGGGTTTCCCCACGTTAGACAAGGAGCAAAGGCAGGGAACAGTTTCTGGAATCCGGAGGCTTGGGGGATGGATTGCTGGAAAATATAGGAACTGGAAAATTTCCACAAGGACTGTAGTGAAGTGGAAACTTAAGGGTTCTTTGGAAAGTCTTGCCGGGGAAAACACATGAAGGAATATTTAGCTGAAGCATACACAAGAGAGAGGATGTTCTGTTAAAGCAAGCACGTGATAGGACATGTGATGAAGGATTCTTCCCTAGCTACGTATGTATTGGTCTGCCTTACTTGGTGTAGTTGAGCTGCATTTGTCAGGACTCCATAGAGAGAAACGCGCCAAAACACTTCTGGTGATGTACTGTAGTTTCTTGCCGCTTCCAAGGACTCGGGCTGATTGGGCAGAGTGATATCAGCTGAGACAGATGCACGTGCTGACACAAGACCCGTGGAGGACGCATGCTATTTGGAAGGTGTATAAAAAGGATTTGACAGACAGTGATGAAGGCTGAGCTAGGCTTACTTATAGAGCTAGTTGTACAATGCTTGTGGGTCTTGAGTCTTCACTGGTCTTCACTTTGCTGAGAGAGGCACAGCCGAGAACTTCTCCTGACGTCCCTCCTACTGACTGGTGCCGAGGCTGAGGCCTGGCTGTCTCTGCTAGGTTGTGCTGCTGCTGCTGCTGCTGCTGCTGCTGCTGCATGTTTGTTATCCTGACTCTACCAAACTGGACTGCTGGTGTATCTGTGAAGTGTTTGCAAGTGGGTTGAGCTGCTGCCGCTAACCTGTGAACTGAACTGCCAATTTCCATATAACACAGACAGGAGTTGCTTCAAAGAACCTCTCTAAACAGGTCCACTTCCCCCTGTATCCTTTCTTTTCCACTATCTGTGGTGGATGGTGGGCTAAAAGGGAGGTTAAAACATTCAAGAACCATCATTAAAAGTAGACCTGGAAAAAAAATTAAAGTTACACTGTAGCCATAGGCAGGTCCCTAGGTAACAGGAACACCAGCCTTAATCCTATGGGACCCAGCTCTCTAAATTTGCTAGTCTACCCACAAATCTTACTGGTGTTCAACACAATTGGAAACTGGGGGTGTGTGGGGTGTTCATGGGCATGTTGAAAGCTCATGTGTGCTCCTCTTGGGTCCCACACAGGAAGAACGAGTGTGACAGGGCTATCTGGGAAGCCAAGAGGAGATGTCTCCAGCCAAAGGACAGAAGCCAGCTTTTGGGTGGTGGCAGCAAGCCTTCCCTCTAGGTTTGCCAGAAGCAGCAATCCCCAAAGAAAATACCAAGTCAGCAAATCAAAGAGCAGCTTCCTCCCAAGGATCTGCTTCAGGGCAGAAGCACATCAGCCACCGGTTTCACTGAATCCTCTCCATCTCTTAGTCTCAAACTCCCCCAAGTGGCAGCTTGATCCTCCAGCTGGTCGGCCACATAGATCCCTTCCCAGTGTCATACATTGTCAGAGTCTACGTTGTCAGAGATAGGACAGCCATCTCTTCTGTCGTGCTTCACTTAGGAGGGAGAAAACTTCTCCAGAATATCTCAGAAGATTCTTATTAACCATCACGGTTCTGAGAAGAGAATTCTGAACAAATTCTGGGCTCCATTGGAAATGGAGGAGCCTGCTATACATTTCTCCCTTCTTTCTTGGCAGAGTCTTTCTATGAAGTCTGGGCTAGCTGAGTTTACCCTTCTCTTGCTTCTGCCTTCTCTGTGCTGGTTTAGAGGCATGCGCACCCCACCCCGCCCACCTCATTTAATTTCTACATTAATTAATTTAATTTCTACAGAGTTACCTCCATAATACATACATCTGATTACTACATCAGTCTTCTCTGCTTAGAACCCTTCAGTGGTTCCAACTACTGCCACCCCATCATAAGTACCCACTGTTCTAGGACTCCAGTGAAACACCGCAGACTCACTCCTCTGCCAGCTCTCTATCTGCATTTATAAGAGACATGTCCTTCCCACAGCCATTTACCTTGTGGGTTCTTTTGTGCCCTTGGTATGGAGATCCCTGCTTCCTCAGTCTTCCTCGGCCTGTCGTAGGAAATGCCACATGCACATGACATCCTGGGAGCCTCCCCAAGGCCTGCTGTGTGCTCCACGACAGCTTGTGTTTGTCTGTATGACTTCTGTATATTCCAAGGACTTGTCTTCTAATCACTCTCTCCTGGTTTCTAGGTTGGAGGGAGAAGCCTGTACTTATAGGAAATATGGCTGGAGGGCAGCACTCAGCTTCTAGCATCAGGCAGCCTGGGTTTGACTCTTCTTGGCTTCATTGTTCTTTTCTAGTGACCCTGGGCAAGTTATTTAACTCCCCTGAGCGCCTGCTTCCCCACCTGTCAGTAGGAACCTTATATTAACAAGCTAAAGGGATTTATGAAGAGCGTCAAACATGGTGACTTATATAAAGTACTTAGCGGGGTGCCTGGTACCGGGTCATTGCACAGTGAGTATTTGCAGACCGAATGGTGCTGAGTTAAAATATGTTAAACAGAACAGTCTCTCCCACTACTCTGGAGTGCTGCATTATGCCCTAATACACTTGTCTGGATAGAGGACCGTCAAGGCTAATCTTTTCTATGTGACTAGGAAGGAAAAGATGTAGCTGTCTGCTGATCTCCCAGCACCGTTACCAACTATGATGCTGCTCAGATCTGCCACGGCAGACTGAGCCTCTCAACTGTGCCAGCAATTAACCAATACTTACTAAGCAGAAAGGCAGGTTTGAGAGCATGGTACTCGCTTCCTGCCATAAACGCTTCAGTCTCGTCTAATTAGTCAGTGTATAAACAGCAAATACATTAGCTTTCAAAGGAGAGCTTTACATCGAACTCCGGAGGGTGGATGGCATTTCGACAAGTGGAGTAGAAAGAGAGATTACCCAGATAACGGGAAAGAGAGAGACTGGGAGATCAGTCAATGGGGGGGGGGGGCAGGCATATCGGTGAGTGACAGCAGGGTCTTGCAAGAAGAAAGTCTTGGATATCTTCCATTTAAATAAATGGGAACTACCTTAAATTAATGTTTTTGTCACAGAAGGAAGGAATTTTAAATCCCCTTGTTTGAAGAAACTCAGAAAGAGATTTTTGACCACAGTCACCTCATTAGTTGACAGGAGATATGACACCCCCAGAATCTTTTACCTTAGGCTGTAAATTTCCTTTACCTGTACTAAAGAGTCTCTTTAAGAGTTTAGTCAAGTCTGCTTCTTAAAGAGACACTAAGGTAAATGAGTGGGAAAGTCTCTGTTTTCTTATGGGTGGGGAGGAGAGAGAATGGGTGTGGAGAACAGAGGTGAGAAGAAGGGAGGAGGTCACTGGGAAGAAAATCCTCAATCTTTTCTAATGCCCTCTTCCTTCTGTAGAGAGCCTAAGCCATATATTCATACTTAAGGGTGAATGACCCAAAGCTATCATTAAATGGCTTCCAGTAGGAAGGGTGTGTGGTCATAAGAACTAGCTTAGGAGAGACTTTTCTCCAATCCCATCTGCTTCAGAGTCCTGAAATAACCTTGAGAAAAACTCCCCAGCCAAGGAGACCACCCAGAACATTCTAAAGGGATGATTCCTAAGATATTTGAGGACAGGTGCCACACCACAACCCTCGTCCCATGCCTCAGTTATTTAGGCTAAATATAGTTCATTCTTTCTGCTTCTTATGCCCAGTTTACCCTTGTTGCCCTGCCCTGGGGGGGGGATTTATCCATGTCTATTTCAAAACACCATGAATGCTACATATGAGACCAGTTGTGCAGGAAGCTTGGGACAGTCCCCTCCCACTCACCTACCCCCATGATTCACAAGAAGTTTCTATTAATGGAGTCTGAGTAACGGCCTCTTCAGCAGCATATAGGCAAGCACTTACCAACAGACACTGAGCAGTGCAGAAATTTGGAAGCATGATCTTTGCACTGAGGAGGGATACGCCCAGTCATCAACCTACAGTTCCAGTTATACTAGAGAAGAACAGACAGCTATTGGAGAAAACGTAGCAGTTGCTGTCACATTCCAAGCCAGCTCCTTGTACATGCTCATAGGATACTTCCATTCTCCCAGATCTGAAACCCCAGAGTTCTTTCTACATATCCTCCATTTCTGCACACTGCACATCCTATTTCTTTCATACCTATAACATCGTGTTGCTTTTATTCCTTCTATCAAATCCATTTTTTGCTTCTTATAATGCTTTTGAACCCATCCCTTCCTCTTTCCTCCCGTTTCCACACTCCCTGCCATCTCAACGGTTGCTTGCATCGATGTTTCTTTCGGCTGCTTCCCAGGGTGGATACAGAACTCACCACCGCCCTTCGACATAGCTTTCTGCTGCCTGCTCATTTGGAGTTGGGCTAGGGATGTAGCCAGTGTTCTGTTTGTGTTGCTCTTCCTCAGGAAAGAGAAGGGACTTCCACTTCTATTATCGTGACTTCTATTTCTGCCGGCCTCAACTCGGCCCTGCTGTCTGTCACTTCTCCATTGATGGGGTCACATCCTGTATCTTTAGGACTATATTTTTGACATTTAAGAAGAGTATAAGAGTCTTCTTTTCCCTGATATTTGTTGTTGTTTTTTAAGGCAGGGTCTCCTATTGTCTATGCTGCCGTAAAGTCACTGTGCAACAACCTTCGGCTTGTTCTTCTGCCTCTACTTCCCCAATACTGTGACCAGGCGTGCACCACCGTGCCCAGTTTAGAGAATCTGGGAATCAAACCCAGGGGGTCTGAACATGTAGACAGGTCTGTTCTCCCTACTGAGCTATATCCACAGCTATGAAAGACTTTTACTTATTTCTTTGAAAGCATCCTGTCTGCCCCTAATCCGTTCCATGCAGAGCCTAACTCCCTTTAAAAATAATAATTTCATTTTCGGAGACTCTTCCTCCTAAAGATCTCCAGATATCAAAGCATTCATTTCATCAGGGATGATGGGCTCATCTGAACTTGCTCAAAGCTGATCTTCCTAATTGATCAAGACGTTCTTTTCTTCTCTACTTACGAGAAGAATCATTAGAATCTTTCTCCTGAGTCTTTACCACAAGGTTCCTGAGACTGGTTTGGGCAGGTCTTCTTCAGCCTGCAAAATTGCAGGCAGAGAGATGGTCCCCTCTCTCTGGGTGTTCTTGTGTAGTGTACCAGATCTTGTTGGTCCATATAGGCAGGCACTGTTTCCTGAAATGGACTGTGAGTTCTGTATATGCTTTTCATTTGTTGTTGTTGTTCCTTAACTGACTGGATTCTGCTCACAAGAGTGGAGGCAGACTCTGTTTGCAGGTATCCTCAGGTCAAAGAGGAGATGCTGGGGTTGAGCTGGTAGGGGAAGAAAGAGGGGCACGGAGGAGAAGCAAGGTCCTGGGAAGCAAGGTCATGAATAAGCAAACAGAGCCCAGGAGGGAGAAGCATGGGAAGAAATTGGGATGCAGAGTGCAAGTTGGAACAGGGTAGACTGTTCAGAGCTGAGGTTGGAGAAATGCTCCTGGGAGCTGTCAGACTTGCTTCTGTGCAGGATCAGCCATTAAAACAGAACTATGTGTGTAATCGGCATTAATGCATAGGGAAGCAAAAGCATAAATCAAAGAAAGACTGCCTAATCCTACGTTGAAATATCATATTAACAAGAAATTTCTATGGCTTCCTCAGTCTCTTACAACCAGGTTTATATTAAAATACCAGCTTGGCAACTTGCCCTGAAACTACTGGGGTCTCTCGAGGTATCTTTAATGTCGTACTTAAGCCAGTGTGGAAAAGATCGCCATTGCTACACACACTGGTAATACCGCCCGGCTTACAAATGGAGCAAACGGAAACACAAAGACACCACTTGGGGACTTGTGCAGATTAGATCCACAGGAAACCTTGCTTTCCCCCTCTGCTCCCACCAGAGTCTGAGGGACAAGCCTTCTTGCCACAGCTGCAAAAAATTAACATCTGGCTCCTGCCAGGAAAGCAGGTGACAAGCTCCTTTGGGTTTGATTTTTGCCATGGCAGGAACATGGATGTTCTGACCAGGCTTTCGCTTGTAGAGCTAGAAGGATTGTAAATAGGCAAGGAGCAAGGGGAGTCGGGAAGCCAGAAAGTAGCATGTAGAAGAAAAAAAAAAGAAAAGAAAACACCAAAACCAAAACAAAATCCAGGTGATAGGAAGAGGGACGCTTGCATTCACCCAAGTGAATGGAAACAAGCTGACTCTCACTACCCCGGGAACAGCTAAGAATTTTTGCATGCATAGTACGAATCCTCTAATGAGGAAGGCAAGCCACCAACTCTAATTAACCCTGTGCATTAAAAACAAATCTGAATATTTTGATCAGGAGCTACTGAAACGGATCTATATTGCCACGTGCCCTGATATCTGGTAAACTGCATCGGAAATGAGAAACCTGGAGGGTAGGGACAGAAAGCCCCTTTCTTTATAGGGGTACAGTTCTACCCATATGGTTTCCATGTTGAGTGCTGAGGGTATTCTAGACTGAGCTGAAGGGATATGTACCCCCCCCAACTGCCTCTGAGCACGGCTGTTTTCAGGGTTTTACACAGAGAGGGATATTCATAGTTCTTTGTATTCGAGAATAGACAATCCTACTGGCTTGCAGAATTTCAAGTGCTATGGTGGCCAACTGCTGATTGTTAATTGTTCAGGCTGGTAGCGGGCATCTGTTGGGTTTTAGAAACTCAGGAAACTGAGTTTAGAAACTCCCTTACTAATAGTGCCTTGTTTCTGGTTCTGTGGGGGTGAAACTTGCCTCTCCTCTTGGAGACAGTCTAATAATAATCTCACTAGGTCCCCTCCTTTTCCCAGGACAAGGAGTAGGTCCGAGAACCACAGCATCCATGAGTTTCTTCCCCGTCTCCTAGGTCCTGCTTACTTGTATTTTGATTTTTGGTTTTCTGAGACAGGGACTCTATACACCCAAGGTTGAATGTACTCAGTATGTACCCATGGTGGCCTCAAACTCAGATTTTTTTCTGCCCCAGCCTCCAAACAACCAGGATTACAGAAGTACACAATCACACCAGGTTCATGTTTGGTACCGACCAAAGGGCAAAGATATTGCACACCAGTAAACTCATCTCACCCACCATGATGTTCCAGCAAGTAAAGCTGGGTGGTTTTACAATACCAAGATCCCTATGGCCGCCTGAGGTCAGGCTATGCTCTCCAGTCATCTGTAGTTTGATCTCTTGAGTTTATTCTTTTAGCTTGCCTATAGACTTTGAAATGGCCTTTCCAAAAAGGCTGACATTGCAAAGAGTGTGCTTGCTACCTGTGACCAAAACATTTTATTTCGTGCAGATTCATATCTGTCAAAGTCTCTTTGATAGATATTCAAAAGAAATGGTGACTATTGTGAGCCCAGTAGGTTGGTTACATGAATGTTGGTTCATAAAACTCCCGTGTCTTTTCTAAGGCTCATTACTTAACTCCGTATCTTGCCTTCCTCATCTTCTCCTGCCTTGAAGTCCCTCTTATGATTAATTTGTTGTTCATTTTAACTCCACTCTCAAATATCCCCAATGTATAATAAATGGGCGATGTATTATCTACAGCCCTGATTACCGCCAAAATATAATTCACTCTGTCAAGTCTCGCGGGATGCCAAGTTTTTAGTTATGTTGTTTTTGGTTATACATGATATATGTGAACTTGTCTAATAGTATTTAAGAACAAAGGTAATAATTTGTGAAGACCAAAAATACAGTAAGATATCAAAAGTAATGGGTGGGGAGGTGATTAGGTCATGAGCAGAGCCTTCGGGCAAATGGAGCTCGATTACAAAACAGATTGTACGTGACACTTCTGCTCTGTCTACACAGAAGGTTACAGCGAAAAGGGAGGCAGGTCCTCACACTCAATCTGCTGATGCTTTTATCTACCTCGACCTCAGGCTTCCCAACCTCCAGAACTCTGAGACATAATACATTCTGATGTATAGCATCCACCTAGCCTAGGGTAATTTCTTTTTTAAAATTGATTTTAATTTATGTCTACATGAGTGCCTGCTTGTCTGTATGTCTACTGCCTGTGTGCAGGTATCTGTATAAGCCAGAAGAGGGGATTAGACCCTCTGCAACTGGAGTTACAAATGGTAACTGGAATGGGTGTTGAGAACTGAGCCCAGGTCCTCCGCAAGGGAAGCAAGCACTCACACTCTTAACTGCTGGACCGTCTTAGCAGCCTCCAACAGATGGCCTGAGAAACAGAGACACAGGGAAAAGGTATGTGGACTCAGGAAGGAACAAAGGTAACAGAACCTGTGGAGCTTTAGCTTAGTAATAGGCCATGATCTGTTTCCTACACTTAATTAATTCAGTCCTAACAGTTTGACTAGGTATGTCATTAACACAAGTAGCACCCATAATTAACGAGACAGATGACTTACTCTTAAAGTCAACTCAAAGTGGGGTTATTAAAGTTTTATTTGAACTGACACATCTATGCTATCATAACAACAATTAAAGTGCGTGTGAGCAAATACTGCTCCGATGGTTTCCCTTTGATGAAATAAATATTCTAAAGTGAAGTCTTGTCTTGTACCCAGAAATTCGTCTGAAATTTCACGTCAACCCCCCAAATTTGAAAAATGCTGCTGTTTTTGTGCTTTGCTCCATAAATATTAAAAAAAAAAGATCCTGTAAGATAGAAGTGAAGCAAAAAAGTTTTTTTGTTTTGTTTACTTCCTTAGTCATATTCCTAGATGCGTAAGTTGAAAGAGTAGTGCGATTCAGCACTTCTCTGAATATATTTTATGGAATGTTGGAGTGCTGTTTTATAGCTTGAAAACAAAAGTCAATGAGTGCATTCACAAAAGTATCCAATAGCCATGGGTGATCTCAACCTTTACCTTGTTTCAATTTTGCAGAGAAATGTAGATTTTTAAAAATTGCTTATGGTGTGTGTGTGTGTGTGTGTGTGTATGTGTGTGTGTGTGTGTAAGTACATGTACCTGCAGAAACCAAAAGAGGTTGGTGACCAGCCCAAGACTGGAGTTAGAGGTAGTTGCGTACTTGGAACAGAACTTGGGTCCTTTGCAAGAACAGTGCTTGCTCTTAACCACTGAGACATCTCACCAGCTCTCAGATATAGCATTAAAAAAAAAAAGCACATTTTGTGATTTTAAAAAATTACAGACTGTCCTCAAACTCGTGATCCTCCTTCCTCTATCTCTTCCACATGCGCTACTGGCAGAGTTCACAGTCAGCAAAGAAACTTAAAGGAGTTCCCGTCCATGATCTAGAGGATCATTTCTTGAACTATTTCCTCATTCTTCTCCTTCTCTAACATCTCAATGTCGATGCCACTCCAAGACCATTCTTCCTCTATTTACTGTGCCCAGCCACCCACCAAATTCTTGGATGCCCCAAACCCTTTAAAATCTTCATATCTCCCCCCTTTTTATATCATTTAGTTTCTTTCAAGAAATTCCTATCATGATCTAGACATGAACTAGACAGCTAGCTGTAGTTAGTGGGACTAAGACGTGACTATCAAGTAGAGATAACGTGGATAAGCTTTGAAGTTTTCCTGCTGGTTACATGTCAGAAAAAGGCAAATTAGTTACTGATATACAAATGCTACTTTGAATTTTTATTTGAAAAAGATGTACTAAGGCCATTTCTATTGATAAAAAACAGGCAGCTTTTGAAGAGGCTCACCATCCCATTACCATAAAAAAGCTCTGAGAAGTGATTGAGAAACAAAGAATTTTATTTCTTTCATTCCATCTAATATTTTTTTTCCAAATGGATCTCGGAGTGAGTTCTTTTGATCATCTCCTATCCTCTCAAATGCAAAAGCACCCATGAAACCCAATTTGAGTAAAATGGCTTTAAATGGTAAAAGACATAACAAAAGTAATTGAAGGCTATCCTAAACATGAGTGGTTGGTTTGCATGGATTCCTGGGGACTGAATGTGAATGTAGCAGTCTGAATGTGGTTTGCCTTTTCCATATGCCATGTAGAATATTACCATTTCCCACTTTGTCTTATGGGCCACTGCCGCCATGTATGGCTCACATTTAAAGGGGCCATATCCAACTGCTTTGGATAGCACTTGTCTTTGGATGGGTTTTCCTAGGGTGTTTTGTGTTGCTATCTACCAGGTGTCTTGACTTTCTTTGGACATTAGCCAGTGCCCTGAACTAATATGGCTATTAACTTATTCACTGTTCCTTAAGAATAATAGCCGTTGGTGAAAAGGGTGTGATTAGGGTAAATGGACCTGTCCTCAGCTAGTGTATGTGAGCAAGCGCTCACGTGGTGTGGTGGTTTGACTATGCTTGACCCAAGAAGTGGCACTATTAGAAGGTGTGGCCTTGTTGGAGTAGGTGTGGCCTTGTTGGAGTAGGTGTGGCCTTGTTGGAGTAGGTGTGGCCTTGTTGGAGTAGGTGTGGCCTTATTGGAGTAGGTGTGGCCTTGTTGGACTAGGTATGGCCTTGTTGGAGTAGATGTGGCCTTGTTGGAGTAGGTGTGGCCTGTTGAAGGAAGTGTGTCACTGTGGGGGTAGATTTTGAGATCTTCCTCCTAGCTTCCTGGAAGTCAGTCTCCTCCTTTTTGCCTTTAGAACAAGATGTAGAAAGAACTCTCATGTCTGCTTGGACACTGTCATGTTTTCTGCCGTGATAATGGACTGAACCTCTAAAACTGAAAGCTAGCTCCAATTAAATGTTGTTTATTATAAGAGTTGCCTTGGTCATGGTGTCTCTTCACAGCAGTGGAAACCCTAACTAAGATACATGGTAATTCTGGGGAAGACTGTGAAAGAGTGTTCATGTAGCACCCAAAACCTCACAGGGATTCATGGTTAGGGGCAACAAAGGATGAATAATTTACACAGTTCAAGGTATCAGCCATACCTGATAAGATTTGGTCATTTTCCAGAAGGTTCCTCACCAACAGAAAGGTAGCATATAAAAAGATTTTAGATAAAAAATGAAACGGATTGTATTTTTCCATTATTGGTGTCTAATTTACTGTGAACTGTTGGTATTTGGATCAATGCTGGATGTCAAGATTCAAGTCTATTTTCCAAGTTTGGAATTTTATCACATCTTGGCCTTTTGGCTAAGATCAAGTGCAAAGTTTGAAAATTATAATTTGTCCAAAATTTATCTCAACATAAACTAGCATTTCTACCTAAAGACATTCAACTTATAGAAAAAAAATGTATGCACCTAAAAATAAATTTCATTTTTTTATATTATATCCAAAGGTGGTAGTTATTATCTATCAAAAATTTCCAGTTCTCCATCTGGATAAAGCTAGGATTGCATGCTCCTCCCACTTTATGGTAACCGAAGCCATGTGACTAGCTTTGGCTAAGGAAGTATGAAAGGAAAAACAACATGGCTGCCAGGCAAGAATCTTAAGGACAAAAGTAATTATCCATAGAGCGAGCAAAAAATTAAAAAGTATTGTTTCATGTCATCTAGGGTTGGGAGTGCTTGTTACTGCAGTTTTTACTAACTTATTCTGATTGGTTTACTACAACAGAACATTAATAGTCCATGAACGTCATATGGTAGAAAGTTTAGACCAAAAGAAAACATACAGATGACGTTTAATGTGTGTTTCAAAATATTGTTCAATCACTGGAAAATATATGTGGAATTGTGTTATCTGGGGTATATTGAGCCTTCAGAACTTTAAGACTGGGTGAAGATATTTTTTTTTTTTACAAAAAAAGAATATTCAGTATGGATATTGTGATCATTTGTATATGCTAGGCCCAGGGAGTGGCACCATTAGAAGGTGTGGCCTTGTTGGAGTAGGTGTGTCACTGTGGTCATGGGCTCTAGGACCCTCATCCTAGCTGCCTAGAAGCCAGTATTCTGCTAACAGCCTTCAGATGAAGATGTAAAACTCTCAGCTTTTCCCTCACGATGCCTGCCTGGATGCTGTCATGTTCCCACCTTGATGATAATGGACTGAACCTCTGAACCTGTAATTCAGCACCAATGAAATGTTGTCCTTATAAGAGTTGCCTTGGTCATGGTGTCTGTTTACAGCAGTAAAACCATAACTAAGACAGGTATATTGATAGATGGATGGCTATGTGAAATGTGACATATTTATACCACAGAATATTGCTTAGCCTTAAGAGGAATGGACACATTGACATATGTTGCAGCATATAAAGAATTATGCCATATGAAATAAGTCAGTCACAAAAATGTAAATACCATGTAGTGGAATTAACTTAGAAGAGTCAAAATCATAGAGACAGAAGACAGACCTGTGGATGTCAGAAACTGGGAGAGGAGGAAGATGTCGTGTTTATTGGGTGTAAAAATTCAGTTTTACAAGATCATAAGGAAATATGGAGATATTCTGCGTGTGTGTTCAGAGCTGACCACTCAGCAGACTGTATGTGTGTATGAAACCATAAAAAGTATAGAATTTAGAGGTGCTGAGTTTGAGAGGGATGGGGATATGGAAGGAACTGAGAACATATACAGTGTATATGATGGTGAAGGTATGGAGATGAATGCTGGGACAGCTGTGTAGCATACCACACCGTACAGGAACTACCGCGGAACTGCTTATATCCAAATCGGTAAGATTGTAAACTTTATGCTATGTGCATCTTGCCGAGATTAAAAAAATAGGGGGATGTTTTTGTGGGAAGAGACCAGAGACTCCATTTTCCTCTTTCGGGGTAAATCATGCCCTTTCTGGGCTTGAAGAGTACCTCAATTCTCTCCCTTAAGAAATGGAGAAAGCAAGTGATTTCTGGGGTCTAGATGACATTCTCCTTGTCCCCAAGAGGTTACCTGATGGCCGATGGGGGCCTTTGTGTAACCTTTGTCTCTAAGTAGAGCTGTGCTCTAGAAGTTGCAGGGCTCACATTGCAGTTTGGGGACATACTACATCCTGTTTGCTTCTCCCCATGGAAACTAAAGCTTTTGTCAGAGCAAAGATAAACCTTCACTAAACCACAGAGAGAAGATTCGGCCTGCCGAAATCCCACAGAACCCTAGCACGGATTGTGGTGTCTTCTTCCAAAACACTGACACCCAGAATTTGGCTGGTGAGGTGGCTCACTGGTAGGTGCTTGCCTTCTCTGCACAAGACCCTGGACTTGATACTCAGCACTCGTCAGTGGAGAAGTACATAAACAAATCCCGTAGTTCCCGAGGAAATGCCACATCCAACACCCAGCTTCCTGTGCATGTGTCCTCATCTCTCATGACAAGATGGCACCTGTGATCCCTCTCCTGCTGTCCTTGAAGATAAGATAAAGGAGGTGACAGGGAAGGAAGGCTTCACCACAGGGAGCTTCTCTCTGAGACTACAATCTTCTCAACAGGGTAGGAGAGAACACAATTATCTGTAAAGGCTGCTATTAGTAGTGTCAGACGTAACCTTTGTTCCACTGTGAGAGTCCAAGGCATCACATCATCCCCTAAGACCTACTGCTCTGTCTATGACAAAGGTTTTGTCCCTCTGTGTGGGAGCCTGTACTTACTGCACCCCACGCCTGTGATCCCAAAGGACTCATCTCATTCCAAGACATCGATGACACCAGAAGGAGACACAGGCCTGTGACGCTGTCACCAATTCAATCCCTTTTGGGCTGCCTCTCAAAGAGTCTCCTGCCAGGTTTCAATGAGACCGCCATTTCTGGAGTTCATGAGATGGATGTGGGGAAAATCCACTTTCAGCTGTGCTGTGGAACAAAACCTTCAAAATACAAGTAAAAAAAAAAATCCACCTGCGTACCATGCTCAGATAAATGGTGACATTGGAAAGTACATTGACACATGTGTATACACGCTGTCAGGTGCACGTTAAGTGTGCAAGTTTAACTGGGAAATCTTCATACAGGACAGCATCCATCTCTGCAGCCTAGAGTATTTGTGTGTATGTGTGTGTGTGGGGGGGTTTGCAGAAGTGGAATCCACATTTCAGCAATGCTTTTTTTTCCTCCTTCACAGTCAACTGCCATTTTTTAAAGCATCTGTTCTGCGAGCCAAGGAGGGAGGAGACATACACCATCAGTAAGTGCTTGGAGAAGGAGCTCTGGAGAAACGCTGCCCACTTAACTTCTCTTAGCTCTGTGAGTGATTACAGGGTTTGGGCTATTTCTGGCCACCTCTCCTTGTCTATGAAAAAAAAAAGGGAAGTCGTTAAGCAGAATGAGCAATCGTACATTTAGTAATTTGCCTTGAGTCAGAGAGTCTAGACACTCCCCTGGGGATATAAAACGGCGTGGTGTGTTTCTATGACCTTCAAGACTCTTTTGTAACCTAAAAGGCATTGAGCAACCAGATCTCAAAGTAAATGGGCCCCAGAGTTCCTGGTCAGGACATGGGATGCATAGTGAAAGTGCACTGAGCCTGTGGTTGGACACAGCCAGTTCTGCCCTGAGCAAGTAAAGCATCCAGAGCCACCAATCAGGCAGGGCTTGGTCCCATTCAAATGCCATTGATTTTCTATCACAACAACCTGAGAATTTGACCTGGGCCTCTGTTCCTTCTGCTAAGCATCATAATTGGAAGAGCTCATATTTATTGGGTGCTGCCAGGTGCCGGGCACACCAACTCCTGATTCACTTGCACTTCATGGTAGCACTGAGGGCTAGATGGATAGCACTGGGAGGTTTCAGGCATACTCTGCCTTCATTGCTTTTTTGTTTTGTTTTGTTTTGCTATCTTTTAACAGTTGCCATTTCAAGGTGCCTTGTAGAATTGATAAGGAAGTGTATATATCATGTCAGAGTGTACGCCTTCACATCTTTCACAGGGGCACATAAATTTGTGATATGTTAGATTCAGTAGGAAGCTGAGGCAGAGATCTGGAAACTGAGGCTGGGGTGGATTAGAAAACTCACCCAACCAGACTGTGATAGAGCTAGAATTAGAATCCATGCAGTTTCTAGTGTGGAGTTTCTTGAAAGGGTTCAGACTTCCTGGATTTGATAGTGAAACTCAGTGTTTTACATGATTACTAGATGCCGGTTAGAAAGGTAGGGGAGTGGGGACTTAACTGGGTTTGCAATCCAGTTTGTCCAAGTACTAGACCTGTGACTTCAGGCAAGTCTTAACCTTCCTGTGTGCCTTTATTAATGGGACAACAATAACAGTAACTAATCCACAAGATTATAACGGGAGCTAAACAAGGCGGTACATGCAAAGCCCTTAGGGTCTTGTCTGACATATCTGGAAATTCTCCACTAGAATTTAGCTATGATTAACTTTCACGTGTTTTGAAGGAAGGCAACTAGGAAAAAAAAAAGGCAACTAAAGAATGTGTTCAACAAGAATCTCCTTGGCCCCTAAAATTATTCTCATGTCAGGAGAGGTGCCTTAACTGGATTTTGGGAGATTCATTTTTTTTGTTCTGTTTCTTCAAAACCAAGAGATCAAGTAAGATGAAATGGGAGAATGTTCTGAGAGGAAGTGGCTATCCAAGGTAAGGGCTGGGGACAAGAGAAAGGTTGCCCTGGAGCAGTAAGATCTGGGGCAGCCTTGGATAACAGGGTTTATTTGGAGGAGGTGGGAATAGCAAGGGGGTTGTGCTAAGGCTGGCCAAAGATGACAGTTGTGCCCCCCAGAAAACAGTGGCAGAACTGGGGACTGGAATGGAAACATAGTTTTCCATCTCCAGGCCCTGATTCCTTCAGAAACCGTGAAATAATTTGGGTAAGTCACAACCGACGTCTGTGAGACGCAAAGGGAGGGACAAGATACAGATGAGCACAGGAGAAGATGGTAAGAGGGTCGCCAGAGCCTGGGTCTAGGAGAGACGGGATGCTCGTGGGCTCGAGGGAGGATGTAAGACACCGCCCATTTTGGCTTCCAGTTTCGGGCATAGCGACAATGGTCATGGATTGTGAAGTAAGGTGACTTTCTTTCTATGGCTTTTGTAGACAAAATTTGAAAACTAATGCATTGAGATGGGGATGAGAGTTGGTAGGTCCTGGCTGAAAATGACGCAGAGGACACATTTAAAGTGACACTTTTCATATTAATAAGTGGATTCGTTGTCTCACTGATCTGATAGAGTGCCTGACACAAGCAGGCTGAGGAAGGAAGGGTTTCCTTTGGCTTCCAGTTTGAGGGCACCTAGGGTGTCCGGAGTATGAGGCAGTTACTCTCCGGTATCCACACTCAGACAGTAGAGAGAGATGCAGGCTGCAGCCCAGCTTGTCTTCTCCCTTGTCTCCATTGTATTCAGTCCAGGGCTCTGGCTCACTGTTTCTCTATATTCTGCTAGACCTCACTGGAAACACCCTCAGACACATGCAATGTCTCCAGAGCCATTCTAAAGCCAGTCAAATTGACAATGAAGGTTCGCCATGGTAACAAAGCAAAATGTCTACTTGCTAGAGGCTCCAAGACATATCTTTATGCAGAATTAAGACACGTCCCTGATGCTCCATGTCTTCTGTCCTCGAGACTGCTTCCCTACACATGCCCCCTCAGCCTCACCCTCACACAGAACCTTTTCTTTGTTCAGCCACTTTGCCACACAATTCCTGTCCCTTTCCTCCCATGTCTCCTCCATATGCCATGCCTTAAGCCTGACCTTTCCCAGGATGAGAGCCAGCTGCAAGCTCCACCCAGGAAGACTACCCCTTTTATTGAATTACAAATGACAAAGAATAGTCGGGCAAGTCACACTCCAGGATGTTCATATAAATGAAATGCAGCCTGGGACTTAACCAAGCAGTTGGATTTCACACTCAGACCAAGAGTCAGGTGGAGGAGAGGATCCAGCCCCATTTTGACCTCTGCAGAAAGAACCAGGGTGACAAAGGGATGCCTGTATTTTGTGGGGATTGACCACTTGAGGGTAAACCCTAGAACTCAGCAAGGAATCCACAGAAACCCTTGGCCACAGAGGTGATAGTCTAGAGAGGAACACAGCACACTGCAGCAGAGACCCTGGTTTTCTGTTCCAACCTCTCCACACACAGGGAAGCAGGGAAGTCCAGGGCTCTGCCATCACCACCAGAGAATGTTATAGTCCCCTCAGGCTTTAAACTTGGCCTGTCTGCACAACCACTCCGTTTCACGGAAAGAACCCATGGTAAGTCTAATCCCCAGAGCCCAATTTGCTATACAGCACAGTGCCATTTAATGGAACGGAACCATCACTAGATTCCATCTTGCCCTGGGATCTGTAGGCAGCCCTGTCATCAGGGCAACTGGTACTAGAACCCCAGAGCTATCTGTACTTTCCATATGCAGCCTAAAGACATGTCCCTTTACAAAGCACAGCCCCAGGCTCATGGCTTCTACTGTGTCTCTCAGGCCTGAGGACAGGTGCTTCTACTGCAAGTGCCTCTGCCATTTACAAAGCCGAGGCACAACAGGCTGGTACTGGTATAAAACTGTAAAGATGAATGGAACAGCATGAAATACCCAGAAATTAATCCCCAAACAGACAACCAAGTGATTTTCACCAGAGGTACCAAGAAGACATATGGAAGAAAGAGTGGTCTCTTGGAAAAGTAATGATTGTGGTAATTATATACACATACAAAAGAATAAAATTAGAATATTATCCCTCTCAAGACTGTGAAGCTACCAGAAGAAAACATGGGGGGGGGGGATGTTAAGTCATCAGTATGGGAGAAAGAACTTCAAAGCATGGGCAATTACAGCAAGAATATACAAATGGAATTGAATCCAAGGAAAGTTTCTGCACAAGAAACAGAAGCATGAGCAGAATCAAGAGATAACAAGTGGAACAGGAGAAAATATCAGCAAACCATCCCTGAACAAAGGGTCAATATTTAGCATTGCGGTCTGAGAGTCACTCCACAAACCACAGGAACATCAATCTCAGACAGGGATGGTTTATTGAATGCACAGCCTAGTGTGGATCAGGGACAGAGCTCAGAATTATCTGAGCTATGACTACAAACATTTTTGCAGCAGGGTTATAGAGGGAAAAAACACATACAAAAAAAAAATCCCCACAATGAGCTTATATGTAGATGCAGGAAGTGTTGCCCAGCGGTCAGCTCTGACTCAAGATATTTTAGACATAGCTGTTCATGCTGACCTTTAACTTGATGGATCCTATGTAAAGCTTTGTGGAATTTCTTAAGATTAACAAACCTCAGGACATACAGAACGTAACAGGGGATGTGACCAGCACGATTCTGCTCAGAGTCAAGTTATTTTTCCGTGTCAATGACTGGCACGCATGGTATAGCAACAATATGAAATCGCCGGCAGGCATGGAACAAAGTGGCTACAGTTATGCTGGCGAGGGGGTAGGGGGGAGACCTCAACATTCAGAATATATAATTATCTGGTTTAAACGCTGGGCAAGTGACCTCAATATCATTTGTTTTTAAAAAGGAGACATAAAAACAGGCAAGAAGAACATGAAAGAAAAAAATACTCATCACTAGATGTTGGGGAAATGCAAATCAAGGCCACTGTGATATACTAATTTCACCCTAATTGGAACTGCTATTATTGAAAAGTCAAGAATAGAAAATAGCAAATGCTGGCAGGGTTATAGAGAAAGGGCAGGTGGTATGTGCTGTTTGTGGGAATGTAAATTCATACAGTTACTATGGCAAAGGGTGTGGAGGTTCTCCCCCAAATTAAAAAGAGCCTACTCTGTGACCCAGCAGCCCCATTGTTAGTCATGTACCCAGAGGAAATAAAGTCAGTATGTCTGAAAGACCCCTGGGTTCCCAAGTTAACTATAGCTCTATCCCTCTATCCACCCTAGCCA
Source organism: Grammomys surdaster (assembly GCF_004785775.1). Lineage (NCBI taxonomy): Eukaryota > Metazoa > Chordata > Mammalia > Rodentia > Muridae > Grammomys > Grammomys surdaster. The sequence goes on along the minus strand of NW_021605377.1, from coordinate 5,963,455 downwards.
AGACATGGATGGTTCCAAGGCATCTACCAGCAGATGAGCAAATAGGAAAAACGTATTGACTGTCTTAGAGTTTTACTGCTGTGAACAGACACCATGACCAAGGCAACTCTTATAAGGACAACATTTAATTGGGGTCGACTTACAGGTTCAGAGACTCAGCCCATTATCAAGGCAGGAGCATAAGAGAGTCCAGGCAGGCATGGTGCAGGAGGAATTGAGAGTTCTACATCTTCATCTAAAGGCTGCTAGGAGAAGACTGGCTTCCAGGCAGCTAGGACAAGGGTCTTAAAGCCCAGGCCCACAGTGACTCACTTCACTGTGAAGTGAAGTCAACAAGGCCACACCTCCAAAGAGTGCCACTCCCTAAGCCAAGCAAATTTAAACCACCACCTCGAGTCTATATTATATGTACCTGCACTTTTAAGATTGAATATTTTTGTTTGCGGCAATATGGATAAACTAGGAGGACATCATGGCGAGTGGAAGATGACAACACTGAGTGCTCTACATTGCTGGTAGACACTGAGAAAAACGACTGTGTTTTAAAACGAGACGGAAATACTTGCTATTAGAGAGGAAGAGGACAGAGGGGAGACAGCAAGGGCGCTAGAGGGGAGGGGCCAAATCCGAGCTACCTGAGACTCTGACTAATAAAACGCTGCTAGAACATAACCTTGCTTTTTAAAGAAACGAACATTGCTCTTTGACACGAACATTTAATTTTTCCTGCACTTACATAAACGTAGCTACCGAGTGAATTCAGACATAAAAGGTGTACTTCTTAAATATTACTAGGAAACCTAGGTAGAACTCAGCGGGAGGTAGAACAAAGGACTGGCCAGGGGTCTAGCCAGCCTCAGCCTAAGGCCCTGTCCCCTAGAGAGAGCCAGGAGGAGGCCTGGTTCCTTTGCAGTCATTCCTCAAAAGCATCTAGAATTCCTCCTTTGAGAGCCGCTTCAGGGCTTATAACGCTCTGTGCGGAGCTGGTGTGGAGGGCGGGCAGCTTTCCTGCTTTATGAAGAGGCAGCTGTGGTCAGATCAGATGTTTGAAAAGCACACTGTGAGTTTGATGGCGGCAGCTGGTCTTTCTCCTCTAGTGCCGTAAGCAGTCCCTACAGGAGTGATTATATCAGTTCATTAAGGTTCAGAGGAAACGGCGATGGGGGACAAGCACGGAATCTTAATGGCATGCAGTTATGATTGGAACTAATAAAGTTGACACTGTCTCTTCTAAGTTCGACCTTTAAGTTGAACAAGATAAAAAGGAGAACAGGGGATCCACTTGGTGTCCTCTAACAGAGCTCAATTCTGGGGCAATCCAAGATTTCTGGGGAGAAGAATTAAGAGCTGGAAGAATCTCCCAAAGTTGTTCCCTTTGGGGGCTGAATCCTCTCCACCCTCAGGATTGAAGAATGGTCAGATAACAGCAGGGAAAGGTCATGGGAGAGAAAAGAAAAGGCCAGACCTTTCCTTGTTCACGTAAGTAACAGGTGCAACACAGGGGGTGGGGTGGGGGTGGGGCAGAAATAGAGACAAGAAAATCGAACCACCTGTAAATCTGCTACCAAAAACCATGTCAGCCGGTGTAGTGGTACACCTCTTTAATCCTGTCACTGTGGAGGCAGAGGCAGATGGATCTCTGTGAGTCAGAAGCCAACATAGTCTACATAGGGAGTTCCAAGACAGCCAGGACTACATAGTCAGACCCTTTTTCAAAGGAAAAAAAAAAGAAAAGAAAAAGAAACATCTCCAATATATTAATATGTGCTGGTATATCATTTTCAAAATGCTTATAAGTTGATTGTATAAATATAATTTTCATATGCACATATAAGGAGTCATGCAGTCATAAAATATATTTTCCTTCCAAATAGTGTATTATAGATTCTTTAGTTTTTGTTTTCTCTTAATAATAAATGAATGTCACACATCTGTAAGTATATTTTATCATTGTAAATAGCTACTTTTCATGGTGGATCATAATGTATTAACCAAAATCTAATTTTAGACCTTTACATTTCCACAGGTTCTTGTGATCTTTTGAGTAATGCTGAACTATCCCTGCTTAGGTTGGAGGTTTTAATCTTCTCTTCCAATGTCTCCTTCCCGACAGTGAAGACCGCTCTGTTGCTTGTTTCTTGCTGTGATCTGAGCTTTAGTTTTCTAGAGGCAAAGCCTTTAGCCAGGAAGGTAGAGCCTCCTAATTGGGATTAGAGGCTTTATAAAATAGATCTCAAAACTTTTACTCTCCCTCTATGCCCTGAGAAAACACTGATAAAAGCAGATTCGAGAGGCAGAAAAGAGAGATGACTGTCCATGAACAAGTATGGAGGTCCTCATCTAAGTAGTCTCTGTGTGACCTTAACCTTGGACTTCCTAGTCTACTTCTATTGTTTATAAGTTAGTCAGTGTTTGCTGTTCTGTTATGGAATGTAAGATGCTCCCGATACCAACTGAGCATGCTCACTGAGGAAAGCTGACATATTAAGGGGGAGGGGGGAGTTAGTCCCATGAAGGAGTACCAAAGTGAACAGCATCCTTCATGGAGCAATGGATTGTGTGTGGATAAGTATGATACCACATGTGTGTACTATATCTGTGCATGCACACATGCGGTGTACAAGGACATCCTTTAAGCAGAGTAGATGTAGATTTATCAAGGAAACATGAGAAGGAACTCATGAGAATGGGAGGGGTTCTGGCGGAGGAATCCCTGAAGGACATGTTTTTAAAGGTGTCAGTGATATAGAACTCTCGGTGTTTTCACAATCTATGGCAGAAATCATTCCATAGGTCATTAATATTTAAATTCCTCCATGACGTTCTATCCTAAGGATTGTCGTAATTCATTCGGGTATTCTTTTATTAATGGATTTGGTTTCCTGTCAACTTTCAGTTATTAAGACTAAGGCTGCAATGATCATCTTTGTCCATAGGTACTTGTACACTAGGGGTTTTTAATTTCTATAGTTTATGGTCCCTGGAGTGGAACTCTGTGTAGAATTGCATGTGCACGGAAATTTTTAACAGAGGACATAAATTGCTTTTACGTGTCTCTGCCGGTGATGGATGAGGGCGTTCTTGCCCAGATAGCAATAGGTGCTATTACACTTTTATGCTTGCCTCTGAGATGGGTATCATCATAGCCATTTTAATTTCCATTTCTCTGCCCATTAGGGGAACCTGACCATTTTATCTTACTTGCTCTTCTGGCAATTGCCTTTTCATATCTCCAACCCATTTTGCTCTCGGTTTTGACTCTTCTTATCTTTTTAAATTGTAAAAGAGCTGTTCTTAAATTATAGATATGAATTTGAATCCATCATTTGAATTTAAAGGATTTTCTCCAACTTATTTGCCTTGGGACTTTATATTTGGTATCTCTTGAGCTACAGATAATGCCTAAGAATTTTATGCGTATATAGACATGTAATGTACATGGTACATATATTCTGCTATTAATTAAAAGCATGTCTTCTGGGCCAAGGAGATGGCTCAGTAGATAAAGACACTTGCCACAAAACTTCAAGACCTGTGTTCAGTTCTTGGATCCCACAAGTTGTCCTCTGATTTCCACACATATACTACAGCATGTACGTGTATTGTACATGTTCACGCTCACACCACTTCCTCCATACATGAATGGATATAAACAAATAACAAAAACATGAACCCAACAGTTGGCAGCACAAAAAGAGCAAGTGGTTAGCTCTTACCATGACCTTTGCTCTGCTTTTTTTTTTTCTCTAGAAGAATCCAAAATGGCTGGTGGTAGAGCTAAGAAGGACTCCTGGTAGGCCAAGTCAAGACAGTTAGAGCTTCACATACAGAGCACTGGTTGGTAGTTACTTGTGGACCATAATAATGCATAGGTCTCCAACTAGGGCATTCATCCAGTCATGGAGACTTGGACAATGCTAAATAAAGTGATCCCTCTAGAATATGTTTCTCCGAGCTCCTTGGTCTAATCTCAAGGGCATATGGTTCCTTGTTCTCTCAGGGCTCAGAACTCCACAGATGGCCAGCACTTAGTGATTCCAGTAGACTGTACCTCTGTGGAAATCATAATTTTGCCTCTTCTCAATTCTGTTTGAGTATGTTGGAGGTTTAGTTAACTTGCCAACCAGCCAGACTTCTGAGTTTCAAGGATAAACCATATTTAGGTACAACTGTGACTTCAAGGTTGCCATAGCTTCTGATGCAGTGGGTTATGATTGACGACGTTATTTTAAAAACTCCTTGGATCTTAATTGTGAAAGAGAAGGTATAGTAACAAGTGTCTGGGTTTATAGACACATTTCCAGTCTGTGCACAAGCTCAGTAGAGGACATGACTCACCACCTCAACCTTCCTTTGCAAATACTATTTCCTCAGCTCCTGGCTATGGAGACAATGAATCATTTTTTTCCCCAAAATAATGATTTTTTACTTTCAGGCTTCGATCCATCAGAAATTTATTTTTGAAGATAACACTAATTTTTTATTCTATCTTCAGGAGAACAAGTTTTTTTCTCTCCATAGGGGATGAAAGTGTATATTTGATCTACATTTCTAGGCAATAGTCCATCATAGGAGAAAGTCAGAGTATGAATTCAAACAGGAAGTTGGAGGCTGAATCCACAAAGAAATGTTGCTTTTTGGCTCATTCACTGGCTTGTGCTTAGTTAGCTTTCTTATGCTGTCCAGGACCACCTGCCTAGGGAATGGCATTGCCCATAGTGGAAAGGACCCTCCTGCATCAATTGAGGCAGTCAAAACAGTCTTCAGCAGACATACTCACAGCCCTAGAGCATCCATCAACTGAAACATCTCAGACCAATCTAGACTATGTCAGCTTGACAAAGATAACTGGGATAAAGGGTTTTAAAGCTTTTTTTATTTTTATTTTTTTTACAAAATGATTTCTTGGTGGTTTGTACTATCTAATGTTTTTATCACTCTCCTTTTAAGACAAGATAAGATTTTGAATAACTAGTGCTATTAAATGTTTTGGAGATGATGTTATGTTTGTATGTTTTTGAGTCTGTCTCAGTGTATACATGATTTAAGAAATTGCAGTAGAAATGACAAGATAAATGATTAACTATCTTCATAAGTTTTCATTCTGCATAATATGTAAAGATTATCAATTAATTACACATTTCAGCAGCTTATTAGAAATCAGAATTTATATGATAACGAATAATCCTTTTCAAGAGCATAGTATAGATTTCTATTTGTCCAGGTCATATTTTTGCCCCATAGTAGGGTCTCATTTTCATATATTTCTGATTTTTATCATTACTTCATCTTGGATGTTTTCCTTATTTCCATGTATAGGTAAATTTTGCTCATGTAGAAAAAGCTAATGATTTTATCTCTTTATTTTTGTGTCTACCCAGTTCATCAAATTCTCTTTCTTACCTTTTTTGTTTTCTACTAGAGTTCATTGGTGATGTCAAGCATAAAATTCAGTTACCAACAAAACACATCCCACCTCTTTCTTCCACATTCGTACTGTCCATATTATGCAATATCTGCACTGTGTATGCGTTAATTTCCTAGCATGTACAGACAATATTAAATGATAATGGCAATACTATAGGTTCTTATCTTTTTCTTTATTTTAGCATGAACTGTTTAGAGACGGGGTCTCATGTAGCTCAGGCTAGCCTCTAACATGCTATATAGCCAAAGATGAGCTTGAATGTTTTTGACCCTCCTGCCTCCTGAGTGCTGGGATTCCAGGCATGAGTCACTACACCTGCTATATGTGGTATTGAATATTGAACCCAAAACCTCACACATGCTAAGTATGTACTTTACCAACTAAGCTACATCCCAGTTCCAAAATTTCATGTTTTAATAAAACAGCTCATGTTGTATCTTAGCTGTAGGTTCCTCATGCTTTAAGTTTTGTTTTCTCATTCTAGGATCCACACCACACCCAGATTTCTGGGGGCAGTTGTCATTTTTATAACAGAGAAAGTCGCCACATCCAGTTCATTCAGCTCTAAAGTCCGTAGCTATTCCTCTTGTGTTTATTGGCCAAAGCCCAATAACATGGCCAGATGAAGGCCCTGTGGTGGTGTGATGTCAAGGCTGTGGAGAATTATAACTCACCCACAGGCAAGACAGTAAGTAACAAACAACACAGAACACTCTACCACATCCCACCATTTGTGACTATATTTGCTGCTGCTTTCTTATGCACGACCTTCATGGCCTTCACTGTGAGCTGAGGACATCCTTCCTACGCCCATGGCACTTGGTGTGTGTTTTAAGTAGGTGTCAGGTTAATCTGTGCCTTCCACGGATGTGGTGCAGTTGGTTTTTTTGCCTGTAGTTTGTTGATGCAATGCAAATAATTGCCCCATAATCAACTCCTCTTGAGTTCCAGGAATAACTGTACTGAGGGCTGTGAACTATTCCCCTGATAATCCAGTGAATTCTACTTCATAAACCATAGAACTATTGTCTTTTCCCTCATTAATTAACCAATAATGATCTACTCTGACATAGTTTCAAGTTTGGCTTTTAGGTGTTGTGCATCTCATAATGTGAATTTTGGTGTGTTTTTTTAATTTTTAATTTCACAAATTAAAATAATTTATTGGTGTTAATTTGTTGAAGTTTTTCTGCTCAAACTTAGCTCTTTGGATTCTAATGCTTGTTCTCCCCCCCCCCCACTTCTCTGAAAGACAGAATTTCATTAGAAATCCCAGGCTTGCTTCCAACTTATGATAGATCCACTTGCCTCAATCTCCCAAGAACTAAGATTACCAGGGTTTGCCACCACTCACAGCATTTAATGTCAATTTTTCTTAATTATCTCTTTCCTATTCTTCCCAGTTTTTCTGTGATAAGTCATCTAATAAAGTTTTCTATGTGTGTGTGTGTGTGTGTGTGTGAGATATATGTATGTGTTCATGCAGATGTGTGCTTATGTGCATGTAAGTACATGTGAGTGTATGAGTGTGCACATGTGTATTTGGAGGCTAGAGGTCAGCATTCTGCATCTTCCTTGACCACTCTCCTTTATTTGTTGAGATGGCCTCTCATTAAGTCCAAAGCTCCAGGGACCCATCTCTCTCAGCTTTCCCGAGCTGGGCTTACAGATGCAGACGTCCCATCTGGCTTTTCACATGGGTGCTGGAATCCTAGCTCAGGTCCTCATAGCTACAAAACTGAGACACCTCCCCAACCTCTAAGCCTTTTGCTTCCAAAATAAAAGAATCTTTCGTTTAGCAATAGTTTTCAAATGGGTGGCAAACCTTCCTTTTATATTTTGGGTGTATGGTCATGTTTCTTAATTCATCCCAACCTTTTAATTTTTTCCCTGTAAGCATGTGTATGATTTATAAATCCATATCATTGAACAAGAAGTAACTTTTAGCCTAGTAGGTACAGTGAGCCTGTGAATGTGAAGATCTCAGTATGAGTCCCAGAATTGATGTAAAAGGCTGATGCCTATAATACCAGTGTTGACAAGACAGACGGGTGGATTCTTGGGGTTCACTGGCCAGTCAGTGCTCCACATGATGAATTGTAGGCTAGCTAGATACCCTGCCTCAAAAACAGTGAACAATGTCCAAGACACAATTGAGGCTGTCCTTTGGCATCTACATGTATGTACACACAATTACACATACACATGTGTACACACACACAACACGAGTGTTCTCAGATCTTCAGAGGCTAAGGAAATAGGATCACAAATTTGAACTTAACCTGGGTCACATGGCAATGTGATGCTTACAAAAAGGAAAGAAGGAAGGTAGCGTATAAATTAATATTCTTTTACTATTTATTTTATCTTCTGATTCATTGCTTTTAGCTTATTTATAAATTCCACTTTTAATTTGTTTTCTTATAATTTCTCAAGTAAACTACTGGTCTTTTGCAGTTTTTAGTAGTAAATAGCGGAGATATCTATAACTAAATTTATCCTAGGCAGCCTTTCATTTCTTACAATATAGACTCCCTCTCATTCTTTCTAGATTGTAGCATAAATTTTATCACAGCTTCATCTGAATTATCTCCACACACACTCAGATACACTCATGTACCCTGTTGGTAGTTCATCTCACCCCCTCCCATAATTTAAACCAGATTTCCCAGAAGCCGCAAGCTCAAATTCACACACTTCCTCATGCATACAACTAGTTCCATAGGCTTCTCCTGGCTAACATCTCTCTAAATCAATGATAAGCATACTTTCCCTGGTTATTTGTAGCATGGTCACACAGTGTGGAACATTAGGATTTATCTTTCTTCTCTGCCTTCCCCTTCACAGTCATTTTGTTGAAACACCAAATCTTGATTGTTTTATATTAACAATAAAAGTTTACGGTCCTTTAGTCTAGTCTCTGCCGTTGTTGCCTTGGCTTTAACAGTCAGCATCTGTAGCAGATTATTTCAAAGACGCAAGGCTTTCTTTCCATTTCCCTTCTCCCTATCCTATTCTGTTGCAAACATACACCCCCCAACCAGCCCAACATTTCAATGATCTAGCTAATATGCAAATTTCACTGTATAAAAGTATTCTTTTTAGGACTCTCTCCTTTCCCAAAACAAATTGAGCACACTCTCCACACCCCATTCCTTCTCTCCAGAAAGGAAAAGCAAGGATAGCACGAACGGCGTTTTTGACTCACTTAATGATCTCCTCTATCCGTGTGCCTTTGTCCTCACAAAGTACTGAGTACAGAAAGGCGCTAATGTTCACTCATGTCTCCGTGAGCCAGGTCTTGTGTTAGGGTTTATCTTTCTTTTATCATTGTAAAAGACATGGAATTTTTTTTTAGCTGTTCCTTTAACTATCTCATCGATGGTGGCTAACACTAAAACCACAACTCATTGCATTATAATGAGCAACAATGCATATATTATAAGTATACAAGTAATATCTATATATAACAATACTTATATAATAAGTCATAATAAGTATGTAATAATAAGCACAGTCTTACATTACAAGTGATAGTACTGGGTGGTGGGTCCCGACAAAAACACACCATGCAACAGGTCTCACGTGGGAGGTTTATTGAGGCATAGAGGCAGCCTCTGGGGTAGAGAGGAAAGAAAAGAGTGGGAACATGGAGAATATGATTTTTATTGGGGCCGTGGCACATTTGTAAAGAGACAAGCAACAAGCCCGTCAACGTTGTCTCCTAGGCAGCTATACATGACCGTAACTTGTTCCTGGGTCCCTCAAAAGCTGGCTGTAAAGATGCCTAAGTATCGAGGAGTCACTTTTAGCTGTCCAGGGATGTGCCTGATTGCTAACAATAAGTTTCAAAGTGGACAGACTCCCAGCCCCTGATTTTCCATTTCTCTATACTTAGCAGATTGGCTTTTATGTGTATGTTTATTTCATCATGAAACCAAGCTGACAAAGGAAAAAGAAAAAGAGCCCAGAGCAGAAGCTTCTGGAGCCCAGTCCCTTCGCAAGGGTGCGAACATTCTCCCTGAAGCCCCACACAGGTTTTTATTTACATGTCATTAGCCAGAAGCAGTCACCTGACTGTTCCTATCTGCAAGCACTAGGGGTTTCCAGTCTCAGTAGTGAATGGATGCAAGAAGTGGATTGGGGTGGGAAGAGAAAGACCAAGAGATGGGCCCATAACAAGCATAACATCCTTACTGTCTTCAGTTTATAGATGGGACCAAGATTACCCAAAATCCCGCTATTGGTCATTGATGAATCTTGGCTTGGGCACCAAGTCCTATTTCCGAATTTTACACATCTCCACAAAATCCTAGTTTCTCATGTGCTCTGACAGGATTTCAGACAGGCATGATCAAGGGTCATTTTCCAAGCCCAGTAGTTTTCCTTGAAAGCACACTAAAAATGTTCTCATGCATTGTGCAGAATTCCTTACGATGTTCTGAACATGACTTGTCTTGTAAACCAGTTTCCTTTTTTAAATGGAAACTTTAGGGACCACACTAAGGCTGCCCAGTCTGTCTTTGAAGTAGATTGCATAGAAAGCAACCACATACTGTCTCTGACCTTCCTGAATCCCCAGTTGGGAATCCCTGCCAAGTTTCATCATTGAGTTGTGAAAAAGGTTTTAGATGCAATCTTCTTGACCTTCGGCCACTCCACTTTGCCTAATGAATATCTTGTAACTGGGGAAAGACAGTTAAACCTTCTCTAATATATCAAAGAACAGAAATGAAATAACTACCCCAGGAGAAGGTTCATTTCCACAGCGATTTCTAAGGGAATAAAATATGCATGCAAGACGCTGTGCCTTATGTTCCTTTCATCCTTCCTTTAATAAATGAGAGTCCATGGGGCTAGAGTCCAATTCTTCACTGGTGTAAAAAGAATTCAAACCTTTTATTAGTGCCCGTGATGTTTGTGGATGCTACAAAGGAAAGGGATTTCAAGTTATCAGTGTGGGGAGTATCCGTAAGCTGTAGAAAGCGTTAGTGGTACTAATTCTAACCCAGTGGAATTCATTCTCCCTTGACAATAATTTTCAGTTCCACCTGCTGCAGATCGTTTTCTATAGAAGTAAAGCCATGGGCAACTTACCGGTAAAGGGTAGAAAACAAGATCTGAGAAACATGTAGATGAGAGAAGAAATATGTATTTGAAATAATATATATCCCGAATATGTATTTGAAACCATATATATATATATATATATATATATATATATATATATATAACATTTGAAATAATATATATCTCAAATATATATGTTAAAAATATACCTCTCAAATACATATTTAAAATAATATATATCAAAATATATTTGGAATAATACTATCTCAAACACGTATACTTGAAATAATACATATTTTTTTTTCTTTTGAAGCAACTTAACCTTAGCTACTAAATTGGGTGACAAAGGCATTTTATTCTCAGAGGCTGAATGACCAAGAAGACTCATGTCACTCCAAGAAACATTAGACAAAATACCTTCCATATTGTTCCCAGCATCACTAATGGTTTTAACGATGCCCTCATTTTTTTCCAGCTCAGGCAGTGAGTTTTCCTGTGTGGGAAGTATGTTAATCTTGGAGAAATAAAGCAGCTCACGTTAAAACCTTCAGCTTGGAACAGGACACAGGCATTTCTTTGTACGGTCATCCAAACACTTCTCAGAGACTTGGCTTTCTGCAGGGACATGAATTCAAAGATGAGAAAAAGTGGAAATCACACAATTGTAATAAGTAAATAGAGTATACAGTATAATTTAGATATAATAGTTCATAGATGGCCCCTGACTTACAGTTTTTCAACCTGAGATGTTTGATTCTATAATGGTGCCAAATGGCACACATTCAGTAGAAACCATACTTCAAATTTTGAGTTTTGATTCCCCCTCCCTCCAGGGTTGGTGATACGCATGGTAGAACACTCTCTTGGGATGCTAGGTCACAACGTCATAATCTATACAATCAACAGAATAGACCCACCTTCTGCCATACACTACATTACTGTGTTATGATGGGTATTTTAACTGCATTTCCAACTTCAGATACTTTCAAATTGCAGTGTGTTTATCAGCCTACAGCCCCATCGTAAGTAGGAGTGTATCTGTACTTAGGCTTAATCTTGAGACCTACCCTCTCTACTATAGGAAACTAAGATGAAATATGACAGACAGAAGCAAACCCAGCAATGTTTTTCATACTTAGTTTCTGCAATAACTGTTGCTATGGAAACGTCAAAGCCTCAGCAGATTTCCTAGAAGTTAAGGGTCTGCCTGCAGACTTCTTTCCAGATGCCAGCTTGCTTGCTTGTTAAATAAAACTCGGCATTTATCACACAGAAGAGTTTATCTCAACCCACACTAGGATACCTACCCAGGGTGTTGAGCGCAGTGCTCACGTGAGCGTGGGTATTTAGATAGTACGAGAGTCATCTGCTAGGTGTCTTGGGGGTTTTAAATTCAAAGACCTGTCAACTTGATGGTTTTTCTCTTTCTCCATCAACACTTCCAGTAAAGAAAGAAATCTAAAATAGAATCAGCCTTTAGTGGCCCAGATGACAGGAACTCACTTTGTCAATGAAGTTGTCTGCCTGTGTTAAGTAGCTTAGGTCTTTCTGGATACAAGTGAGAAAAATCACATTTTGTTATAGACACTTCAGGTTGTCTCTTTAAGACTAATTTCCCCCTAGCAATTAGACAGCAGTTTGCTCTCAGAAAGCCGACTAATTAATTAGGAAGCAGTTAAAAGAGATCTTTCAAAATGTCTGAATGTGTTCTTGCTTCTCCTCACTTAACTAATAGCTCTTTGAAAGAATCCCCTCCGACAATGATCACATGATAATTATGTTGCAACTCTTACCTCTGGCCTTAGTTTAAGGAGTGATTTAAATGATAACAAAGTCTGCTGTGTGCATTGCCAGGCAGCTGTTGTTGCCAGCCATGCAAAGTTGTCCACCCAGATGCAACCTACATCGCTAGCCCCTTCTCATTCTGTGATTGCGATACATTTGATTGTCACAGTCATTGTGGGAGAAACTCAGCCTATGTGCGCACGGGCATTTTTGTGTTCCAGCTGTAGGCTTGACCTTCTACCAAGGTATCTTGTCTTGTTAGGCACTCATTAACCAAATGATCGCCAAACTTTATAAAAAAAATATGAAGATATAGGAAAAGGCAACATCTCTTCTGCCTTTAAACAGGTGGAGAAAAGGATGCCCTGGCCCAATTTGTGGGCTGTTCATAGTGACCTCCCTCCACAGAGTACAGCATGGAGGGAATGGGGAAAAGAGGGTGACTTTACAGAATGGAGCTCTGGTGGCCACTGCCTCATCCAGTTCATCAGCGTCAACCTCAGTAATCATAAATCATGCTGACGGTTTTTACCTTCAATGGTTGTGCTAAAAGCGGCACCACACCTCTGTGCTCCCAAATCTGTTCAGCATAAACATCAAAATATGCACCAGACAAACCCAAATAGTGGGACATCCTAAGATTTATCTGACTGGTACTCCTCAACTCTCAAGATCATCAAAGCCAGGAATAGCCTGAGCATCTGTCACATGTAAGAGGACCCAAAGAAGACAGGATAGCTAAGAGTAGCATAGTATCCTAGATGTGATCCCAGGTTAGAAAAGGACCATTGCATAAAAACTAAGAAAATCTGAGTAAACTGTGGGCTATATCACGGGGTTTGTTCATAGTAACAAGTCGTCACAAGGTGTTAACAACAGGGGAAATTGGAGGCTGTGGAGCTGTTTCTAGCAAGTCTGTACAGTCAGCTGATGAATATTTTATGTCAATCTAAAAGTGCTGTTAAAAAATGAACTCCATTTTGTGTTTAGAGCTGGTTTTGAGCATTTGAAAACCCTGAGCTGGCTCAGCACCGGGAGATTTATGGGTCTTGGATTTGACTATGGGAAGAGTCTCCTAAAAGCCCAGATGATCCAGAGTCATTTATAATGCCAGTGGGACGTGAACCAGGCTAACCTCCTAGCAAGACTGGATAGCAAGATTCCATACAGTTACAGTGTGCTCTGGGAACTCTTGTATCAAACCCCTGTCGAAGCTGGATGCTGGAACTAACCAACTGGACTGAGCTGCCAGCAGCCAGGCAGACTGGTGGAGGGCCCTCTGTCATTAGACAGGAGTGAAGCAGAAGACAGTCAGGCCACCCACTGTGTCTCCCCAGCAGTTCCCTGCAACATCAAACACTTGTCACTACTTAGACAAGAGCAGCATCCTTTCTGCTTAGACATCAAAACGAAACCTAAGTCTAGCGTATGACTGTGTTGTTCCCACACGGTAGCCTCCCCTTATCATTAAGATTTATGTTTCAAAATCCCCAGTTGGATGAGAAAAGCTGCAGTCAGTAACGGATACTATCTACCAGTAATGGGCAATATATTGGTGAAGTGCTGTGTGCTGTCTAGGTTTATTGAAAGTAGACTATGGAAGCAACGAGCCCTTCCTTTGTTTCCTCCTCCTCTCTCTGCCCTGTCCTGGGTCAGGCTGGCACCCTGGTTTTGTGACAGGGAGAAAGAAGGAAAAAAAGAAAAACCAATGTGCATAGAAGAGTATTAAAAAACATTGCATCCTTGAGAAGATCTAGAAGAGAAACCATTACCAAGAGAGACATCTCTGTTTTTTATCTAACGGTATAAGCATGGAAGTGGTGGGAAAGGAAGCCAGATGGTCATCCACCAAGAAAAAACTCAACCAGCAACTCTAGCTGACTGTGGCCATGTATCCAGTTGATTGCTACTTACATGTTTATAAGCCTCAATTTGACCATCTTACCTTGGCTTTTCTCTATCAGACTGCCCCAGTCTTCTGTGCCGGCCTCTGTAGACTCCTGACGTGATGATATTTTGCTATCTCTTGCTGTTTATATCCATCACTTGCTATTTGTCCTTTTGCTTGTAATATACTTAATAAATTCATTCATTCAAACTATCATGGGCCATTCTCCACACTGTCCAGGTCAATATCTGTACCATGGTTTCTCCTACACATCCTGCTGGGTTGCCAAATAGCACCAAGAAAGTATGTCCTTCCATGGGCAACCTTCTGGTGACTCTGTTAATTCCAAATTTGGGAGGAGAAAGGCCATAGACCCAAATCATAATGCCCGATTAAAGCGCCTCTTTTATTTGTGTACACAGGCTACCTCCCCCTAACTGGGCCTCAAGAGGCCAGCATTGGATTCCAGGAAGACAAGGCCTTTATAGTTCATACCTAGGACTAAAACAAAACACATTCACGCAACATTTCTTTGTTGTTAAATTCTCACTACAATGTGCTTATAATCCAGAACTGGAAGGCAGAAATAGAAGAATCCTGAGGATTTAGTGGCCTGCCAGTCTAGCCAATTGGTGACCTCCAGGTTCAGTCTCTAAAACAAATGAACAAACAAACAAACAAACAAACAAGCAAAATGGAGAAAGATAAAGGAAGACACCCAACATTAACCTCGAAAACACACACACACACACACACACAAATAGATAAATAAAAAATGAAACTTAATAGAGAAATAAACTGTATAGATTGCTTGCTTTCAGACATTTTCATTTCACTTTTTTCAGACTGCAGCTGGATTGGGTAACAGAAACTGTGGGGAGCAAAGCCATAGGTAAGGGGGTGGCTACGGTGGTCATTAGCAGTGTTGTCTTCTACTCTTGAACATGCTGTCCTTTGCATTGTGGTTTACATAGTCACCATAGCTGTATCACAGAGTCCTCTGATGCTCCCAGCCTAACACCTCCAGAGACAATGCCCACTGCTGTTCTAACATGTCATTGATGCAGGGAGGTTCTGAAATGCCAGGCCATCTGCAAGAGCAACCGGACTGAAGGGTCTGACAACCTCCAGGTGCATGACCTCTCACTCACTCCACATGGATAACTTCCCAACTCGATCAGTTTCAAGAATATGTCTTCTCCTGGGGAGGGGGCAGGGGCAGTATTTAAACTGAATAGACTTCTGACAGGTACCTGTACTCCAAAATCTGGATAAGTTGCCCTTAAGAAGTGACAGAGAGGCATCTCCCTGTATGGAGTCTGTCAGCATGGTCTCATGAGACGTCACACGGAGCATCGATAACTAACCTCTTGGAACAGGGCCTGGAGCAAGAAATGCTTTACTTCCACCCCAACTTCCTTGTCCTTGGCTACTTACTACAGTTCTCTCTCCTGATAAGCATCCTCAGATAGTTTTCTGTCCTTACAGATCTTGTCTTACACTAAGTCCATAAATTTAGCAGTTCTACCCACAAACTCCTTGGTAGTCCTTTGCACTTTTCAAGTTTTCTCATTTTTAAAGTGAGCACCACTCACTTTTCAAGTGTCATTTTGCGTGGTTAATACAGTCACAGAAGAATATAGAGTCTTGATCCCTACCAATAGGCAGTTATGGATGGAGGAAGGCCCCTAGCCCTTACTGCTGAACTATTGACAACCAAGAGATTCTGGAAGTGAGGGGGAAACCATCACCTTCAGTCCTGTACCTGATGCTGAGCCCACCATGCATCAGTGGATAATTACACATCTGTGGTCGGTCACACAGATGGACTGGTCAAACTCAGTGGGTCGCCAACAAAAAGACACAAATGTGGGAAAGAGATTATAGGAAAGAAGAGAAGCAGCTGGGAGTGGGAAGCAGATAAGAGAGGGTGGGGGTGGAGAAAGCAATCAGAATGCATTATGGACATGTAATGAATTATGACATTGCCCCAAAATAATTCTTTATAAAGAATGTGGAGTCTTTTGTCCAAAAACCTCTTAAGCTAAGCACCAGCTGTTCATATTATTGTTTTTTTTCCTGATGAATTCTCTGATTTATTGCAAAATTCTATTTTCCCAGGGTCACAAATCTATAGCAAATCTCTACCAAAAACTGCAAATATGCACTCAAGCCTAAGCCTCCACTAAGGCCGGTGATAAGATGTAGTCTTTGGCATTGCTGTGGCCAAAGTAATTGTAAAATATATAGGGGAGATCAAGCCCTGGCTAAAGGCAGTAGTGAAGGCTGCTCAACAACGTAAGCATCTTTAGTGCAAATAGTGTGCATTCGAAATTGGTGACAGTAAAATTTACATGATACATACATACTTTACTATAATTTTTTAACTATATGGAACCATAAAAATTAGGAGCACTGAGGGACAAGGATTGAGAGAGAGAGAGAGATAGAGAGATAGCATGTGTGCTTTTATAGATGTTACAGGCTGTGGCTAAAAATCAAATAGCTAAGAATTAAAGAGGAGAGCTACAATTTCTAGAGAAATGGTTTCCTGTTTTAGATTGTCAGGTTGTGGACATTCATGAGGACAGACATGTCATAGCCTTGCTGTCCAGCCAAAGAAATGGTGGGGGAAATTATCATGGAGGCTGAAGAGGCACAATCTCATTATCCAAAATATGGAAATAAGTGGCAAGTGTATTCATTTATTTGACAAACACCTACTGCACCCCTGACATCATATTTCACCATACCTAATACAATATGTACTATTAAATCAGCTATCGATTACATGTGTGGTTATTACATAATATTTTATTTTTATATATCTAAAATATATAACTATTTAAGAGTGCTGGTTGGGCGGTGGTGGCGCATGCCTTTAATCCCAGCACTTGGGAGGCAGAGGCAGGCGGATTTCTCAGTTCGAAAGTTCGAGGCTAGCCTGGTCTAAAGAGTGAGTTCCAGGACAGCCAGGGGTACACAGAGAAGCCCTGTCTCAAAAAAAAAAAAAAAGAGTTCTAATATTCTGAGTACCTCAAGCCCTGGAATGCTGTAAATTTACTTCATTTGCTTGCCTAAGACCATGACAGAAAGAGTAGATAGAAGATCACAAATCTGGGACCAGAGAGATGGCTCAGTGGTTAAGATCACTTTGTGTACTTCCAAAGACTAGAGTTTGTCCATCAGCAGTTCACAACTGCCTGTGATGCTAGCTCCAGGGGATCCGGCATCCTTCTCTGGTTTTTACATGTATATACACATGGACAACAAAGCTAAGAAAATGTGAGGAACAACAGGAAAGAGGCTTGAAGGAGAGCAGGGAGAGCAGATAGCATCCACTGTTGAGGTTAAAGCACACAGTGATACTCATGTGAAAAAGTTAGCAGCCCAAATGACAAGATGCCACTGTCACATCACAACCCAATGGGAAGGCACATCTTCCCTCTGCCTCCATCTCTCCCCACCTCCTCATGGAGAAGGAAGAATCTGATTGGTCTTTCTGATACAGACTGGGTCATTTACTGGCATACGTAGAGCTCACTGGTGTGTTAAAGGGTCACATGCACACATATGGGGACCACGGTAGTTAAAAGCTTCCGTACTGCAGCTTACTCTGCCACTTACATGTCATGTGACTTTGATGAACATATTTAGTCTACCATAATTTTCACCTTCTCATTGGAAAATAGGGAAAATACGGACTTGAATTATAAAATAGGCCTATGCAAAATGACATTATTCATGGAAGGTGCCCAGCCAGGGCCCCGACACCTGACATGAATCTGATCAGGACCACTCGATGTCATCCTGTGTCAGAAGCAGACCCAACACCCCACTCTCCTGCATTCTATTTCCTTGCATTAATGCCAACCCTGCATCTCATTTCCTGTAGCACACCCAGAAACAGGATTCAGATGTAAGGAAAACATAGGTACGTGCTTACATGAACTCTAAGCAGTGGCCCAGCCCCACTTTGACCAGTGGTCTCTAGCCAGAGTGTCAGCAACTGTCCTCCTATAGCCTGATTTTAGCTATCATTTTTAAATGAGAGCTTTTCTCCTTATAAGTTTATCTTTATCAAAAAAAAACCCCTTTGAGATGCTGTGGAGATAGTTCAATCAGAAAAGGGCTTGTAACTGCAAGCGCAAGAACCCAATTTTGACTCCTGGCACCTATGTAAAAACCAGGCTCCGTGGAGTGTATTTGAAACCCCAGCACAGGAGAAATAGTCAATAGCATCCCTAGGGCTCCCTGGCAACATAGCCTAGTGTGCAAGCCCAGATCCCAGTGAAAGACAGTTTCTCAAATCAAACAAAGTCATATGGGTTCCGAGAAATGGCACCTGAGGTTGACCTCTGACCTCCACACGGACGGGCTCGTGCATATACGGGTACTTCCATGTAGAATATACACATCTACACACACACACACACACACACACACACACACACACACACACACCTCTTTATAGAGTAGAGACAGAAGAATATATTATATTCCTATATCCATGGCCTGAGTATTATGCTGTGAATTTCATTGTTCTGGATTCTGGATCCTGCTGAGAAGAAACAAGCATGACCCCTTTGACATTTGCTTAATTGGTCCTTTTCTTAAAGTTTTACTGCAGTGAACAGACACCATGAACAAGGCAACTCTTATAAGGACAACATTTAATTGGAGCTGGCTTACAGGTTCAGAGGTTCAGTCCCTTATCATCAAGATGGGAACAAGGCAGCATCCAGGCATGCACGGTACAGGAGGAGCTGAGAGTTCCATGTCTTGTTCTGAAGGCTGGTAGTAGAATACTGGCTTCCAGGCAGTTAGGATGAGGGTATTAAAGGCCACACCCACAGTGACACACCTACTCCAACAAGGCCACACCTCCTAATAGTGCCACTCCCTGGGCCAAGCATATACAAACCATCACAGTCCTTAAACCTTTGTCATATTAGGTTTGACTATTGGTTTTCTTCTCTACTTCCCTCTGATAAGCCATGAAGTCCTAAGTCAGGTCCTCTAATCTCTCTTTAGTGTCAACTAAAGTGGGAAAGATGGAGACATAAAACTGTCCACCAAGAACTGGCTCTCCATGTACTTTTCCTGTTTCTATGGGTCACATTCTATATAACTTAATCCTCTCTGTCTAAATTACTGGTCCTCCCCCTAGCTGTTGAATCTGCTGTTAACCTTTCCACTGGGGATTTCATTCCTATTAGTTTTTCTCTGTGTCTTTTCTAAACCTTTCTCATCTTCTTAGATGATGTCTTGCTACTTTCTTCAGTTTTCGGTTTATTACTGTCAACACTATATACCAGATAACTCCATTATCTGGGATTCTTGGGGAAAGTGTGTACCACTCATTTCAAGTAACTTGACTATACATATTTGCCATTTGGGTTCTTAAGCTCATATTCACATATGTGGATGCTCAGAAGCTTGCATTCAGAGCTCATTCCTTCAGAGAGAATTCTTCCTCCTCTTGCCAGTGGCTTGGAATCGCTTTATATTTTCTCACTGCTTTGGAATTTCAAGGGCTGGGTAAATATTGGTTCAGGCCACCATGCCCACAGGTGTATCCTCATTATTTTTGAAGGAATACTTTATTCACTCAGAACCTTGGCTGTGACACACATTTCCACTATGAAGCACGTATTTTTCTAGCCCGTGTTTTCACTTGGTGTGTAACATTTTTACCTTTATATTTAAAATTTTATTAAATTTTTTTTCAAGTCCTGCTTGGTTATACCCTCTGTCTCTGGGCATTCTAGTCTCTGGTTTCTGGCCATCCAGGCAGTGTAGGACATGGGGCTCCCTCCCGTGAGGTGTACCTCAAGTTAAACTAAACATTGGTTGGCCATTCCCACATCGTGTGCACTGCCCTAGCACGTCTTGCAGGCTGGTCAGATTGTGCGTAGAGGGTTTCGTGGCTGGGTTAATGCTCAGGTTTCTCTTTGCATAGCCTGCAGAATACCACCCGCACCAAAGAG
Source organism: Grammomys surdaster (assembly GCF_004785775.1). NCBI lineage: Eukaryota > Metazoa > Chordata > Mammalia > Rodentia > Muridae > Grammomys > Grammomys surdaster. The sequence goes on along the minus strand of NW_021605377.1, from coordinate 5,943,294 downwards.
ACTTGAGTGTGGGGTGCAGGCTCCAAGCCTGCACTGCATTAGGTTTCTACACTGCCCCCCCCCAAGCTAGTATCCATTTATAGGTGATTACATACCATATTTGTCTTTCTGGGTTTGGGATATCTCTTTCAGCATTTTTTTTTCTGGTTGAATGCATTTGCCTGCAAATTTCATGATATTATTTTTTTAAACCACTGAGTAATACTCCATTGTATAAATGAACCACCTTTTCTGTATTCATTCTTCAACTGAAGGATGTCTAGGTTGCTTCTGGTTTCTAGCTATTATGAATAAAGCCATAATGAGCATAGTTAAACAACAGTCCTTATGGCGGGATGGAGCATCCTTTGGGTATATGCTCAAGAGTACTATAGCTAGGTCTTGAGGTAGATGGACTCATAGTTTTCTGAGGAACCACCATATTGATTTCCACAGTGGCTGTACAAGTTTCCATTTACACTAGTTCCCCTTGCTCCCCATCCTCGACAGCACAAGCTGTCACTTGTGTTATTGATCTTGGCCATTCTGACAGGTATGAGATGGAATCTCAAAGTAGTTTTGCTTTACATTTCCCCGGTGGCTAAGGATGTTGAACGTTTCTTTGTTTCTCAGCCATTTGAGATTTCTCTATTGAAAATTCTCTGTACCCCATCTCATAGCTGTACCTCATTTTAATTGGGTTATTTAGGTTTTAAATATCTAGTTTCTTGAGTTCTTTATTTTGGATATTAGACTTCTATCAGACGTGGAGTTGGTAAAAGTCTTTTCGCGTTTCATAGGCTGCCTCTTTGTCCTATTGACGGTGTCCTTTGCCTTACAGAAACTTTCAATTTCATGAAGTCTCATTTATTAGTGGTTGCTGATACTACATGAATTATTGGTATTCTGTTCAGAAAGTTGTCTCCCGTGCCCACACATTCAAGGCTCTTCCCCACTTTCTCTTCTATCGGGTTCAGTGTATCTGGTTTTATGTTGAGGTCTTCGATCCACTTGAACTTAAGCCTTGTGCAGGATGATAAGTGTGGATCTGTTTGCATTCTTCTACACGCTGACACATCCAGTTAGACAGACATCATTTATTGAAGATGCTTTTTTTTTTATTGTGTATTTGCGTCTTCTTTATCAGAAACCAGATGCCTGCCTATAGGTGTGTGAAATTATGTCTGGGTCTCCAGTCGGATCCCGTTGATCAACCTGTGTGTTTTTATGCCAACACCACGCAGTTGTTATTATCACTATTGCTCTGAAGTACAGCTTGAAATCATGATGGTGATTCCTCCAGCAGCTCTTCTATTGTTCAGGATTGTTTTGGCTGTCCTGGGTGTTTTGTTTTTCATATGTAATTGAAAGTTCTCTCAAGGTCTGTAAAGAGTTGAGTTGGATTTTGATGGGAATTGAACACCTGTCCTCATGCTTGCACAGCTGGTCTGCCTTGTCTGTTAAAGCCAGTGGCTCTCAAACCTGTGGATCGCAACCCTTTTGGGGGTTGTTGAATGAACCTTTCTGATCACCTAAGACCACCAGAAAACACATATATCTACATTATAACTTATAACCATAGCAAAATCACAGTTATAAAAAGCAGCAATGAAAATAATTTTATGGTTGGGGGTCACCACAACATGAGGAACTGTATTAAAGGGTTGCAGCATTGGGAAGGTTGAGATCCACTGTGCTAAGCCATCTCTGTAGCCTGAGGATATGTTTATTATATTTTATTTAATGTTTCTAAGTGTGTTCTATTGGGAAGGCTTCAAATGGCTGCTTCATAGGTAATGGAGACTAACAGTGCTATTGAGAAATATAGGAGTTTTATTGTTACCTTGAAAGGGCTATAATCTTTTGCGGCATTTATTTGGAAATATATTTAGGAAGAAATAAAAATCTTTAGGGGCTGGAGAGAAAGCTCAGCAGTTAAGAGCACATCCCGCCCTTACAGAGGACCTGAATTCAGTTCCTAGCACCTACTCTGGGTCACTCACAACTGCCTGTATTCCAGATCTGGGGCACCCAACACCCTTTTTAAGCCCCTAAGAAAAATTTCACTTACACATCCATATCTTTACATAGATATACACATATACACATCATTTGAAATAAAAAGAAAGTTTTAAAAAAAATCAGTAAAAATATCTTTAAATTTTTAATTCTGCTCAAGCGCCAGGTACTGCTCAGTTATGATAGATGTTATTGTTCTTGTTTATACAAGTTTTTCTGGTGGAAACTCTGTGACTTTACCCAGCCTATGTGGATACAGAACTCAACAGAACAGGGGAAAAAAAATTGTGGTGAAGCACACTCAAGAGTTAGAACAAGGGAATCACCCAAGATAAGGATTCTCAACCTGTGGGTCCTGACCCCTCTGGGTTCACATAGCAGATATCCTGCGTCCGAGATATTTACATTACAATTCATAACAGTAGCAAGATTACAATGATGAAGTAGCAATGGAACTATTTTTATGGTTGAGGTCACCACAACGTGAGGAACTGCATTAAAAGGTCGCAGCATTAGGAAGGTTGAGAGCCATTGACCTAAGGGGAATATAGCTTTTGGGAAGTGGAGGGCATTCTTTCAAACATCCCTCAGACGGGAAGATATTAACAGAGGAATCCCATTGCCTTGTATCAGATCTAGTAGTCTGGAAGACTTCTAGTCAGTAGAGTCTTTCAAAGAAGGGTTGCCTGGCTACTGGTCTGAGAACCTTATGCGAAACTTACGAGGGAAAGCAGAACTGAAACTTTCACTCTCAGGTTTTTTTTTTTTTTTTTTTTAAGATTTATTTATTTCATTTATATGAGTACACTGTAGCTTTCTTCAGACATACCAGAAGAGGGCATCAGATCCCATTACAGATAGTTGTGAGCCACCATGTGGTTGCTGGGAATTGAACTCAGGACCTCTGGAAGAGCAGTCAGTGTTCTTAACCGCTGAGGCATCTCTCCAGCCCTCACTCTCCGTTTTGCTAGAGCTGTGTGAGGTGGAGTCTGGAAATCTGTATTTTTAACAAGCATCCCTGGTGACTCTTAAGTACACTGAAGTGGGGAAGCTCTAGAGTATATTTTTATTTGAACGGAGTCTGTTGCCATAATTCCAGGAGCCCCGCTGATTTGCACAGTTGGAATAAAAAGAGTCAAACAAAGATCTGTTTCAGCACTTGACATGAAAGTCTCCAGGATTCTGTTACATTAAACCCTCAGATTTGAGCCATGACAGAAAGACAATTAAGACAGACAGACCAACGTCGTTAGTTCTGCAGTCTGCCCATAAATACATGCGTATCTAACCACCTCCCCCATCCCCCACGAGATCATATACCATCACATTTAGGTGCAGAAGTGCCTAACGAGGTAAAAAAGGGAGACTCTCTAGATTCAGAGTAAAGCTGAAATTTCAGAGCATGTCTTCCAGGAGAAAAGCCTTTCCCACTGCAGTTTAGGAAAGGACTGTAGCTAGTAACATTAGACACATTGTGTCTAAAGTCACATGTTACTAACTATCGTCACCACATCTTTCATAAAGCCGTTACTTATATCCATTTCCTCTCATTTTGTGGGTTTGGTTCTTGTCCCTAAATTATCAAATCCAGTCCAAGGCAGAAGAATACCTTCAGGGGCTGGAGGCATAGCTCAATAATGGAGAACTTGCAAAAAGTGAAAAAGGAAGGAAAGAAGGAAGGAAAGAAGGAAGGAAGGAAGGAAGGAAGGAAGGAAGGAAGGCAGGCAAAAAGAAAGAAAGGAAAGGTGCTTTGGGAAATTTTAAAGAGAGAGTATAACTACAATTCTGCTGCTCAGGGTAGGTACATGTTACATCTATTCAAATGTTGGTTAGACAAGGACCACTGAAGTGCTAACAGAAAAATTACTACCTAATGTGGTAGGTGTGTGTGTGTGTGTGTGTGTGTGTGTGTGTTGGGGTGATGTGTGGTTTATGGGGCAGGTAAAATAAGTTAGGATTAACAGAGGATTAGGCTTGGGGGAGGGGCATCACAAGTGCAGTGGTCCTGGTCCTTTAAGGAGTGTTATGAAGATAGAATGCTTTAAAGAATTGAGAATGTCTTTTTTTTTTTTTTTTTTTGAGAGGGGAGTTGGCACACGGAGGCATTTCAAACGGAGAACTTTGCTGTCATTGTTTCTTTTAAGCATCATTTTTGGTTTGCAAATTGCATGCCATTTTTACAGACAACTAAAGAAACATGATCCAACTGTACTCTTCTGCTGTCCCCTGTTTGAGCATTTCCATATGGCTAACATCAGCCTGGAGATTTCTTTAGAAACAATTAAAGATCTTGCCAGAGAGATGGGAAGGAACCACGTGAGCATGCTCTCTGCTTGCTAGTGACATTTTGTCCCCTCCCGACCTTTGAGTCTCTGACAAATTGCCTTGCCTGCTGAAACAGGACCTCTCAAAGGCTGGGAAATGACAGCCCTTGTCTGAGGCATCTCTCTTCCCACAACCCAAATCGGGCCTTAAGGAAACAGTAACACAGAAAGTAGTCTGTTCTGTTTCTATGGCACCCAAATGACAGCAGTATGAAGTGAAAACAGCTGGCGGGGCCTACCACTCAAGGTAAAAGAAGTTGACAGTAAATTAATAGGATGTGGTCCCACTTAGGAGACCATGCTAATCAAGGAAAGTTAGGCTGGGGACAGGTAGTATTCATTTGAAATTTGTCATAGCTTATGGTCTCAAAGACTCATTCCTCACTGCTACTGTCACTTGTGGGTAGGAGTAAGCCTGCTTGGATATTCCTGTTCCAGCTCTAGGGAAAGGAACAGTGGAGATCCCAGGTAGGGTTGGGAGATTCAAGAGCCCTGAGGACAACTTCAGGGACAGGAGCAGACACTGGGATATATACACATAAGCACTAGACCTACAGAGGCCTAGTGTACCTATACACAAGGTGGTCTCCTGAGCGAACTCTCAGTCAGAGGCTGGCTAGGACAGAGGGCATATTAGTGAGGGATAGATGGAAGCAAAGGACCAGCCACGGCCATCTCCCTCAGACTGAGCCTAGGGCTGTGGAGAAGTCGTTAGTGAGTAGAGATTTGGCATGCCCTACTGAACAAACAAGAAGTTTGGAATATAGGGTTTACCCCCTCATCAAAGTTTTTTTTATAAACTCTTTCTATCCAACAACTGCCCCTTACACACACACACACACACACACACACACACAGAGTCACACAAGCACACTCGTCCATCTACTTGGACAGGAATCAATTGAGATGTCAAGTATTGAATAGAAATAGCTTTCTTGTGAACTGGGGGGATGATGGGAAAAATCCAAGCAAGGGGTCACACCCTGGGTGATTTCTTTTTATTTTAAATTATTCGTATGTGTGTGTGGGGGGGTGGTATGTGGACATTAGCACAGACACCTGCAGAGGTAAGAAGATAATGTTGGGTCTAGACAGTGTCTTTTTGCTTTTTACATCCCCCCCCCTCCCCAGAGGGCAAGGACAGAGATGACGGGACTTACTGATTCTTGCAAGTCCTCAGTCCACATCTGTCCCCTCTGTTGCTTGAGAATGAAAATCAACTTCTAATTTAGAACTCTTTGGGTATCACTACTTTCTAATTTTCTCATCTGTCAGGATATTATCATCAGGCAAAGATTTATATAGCAGTTTTCATCTGAGGGAGATCTTTTATTTATTTATTTATTTATTTTAAGCAGAATGAATATCTCAAATCACCACTCACTATCATAACAGCCCTTCAGACAGGTCAGATGCATTTACTGAGTTGACTTACTGTGAGCATCAAATCCCAGCATCTTCTGGGGCCTCTGCCCTAGTGAGGAGCAAGGATCCAGTAGCCTGAGAAAACTAGAACAACTTTAAATTAAAAATTTAGGAATCCCAAATGCACAGTTCCCTTGGGGAGTATGGAACAAGATTTTGTCTTAGCTTCCTTGTCCTGCTTTAAAGTCACTCCAAAGTGAGCATTGACACTCAACCGTCCCAGCAGGGCTGCCCTTTGAATAGCATTGCAAGCCCCCAGCCACTCTGTCTCTATCTCCATCTCTGTCTCTTTGTCTTTGTGTGTATATATGCATATGTGTTTGTAGTGTGTATATGATACATGTGAGTTCATGTATATGCAGGGACACGTGCAGGGCATGGTTACTAGAGGCCCACGTTAGGTGCCCCTGATTGATTGCCACTTTATTTTTTCAGACAGAGACTCTCACTGAACCTGGAGCTCAGTTCGAGGTGACTAGACTTGTCTAGCTGGCCAGCGAACAGCCAGGATTCCTTTGTCTCCACCCCCTGAAGTGGAAAGTTCTAGTTTCTTTGGAAAGTTGGTTACATCAAATGATGTTTTGCTGGGGCACACAGAGAAAAGGATAGCTTGCTAAAGCAAACACGTGAAAGACTGGTTTCCAGAAGCAGACACAGGTGAGAGGATGTTTGGCTGTAGCAGACACGTGGTGAAGGAGTATCAGTGTGACTCCACACACAGTGGGAGATGAAGACTGAGCCTTGGTTTGGTTTGCTCTGCCTTGCTTTTCTTCACTAACAACACACATGTATTGGTTTGCCTTAAATAGCGTTGTTGAGGTCAACCTATGATAATACCACCATTGAGAGAAACCTGCCCCAAAACTGCTTGTGAGGTTCCTATGGCAACTTGATGCTCCTGCGGTCTAGCCTCAGACTGCAGAATGGCAAGTCTAGCCATTTCTTCAGGTTTGAATTACAGCTGCTGGTTTGTGCCTGGTGTCTGCCTGCCTAGAGGACTGTCTGCAGCTGCTGAGTCGTATTTGGTGTTCGCTATAGGACTGAACTGCTGAGAAAGCGCAAGCTCGCCCCCAAAAAACTATTGCTGAACAGGTCCACTTCCCCCATAGCCTAATAACTTTTCTCTTCTACTATCTCTGCTGAGTGGTGGGCTAGACAAGAGGTTGAACCTTATTAAAGGTAGGTTGTAAAAAAATTTTGCGACCCCCCCCAGTATGTTAGAGTTAGGGATATGTGCCACCCCACCCAGCTTTTTATGTGGCAGCTGGGGATCTCAACCCAGGTCCTCCTGTTTGTGTGACAATCACTTTTACCAACAGAGCCTTCTCCTTAGCATCTCCCCCACTCCCAGTTTTATCAGTCAGAATGAGTTTTTTTTGTCACTACAACAAACAGTTCTCAGAAGCTTGGTGTGTTGTGGCATCACAGACTTACTCCTAGCCGAGGATACACGTTGGCATGGTTGAGCAATGTCCTCTTCGCCACAGAAGCCCCACTTGAGTAAATAGACTGGTGTTTCCAGCCCGACAGCAACACAGAAAGGGTGGGAAAGGTTGCAAAGATACTGGTCCCAAGTGACCCCGCCCCCACCGGCAGACAGACAGACAGACAGACAGACAAACAGACACACCCTTCTCCTCACCTTTCATTGGCTAGAGCATGTCATGGCTGCACTTAACTTCCCCAAACTCAAAGCGACACGGCACTGAGCATCAGAGAGATGAAGGTGGTACTATTTACCACATCCATTATGGCACCCAAACTTTGACTGCCCTCCACCTCTGTTCTGTTTTATTAGACTGGCTGTCAGCTTTTAGAACACGATGTAATAGTATTTCACTTGGTCTCTTCTAAGTTGGCAGCAACCCTAATATCATCTGAGATCTGTGGGTTGGAGCTAAGCTCTTCAACAGGGCAATTTTTTTTCCTCCCAGCTCTGGTTTTCTCTAAAACAGTGCCTTTGGTGTTATCAAAAGTGAGCCTGTTTTTCCTCCTGTGTTTTTCTGCCTTTCCCAGCCCCCACCTGGGCCTAATTGTGAAGAGCATCTGCATGTTTTAAAGGCTCATTATGTAAATGTATCAGAGTCCATATCCATCAACAGATAATTAAGAAGACTATATACATATTTATGAGATAGCTTAATATTGCTTTAATGAGGAGGTTTACTAGAAATATCAAATCAAGGAGGCAAAAAAAAAAAAGGAAAAAAATGATCGGAACAAAAAAGCGTGCACGCTTTCATCAGTTCTTGATAGTTCTGAGCTGTCAGAACATTCAAAGGCTTGTCAGAACTCAGATTTCCGATTAGCCTACCATACATGGTAAGGAGCAGCTAGGAAGAGGGGAGATAAACTCGCTCCAGACGTCTTTGAAAGCAAAGCTTTCTTGTTTCAAACCAGAGACTTTTCAAGCAGCCAACCTCATGTTCCCACACCTGGGAAAGTGTTCGCCACAGGGAGTAGCTACAAGTCTCCTAGGGTAGTGTCTATCAAGTACCAGAGAGAGAGAGAGGAAGATGTGGCTGTTTCTCAAGCAGGCAAAGCCCCCACAGGCATGTACCTTAGGGGGAAAGAAGAGGTGTTGTCCAGACTCCTAGATGCCTCTTGTCCTGGTGCCAGGACACAGACAAGTGCTACTAGCATGGATAAGAGCTCAGCCTTCCCTTGCCTTGAGGGCTAGGCATCTCTGTGCAGCACACAGCGTGTACCTAGCCATGTCTAGAAACCTCTTGTCTTCTCACCAGGAGCTAGCCCAAGTCTGCAGGAGTAGTGCTATACCCTCATGTTATCCAGCAACCCGTCCCTTCCATTTGCTTATGTATCTGCTCAACCCCCATGGGACACCTCTGCATCTGCCATTCTATAGACTAGTCTCTGGTCACCATGTGTCACCAAACTACAAAGAAATCTGGGAAACGTGGGCTTGCTAGGTGGTCAGGAACAAAAAGTAGCTAGATTTGTTCACCACATAGCCTTGTCTCTGGAATAGTCTGCCTATGTGGCCAAGAAATACCCATGTCGCTCTTTATCCACATCTTCATGTCAACTGAGAAAACCCAAAGACCCTCTAGGTAATTTAAATGGCTCAGAGTCAAGGACCTCCGAGGGTTGGCCAGAACTCATCACTGAATTTAGACTGGCTTCCTCTGGTTTAGAGACCTGTGATCTAGAAAAACAGATTATCGATTATCACCTATGATGGTTTGTACATGCTCTACCCAGGGAGTGGCACTATTAGGAGGTGTGGCCTTGTTAGAGTAGGTGTGGCCTTGTTGGAGTAGGTGTGGCCTTGTTGGAATAGTTGTGGCTTTGTTGGAGTAGGTGTGTCATTGTGGGTGTGGGCTTTAAGACCCTCATCCTAGGTGCCTGGAAGCCAGTATTCTGCTAGCAGCCTTCAGATGAAGATGTAGAACTCTCAGCTCCTCTTGCACCATGCCTGCCTGGATGCTGCCATGCTCCTGCCTTGATGATAATGGACTGAACCTCTGAACATGTAAGCCAGCCCCAATTGAATGTTGACCTTATAAGAGTTGCCTTGGTCATGGTGTCTGTTCACAGCAGTAAAATCCTAACTAAGACATCAGCCATCATGAACTATACACACTGCTGAAGGGAAGTGGCTAGCCCAAACTAAAGCTCCCATTCAAACATGGGAGTCATAGAAGAAGAAACCCTTGTCCATAGCAGTTTCAAAATCCTGGCTTTGGGGGAAATTCCCTGATTTAATCCAGTACATGTCCCTGGGACAGTGCTCTGCCTGCCCATCTTTGTCAGTCTAAACTAGGATGCAGGCGATGATACCTTTGGGGGAGTGTCACGGCTTTGTGGTCTCCCTAGAGCAGTCTTACAGGTCTAACACCAACCATCCAGATGTTCCATTTTAATTTAAATTCATGTTTGAGGTTTCTTTGGCTTAAGCAATCCCCTAGCATTGAGCTGGTGTTGTATTAGGAGCCTCTCTCCTCTCCTCTCCTCTCCTCTCCTCTCCTCTCCTCTCCTC
>NW_021605377.1:5931384-5933147 GCF_004785775.1 Grammomys surdaster | reverse complement strand
TCACATATTTCCACAAACCATGCCCCAGAATTCATTCACACAGTCCATTTAACTGCACCAAAGTCTGGAAAATACAATCTCATCTGTGTGCTCATAAAGGAAAAGAAGCAGGGTTCAAATGCCTGTCATTGTTTCTTTCCCACCCACAGACCGCCATGGCCATTGACCAGGAGGTCAATTATCCTGACCAGCAACCCACTAAAAAGAGATATTTGTGGTGAGGTAAAGCCTTTTTAAAACAAAAAGTGGGTAGTGTTTCTAGAAGAAAAGACAAAATAGAATATTCTCACCAAGATAAAGGGCTTCTGTTGCCTCCGTGATAAAAGGGAATTAATGCCAGAATTTCCTTCTTAGACTGTCACAAACTTCTATCAGACAATGCTAGCCAAGTACTTTGCACAATATCATGTAAGAGGAACTACTAGAATATCACAGAATGCAATATTCAATACATATGAGGCTAAGTTCATAAACTCATCTATGTAATAAATTTATTTTTCCATATTAGGATATAATAGCATTAAGCCCATTCCTTCTGGTGACAAAACTGAGTCTCAATCCATTCTCAACCAATGTCTGCAGGGAAACTCAAGCTTTAAGTATAAGGGCAGAGGGAGAGCTATCTTCTGGCCTTCTTTGTTACTCTCTGCCCATTGAGGTAGCCTTGGCTACTCTTTGGGTCCCTGGTTTGTGTGGATCATATCTTGTTCCCATCACTAACTGTCTACAGGCCTGCAAATATCACATGCCATATCTGGATGATTCCAAAGTACAAGGAAAAATCCTGCGTATTCTGCAGATCATTGTAGAATGTTAGAATCCTCACTGAGACAACCTTCGTTCTGTCTGTCTTGACTTGTTTCACTGGTAGGCCTTCTGCTCTCAGACCTCATTGGTCCCTCATAGGGATCTTTCCCAGTCCCTAACAATGCAGCTCGGGTGTGTTCTGGCTTTGGGGTCCCCAATGCTACCTGGGTATTCCTTCTTTTGATATCAACCACACCCTTCTCCAAGGCTCTATTGAAGAAGAGAGTTCTTACAGCCTCAAAGACTGTGCTGTCCAGATTTAGACACTGGCCTAACATTGCTATTCAAAGGCAAAGGAAGTGAAAGTTATACTTCCATTGAATTGTACTAAGTATATTTCAAGAGCTCCTTAGCCACGTGGACAGAGGCTAGCATTCTAAAGGTGTCTTGTATTGTGGAACATTTCCACTGCCAGAGGAATTCTACTGGATGATGCTGGTCTAAGGTTGCTTCCATGGATGGCCTCTGTTCCTCCACCCCTCAGAATCTTTACTGACCTGAGAAAGAAGGCCTGCATGCACATGGTCTTCCAATCTTATGTACATCCTGCCTTGTGTTTCATACTTAGGGTTAGAAACTCACAATCTAAGGAGTGACTCCTGTGTTTTCTATGCTGTACTGGGTCAGTCAACACGCCAAGAGTGGTATGTCTTCATTGTAGTAGAGGGACTTATCATTCCAGTTCGCTAGGCCAAGGGCATTTGTGGGGTACAGAAGCTATGAGGGACGTGCCAGACAACTGTCCAAGTCAGTCACCCAAGCTACAGAGAAGCATGGCTTACCAATGTCCACTGGGGGGAGATATCTACTTTTATTTTTTAAAATGTACCTTACTTCTGTAGCCATCAGTAATTGGACAAAAGTCACTCATTGTCCTCCTAAATTAGACTCAGATATCTCTTCTCTCTCTCTCTCTCTCTCTCTCTCTCTCTCTCTCTCTCTCTCTCTCTCTCTCT
>NW_021605377.1:5905744-5931374 GCF_004785775.1 Grammomys surdaster | reverse complement strand
TCTCTCTCTCTCTCTCTCTCTCTCTCTCTCTCTCTCTCTCTCTCTCTTTTTCTCGCACTGTTTCTCAACCTTCCTAATGCTGTGAGCCTTCGACACAGCTCTACATGTTGTAGTGACCACAACCACAAAATTATTATTTCACTGTCCCCTCATAACTGTAATTTTGCTACCAATATGAACCATGATGTAAACATCTGATATGCAGTATCTCTGATATGGAATTCCCGATGAGGTTGAAACCCATAGGTTGAGAACCACTAGTCTAGAAGTTTCCCTGGATCTCACTCTCCCACACCCTTTCCTGCTAACCCTGTGAGTTCCAGAAATTTCAATTGGTTCTGCCTGATGTTCAGAGTGCAGTGTTCACATCGTGTTCATGTGTCACCCTCACCAGGGGAATGGTTGGAGTGTCGGACATTTCACCCTTCTCTTGGGGAAAACATGATGAATCCTTAGGTCAGCTAATGAGCCCCGTGTAGGGCTTTGTGGACACACACAGCAAGGGCTCACTCCACAGGATCCCTGTGAACATTAACCTCAGCCCTTCACTGTGTTTGTTAATAGCTGCCTTTTGCCCCATTTCTAACTGACATAGCACCAGGTTCAAAGAGAAAAATGACTAGAGAGAAACGGCTGTCAACCCCCTATGGACTATTCCTCGTCTCCACTCAGTCCTCTCCCTGACATCTCCCTGTCCTGGATGATTAAGTGTGTGAGCCACCTAAAAATATCTGTATAGAAGCAGGAATAAAAGAGAGAAAACAAAATGTTCATGAGGAAGACAAACGGTCAACTCACCCAGGCAGTCCCTTGGAAGGTCTTTGGCTAATAACTACCACCCATGAACACAATTCCTGAGTTCTGCTCCTGTGATAGACACGTTTCCACTAACTTAGGCTATTGTAAGTATAGCCTCCTCCAGGAAGCCATTCATGATTTCTGTTGGTCAAGCCTTTGTCTCAACTGTCAACCTCTTAGAAGATTCAAAAAACAAAGATGTTTTATGTATTCCCAACCAGACTTGAATCAAACTCTTTGGATGAAAGATCTAAATGCACAGGCGATTCTAGAGCCCGAGTCTATGGCCTTGTGGATGCCAGGCAAGCACTCTACCATCAGTGACCATAAATGAGTGACATCCCCAGCACTGGTTCACTTTTTATTCTGAAACAGAAGCTCTCCATATTGCTCACCCTAGCCATGACCTCATCCTGGGCTCCTTAAACTTGTTACCCTTGTGTTCATTGCATAAGCAGAATAGTGCAACATGTGGTTCTGTCTGACTTCTGTCACTTCGAGGATTTGTCAAGATTCATCTACATTGTAGCCTCGTGGACCTGTTTCCCATTTCCTTTTCTGTCCAAATAATGTCCCATTGTATATACATGCCAACTTTTACTTTCCCAGTCATTAGTTGCTATACATTTGGTTTGTGCCTGCTGTCGGCTATCGTGAATAATGCCACTATGAATATTCATGCACCAATTTTGTGTGCACATATGCTTGGCTATATGCCCAGCAGTCTAATTGCTGGCTCATGCAGCATCTCCAAGTTTTTGAAGAACTACTAGACTTTCCCACAGCGGCTTTACCATTGTACATTCTCAGCAGCAGTGTGGAAGGGTTCTGGTTTCTTATCCAATGGTTGTTATTGCCTGCCTTTTATTAAAACCATCTTAGCTGCTGTACAGGAGTATCTTATTAGTGCTTTGAGTTGGCTAGTGAAGGGCTTTCTTATGGTTCTTGGAATTGGGATTCTTTTCTATAAAGTCCATAAAACAGTGATGGAGACACCTGCCTCCTGGTCCCTGCTAGATGGTCAGCTCCCAAAAGGCCTGGTGCAAACCATACCCTCTTTCTGTTTCCCAAATCCAGCTCTATGTCACTCACCATAAATCAAGCAATGAGTCACCAAACTTCCTAGGTCTTTCTAATGTGGATGGAGAAACAACAGCAGAAGCCAGCAATGTGGCTGACAGGCCCTTCATCTGATGTCACAAGGCATGGAAATCAGTTAAACCCAGATACACCATTCAAGCCAAAGCTACCATTCAAAACCAGATTTATTGCTGGTGACATCAGGTCCTTGGAGAAGAGCTAGCAACTGGGGAACTACTATCAGACATACAAGTTATACTGATTAAGTCATTGAACTGTCCCAGGTCTCTGAGACAGGGATGGCTGTGGTTTGCCATTTTGTAGATGAAGGAACCGAAGCAAAGGAAAGGTTGATCATTATCTAGAGCTACCTGACAGAAAGAAGTGCTGCCCAGTGCCAGGCTGGACTGTAATGAACATGGGGTGAGTAAATGAATAGAATTTAAAATTCCCACAGGGGAGCCAACTTCTACAGAAAGCCAATTTTCTAGAAAACTAGAGCAGGGAGCCTAAGAAGGGGTGCCTGTCTCTCTGAGGGAAGTCTTGACCCCCTGACAAAAATTATCATTTCCAATATGGGTCTTAGAAAGTTCAATGGCTTGGGATTTTTATTTAGTTTCATTCTTTTAAAGATTCATCCTGGGAGGTGGTAGCACACACCTTTAATTCCAGCACTCAGGAGGCAGAGGCAGGTGGGTCTCTAAGAGTTTGAGGACAGCCTAATATGAGAGAGAGAGAGAGAGAGAGAGAGAGAGAGAGAGAGAGAGAGAGAGCTTAAAATGTTTTTTAAATGAGATTCATTTATTTATTTTTTATATGTATGAGTGTTTTATCTGTGTGCATATATATGTGTGTGCTGTATGTATTCCATGGATTTAGAAAAGGACACTGAATCCCCTGAACTGGAGTTATAAGTGGTTGTGAGCCACTATGTGGGTGCTGGGAACCAAACCTAGATCCTCTCCAAGAGCAACAAGTGCTCTTAGCCACTGAGCCATCTTTCCAGTCCTGGGCTTGGGTTTTGTTTTTAGTTTTTAGTTTTTTGTTTTTTGTTTTTTGGGTTTTTTTGTTTTTGTTTTTTTTTTATTTTAAACAGACACAAGTCCTAAGCTTAAATACTATTGGTAGAAATGGAAACAGATTCATTGTGCTTCAGGAGTGGGTCATCGGGTGCTCCTCAGGCCTTGTGGAGATACAGGCATGGGTCATTGCATGTTCCTCGGGTCTTGTGGAGACGAGGGCATGGGTCATCACCTGTTCCTCTGGCCTCATGGAGATGTGGGCATGGATCATCGTGTGTTCCTCAGGCCTCGTGGAAATGTACTGGCAGTGAGGTAGGAAGGAGAGAAAAGGCCTTGATGGCTCTGAACCAAGCTATTTCTTATTTGAGGTTTAAGATTAATTTATGATTAAAGCTGGTGAAGAGGAACCTTTTGGTATATCCTGCCAGTGCAATACTGTGCACCCTCTGACTCGGTGTGAGTTGTTCAAAAAGTAACGCAGTTCTCTTTGAAGGGCAGATGGCTTCGTGAACTAAACTGGGGCTGGCTGTCTTGGCTGGGCAGCTCTTGTAGTACCCTGAGCACTCTGTATAAGATACCTGAACCATCACCCTGAATTCCAAAGAGCCGGTAATCTCCTTTTAATGACTATGTAGTCTGAGGCTGGTGCATGAGGAATCTTGGCAATCAAGAACCAACTTGCCATAAATCTAAAAATGGGTTGCCAAAAGCTCCCTGATCTTTCTACTCCAGATGAAGAAACAACCACAGGAGCCAGCAACAAATGACTTGAGAGGACCTTTGTCTGGCACCATGAGATGGAGAAGCCAGAGAAAGCCAGACAGTCAGCTCAAGCCAAAGCCACCATTCAAAAGCAGACTCATTCATCTTGACATCAGTGTCTGATTCAGAAAGCCAGGATGTTTTATAGCTTTGAAATAGAACAGAGCAAGAAGAAGACGGGAGCACTGCAGCTGGGGAGCACCACCGCTGGGGATACTGCTGCTGGGGAGCACTGCCTCTGGGGAGTACTGCAGCTCGGGAGCACTGCCGTTGGGGATCACAGCAGTTTGGGAGCACAGCCGCTGGGGAGCATGGCAGCTGGGGAGCACTGCTGCTGGGGAGCACTCAGATTGGGAGCACAAGCAGCCTGATCACTAGACCCAGGACATCTCCCATACTATATGCTGCTTCATAGGCAGATGACAGAGCCACCTGAGACACTGGGACTGTGGTCACAGATGGAAGAGAAGTGTTGAAAGAGAATAAAGGGATGGCCATACATGGGCAGAAAGAAAGGAAACACATCACAGGCAGTCCATCAGCATGGCACAAGGCTAATCACCCTGGTAATTATTACTGGTGCTAAGTGTACTGATAAGACCACTAAGTGTATACGAAGACTCTCTCTTACACCTTTCATCATTAAGTAACACGTAACACGATAGCCCTTGGAGGTGGTGAGTACTCATGGGAGCATCCTGAAGGGCTCTGAGGAGTGAAACCTTAGCAAAGATCCTCTAACTCCACCCAGAGGTGGAGCTGGGTCTGGAGTTCTGTAGTCTGACTCCAAAGTCCAGAGCCCCGAGCATGACACAAGATGTAATACTCCCAGAAGGACTATTAGTAGGTAAAGATGAACTGTGGAGGGAATTTGGATCACCCCTGTGTCTCTGAAGTCACAATGGGTCTTTGAAATCATAAGCGTGTATGTTCTCACCCACTTGTGCATCAACACATACACACACATATATTCAAGGGACCGTTATTAACCTATATTCTTTGTCTTCCTTGTTACACTTAATATGCCCAACAGCCTTGAAAAAAATGAATTATAGGAGATTGGTTCTAACAACAGCTACAAGAATATCTTTTATCTTTCATGTCTTCATGTGGAAGAGGAAGTGTGTGTCCCTATCTCTCTGTCTCTGTCTCTCTCTCTCTCTCTCTCTGTGTGTGTGTGTGTGTGTGTGTGTGTGTGTGTGTAGGGCAGGCATCAACCTCAGGGCTTTTCCTCAGGCACTATCCACCTTTTTTCTCTCTCATTGGCCTGGACTTTGTCAAATAGGCTGGAACCCCAGGAATCTACCTGTCTTTGACCACTCATAGGCTGTGGGGGTTATCCCCTTAGCCCTCTCTTGTCTTGACATCTTCAATTCTATCACTAAGAGGTAGGTTTTATGGATCCTTGCTTTGTCTTTGACCTGTTCGTGACTTGCTTTGACATGTAGTAAAATAAGCAGATAGGCAGATGATAGATAGACTGGATAGATAGATAGATAGATAGATAGATAGATAGATAGATAGATAGATAGATAGATAACAGGCAGACATAGATAGGTAGAACTGTAAAGATATAGTTAGATTTAAGGAATTATCTCATGTGATTATGGAGACTGGAAAGTCTAAACTCTGCTGTGAGCTAACCAACTGAAGAGTAAGGGGGGGCCAAGGTTTGATGTAAAAGTTCAATACCAAAGACTATCTACTGAAGAATTCCTTCTTGTTCAAGGGAAATCCATTTTTCATTATATTTAATTCTTTAACTGATTGGACAAATCTCACCACCTTCCATAACGGAAAGCAATTTATTCTGTTCAATGTTTACCAATTTAAATGTTAATTCCATGCAAAAACACTTCACAGTAACTTGTGACCAATCATCTAGGCTCCGTGGTGTAGCCAAGTTGACATAAAACTAACTGTGATAGGATATTTGAACCTGTTTCTAGTTAGAGTGGGGCTCATCCCTTAGCACACAATTTCAATCCCTCTGGCTGGAATACAGACATGCCTTTAGTATCCACCTTTAATCCCAAACAATGAAGGTAAAGTTGGTTTGTGGAAGCAAGTACCCATGCTTGAAAGTGATCTTGAACTGAGAAACAAAGTGACAGATTAGAGAAAGATTTGACAGAACATGATATGCCCAACTCTCAAGAGAAGAGAGAGGGAAGCTACTTAAGGGAGAGACAGATAGTACAGGAGGAAGAAGAGAGTACAGTCCAGGAATAGAGTAGTTTGTGAAGAGCAGCACAGTGGAGTTGAGACAGAGAGGGAGAAGAAGGCAGTTTTACTGAAAGAGTTTTTACAGAGACAGATTGAAGAGAGAACAAGTTAGACACAGGTGAAGACAGAATGAGCAAGAGAATGAGAAGGAGCCAAAAGATTAGAACAGATTGCCAGAGTTAGTTTGAGGCCAAGCAGAGCAATTCAGAGGACAAAAGAAATGCCAGATTGAATCAGTCAGCCAGGAGAGGAGTTTGAACCAGAAGAGGTGAGTTGTTGAACCAGCCAGCTAGAGTTCAGAAAGAGCTAGAAATGGGTAAGTAAGCAAAA
The DNA here is from genome assembly GCF_004785775.1 of Grammomys surdaster. NCBI lineage: Eukaryota > Metazoa > Chordata > Mammalia > Rodentia > Muridae > Grammomys > Grammomys surdaster. Next base: position 5,925,156 of record NW_021605377.1, on the reverse strand, counting down.
AGTCTCAGAGCCTGGAAACATTCTAAGTCTAGAAAGATTATACGTGGAGGCTAACAGTTTCTGGGACAAGGCCTAGGTTAGCAGACAGAGGCAATAGACCTCCCAGACATCAATCATAGCAGGAGAATAAAAGTTGCTTTTACACCTAACCTCCAATATATTGCCGTGGAGTTCCAGAGTCATGAAAAATAGCAAATTACAGCCATAGGGTTTTAGGTTATCTGGTGGGCAACAATGTAAAACCAACAACTGCTAGTGGAACTTACAGTTTTGTGACGTTAAAACATAAGCAAACATATAGCTGTTGCATTTTAAGAACAGAATCAATCCTCGAGTGCCTTAGTAAACACCCAGAACAAAATTCCTATGGCACAGTCAGACTGCCTCCTTTTCTACTCTGATTTGTTGGCAGCAATATCTGAACACATCGATGAGCTGTTCTGGGCCTGGATTTCTCTATCTATGAAATGGGTAGGTTTATGCATTCTCTCTGCCTCCCTCACTCTGGTGCTGACAAAGAGACAGGAGGAACAAACGTGCCATGGTGGTAGAAAAGTCCTGCAGAATGCTGCATAATCAAACACAGGTTCCTGTAGAGGGTAAAATCACTTTACCATGCAATTCTGAAAAAGAGACATCTGGCCCAGGAAACCTAAAGGAAGCCACAACCTTTCTGACCAAAGCAATTTCATCTAATAACTGGTCCCGGGGGTCTCTTCCTGCTGCTCAGATTCACCCACCAACTCAAGTCCACTTAGAAAGACATCAGCTCTGCTTTTTTTCTCTCTCTCTCAACATCTGCTATGTCTATTTTTACTTTTGTCCAGAATAGAAAAGGAAGCCTTTTAAATACCCTTCTAAATAGTAGCTTCCCCTCCCCTCACCAGACATCCCAGCAAAAAGTATAGAATTTCCCATATAATTGCAGCTACGGAGCAAGCTGCTGCAGAACAGAATTGTGCAGGAATTTTAGATACAACCTCATTAGGCTGCAGTTAGTCTACAAGCAAGTAAGATCCCACCTGGGTGATGAGAGAGTAAAACCCAGGAACCACACCCAGTCACATCTAGCTGTCATTTAGAAATGTCTACTGAGGGACTGAAGCTCCGTGTGAATACTCTGCTGGTCAATATTGATTATCAACTAGACAAGATCTAGACTCCACCATGAGCCAAGCCTCTGGACACACCCAGAAAGGATTTTCTTGATTAGGTTATTTATAGCAGGAAGACTCACCCTAAACATGGTGTGTGGGGGATGCCTTCCACCAGTGGCCCAGATATAAGGAAGTATGGGAGAACAGATGTGCTTCTTGCCTGTTTGTTTTAGCTTCTCACTGCTGAATTCATCTTCCCTGTTCAAAAGTTCATCTACCCCGTTCTCCCATTGCTAGCACCATCCTCCTGTCTGCTGTTTTCCCAGGCCTTCATATAGCTACTGAATGAGGACATGGATTTCCCCTTCCTGCTCCTCAGAGAGCTTGCATTTCCCCCAGATCAACATTCCTAGGGCTCAGAAATGAGATCAGCCATCCATATTTAGGTCTCTCTGCCTCTACCCCCCAGGCAACTGCACCCTATCCTGATGTCCCTCCAACATGAATCCAAAGAGCTGCCCAGTGGTCAGATGTGACAGGCAAGCGTAACGAAGCAGGCAGAGCTGCAGAGGTAGCTCAGTGAGTAAAATGCTTGTGACACAAGCATGAATGAGACCAAAGATGGACCCTCACCAAAACCTATATAGAAGCTAATTGGGGATGATGGTCACTTGTAATCCATTCCTGGGGAGGCAGAGATGGGAGATCCTGGTGGCAAGCTGGGGTAACTAGACTAGTCAATTGGTAAGCACTGCATTTGATGGAGATTGAAATGAAGTAGAGAGGAATGGAGGAAGAAACCCTAAATCAACTTTGGGTCTCCATAAGCATGCACACATATGTGCCTGTGCATCTGTACATACACACATATATGCAAACACACACACAGCATAGAAGTGTATCTCCGGTACTATCTCCAGGCAAGAATCAGACTTTCAAAAGGTTCAACCTGTCCCCTATCTCAGGACATATGCTAGCACCTTGCCCTCTGGCTGTATGCATGAAGTCTCAGCAATACTCTAGAAATGCAGGAGTCATTCTATTCCTGCCTTCTCTTCCCAAGTATAGCCCTTGAGGCTCTAGGGAAACCTGCTTTCCTCATAGATAATGAGCCTGGGCAATTTACATCAAGATTCATTTATTCACTTAAAGGCATGTGTTTCAGGGCTAGGCTATCTGTGACTTGGAGAAGAGAAGTGAAACGGAAGTGAGGAGGTTGGGGTGCACTCAAAACATCTTCAAGCTGTGGGGACTCTGAACAGGTGTGGAGAAAGAGGAAATGGGATGGATGGGGTGACACTGTGACTTATCTCAGGCCGTGGCCAAGACTTGAGAGCTGAGAAGGTTCAAAACTCAAGGAGTTGTCTATCTTCAGACAAAGGCTACAGGAAGAAGCCTTAGACTCCCTGGATAAGTGGTTCCTGTCACTTCTTGGGGTCCACATGGGAGATGGATTGATGGCAGTAAATAGAGAAACAGTGGAGAAGGACAAAAGCAAAACAGAAGGTGTCTGGGAGAATGGGAAGTGGGTGCTGTGTGTGTGTAGAAGCACCCAGTTTCTCATTCCTGGGTCTTCTCTCCACCTTGGGCTTCACTTTTCTCCTCTGGGCATCCTGTGTTTTCACCCTCCCAAATACCAGACCATGGCACTAGCTAGCTGCTAACCCCCTCACTGGGAGTCCACAAGCTGTGTATTCACTCTTCCCTCCAGCAACACTCACACTTGAGCCTCTTCTCTCTGAGTTAGGAAAGCATAAAACAGCCCAGTAACTGTTCCTCCAAGGACATTTTCAAACACTCTTAAAAATATACCAAAGCAATGGGAATCCACCAGGACTGTTCTGAAAGGATCTAGACAAATCACCTAAATCCTACCACGCTGGGGGCTGGCCCCAGTACTTCTTTCTTGTTTGGTTCTTCTTGTGGCCACCGAAGGGGAAGAGCATCAGTGGGGTAATGAGATATTTAGGGTTGCTGTATAATCATAACACCTTTTCCTATCTTAGGTCTAAGTCACTTTGCTTTTGTAGCTGATCTGCCTTCTGTGTTTCTCTGGGGTGAGAAGCTCATCATAAAACAACAGGGGATTAAGTAAAGTAGCCTTTGTTCTATCTCTGCAGGCACTGCATGGCTCTAGCTTCCAGCCTGCTAGTGGAAGTTGCAGGAAGAAAAAGGGACATGTTGAAAAGTGATTTTAGCCTTTATTTCTAAGCTCTTCAGTTCTCCAAAAAGATTCTTTAAAAAGTTCGAAAAAGTTCTGTCTGCTTTCCTCTTCTAATCTTGCTCTTTTCTCCAGCTTTGACGTCATAGTAATACCCTTACTCTTGATACTATTATTCCAATGCTATGCCTTTACTTCTGAGTTCTTCTTGAGTTCAGTTCTGTCTAAAAAGTTTTCTCTTGAGTCTAGCTTTTTCTCTTTGCTCTCAACACTTATACATCTCTCAGAATATATGATCACATGGTAAAAAGTTCACCACAAGTTTACACATAAATTCAAATCATAAATTAAATAAGACGTTTACAACAGAGATTGTTCACGTGTATATTCATTAGGAGTAATTATCTGGTTAAACATTCATTATCTGTCACCAGCTTTATTTCAGGGAGAGTTAAAACCACAACTTTTGTGACTAAGTATTAGTGAAGTTTTGTATGAATAAATCCAGTCAGTTTTATCTTCTATTCTTGCACCTATAGTAAATCCTTAGTTCCCTTTTTAATGAGCTTTGGTTAATGGTTTTACAACCTTTTGGAATGTGCTCTGAATAGTAGATGCCTACTTGCTATCTCAGAAGCAATCAACACATGACAGTTGAAGAATGGCAGAGTTCTCAATGCAGTTTTGATATCGAAAAGATTTAATAGAATTTCTATCAATAAAAGAGCTTAATAATTACTAATATAATTTTAGGAATTCTTATAGGATCATCATTAAGAATTAAAAAGTGATCTATTTGTCTATATAGCATCATTACAAGATAGTATATCTTCATTGTTCTGCAGAGATCTGCTCAAAGGGGTAGTCTAATACCTAATGGTAGATATAGGTATATAGATGTAGATATAGATATAGATATCTATCAATCATATTAATAGCAGGAATCTTTTCTAAAACTCCACTGGGCCTTGCCTAAAGGGGCAAATCCATTATAGATTTTAATCCATGACAGACTAATCTCAGGAAGATCACCTGCTAGTTTTTAGCTTCTCCTAGATGGCTCCTGGCACTGCTCTAGAAATGAAAGGTCTTGCCTCTTATTTAAGATCCCTGGGCATCACTAACAGCTACACAGAGGTCTCCAGTTCCTTCCAGCAGAGAAGGAGAGGAGAAGAGAAGGGTGTGAGCACCCTGTCTCACTTCCTGTCGCATGTGACAGGTGAAAAATGGGCTGAAACTATTCAAGTTTCTTTTTCTCACATAACAGTAGTTGGGAGAGTAGAGTCAGTGGTTCAACTGTCAGGGCTTCTCTCAGAATCTCTTGAGACTAACCCCGCTAATGCATGAGGGCTGCCAAAGCTTCATATATCCTGCCTTGACAAAAGGTAACAAAGCACTAGAAAGATCTGGATTTTCCTCACACGTCCTTGTTTATCTAGATTAGATCTTACTCTACAGCGGGGCTGTCTTCAAGAATAATCCACCAGTGTTGCCAGGGAAGGCAGTGAGAACCTGCATTTCCCATTCCTGTGATGGGAACAGATGCTGTTGGCTGGGAGAAGGGGTGAGAAAAAGGCTGCGTGGTGGGTAGTCAACAGCACCTGCCACAGACAGCCTCCCCTAGACCTCCCTCCGAGTCTTGCTCACCCTCACTAGAGTATGATCTAAAAATGGCTCCCATAACAGGCTGTGAGCTATCTAGAAACTTTCCCGTGCACGTTCCCAGGACGGTTTCCTGAGTGTTCCCGTCAAGTGGATAATCTCTATTAACCATCACAGTAGGCTGCCTTATTTGGAGACAGAATAGTTATACAGGTAATTAAGTAAAAAAAAAAAATGGGTTCATTAGTGTGTGCTCTTTAATATAGCACAGGCCTTATGAACAGAAGTTTGGATAGAAACACCCACAGCAAGGACCATATCAAAATGCAAGAAGATAATCCTGTATATATACCCAAGAGTGAGGTCTCAGAAGCCCCTCCCTCTCAGCCCTTGAGGGAATCAACCCAACCATGTTTTGGGTTTTTAGTGGTGATGGTTTGTTTGTTTTCGATACAGGATCTCACTAAGTAACCCAGGTCACCTTGGTCATGTGACCTCCCTGTCTCTGCCTCCCAAATACTGCGGTTATTGTCGTGCAGCATCATGTTCAGTTTCTATAAATATCTTGATCGTATGTCTCCAGTTTGCAGAAGAGTTTGCTTAAACCGCCAAGTCTGTGTTCTTTGTTACAGCTGTTCTGGCAACCTAATGCAAAGGAATACAGGCAGTCAGCAAATAAACAGACTTGCAAGTAACTGGGGTGGGGGTGGGGGGTAGCAAAACTCTGGAGAACAAGAAGGCAGACTGAGGAGAAAAGAGCTAGCCAGAGAACAGAGACACAGTGATATTTCACAGACCTGGGTGGAGTGAGGGGGTGGGACAAAGGACAATGAAGAAAAGGATGATCTGCAGGACAGCCTAGAGTGCCCCAGAGGTAGGAGCATACATGGCACGTTCGAGGAATGACCAAGGGGCCAGTGAGGTTGCAATAAAGAAAACCAGGTCCCGAAGGGCAGGGTAAGATAGAGAAGGGACCCAAGGACATGAGCTGATATTATCCCAAGCTTGAATTTTCCTCTCAATGAGAAGAGACTTCCGAAAGGTTTTGAACAAACGACACAATGGTGCTTTAAAAGCCCTGATCTGGCTTGCAAGGAGATCAGAGAGAAAGACGGATGTGGAGGAGGCTGGGACGCTCATGATTAGCTGAGGGATGAAGAAAAGAGAGTCATCAGGCCGGCTGGGGTCAGACTGGAAAGAGAGCAGATAGTTATTGAGTTCAACATAAGCTTCTGGAGACACGCTGTTCCTTTGCCTTGTGGGGCAAATGTGCATGTGTGCGAGTGCACACACACATACACACACACACTAAACAAATACAAAAATGTCACAGCTTAGAGAAAGAACATTTATTCTGTCTCATGGTTTTAGAAGTGTCAGTCCTTGGCCAGCCAGGACCGTTGTAACGAGCCTGTGTTGAGGCAGAACATTGTAGTAACCCAAGCAAATGATAGAGGAGCTACTCACCTTACAGGAAGCAAAGACAAACAGAAGAAAGGTTCGGGGAACAAACAGACCCTTCAAATGCATGTCCTCAACTGTCTACTTCGTCCCATCAGAACCCACCTCCCACAGCCTCTCCTACTCCCAACAGTTCATTCAGATACTTGTGCCCATTGATGGGTTAACCCTCTGATGATGTTAGAGTCATTGTGATCCAATCACTTTTCAACGGAGCCACTGTCTACAGACCAACTCCTCAGAATATGAGCTTTGCGGGACTTTTCATAGCAAGTCACAACATCTCCTTCTAGAAATTCTGCTTTGCTGGCCCTGGATACAGGTAAGGGTGTTCCCACACACCATCCATGCAGAAAAAAAAAGAAAAGAAAAATTCTAGTGTCTGCATAAAATACAATTTCCAGCTTTGGAACCCAAGGTTTTTGGACATGGATTAACCATGATGCTAAAAAGCTAAGACCCTTGTCTGCCTCCTCGGCTGCAATATGGAAAAAGACAAGCAATCGAATCACCCCGCTTTGAGATCTAGGCTTCTTTCTCTCATTCTGTTACTTTTTAAAACGTCCCCCAAATACTTCCATGTAGACGACACCATTCTATAGCCTGGGATCCTGGGTTGAATAAAGAGAAGGAACTGAGATGAATGTCAACATTGTCTTTGGCTTCCGGGTAAGGATGCAGTGTGGCCAGCTGCCTTGCACTCTTGTTGAATGCCTGCTCCACCATGGTATTCTGTGTCCTCTCGAATTCTAAGTCACTGATTCTCAGACTTCCTAACACTGTGACCCTTTGATACAGTTCCTCATGTTGTTCTGATCCCCAACCATAGAATTATTTTCATTGCTACTTCATAACTGTAATTTTGCTACTGTTATGAGTTGTAGTGTAAATATCTGATAGGCAGGATATGTGATATACAACTCCCAAAGAGGTCAAGAGCCACAGGTTGAGAAAAACTTCTCTAAGCCAGTATAAACTCTCCTTCTATAAGCTGTCATTATCGGGTATTTAGTCAGAACAGTGAGGAAAATAATAAACATGGGTACTTAGGACTTCACAAAATGAGTCTTGCAAAAAACAATTCAACCTCCAAATCATGTCAGAGCAAGAATGTCTTCTTCTATAATAGAGGAAGAACTCATTAATCTTTATTGGGGGAATCAATATGCAAATATCTACCATTTTATTACCAACTTCATTATCTCTAGCCACTGGAGATCTTTAGTAGTCATGTCTGCACATCCACAGGTTACTGAGAGCTGATATCAACGATGATGCCCTGGAATTGTGTAAAGCTTCCAAGGGCCATTCGAGTAATTGGACAGAATTATACGAAGCTCAGTGTAATTTTAATGGTGGGTCTATTTCCTTGTGTCTTGCTAATAGAAAAGTCAGTCATCGATAAATGGGATTTATGTTAATCACCAAATATTTGCAATGCTTGTCTCTACTCTAGTCCAAAGGAATGTGGGGGTTTAAGTAACAGGCCCAAAATAGGAGTTCAGTGACATAGAATAAAAATAGGCAAAACTGAATGGAGCAAAGGAAAGCACATACACAAACTGCGGGAGCCATTGCAACTGCCTGGTGTAGCATGAAATCGTATTTAAAATTATGTGCGACCCCACAGTGATGAAGCCAATACCTCAGAGCCTGACTTACACCAGTTTAGACGACAAAATGGTGTGTGCCTTAAGTAAAATGCCAACATTTCCACACAGGCCATCTGCAGAGCGCAGTGGTCCACCACATCATTTGGTGCCTTCACTGTGAGTTCTGATGGATTCAGGGTACTTCTTGCAGCCAACGTCAGAAAAGTCTTTAGCACCATGGAAACACTACTTAGTACAGGCTGTGGCTGAGGCGTGTGGGGCAAACGCCAAGCTCTCCACCGGAGAAGAACACGGAACATATGCTGAGATACTCATCTCCCAGGGACCCTTGCCTTTTCTCTGAAGACCTCAATTCTGTTCCCCTGAGCCCCTTGCCATAGCAGGCTCTGGAACGGTGGATAAAGGAGGTGGCAATCTGGATTCAAATTCAGGCTTCACCACCTGTAGACGGTGATTAAGGACAATTTCTTATGTATAAGATGCGGATGGCTTTAATGCCTATTCTGTAGGTGTGTGGTAAAAATTATATAAGTAAAATGTAAGCAGAGCTCTGATGTATCTAAATATTTGGTAATGTTAGCATTCATGAGCCATCGCATGTTCGTGGATCACGGGAATGTTTGGAAGAGTGTGCACATGTGCCTACATGCGTGTGAAGCAATGTAAGTACATGGTAGAAGTCAATCTAATCAAGGTCTCTCTCCAGCTTAGACAAAGAGTGTCATTTGCTCATAATGGTCCCATTGCTTAAGTTGGCATTCTATTGAGAATTAGATAGATAGGTAGGTAGATAGATAGATAGATAGATAGATAGGATTTTAACTTTGCCTTTTATCACAGAGGTTATAAAGCATGAATTGATCTCCTTTCTTGATTAAAATTATCATAAGTTTGTTACGTGATTCTACCACCTGGACATGTAGAGAAAGGTGGTCCCAGCACTGTGTAGTCTCAAACTGCCCTGTCTGCCTACATTCCTTGGACTGCTGTCTGTCTGTGTCTGTCTCTTGGACTGCTGTCTGTCTGTGTCTGTCCCCTGAACTTCTGTCTGTCTGTCTGTGTCTGTCTCTTGGACTGCTATCTGTCTGTGTCTGTCCCTTGAACTTCTGTCTGTCTGTCTGTCTGTCTGTCTGTCTGTCTCTCTGTCTCTTGGACTGCTGTCTACTTGTGCCTCTCGGACTGCTGTTGGCTCCTCTGCTGTCACTTGTCACTGCTCATAATTACTCCCTCATAGAGCAGTCAGTGGCTGGGATCAAGGGTGCACACCCTCATCCGTTCCTCACTGAGTAATGAAGAATCGTGTCTCTATGGAGCATTCCCTTTGAACTCAGCAAAGAGTTCTGTGGTCTGAATGGTTGGTATCCCTAGAAATGGGATCCTGGAGAAGAACCGTGTGATGTAAAATTCATGAGCGTTTACCTACTTGACAAAAAAAAACCTAAGGCACTCAAGTCATAGACTAACTACTCTTTCTTTAAAGTGATTGGGCTTCCATCCAGAAAGTTCTAGAAAACTGACCACGAACCCAGAAACCAACTGAAACAATGGAAACGAAGCTAGAGACACTATTTTTTTTCCTCTTCATCCAAGGCATGGTTGCCACTCAGGCTCTCTGGGGAAACCCATCTCACAGCTGAAAGGTAGCTCAGCCCCCTACTCTAAGAGGGTCAGATCCCAGCACTCACAGTGGGGACCTACAAACACCCGTAACTCCACGGCTAAGGGATCTGATGTCCTCTTCTGGCCTCCATGGACACATACACATATAAATAAAGTAAAAATTTAAAACTCCTGTCAACACTGAGTGCCGCCATCCCAGAAGCACCAGAATGAGCTCTGAGTCTGTCAGGACCATTAAAACCAGAGATCCGGGGGTTCAAATGAGTCAAGGTGAAATGTGTATTAAGGTGGGTTTCCCTCTCTAACTGCAAGTCAAACAGTGGGCAAACTGTATTCAGCAAAATGCCATATGTTACAGTTTGTGCAGGTTTTTAAAATGTGCACTCTTTTCTATTATTTTAATCTTTTACAACCCTTTAAAATGATAAGAATTTTAACTCAGGGGACAGAATTGGTGCCATCTGGCCTATAGCTGCTGTTTGCTGGTTTGAGACTTACTTAGACCTACCTGTAAGATCCGAGCCCTGAGCCTGAGTCCTGAGTGGCGCATGACTTTAATCCCAGCATTTGGAAGCAGAGGCGGCTGGATCTCAAGTTTGAGGCTAGCCAAGGCTACACAGAGACACTTGGTCTATGGGGTGGCGGTGATGGGGGAGTGAGTCCTGATTTGCCACCAAGAGCTGTATGCGGTGTATGAGCAGAGTGCGCGTGCCAAGACCCAGGCTCATTACGAGAAGAACGAGAATCCAGGATCCGCACTGCCGTATTATTACCTGGGCTGCTCTCTCACAGGGCACGTCCACGCTGGCTGGAGTCAGTGCTTGCCGAGTCACCAGCGAGTCTCCACTGCAGCTTTTTGCCTTCTCCATGTTCTTCAAAAGTCATTTCAGTGTTAAAGGTAGGACTGATGTGGGAACTGGACCTGTTCCAAGGGAGGCCTGGAGAAACAAAGTGACCTCAGTGGGAGTAGCTGAAAGTCTGTCCCGCTGACTGGAACAGGGCATGGCTTCCATGAGAATTGCTCTTTTGCCACAGGATACCACATTTGCATGGTCCTCTGGTACAAATATGGCGCCTAGAGAAGATGGGAGTCATGGCAACCGGCCAGCCTCCGTAAACTGCAGCACAAGTTGCAAAAAAATCAGCTCCTCTCTGAACACGGCCTAAGGGGAAAGTCCACCACAGTGATATCATTGCCCAGAAGACAGTCTGTAGAGAAGCCAGAAGGAGTGCAAAATGAGGCCTGAGGGGAGGCACCAACAGGAAGACAGAAAGCAGGCATGGCAGCTACACTGTAGCTTTGGCTGTTCTGAGGTAGCTTCCCCACCCCTAGGCGCTGGCACCAGCTTCCCTTATTGTTGTGTGGGAAACGTGTGGACTTTCCTAACCCTGAACCAAGGCAGCCATATCTGGGACCTTTCCAAACTTCATCCTGAGCCGTCTTTGCTGCCTGACAGGGGCAGCTTGTCTTTCCAATCTCCTGGGCTTGAAGTGAGAGGCAAGCGGATTTGTGTTTCACTTTTTATTTTTGTGCAGCCTAAGAAATGGGCAGGGGTGTGCACAAAGCCTGAAACCACAGTGAAAGCAGCTTCTCTAAGCCCCTTCCTGGCCACGGCATCCTCCCCTACTCCAGTGACGTGACTGTCCTCGAAGTCACAGCCCTCATTGCCTCACTCTTTAAAAATACTCCTAATTACCTAGTTATGCATGGATAAGCAACATTATTAACTGTTACCTGTTTCTAACTTTCATGAGTAGAATCGTATGATCTTTACTTTATATATACTTGGTCTCTTTGAATATCAACTCTTATAAGGTACTGTCTTAGTTTGGGTCTTATTGCTGTGAAGAGACACCATGACCAAGGCAAGTCTTATAAAGGACAACATTTAATTGGGGCCGGCTTATAGTTCAGAGGTTTAGTCCATTATTGTCATGACAAGAAGCATGGCAGTGTGTAGGCAGACATGGTGCTGGAGAAGGAGCTGAGAGTTCTACGTCTTGATCTGAAGAAGGTAGCCAGGACAAGATTATTTTTTGTAAGCAGCCAGGAGGAGGGTCTCTCATCTTCACTGGGAGGAGCCTGAGCATAGGACCTCAAAGCCCACCCCCACAGCGATGAACGTCCTCCAACAAGGCCACGCCCACTCTGTCAAGGCCACACCTCCTAATAGTGCCACTTCCCGTGGGCCAAGCATATTCAAACCACCACAGGTACCTTACCTGTTGGAGTCTGACACAGGCCTGGTTGACTTTCATTGCCATACAGAGTTCTGCCACTTAAACAAACCCTGGTTACTTTCCCTCTCTACTGTTAACAGACATTTGAGTTATTTCTTCCTTGAGGCAATTGCAAACACTGCTTCTCCGTGGCCTTTTTAATCTTATAGCCTGATGCTATCAGCTTCCATTTCTGATTTTTCCAGGCGTGAAATTGTGTCAGGAAAGCCTGTGTATCCTCAGTTATGCTAAGTACCTCCAGGTCTCTTTTATTCTGACCTGTCCTTTTCTGGCAATGGCCTCTACTTGACTCACACAATAAGAATAAAGAAAGCTGTTTTTCAATTTTTTAAAAAAATCACCTATTGCCTTAGTTAGGGTTTCTATTACTACAATGAACCACCATGACCAAAAAGCAAGTTTCAGAGGAAAAGGTTTATTCGGCTTACACTTATACATCACTGTTCATCACCAAGGAAGTAAGGGCTGGAACTCACACAGAGCAGGAACCTGGAGACAGGAGCTGATGCAGAGGCCACAGGGAGATGCTGGTTACTGGCTTGCTTCTCATGGTTTGCTCAGACTGCTTTCATACAGAACGCAGAATCATCATCCCAGGGATGGCCCCTCCCAAATGAACTGGGCCCTCCCCCATCAATCACTAACTAAGAAAATGCCTGCTGGGCAGCGGTGGGGCATGCCTTTAATCCCAGCACTTGGGAGGCAGAGGTAGGTGGATTTCTTAGTTCGAGGCCAGCCCGGTCTACAGAGTGAGTTCCAGGACAACCTGGGCTATACAGAGAATCTCTGCCTTGAAAAACCAAAAAAAAAAGAAAAAAGAAAGAAAGAAAGAAAGAAAGAAAGAAAGAAAGAAAGAAAGAAAGAAAGAAAGAGAAAAGAAAAAAGAAAATGCCTTATAGCTGGATCTTATGGAGACACTTTCTCAGTTGAAGTTCCCTCCTCTCTGACATAAGACCAGCCACCACTGAGCACCTGTTAATTTGACACACAAACACATTGATATTAAGTCAGTCTTTCCTTTCTTGTCTGTCCCCAGGATCTCACATTAAAATTACATTCTTTACAAATTCAAATACATTAACATTTTGGTGCCTTTTAAATAGCCAATGTCTTTTTAAATTCAAAGTCTTTTTCAAAAAATTGAAATCTTTCAACTGTGGGCTCCTATAAAAATCAAAATTAAATTAAAGATATTTTTCAAGAGGGAAGAACCAGGATACAGCCACAGTCTGAACAAAGCAAAACCAAACTCCAGCAGTGTAAATAACTCAATGTCCAATTATCTGGGATTCATTCACAATCTTCTGGGCTTCTCCAAAGAGCTTGAGTCACTTTTCCAGCTCTTTCCTCTGTAGCACACAGAGCTTGTCTTCTAGGCTCTAGCTGGCTCCACTGGCGGCTGCTGCTGCTGCTGCTGCTGCTGCTGCTGCTGTTTTTGGTGGTCGTCCCATGACACTGGCATCTCCAAAAATGTTGGGGTCCTTTGCTGCAACTGGTCTGCACTTTCACCAATAGCCTCTCATAAGCTCTCATCATGGTGTTAAGTAAGCTTCAAGTTCTCTGCATGATCCTTTCCATCCTGGGCCTTCAACTGCTACTGAAGCTGCTTCTTCACCAATGGCCTCTCCTGGCCTCTCACAGTGCCAAACCTCAGCTGCTTCCCAAGAACCCTCTTTATGCCTTCAAAACCAGCACCACCTAAGTGACTCTGCCAAGTTAGCTGCCAGCTTGAGGTCCAACCTTGGCTACCTCTGGAACACAGCTTCTGTATGCTAGCCCTAAGGAAATACTTCCCAGGTGACTTCTGGTCTCTTCTTAATTTCCCCTCATTTCTTACTTCTAGCTAACCAGCATCAGTAGTCCCAGTAATACAAAGGTTCCACTTCAATGGTGCTGGTCTCCTGTTAATCACAGCTGACTCTTCAGCCTCAGCTAACCAGAATTAGAGAGTCTTAATTCAAACTAGCAAACAGCCCTGATAGAGTCTTTAAACTTCCCTCTGAAACTACCCAAGCCAATCCTCCATCTTCTGCTCTGTTCTCAACCTTCTTATCTTCAAAGCTCCTAAAGAACAGCCCACTGAGCTCTCACCACTCAATGGCTCTTCTAGCCCTAAGTTCCAAAATCCTTCCACAGTCCTCCCCCAAACATGGTCAGGTCTGTCACAGCAATACTCCGCATATGCTGATACTAACTTGTCTTCTTTAGGGTTTGTATTACTAAAATGAAACACCATGACTTAAAAGCACACTGGGGAGTATGGTGGTTTGAATATGCTTGACCAAGAGAGTGGCACTATTAGGAGTAGGTGTGGCCTTGTTGGAGTAGGTGTGGCCTTGTTGGAGTAGGTGTGTCACTGTGTAGGTAGACTGGGTCTGTGGCTCAGTGGCAGAGGAGATTCACCTGGCATCATGTGATCATAGGTTCAATGCCTAGCACTACAAAAATGAAAACAAAAACCAACCAGACAAAAAGAACCCTAAACCTAAAACCAGGTGAAGGACTTAGACAACTCTTCAAGGAAGGTATACAAACACCCACAAGCACAGAAAAATATAATAATTTCCACTAATCACCAGGGAAAAACAAACTAAAGCTATAATGAGCTATGACATCACAAACTATAAGGATGGCTGCGGATGAAGAAAGAGATTAACAAGTACTCATGAGGATGGTGGGAAACAGGAACCTGTGTGTACCATTAGTCAGACTATGAAACATTACCACTGCTGTGGGGAACGAAATACCAGTTCCTCAAAAAACGAAAACAGAATTGCCGTATGTCCAAGCATTCCACTTCTAGTATGGACCCCAAGATCTAAAAGTGGGATCTTGAGGAGGTATGTGTATGCCTTTGTATGGTGGCTTGAATGTGCTTGGCTCAGGGAGTGGCACTATTAGGAGGTGTGGCCTTGTAGGAGTAGGTGTGGCCTTGTTGGAGGAAGTGTGTGTCACTGTAGGCATGGGCTTTGAGACCCTCCACCTAGCCACGTGGAGTCAGTCTTCTCCTGTTTGACTTTGGAACAAGATGTAGAACTCTCAGCTCCTCCAGTGCCATGTCTGCCTGGATGCTGTCATGCTTCTGCCTTGATGATAATGGACTGCACCTCTGAAAACTGTAAGCCAGCCCCAGTGGAATGTCCTTTATAAGAGTTCCTTTGGTCACCGTGTCTCTTCACAGCAATAAAGCCCTAAGTGTAAGACACTGTGCTTACAGCAGCATTGCTCACAACTACCAAAGGGTGGAAGCAACCCAGTCCTTCAAGAGATGAAAACATGGGTAAAGTTTGATGTATGCAAATGGTACAGTATTACTCAGCCATGAAAGCAAAATAGTCTGACTCATCCCAGTGAATCTTGAGGACAATGTGTCAAGTGAGCTAAGACAGCCCCTAGAAGGCAGATATTGTATGACTCTGTGGGACTGTGTAAGGGTATCCTGGATCATGGTGGAGCAGGTGCCTAGAACCCCGAGACTCTGTAGATTCTGGGTGGGATTCTGCATGAGAACTGGCAGGAGTTTGGCGCCCCCCAGAACCCAGGATCCTGAAAAGCAGTCAGGTCTCCATAGAATTACATAGGCCAGGCTATAGGCCTCAGGCCCAAGGGATTTACATACTAATGAAGGCCAGAGGGCAGAGCAAATTAAACATGCCTCCCCCAGATCCTCCCCCAATCCTCCCCCTTTCTCCCTCCCTATATAGCTCAGGACCGCCCTGAGTTTTTGGGGGTACTCCTAGATCCATCTATCATCTGCCATGACAATAAACCTTTTTGGAACCAAGGACTTCCTTGTGTTATTGGGGCCTGTTGTCGCCAAGGCCTCCAGGCTGCTGGAACCATAGAGTTCCCCCCGAATGTGGGACCCGCCACAGTGGTGGAAGTCCCACTGGGGCCCCACCGCTGAGGCGGCCTTTAAATTTTCCCCACATGACTCCACTTAACATGAGCAGTCAGCATTTCAGAGACAGAGAGTGGATAAAATGAGATATTCCTGAGGGTGGGGGAGAGGGAGAGGGAGAGGTTATTGTTTTGTAGGTATAGAGTATCTATTCTGCAAAATGAAAAGAGGTCTGGAGAAGGGCGGTAACCATTGTTACATTGTACATTGTTGCCAATTAATTTCATACTACAAAGCTGTTAAAGTGGTAAGTGTTACTTGCATTTTACTACAGTTTTAAAGACCTTGTAGGATAGATGGAAATGAGTATAGACACAAATTAGATACAATAGCATATAGATAAAATAGCAGACACATGTCAGCTAGACACATCCGATAGGGAGGGGGAGCAATTTTACATGGGGTGACCCAAGGAGATGTATTAGTTATTGTCTCCTTGTACCTGAATATATGACAAGAAGTACTTTAGGGAAGGAAGGACTTGTTTGGGCTCACAGTTTGAAGGCATACTCATCAACACTGGTGAAGGGATACAGACAAGAGCATCACTAGACGGTCACTTGCTGGCCACAGACAGGAAGCAAAGAGATGAAGGCTAGTATTTAGCTCAGTTCCTCATTTTCTTTTTCTTATTCAGCTTGAGACCCAAGTCCATGGGATGGTGCCACCACATTCAGGGTAGGTCATTCTTCATTTAAACCTCTCTAGAAATGCCCTCACTAACATATCCAGAGAGGTATCTCCCAGGCTACTCTAAATTCAGTCAAACTGAAACTAACCCATCACAGGATGCATTCTTGGAAATGGGATATTTTAGCAAAAGCCTAGAGGAGGAGGATTTGGGGGCTCTGGAGTAGAAGTATGCCCAGAATATCAATGTGCCAGGGCAGACCTAATAAGGACAAAACAAGATCAAATATGGCAGGGGAGAAGCGGAGGGAGGACCATTGTGTAGGGCCTGTCAGCCAGCCCTGTGTTGGGGTCTGAATGCATGGGTGTCTGTCTACTCTATGTGAAACACAAACCAATATGTCTCTGAACTATCAAGTCTTTGATTATGAAATAATAACTCCTGCCTCTACATATCGCAAAGGTTTCAGGAAGATCATATTAGAGAAATTATGTGAATATAGTAAAGATGTAGAAAGTCACAGATTAGAATATTAATTACATAAATAATTAATTATGCAGAGGCATATAGTATAATCCCAGCCATCTTTCATTATATCCCATTGTGTGGTTTGTGGACCTCCTTCTGAGGGGGTCACACTGTAGTTTCTTAAGAAAATACTGCTCTGGACCTAATATCAGCTCTGTCTAGCTCACCTCCACAACCAGGACATCCCTAAGTCCAACAGAGTTTGGAGCCAGTCATCCCAGAGTTAAGTTTGATAAAATAGAGAATAAATAGTGTTGCCAGACCATTCACCTTCAGAGAGGTTCTAACTTTTAATATACATGAGGGCCACATATCAGAATTTTAAATAGGTGATGTGAATTTTCACACACATCCCTTTCTGAAGAGACATCTTTAATAGAGAGTGAATTCTTAATGTTCTTTCCCCATCAAGACTTCTATTCTGACAGAACACTCACCCTTGGCATCTTTTGGTACTTTGATAAATGACACAAAGCAGAGGACTCGCTGCTTTTATGGCTGCATTTCAGCCTTTTCTCCCCAGCCATTCCATCACCAGAGCCAAATGAGCCACCACACCTGCAGCACTGCTCTCCCAGCGCCCGGCACGGGTCCAGAGGACAGTCCGTCCTAGCGGCAAGCGAGCTCTCAAGTTCTTGATGCAGGCCTTGGGTATTTCCACCCAGCAGATGGGAACTGGGAGTTTCTAAACCTTCTGCCTACCATCTACTTAATTCAGATAATAGGCCTGCCAGATGGCCACCCGGTCCTAAAGTTTCAGCTGGGCAGTTCTCCATCCACTCGGGATGACAATAAGCCTTGTGGACACATGGATGGTCCAGAGACCATTGGAAAGAGCTGGGGATGTGGCAGGGGAAGAGGTCAGGGGATATCCCAGGATACCAGCAGCAACCAGCCATTGACCAGAGACTTCACTGCAAGGAAAGACACGCTCACACTCAAGTGTTGTAAGTGCAAAGAAGCACCCTAGGGTCACCCTTACAGCAGGTGTCCCATTGTCTACTAGGGTCACCCTTACAGCAGATGTCCCGTTGGCCTTTAGGGTCATTCTTACAGCGGGTGTCCCATTGACTCCTAGGGTCACCCTTACAGTGGATGTCCTGTTGGTCCCTAGGACCACCTTTATAATGGCGTGTCACCCTTTCAGTGGGTTTTCCATTGGCCCTAAGGGTCACCCTTATAGTGGGTGTCCCATGGGCCCCTAGGGTTACCCTTACAGCAGGAGTCCCATTGGCCCCTAGGGTCACCCTTACAGCAGGTGTCCCATTGGCCCCTAGGACCACCCTTATGATGGTGTGTCACCCTTTCAGTGGTTTTCCCATTGGCCTCTAGAGCTTAGTTGGGCAGAGATGCTGCGGGCAAAGCGTCTGAGGTGATCTTGGGAAAGCACCACCCCTTTACTCAGGAGTTTAACACTGAGAAAGGCTTGAACTATGTTTATATCAATGTTATCTCTACACCCGGGGGGGGTGGGCAGGACACTCCAACAGACAGCCCATTTACATTACTACTTGTTCTGTTTACTATTTTTTGTTTTTATTATCCCAGGCCCTTCCTGTGTTCTCTCCCTTCTGGAATGTCCTTGCTATGCCTAGCTCTTCTTCTCAGTCTTCCTCACAAATCACCCCCTCCAGGCAGTTTTCCCAGACCACTCAAGGCCTCACTTGCCTCCCACTTCTCTGAGTGCTCCTAAGAATCATCTTCCTTGCATTAATCTCTGCACATGACTCTCCTGCCCTTGTTCAGTTGGATGGCAGGCACAGCATCTGGATGTCCTTACTAATCCTATCTCATTACCTAACCCAGTGTAGAACCACAGCGGGTGCCTGCTGCCTCATTAACATGAGCTGGGACATACAATCTTTAAAAACTAAGTTGGGTAGTACAATAGAGTTCCTGAAAAATAAGCTTTCTCTTAAATGAAGGATGAGAGGTGAGCTTTGGGGAAAGAAGACATCATTCTGTGCCTTTAAAAAAAATGCAAAATGTCCTGCACTTCAGAGGCAGAGGCAGGCAGATCTTTGAGTTCAAGGCCAGTCTAGTCTACAGAGTGAGTTCCAGGACAGCCAGGACTACACAGAGACACCCTGTCTCAAAGGAACAAAACAAAACAAAAAGTACAAAAGAAAGGGAGAAATCAGATGCAGGTTGCGAGTTCCTGGTGACATCAGCTTTGGCAGTCCCTCATGGAAAGTGACCTTGCCAGAGTCCTGTCCCCTCATTCAGTTGGAACAGGTTCCACTAATGCTATTAATTCAGCCCAGCAGCAGTCTGAGGCAGAACTGCCTGGGCCAACCCCTCCTGCTTCTGTCCAAATGATGAATCAGCTCCGTCTCCTAATGCCCTCAAGAATTAGAAGAGTCAGCGGAGGAAGAGAGAGGCACAGGGCACCATCCACACCCTCAGACTGACAACAGAAATGGCGGAGGAGGCCAGGACCTTCTGTCTCTTTCCATCTCTGGGAAGTCTTTCCATTAGAAACATTTTTTTCTTCTGTCACATCCATTTTTTTTTTTTTTTTTTTTTTTTTTTTTTTTTTTTTTTTTTTTTTTTTTTT